>NC_068933.1:24450000-25075000 GCF_023091745.1 Budorcas taxicolor
ACACTTTTCATAACAAAGGCTTTCTTTATGCTAGGTAGCCCTGATCTGTCCTGGAATCCCTCAGCCACCCCTGGCATGGGCACTTACTCCCTGGCTATCATTTTCTCTATGGCCATGCCTGCTGATGCATTTGCTTGGATAACCCTTCCCCTCTGTCTCCCACTTCTTCACCTCTCTCTTCCTTTCCATGACCATCTGAAACCCTGTCTTCCCCACCTAAGGGGAACTCTAAAATATGAATAATAACAATTATCCTATTCTGTGCAAAGCAAGTGGTTTAATTCTTCTGTGCTGGGACCTCCCATCCACTGAAAGCACCTAATCTTTTGTAACAAAACATACCCTTTCATATTGTTTTTCTGAACAGAGGCTGTTCTAATCTCTTGAAGAATTATGCCCTCCTCCTAATCCATCTGGATCCTATCACCAGCTTAAAAAAAAAATAGTATTTTTATTATTATTATTTTGGCCGCGCTATGCTGCAGGGGAGATCTTATTTCCCTAAACAGGGATAGAACCTGCACCCTCTGCAGTGGAAGCAGAGAGTCTTAACTACTGGACCAGCAGGGAAGTCCTTTGCTGTTGGCTTTTAAAATCAACAGATATTAATTAGATATTTCCCATGATTCCAGCAGAGGGAATGTAGTCTCTGTCTAGAACTTCTATCAGGAGAGGTTTAGCCATGAGACTTGACTCTTGGTTTGTCTCTGGTTGGATGGGACAGGAGAAGGGAAACTCCAGTAATCTCAAACTCCTGTTTCTCCGTAGTCATCTTCCTTTGAAACCTTTAACTCCTTTTACCAGAACTTCTGGTAAGTAACATGTTGACTCATGATATTTTGTCACTTCCTTCCTCTGGCTCGCCGCCAGTGGAGATGCTACTGGGTTGTCAAATGACCAATAGGCGAGACCAGACAAAAGGAATGTCCCTCTATAAAAACTCGCTTACCTGAACATTAACAATCAGAGACTCGATTACCTGAGCGTTAACAATCAGACTGGCTGAGACAAACTGAGACAGAATTAAGCTGGATGAAGAGATGGCTCCTCCTTTCCAGTATGAAATCATTCTTTCCCTATTTGCTTTGGAGCTCGGGTTCTGCAGAGTCCATCTGTGTGAATCAAAGATGTAGGGTCAGGAATGACCTATACATCCCAGGGGGTCTTTTCAGCCATGGCTGGAGAATATTGAAGGGAACTTGAGTGGGGGGCAGCTGAATATGGCTTTTAGGGAAATAGCTACTCTCTTTCTCTACTTCTCTTCAAGGGCCAGAGGTCAGGCTGACAGTCTGACCCTGTCAAGGAGTGGGAAGAATGCTGTTCTAGGAAAATAAGGAAAGTTGATGGTGAACTACCTAGAGAGCTGTAATTATGGGGTCCTGTCTGATAAGTCTGTGGGGGAAGTGAGGTGTGCCATGAGTTGGAGAAAGGTGGGGAGGATGGACTCTCCTAAATTTTACAGGGCATAGAAATGGAGTTGCTGGATAAATTATAGGATATCCAATTAAATTTGAATTTCAGATGAGCAACAAATGCATTTTTAGTATAAGCATGGCCCAAATATTGCATGGGACATCCATATACTAAAATAAAAATGATATTCACTATTTGTCAGAAACCCAAAAATATAACCAGCTCATGCATTTTTATTTGCTTGAGCTCTTGTGTAGTAGTCCAGTCATTTTGATCTCTTTTTGCTCCATTGATGTAGCAAGTTGTCATGGTGTATTTGTCCAGCGAAGCAAGCATGATGATTATACCTTAATAGTGCCTCATCTTGGCCTACTTTCACTGAAAAAGTCACCCGTTTTTTCCTTTTGGGAATGTTGTGAAAACAATGATTGTGCTATGAAAATAACTCCCATCTGAAGGTCCTTCATTACGGTGTACAGGCTTCTTGGAAAGATCCTGCCTTTGAGGGATCAGAAATCATTACTTAACTCCTTCTTTGGATGCCTTTTTAAATTTTATTTTTTATTATGAAAAATTCTAAACAGATGGTAAAGAAGAAAGAACAATAAACCTCCATGTTCACCCAGCCTCAACAGTCATCAACTCATAATCTACACTGCCTCATCTAAGGCCACCTATTCTGTCCATCCCAGCCCTGCTAATTTGAGGTAAATTCTAGAGAGCTGAAGCTTTATTGCTTTATTTATACCTTTCTGTTCCTCTCTGTGCCTTTTCTTTCCCAGTAATGGAATTGTATGGATAGTGCTTCCTCCAAATCTAAACATTGCTCCATGTTTTCATAGTTCTCTAGCTGTTAGCCTTCCCAATATCAAATCGCTGAATCTATTCTTTCTAGCCTCCCTTGCCCCATGGCCCATACATGGCACTTGAAAACCCCACCTGGCTTTGGCTGGGACTTGGGTTATGGGGGGATTCAGGAGGGGTGGTGGGTATGCATCATTGGGCTCACTCTGCAGTGTCACTCTGGGAGCTGATCTGAGAACGATTGCTCCAGCTTTTGCAAAGAGTCTGAATACTCGAATATACCTAAGTACATCCTTCCCTCATAAAGTGGCTAGAGAGGATTCCATTGACCTTAATTTGCTACCTTGACTGAGGCAACCTTTCAAGAGGCAAGAGAGGAAAGGCACACAAAGCATTTAAGTCTCCTGGAAGAAAAATGTGATGGTTCCTGTGAGTTTAATAATGTACTGATCTCTTCAGGCTTTTGGGGGCTGCCTAGTGCAGAGGTGCTCAGAGCTTGGCCCCCAAACAGCAGCAACAGCATTACTTAAAGATTTGTGAATTCAAATGCTTGGGTCTACTCTCAAGACTTAGTGATTCCCTAGGAGAATGAGGAGTGGGTGTTGGTGGAATCCAGAAATCTGTGTTTTCACAAGCTGTAGATGATTTAAATCTGAGGTCAGCCAGGGCAGCATGTGGACCAAATCCCACCCACCACCTGTTTTCGTGAATAAAGTTTTATTGGAACACAGTCACAATCACCTCTATATTGTCTCTACTTTTGTGCTACAACGACAGGCTTAAGGCCATATGGCCCATGAAGCTTAAAATGCTTGTGACCTGACCCTTTACAGAGAAAATTTGCTGACCTATGATTTTGATTGATGCTAAATGTTGAGTCAATAAAAGTTAGAGGGAGTCCTCCCTGTCTTAGAAAGACCAGACATTGAGCTCACTTCCTTATACCCTCAAACTTCTTATAAGCCACACATTTTCAAATACTAGGTTTTCCAAGTAAGAGGGAAAGAGCCATATTTATGCACTGCTAGTGTGGTAACTTTCCTGGGAGATGTATTTATAATATACATCAGAAGAGTTAAAACCAAAGCAATCTTTTTGACTCACCAGTTCCACTTTCAATAATTTATTCTAAGAAAATAAAAAAGGATGTGTCCGATGACCAAGCAACAAGTACTGTATATAACAAAGAAAAATTGAAAGCAGCCTTAATGTCCCACGTAGTCAATGTGATTGAGTAATCTGTGGTATATACATATTGCGGAATACTAGGTGGTCATGGAAAACGAGGCTGTAAAACTATACTTGTTGATGTGGATACATACTAATAGTGTTGAGGGAACAACTTCAAAGCATCATTTTTTTATTACCATATTTTTTTTCTGGAACATACTTATTGTTTTTAATACCTATCTATATACCTACATGCGAAGAGTTGATTCATTGGAAAAGACTCTGATGCTGGGAGGGATTGGGGGCAGGAGGAGAAGGGGACGACAGAGGATGAGATGGCTGGATGGCATCACTGACTCAATGCACATGAGTCTGAGTGAACTCTGGGAGTTGGTGATGGACAGGGAGGCCTGGCGTGCTGTGATTCATGGGGTCGCAAAGAGTCGGACATGACTGAGTGACTGAACTGAACTGAACAGAACTGATATACCAACATTATAATCTATAAGGGCACATATAAAAATTCTCAAAATGGTGAATGCTGGATGGTAGGATTTTGCATACTTTTTATCCCTTTCTTGTTTCATCTTTATTTAAAAATTTTCTACACACATATTTGTGTGTGCATGTTAATGCACATAGAAGCAAAGGCATACACACACACACACACACACACACACACATCTCAGTTCAGAGAAGTAACACAACATTTAAATGGATACGCTTGGACACTCAGCCCTCTGTCCCAGCTGACATAAATGCCCTCGCCATGCAGCCTGATGTGAGCAGCAGGTCCCATACGTGTACCCCTTGCTCTACTGTTGTAGACCGATAAAGGGGCAGATGCTGGAGGACTCGTGCCTCCTTCATTTCCTGGCCCAGATGACCAACCATTTCAGTTTGCCTGGGGCTGAGAGGTCTTCCAGAGTGTGAGACTTTCAGCAGTAAACTGTGGAAGTCCCAGGCAAACTGGGACAAACTGGCCATCCTGTTCCTGGCTGACTGGAGAAGAGTGCCTGGTGCTCACGAAGGTATGCAGAGCGCATCTTCTGACTCACTCCATGGTATGCGGTCTCTTGATAGTTTATTTAAGAAACTGTTGCTGGAGCACTGGCTCTCCTGGCTGGGAGAAACTGTGAGCTCAGCAGGATGGGGCCAGGACTCAGAAGAGGCTTTCTTCCTTTCTATCTTAGCTGTATTATGCAGAGTGCAGGATCTTACTCCCCTGACCAGGGATCGAACCCCTGTCCCTTACAGTGGCAGCACAGACTCTTAAACCACTATAATGCCAGGGAAGGCCAAGAAGAGGCTTTCTGACACCACAAGAAAGCAGAACCCATTTCAGGAGACTCCTTCTCTTTTCTGACTGTATTAATCCATGCATTTGCTCTGTGCCTTGGGCCTCTGTGAGTAAAATGAAACCAAGCGTTATCTGAATATTTCAGGCCAGATTTCTCATTCAGTGACTTGGATGACTTTGAATTTCCCACTTCAGTCATTATTAAAGATTGAACTAATGCATGTTGCTGAAGTTGCACTCATTGGATCCCATTAGCTCAATTGTGCCCATTCCATTAAAGCTATCAAAATCCTTTTTATGAAAGTGAAAGGGGAAAGGGATCAGGAATGGGGACTGACAAACCCCTGCTGGTGTGGAAAGGAAACCTGACATGTGATGAAAACGGAAGTCGGAGTAAACTGTTGGATGATCAGCCTCGTGTACCTCTCTCTGTGTGTTTCCCACGCACACATTTGAAGGTGGTGGGCGAGACGTTGCAGAGCGGGCCCAGTGCCAGTTCTGCAGATGGACGCTGTGGGCTCATCTTGCTGCCTGTCATCTGTTATTGGAAAGGAGCACACTTTTTGCACCAGCTGAGTCAGGGGATGTCCTCCTGGGTAATTTCATGGACTCTCATCACTCACATTCACATCATCCCTTGTGGATCTTCGGGTACTGGGGCGCTCTGTTGGTGATGTGGGTGGCTGAGCACCTCCACAGAACAGACTGAACCCATCCCCTGAGCAGGTTCTTGGGGGAATTCACAGCATTCCTGCTATCTTCTCCTCTGAAGTGCAAACCTACACTGTTTCCTGGCCCACAGGGTCAGCATGTGGAGTGGAATCCTTTCCTAACCACATGCCATTTGGCAAGTTCCTTAATATCACCGCGTCTCAGTTTCCTCAAATGTCTAATGGGAACTTCACCATTCACACCCCATTCTCACTTTTTTCCTTGTCCTCCAAGTTTCTCTGACCGGTTGTTCCTTTGTTGCCTGAAAACCATAAGGAAGGAGAGTGAGATGGATCCAGGAGACTCAGAAGTGATTCTGATCTTCCGGTACGCAGTGGCCTCCAGCATGGATCTTATTCCACAGAACTTTAGAGTCATCGGACAAAGGCTGAGGCAGGGGGTTGTAAAGGCTCTTACGTGGACTGCTGGTGCTTCACTGGTCCTCCAGGTATTGTGATATTTGAGGTGAGAATGTGTTTTCCTGTAAGAAGGAAACTCAGGGGCCCCATTGGCTCTGGGTGGGGACGCTTGGTTCTACTTTCAGAGCCTAGGAAAGTTCTGATTTTTTTCTTCTTCTCTGAGTACTTACCTCAGTCTTCCTGAGAGCCCCCGTCATTTACTGTTCTCCCCACCTCGTCTTCACTGGCAGCACAAAATGACAAGGTTCAGTGACTAAAGTAATCCCTTGGGTTTTTGTTGTTTATTTGACACCCCTAGGAAGAAGAAGGGGATTAGGTAGGAGAGGCCACTTAGCTTTGGGGTGAAGAAATAAGAGGCGTGGTGAGATGGGTTCAGGTGGATTTTGCTGGTGGGAATACAAATAAGTTCCAGAGGAGGAGGATGTGAATGTGAGCAACAAGACAGAGCCCCTGCAGTTACCCTGGAAAACGTCTCCTGACGTGACTGATAGATGGAAAAGAGGGTGTGCTGCTTTCAGATGAAGGGTGACTGGCAGCAAGGTGAGACCACAGCTTGCATTTTTTGTTTTTTTTGAATTGGCATATGTCTCGCTCTGCATCACCTTTCCCATCTGCTCCATGTGTACGTGTGCAACACAGAGACGTCCGTGTCCACTGAAGAGTGGGTAATAAAAATCACAATTGCAAGCAAACCTAATCCAAGGACCCAAGACACTTGCTTGACCCAATTACTCCGAAACTCAACTGTTCCATCCTCCTTTTATTTAGAGAGAGAGAAGGTGGAAGGTGGAGTAATGAGAGGACAGGTGAGGTGATCTCAGGTGTACTTTGCTGATGGGAAGGGCATACCAATACCATATATTAGAAAGAAATTCGCACAAATATAAACATCTTTAAAAGTTCTCATTCATTGGTCCACTAATGCTAGTTCTAGGAATCCAGCCAGAGGAACTATCCCATTGGTGATATAGAGTGGTATGTTAAGGATACTCACTGTAGCTTTATATATTATAGTAAAATACTGAGAAAATACAGACATGATCAAGGATGGGAAATATCAAAACACGTTCAAGTCCTTCTATATGATGGAATCAAACTGCCAGTGAAGGTGATGCTTTAGATGTATTTGTTTTCTAAGTTGAAAAGTAATTGCTCTGTGACAACCTAGAGGGGTGGCATGGGATGGGAGGTGGGAGGGAGGTTCAAGAGGGAGGGACTCATGTGTTCCCATGGCTGATTCATACTGATATATGGCAGAAACCAACATAATATTGTAAAACAATTATTCTCCAGTTAAAAATAAATTAAAAAAGAAACAAAAGTAATATACGCATATTGTTTAAAGGTTTAAATAGTGCAAAAAAGCTGAAATAAGAAGGATCTCTCAACTCACTGGAGAAGAAAATGGCAACCCATTCCAGTATTCTTGCCTGGGAAATCCCATGGCCTACAGTTCATGGGGCCACAGAGTGGGACATGACTGAGTGACTGAGTTTGCATGCTCTCATCTCAGACTCATCCTCTACAGATCAGTTATAGATTGTGCTTTAGAAAAGAAAGGAGTGAAATAAGAAAATGATTCCAGAGAGAACAAGATGGCAGAGGAGTAGGTGGTTGTGGAGTATATCTCTCTCCACAGATATATCAACAATACACCTTCAGACACAGAAGTGCAGGCAGAACACCAGCTGAGAGTGGACAGGAGGACCTGACCTGCAGAAAAGAATATATAAAGCCACACAAAACTCGGTAGGGTGAAGGAACTAGGGGGGAAAACAGGAGTGTAAGCAGGACTGGACCTGCCCTCAGCGGGCGGGGGAACTGAAGCAGGGCTCCGATCCCCACACTGGGGCAGTTGTCTGAGTCAGAGGAGAAACATTTAAGGCTGAGAGTGAAACAGCTGATCTGTGGCAGCTTAAATGGAATGAGAATCTGACAGCCCTTGCCGCAGCCATACATACCCCAGACGGTGCAGTGGCTGGGACCTGGAGTTTAGGGATTGTGAAGCAATCCCTGGGCGAGGGCTGCTGCTGACTGCGGAGGGAAGAATTGAGGGGATGTGAAGGAGGAGATGGTGGTGGGAAATGCCTGTGGAGGAAAGCCAGGCAGCCATGGAAGCAAGGTGATACTGCTGAGTCATGCATAGGGGGTGGATCCATCACCATAGCCTCTCTCCCCCAACCTGCCAGCATTGGCAGCAGAACAATAGAGAGCCTGGCCCATCAAAGGCCTGACACGCCAATCTACAGAGTAGGACCCCAGCCAGGGGCCCCTCTATGTGCCTGATGCACCGAACAACAGAGAAGGACCCCAGGCAAGGAAGCCCTCTAAGTGCCGGAACAGACAGAGCTATGGAGAAAGACTGGCCAAAGAGGCCTTCTGATCGCCAGCTACCAGAGGGTCAAAATAAGATTGTAAAAGGGCCCTAACTCCTGCAGTGGAGGCAGTCCGTGTCCCTGCACACTTGGCACTGCCAGGGTCCCCACAAGCCAAGTGCTGCACCACCTTCACGCTCAACTCTCACTGGGGCAGAGCTGCCACAGGCAAAAAAAAAAAAAAGTGTCTTCCGCCTCTGCGTGCAGGGTCGCTTTGGTAGTGTCTGACTCTTTGTGACCCTGTGGACTGTGGCCTGCCAGGCTTCTCTGTCTTCTCCAGGTGAGAATACTGGAGCCTATTGGCCAATACTGGTTGCCATACCCTTCTAGAGCATATTTCCTGCTGCCCTAGCTGCCAACTCCCATGAGTACCT
This sequence comes from Budorcas taxicolor, assembly GCF_023091745.1. NCBI lineage: Eukaryota > Metazoa > Chordata > Mammalia > Artiodactyla > Bovidae > Budorcas > Budorcas taxicolor. Next base: position 24,458,567 of record NC_068933.1, read on the forward strand.
GATGCTGCCAGAACCCCTGCGACCCAAGCAGCTGCACCACCTCCACACCTGGCCCTCACTGGGACAAATCCAAGTCCTCCAGGGCAGCCTCAGGAGCAAACCCCAGTGTACGACCGATATGCAGAGGTGGAAATAAAAGCACAGCGTGCTGTGATTCATGGGGTTGCAAAGAGTCGGACACAACTGAGCGACTGAACTGAACTGAACTGAACTGAAACCCAGGGGCAGTGTGACTAAGGAAGAAGACCCAAAACCCTCTCACCAGCTGTACAAGCGGCAGATTAAATCCACACAATCAACTAGGCAGACTGTGTGTCTATGGAATACATAAAAAGACAGTGAGAGCTCCCACAAAAGAAAATGCACTAGCTCTGATAGCTGTGGACATTGGAGGCAAGAACACAAAGGAGTAGGACCAGATTAGGATCTGAGCTGCCCGCAAAGCAAGTCCAGAGACCAGCACAGTGTTGGAGGGCATCCTAGGGAGCTGAAGTGGACTGTGATTCCCAGCGAGGGAGAGGACTCTGACAGCAGTGACTCAAGAAAAACATTTGTTATTCTTATGTTTTGACTTGTTCTTTAGATTCTTTTGGATTTCCCCCCCCCTTTTTCTCCCTGCTCTGTTGTAGTTGTCGATTTTATTGGCACTGTGAGTCTAATTAAGCTTTTGAGCTCTTTTTTCTTTTTTTCCTCAGTTACATTTTTTACTGTTGTTATAAACCTCTGCCTCTATGTTGGGCTTTTGCAGTTCTGGGGACTTAAAAAAATTTTTTTTTAATTTTATAAACCTATTATTATTTTTTTATACTTATTCCTTTATTTGCTTTTCCTACAGTTCTTTTCCCCTTGCAGTTAATCTTTAATATATATAAATCTTCTTTATCTACCTCTGTTTAACTTTGCATAGCTATTCTTTCTTTTCTTTCTTTCCTTTTGTCTCAACATATTTGTTAGTTTTATTTTCATTGCTTCATTCCCCAATTGGCACCTTGCTTTAGTTTTGTTTTCCAATTTGTGCTCTGGTTAGTTTTATTCTGGTAGACAAAATTTTTGGTTTCCTTTGTTCGCTGGGTCAATCTATTGTACTTTATTTTTGTTGGACTGTTTTGATTTTGCTTATGGGTGTATATTCAGTCACACTTTTTATTGTTGTTATAAACCATGCTGTCTCTGCATTGCACCTTTGCAGTTCTGTGGAGTTTTCCTTTTTATTCTTTTCTGTTTCTTCTTCCTTTTTCCCCCCATAATTTTAACTTTTAATATTTTAAAACCTATTATATTTTTTCTACATTTCTTCCTTTGTTTGCCTTTCCTATTTCTCTTTTACCCTTGCAGTTAATCTTTAATGTATATAAATCTTCTTTATCCACTTCTATTTAACTTTGCATATCTATTCTTTTTTTCCTTTCCTCTCAACATATTTGTTAGTTTTGTTTTCATTACTTTATTCCCCACTTGGCACATTTCTTTAGTTTTGTTTTCCAGTGTGTGCTTTAGTTAGTTTTATTCTTAACTGGTAAATATAATTTTTTATTTCCTTTGTTCTCTGGATCAATCTATTGTACTTTATTTTTGTCGGACTGTTTTGACTTTGCTCATGGGTGTATATGTATATACTATTATTTTAATTATTATTTGCCTGATTTTGTAACTGTCATTTGTCTGGGGTTCATCTTTGGTTTCTCATTTTTAGATATTGTTTTAATCTCACTTAATGCCATAAGAAGCCACTTGTGGAATCTTCGTTTCTAACCATAGATCAAGCCCTGAGACTTTGGAGTGGGAACCCTGACTTGAAGACCCTAGACTACCAGAGAACTAACCCTAGGGGGTATCAGATAGAAAGAACTCACACAAAGGAAACCACTTGAATACAACACCTGGCATCACCCAAACACCAATAGCACCCTGTGCAGGATGCCTCATCTAAACAACAAACAAAACAAAAATACAAACCCAATCATCAGCAGACAGGATTACCACCTCATTCAAACTTGCCCATCAGAGGAAAAACAAACAAACACTCAGCACAAATCTCACCTTATAAGAAGCTTACACAAACCACCGGACAAACCTTAGGAGGGCAGAAACCAAAAGGAAGAAAGAATTCAACCTTGAAGCCTCCTGGGAAAAGGAGACCTCAAACACAATAAGTTAAAAAAATAATAATGAAAAGGCAGAGAAATGCTACAGAAATGAAGGAACAAACTAGAAGCACAGAAGTCCAAATAAATAAAGAGGAAATAGGCAAACTACCTGAAAAACAATTCAGGATAATGATAGTAAAGATGATCAAAAACCTTGAAAGCAAAATGGAGAAAATGCAAGAAATAATTAACAAAGACCTAGAAGAATTAGAGAATAAACATACAGAGACAAACAACACAATTACTAAAATTAAAAATACTCTAGAAGGAATCAATAGCAGAATATCTGAAGCAGAAGAATTAATCAGTGAGCTCTAAGATAAAATGGTGGAAATAACTTCTGAAGAGCAGAATAAAATAAAAAGAATGAAAAGAACTGAGGACAGAGAACTCTGGGAGAATATAAAATGCACCAACATTCAAATTATAGGGATTCCAGAAGAAGAAGAGAAAAAGAAAGGGTATGAGGAAATTTTTGAAGAGATTATAGTTGAAAATTTCCCCAACATGGAAAAGGAAATAGTCAATCAAGTCCAAGAGGCACAAAGATTCCCATATAGGATAAACCCAAGGAGAAACATGCTAAGACACATACTAATCAAATTAACAAAAACTAAACACAAAGAAAGAATATTAAAAGCAGCAAGGGAGAAGCAACAAGTAACATACAAGGGAAACCCCATATGCTTAACAGATGATCTTTCAGCAGAAACTTTGCAGACCAGAAGGGAATGGCAGGATATATTTAAAGCATTGAAAGGGAGAAAGCTATGACCAAAATTACTGTACCCAGCAAGGATCTCATTCCAAACTGATGGAGAATTAAAAAGCTTTTCAGACAAGCAAAAGTTAGGAGAATTCAGTACCACCAAACCAGTTTTATAACAAATGTTAAATAGACTTATATAGTCAAGAAATACAAGAGAAGAATAACGATCTATAAAATCAACCCCAAATATTTAAGAAAATGTTTTTTGTCGTGTCCAGCTCTTTGTGACCCCATGGACTGCAGCACGCCAGGCCTCCCTTGGCGTCCATCACCAATTCCCGGAGTTTACTCAAACTCATGTCCATTGAGTTGGTGATGCCATCCAACCATCTCATCCTCTGTCGTCCCCTTCTTCTCTTGCCTTCAATCTTTCCCAGTATCAGGGTCTTTTCAAATGAGTCAGCTCTTCACATCAGGTGGCCAAAGTATTGGAGTTTCAGCTTCAGTATCAGTCCTTCCAAAGAACATTCAGGACTGATTGCCTTTAGGGTGGACTGGTTGGATCTCCTTGCAAGGGACTCTCGAGAGTCTTCTCCAATACCACAGTTCAAAAGCATCAATTCTTTGGCTCTCAGCTTTCTTTATAGTCCAACTCTCACATCCATACATGACCACTGGAAAAACCATAGCCTTGACTAGATGGACCATTACTTTGTTGGTAAAGTAATGTCTCTGCTTTTTAATATGCTGTCTAGGTTGGTCATAACTTTCCTTCCAGGGAGTAAGCATCTTTTTATTTCATGGCTGCAGTCACCATCTGCAGCCAGTCTGCCACTGTTACTACGTTCCTCCATCTATTTGTCATGAAGTGATGGGACTGGATGCCATGATCTTAGTTTTCTGAATGTTGAGTTTTAAGCCAACTTTTTCACTCATCAAGAGTCTCTTTAGTTCTTCTTCACTTTCTTCCATAAGGGTGGTGTCATCTGCATATCTGAGGTTATTGATATTTCTCCCAGCAATCTTGATTCCAGCTTGTGCTTCATCCAGCTCAACATTTCTCATAACATACTCTGCATATTAGTTAAATAAGCACGATGACAATATACAGCCTTGACGTACTCCTTTTCCTATTTGGAACCAGTCTGTTGTCCCATGTCCAGTTCTAACTGTTGCTTCCTGACATGTATACAGGTTTCTCAAGAGGCAGGTCAGGTGGTCTGGTATTCCCATCTCTTTCAGAATTTTCCACAGTGTTGTGATCCACACAGTCAAAGGCTTTGGCATAGTCAATAAAGCAGAAATGGATGTTTTTTTGGAACTCTCTTGTTTTTTTGATGATCCAGCAGATGTTGGCAATTTGATCTCTGGTTCTTCTGCCTTTTCTAAAACCAGCTTGAACAATATGGTTCATGGTTCATGTATTATTGAAGCCTGGTTTGGAGAATTTTGAGCATTACTTTACTAGCATGTGAGATGAGTGCAATTGTGCAGTAGTTTGAGCATTGTTTGTCATTAGCCTTTCTTAGGGATATATATCAATAATTACTTTAAATGTAAATGGATTAAGAGCTCTGACCAAAAGACACAGACTGGCTGAATAGATACAAAAACAAGACCCATATGTATGCTGTCTATAAGAACCCATTTCAGACCTTAAGACACATAGAGACTGAAAGTGAGGGGATGGAAAAATATATTCCATGCAAAGGGGAAGCAAAAGAAAGCTGGAGTAGCAATCCTCATTCAGACAAAATAGACCTTAAATAAAGAAGATTACAAGAGATAAGGAAGGACACTACATGATAATCAAGGATCAATCTAAGTGGAAGACATAACAATTGTAAATATCTATGCACTCAACATAGGAGCACTTCAATACATAAGACAAACACTAACCAACATAAAAGGAGAAATTGACAGTAACACATTAATAGTAGGAGACTTTAATACCCCACTCACACCAATGGAGAGATCATCAAAACAGAAAATTAAAAAGGAAACACAAGTCTTAAATGATACATTAGATGAGATGGATCTCATTGATATCTTCAGGACATTGCCTCTAAATGCAGAATACACCTTCTTTTCAAGTGCACATGGAAATTCTCCAGGATAGACCTCATCTTGGGTCACAATCAAACCTCAATAAATTTAAGAAAATTGAAATCATATCATGCCTCTTCAACCAAAACGCTATGAAATTAGATATCAATTACAAGAAAAAAAACTGTAAGAAACACAAACACATGGAGATTAAACAACACATTTCTAAATAACCAGTAGGTTACTAAAGAAATCAAAAGGGGAATAAAAAATTTTGCTAGAAACAAATCATGATGAGAACACGACAACTCGAAACCTATGAGTGAGTGAGTGAAAGTTGTTCAGTTGTGCCCGACTCTTTGTGACCCTATGGACTATACAGCCCATGGAATTCTCCATGCCAGAATACTGGAGTGGGTAGCCTCTCCCTTCTCCAGGGGATCTTCCCAACCCAGGGATTGAACCCAGGTCTTCCACATTGCAGGCAGATTCTTTACCAGCTGAGCTACAAGGGAAGCCCTCAAAACCAAGGGTTTTCAAAATTTCTTTATGATTTTTATGATTTTTTTCCTACTAATTTTTTTTCTTCTTCTTTTTCCAGTTGGTTTAGGTGTAAATTTAGGTTGTCTATTCGATGTTTTTCTTGTTTCTTGAGGTAGGATTGTATTGCTATAAACTTCCCTCTTTAGAACTTTTGCTACATAAAGATCCAAGCAGAAATATATGGGAAAAAATGAAAGAAACAATAGTAAAGATTAATAAAACTAAAAGTTGGTTCTTTGAGAAGATAAACAAAATTGCCAAACCCTTAACCAGATTCATCGAGAAAAAGAGAGAGAAGAATCAAATCAACAAAATTAGAAAGAAAAAGGAGAGTTTACAACAGACAATGCAGAAATATAAAGGATTAAAGAAGACTATTATGAACAACTATATGGCAATAAAATAAATAACCTGGAAGAAATAGCCAGATTCTTAGAAAAGTTTAATCTTCCAAGACTGAACCAGGAAGAAACAGAAATTATGAACAACCCAATTACAAGCAATGAAATTGAAGCTGTGATAAAAAAAAAAAAATCTCCCAAAAAACAAAAACCCAGGACCAGGTGGCCTCACAGGAGAATTCTATCAAACATTTAGAGAAGAGCTAATGCCTATTCTTCTAAAATGCTTTCAAAACATTGCAGAGGAAGGAACAATTCCAAATTCATTCTACAAGGCCACCATCACCCTGATACAAAACCAGACAAAGACAACACAAAAAAAGAAAACTATGGGCCAATATCACTGATGAACATAGATGCAAAAATCCTCAACAAAATTTCAGCAAACAGAATTCAGCAACACTTCAAAAAGCTCATATCCATGATCAAATTGGGTTTATTTCAGGACTGCAAGGATTCTTCAATATATGCAAATCAATCAATGTGATACACCATATTAACAAATTGAAAGATAAAAACCATGTGATCATCTCAATAGCAGAAAAAGCCTTTGACAAAATTCAACACCTATTTATGATTAAAACTCTTCAAAAAATGGGCATAGAAGGAATCTACCTCAATATAGTAAAGGCCATATATGATAAACCTATAGCAAACGTTATTCTCAATGGTGAAAAACTGAAACCATTTCCCCCTAAGATCAGGAACAAGACAAGGATGTCCACTTTCACCACTATTATTCAACATAGTTCTGGAAGTCCTAGCTACAACAATCACAGAAGAAAAAGAAATAAAAGGAATCCAGATCAAAAAAGAAGTAAAGTTCTCACTGTTTGCAGATGACATGATACTGTACATAGAAAACCCTAAAGATAGTATCAGAAAATTACTAGAGCTAATCAGTGAATTTAGCAAAGTTTCAGGATACAAAATCAATACACAGAAATCACTTGCATTTCTATATACTAACTATGAAAAATCAGAAAGAGCAATTAAAGAATCAATCCCGTTTACCATTGCAACAAAAAGAATTAAATATCTAGAAATAAACTTACCTAAGGAGATGAAAGAACTGTACACAGAAAATTATAAGACACTAATGAAAGAAATCAAAGATGACATAAACAGATGGAGAGATATTCCATGCTCCTGGGTAGGAAGAATCAATATTGTGAAAATGACTATACTACCAAATGCAATCTACAGATTCAGTGTGATCCCTATCAAATTACCAATGGCATTTTTCACAGAACTATAACAAAAAAATTTCAAAATTCATTTGGAAACACAAAAGACCCCAAATAACCTTGGCAGTCTTGAGAAAGAAGAATGGAGCTGGAGGAATCAAGCTTCCTGACTTCAAGTTATACTACAAAGCTACAGTCATCAAGACAGTATGGTACTGGCACAAAAACAGAAATGTAGACCAATGGAACAAGATAGAAAGCCCAGAAATAAACCCATGCACCTATGGGTACCTTATTTTTGACAAAGGAGGCAAGATATACAATGGGGCAAAGACAGCCTTTTCAGTAAATGGTGCTGGGAAAACTGGACAGCTACATGTAAAAGAATGAAATCAGAACACTTTCTAACACCATACACAAAGATAAACTCAAAATGGATTAAAGACTTAACTATAAGACCACTATAAAACTCTTAGAGGGAAACATAGGCAGAACACTCAATGACATGAATCAAAGCAAGATCCCTTATGACCCATCTCTTAGAGTAATGGAAATAAAAACAAAAGTAAACAAGCGGGACATGATTAAACTTAAAAGCTTTTGCACAGCAAAGGAAAGTATAAGCAAAGTGAAAAGAAAACCCTCAGAATGGGAGAAAATAATAGCAAATGAAACAACTGACAAAGGATTAATTTCCAAAATATACAAGCAGCTCTTACAACTCAATACCAGAAAAACAAACAACCCAATCAAAAAGTGGGGAAAAGACCTAAACAGACATTTCTCCAAAGAAGGTATACATATGCTAACAAACATATGAAAAGATGCTCAACATCACTCATTATTCAATTCAGTTCAGTTCAGTCGCTCAGTCGTGTCCAACTCTTTGTGACCCCATGAATTGCAGCATGCCAGGCCTCCCTGTCCATCACCAACTCCCAGAGTTCACTCAGACTCACGTCCATCGAGTCAGTGATGGCATCCAGCCATCTCATCCTCTGTCGTCCTCTTCTCCTCCTGCCCCCAATCCCCCCCAGCATCAGAGTCTTTTCCAATGAGTCAACTCTTCACATGAGGTGGCCAAAGTACTGGAGTTTCAGCTTTAGCATCATTCCTTCCAAAGAAATCCCAGGGCTGATCTCCTTCAGAATGGACTGGTTGGATCTCCTTGCAGTCCAAGGGACTCTCAAGAGTCTTCTCCAACACCACAGTTCAAAAGCATCAATTCTTTGGTGCTCAGCCTTCTTCACAGTCCAACTCTCACATCCATACATGACTACTGGAAAAACCATAGCCTTGACTAGATGGACCTCAGTCGGCAAAGTAATGTCTCTGCTTTGGAATATGCTATCTAGGTTGGTCATAACTTTTCTTCCAAGGAGTGTCTTTTAATTTCATGACTGCAATCACCATCTACAGTGATTTTGGAGCCCCCCCAAAATAAAAGTCTGACACTGTTTCTACTGTTTCCCCATTTATTTCCCATGAAGTGATGGGACCGGATGCCATGATCTTCATTTTCTGACTATTGAGCTTTAAGCCAACTTTTTCACTCTCCACTTTCACTTTCATCAAGAGGCCTTTTAGTTCCTCTTCACTTTCTGCCATAAGGGTGGTGTCATCCGCCTATCTGAGGTTATTAATATTTCTCCCGGCAATCTTGATTCCAGCTTGTGTTTCTTCCAGCCCAGCATTTCTCATGATGTACTCTGCATATAAGTTAAATAAGCAGGGTGACAATATACAGCCTTGAAGCATTCCTTTTCCTATTTGGAACCAGACAGTTGTTCCATGTCCAGTTCTAACTGTTTCTTCCTGACCTGCATACAGATTTCTCAAGAGGCAGGTCAGGTGGTCTGGTATTCCCATCTCTCTCAGAATTTTCCACAGTTTATTGTGATCCACACAGTCAAAGGCTTTGGCGTAGTCACTCATTATTAGACAAATGCAAATCAAAACTACAATGAGATATTACCTAACACCGGTCAGAATGGCCCTCATCAAAAAGTCTACAAACAATAAATTCTGGAAAGGGTGTGGAGAACAGGGAACACTGTTGCACTCTTGGTGGGAATGTAAATTGATACAGCCACTATGGAAGACAGTATGGAGATTCCTTAAAAAACTAGGAATAAAACCACCATATGACCCAGCAATCCTACCCCTAGGATATACCCTGAGGAAACCAAAATTGAAAGAGACACATGTATCCCATTGTTCATTGCAGTGCTATTTACAATAGCTAGAACATGGAAGCAAACTAGATGTCCATTGACAGATGAATGGATAAAGAAGTTGTGGTACATTTACACAATGGAATATTACTCAGCCATAAAAAGGAACATATTTGAGTCAGTTCTAATGAGGTGGATGATTCTAGAGCCTATTATACAGAGTGAAGTGAGTCAGAAAGAGAAAGATAAATATCATATTCTAATGCACAAAATAGAAAAATGGTACTGAAGAATTTATTTACAGGGCAGCAATGGAGAAACAGACATAGAGAATAGACTTATGGACATGGGGAGAGGGGAGGAGAGGGTGAGATGTATTCAGAGAGCAACGTGGAAACTTACATTACCATATGTAAAATAGATAATCAACAGGAATTTGCTGTATGGCTCAGGAAACTCAAACAGGGGTTCTGTATGAACCTAGAGGAGTGGGATGGGGAGGGAGATGGGAGGTTCAAAAGGGAGGGGATATATGTATACCTATGGCCGAGTCATGTTGAGGTTTGACAGAAAACAACAAAATCCTGTAAAGCAATTGTCCTTCACTAAAAAATAAATTAAAAAAAAAAAAAAAAGGGAAAATGATTCCAAAGCAACAATGAGTGGAAGAAAGACACAGATAAGAAAACTAACTTTTCAGTATAATTTCAGTTCGAGAGGAATGAGGTAAGGGTAACATAGAAAGGAAATATTCCAAACTCTTTCTGGGTGATGAAATTAAGACTAATTTTTATTTTGTGTTTTCTAATTTTTTTAAATAATGTGTCCTATTGCTTTCTTATACTCTGCATTTATGAAGCTAAAAATTGCATTCAAGCTCAAATTCAACAAAGAGCACAAACGGTCTTCTTAAAATAATAATATAATTTTTTAAAGCAAGGGTTTTTATATTTACACGTTTTTGTGTGTGTGTGCTCAGTTGTGTCTGACCCTTTGCGACCCCATGGACGTAGCCCACCTCCTCTGTCCATGGGATTTTCCAGGCAAGAATACTAGAGTGGGTTGCCATTTCCTACTCCAGGGAGTCTTCCTGTCTCCTATATCTCCTGCATTGGCAGGTGGGTTCTTTACCACTGTGCCACCTGGGAAGCCCATGACATTTACGGATATGTTCCCCTATTCTTATCATGTGTAAGTTTAAAATAACACTGTAGGCCAATATGCTTTTGTTCTAGAAAACACAGAAAATCTATCTCTTCACCAGCCCTTCTCCATCATTCCTCCAAATCAACACACACTAGAAAATTCTTGTTATTATTTGCTGGTCTTGTACTCAAGTAAATAACTTCCTCTTATTTTGGATGTGAGTGCCAAATGCTGCAGTATGAACTTTGCCTTTCTATAAATGAATCCATCAGGGAAAACAAATTTGACACTGGTTCTTAGGTCAAGGTCTAATGTTATGAGATTTTTCAAAATAATCCCAGGGGAAAATATTTGTCTGGTTTGTATATGACAGCACTTAGGAACAAACTCTCCAAGTTCCCCAAAATGATAAACGTGCATTTGACAGTACAGCGCAACAGTATTTCAGAATCCACACACACATTTTAAAGAGACAGACGTTCCTGGATATTCCTAAAAAGACCTAGTAGCAAAAGTGTTCATTTCTGATGTTGGACAGAGTTTTCTGCACTTATATTGGAATGTGTGTATGTGTTTTCACCATGAAATCCCCATGGTCTTGTGAGAACCCTTATGGGAGAGGAGCTGGAAGGGCACTGACTTCTCATTCTCTTTAGAACCTTCTTGTGTACACCAGTGGTCAGGTTCACTTGAGTCTGGGCTAGAACAAACAAATATCCTATTTATATCCACAGACTGGTTAACTGGTCAAATAGATAATGATGTTAGTTACTCCAGTTTCCTCTTGCCATGGACAAACAGACAGGAGACTCAACTGAAGATCCCGTGGCACCAAATGAACAATGTTTCTCCCTTCAGTCCCTCACACACTTACCAATTTATTAGGATAAACATGAAGGTTGTAAGTGGATAGTGCCAGCAGCCTTGAGGAAGCAGGGCTGTGGGCAGCAGTCTAGAATTAGTTCAGAGTTTTACTTCCTCTTAATTTGAATTCTTGATTCCTGGTGAGATATATAATATATATTTATAGATGTACTTTGTATTCAATTGCTAGGGCCACTGTAACAAAAATAGCACAGCCTGGGTGGCTTAAATGCACAGTAATGCTGTAGAAAGACTTCAAGAAAGATTCCATCATCCAATCAGGGTCCAGGGCAGGCCAAACTGGCCTTCACTATGCTTATCTCCCTTCAAAAAATATTATACATACACACATGTATGCACACATCAGTCTCTGTTATAGGTTGAATTGTGTCCCCTAAAAATCATATGTTGAAGTCCAAGCCTCTAGTACCTCAGGATGTGGATAGAATCGGGTTGTTCAGATGGAATTAGTTAAGATGAGCTCATCCTGGAGTAGAGTGAGCCCTTAATCCAGTATGACTGGTGTTCTCATAAAAAGGAGGTATTTGGAGACAGGCACACAGAGATAAAACATTATGTGAACGTGAAGGGAGAGATTACAGTAATGAATGTACAAGCTGAAGAATGTAAAAAAAAATAAAAAGAAATGCCAGCAAATCACCAGAAGCTGGAGGGAAGCATGGAAGAGTCCCCAGCCCCCATCATAGCATAGAAGGAACCAAGTCTGCTGATACGTTGGACTTGGTGTGCATTACATACATTTGTGGCATTGCCTTTCAAATTTGATGTTTCATGTATTGCTATGTTTTTTTGGCAATAATTAGAGCCACAAATGCATGCAACTAGCACATGGGCCAGTTGAAAAGCTTATGAGATGTGGTTTATGATTTCACAGAATTTCTCCTGTTTTTCACAGTTGATAGTGTCATTTATTACTTCATTTTGGTTTAGAAGTTTTATTTATTCCACACGAGTTTAGTTTCAACTTGGGTAATCATGCATCATCAGAGCAGGCGCTCATGCTCTGGGTCAGGTAAATGATAGAGATGGCTCATCTAGAACTTAAAACCTTCTACAGCCTTGTGGTGACTGGGAAAAACCTTTTCTGGCTTTTCTGGTTGGCCTCCTCACAGCAACGTGCCCATGGTTAACAACGGAAATGCTGTGATGTTATCCTGTCAGTTCTGATGAGGCCTGATCGCATCTGTTCTTTGAAGTCCTTCACGGAGAAGGTGATGGGTGCAGAGTAGCTGTTACATGTTTCCTGGTACCAGTCCTTCAGAGAACAAATCTAGATTAACCTCTTACCAGGGGTCAGGAAAGCATCACGTCTGTTCAAGAGAGCAAAGCACACATCTAAGGAAACAGAACGGAAGTCCTCAAGTATTCTAGACAGCCTAATCCACCAGAAAACAGTGGATGAGTGCAAGGTTACAAATAGTGCTCTCTCTGTGTTCAGTCACTCAGTCATGTCCAACTCTTTGTGACCACATGGCCTATAACACACATGGCTCCTCTGTCCATGGGATTCTCCAGGCAAGAATACTGGAGTGGGATGCCACGCCCTCCTCCAGCAAATCTTCCCCATCCAAGGATCAAACTCGTGTCTCTTACATTTCCGGCATTGGCAGGCGGGCTCTTTACCACTGAGCCATCTGGGAAGCCCCAGGGTACAGATATGAGAATACAAAGTGAGAAGGCACAGCACCCATATAAATAAGAGACTTCAAAAATATTTTTTCAAAAAGAGGGGTAGTTCTGATTTTTAAGAGAGAGTGTTAATGCACTTTAAATATTCCTTATTATTCAAATACAGAAAAAAAAAACCTTCAAAGAACTTAGGTACCCCACATACCTATCTGCTATCTTCAACAGTTATTAATAATTACTATAAATTAACTGTTTAATAACCACCATCACAATAGCAGTCATTAGTAATCTAAAAGTTTTGCTGAAGAATATTACAAACAGCAAACAAAGCATTGAGGAATATGGAAAAATTAGCTGAGATAATAAGCTCCAATTCCTGCAACAATAGCCTGTTACGTTATGGACACTGAAGGTCACTGTGGACTCTTTCGTAAGCAATCCAGGCATCTGGCAGAGTCTCCAACAGCAGGGGATCTCACCCTCCCTTGGGCAACAGCCCAGAGCCCTCTCTGCAGGACTTAAGACTTGACAGTTTGCCTAGCAATTTCTCCCCCCGCAGTTGCTGTATGTATTGCATCTCTTAGACTTCTGTCTGCGAACCTCTTTGATGAGGCAAAACCCCTTCAACCATCTACCCTACCTGGTAGCTCTGACCACAAGGGAAATTTGCCTTTGCTCACTCTTTCTGTCCAGTGTTTTGACAGACGATGCCTTTCCAGCAACCCAACTGCTCAGAATAAAGACCACATCTTCTTTTCTCCTCTCTCTTTGTGCTGGGCGGGAACAGAAATGTGTTTCTCATTATTTGGTCTGTTTTACAATGTAAGTTCCTGCTGGGGTTCATTGCTTTGGGGATTACTAGGTATTTCATCTCATACAAGACTGGCCCTTCCTTAATGTTTAACAGCGGCAGTCCATTCTGAGACAGGAAATCCTGAAGTGCTTTGCTGAATTTAAAGAGTCAACCAAACAAGGTTCAGAAGATTTTTCCTGTTTTTTTTTTTTTTTTTTTTTTAGGTGTGATTTCCTTCTGGCTGGTGTGTATCTGCATTAGGAGGGTGTTGGGCAGGGTAGGGGGGTATTTGGAAGGGGGTGGGGGTGAGTGGTAGGAAGGACCCAGAGATAATTTGAAGGTTAAAAGCCATTATGGAACAATGGAAAGAAGACAGACCCTAGAGCTAGAAGGTCAGCTCTTGGAACAGCTAGTGACTTTGGGAAAGTGACTTGACCTTTTGGGTCTTACTTTATCATCTGCAAAGAAAATGATGTAACCTACTCCTGAGGGTTGTTGTGAAGATTAAGTCACATGCTGAGTGAAAACATTCTAGGTGTTCAGTAATTGATACCTCTTGTTATTATTATCTTCCTGTGTGCTGGTGAGGAATGTCAGCATTGGTAATACAGGGCCTATGACCAAGAGTCACCGCAATCTAGGGAATAGGGGCTTACAGTAGAGCTTCGATCTATGTTTAAGGACTATCACTAGGGGGCAGGGAGAAAGCATGGCTTAATCCAGCTCTGTGACCTGGGGCATGTCACTTGGCTTTAGTAACCTCATTAAAGAAACACCCATTGAGACCCTGCCTCCAGCTCCAGGGCACTGGGTCATCTCTGATATGGGAACCACAAGCATCCCCATAGGGTGGACCTGGGGATCAGATGAGATAATGTCTGTGAAAGTACTTGGTAAACTTGAAGCACAATCTAAACGCACTGCTGTGGACGTGAGGCTCCGGGAACATTTACTCTGTCCCATTCATGAGCTTCAAACACAAACTCTCCATTCCTCGGCATTCAGCAGAGAGCAAACACATTCTGTTTGGCTTTGGCATTGAATGAAAAGTAAACAGTACCTTTGCAGTTGCTTTGCTTCCTCTCTTTACCCTTCACAACAAAGCCAGGCCCTTTAAGTGCTTCCTGCTGAGTTGAGAAAGAGATGCAGGATTTCAGATCTGCCCTAGCACATAGGACCTTAGAGGAGGGGGAAAGTGGGACATCAGAACAAGGGCATCTAAAGACACCTGCACCGGGTTCTTAGTTAAGGGACTGGCCTTTTCTCAAGCCCTAAACCAGGGCCAAGTACCCCAAAGACAATTGCCACATTTTTCCATGGGGTAAAGGGCATTACCCATGTGGAAGGAGGTGGCAATGCCAGGAGAACACACATGAACACACTTGGACAGTAGCGTGCTGGATCATGCCAAACGTTACCATAAGGGAGAGGATGTGGAGGTCTGGGGCCAGCCTGGGAAGCGCAGTCCAGCATCTTGTCTTTGGATCGTGGGTTTCACTGTGAGAAGATTCCTGAGCGAATCCAAAGCCCTGGGCGTTTTGTCCCTAAGGGCCTGTCCCGTCCCTCTGTTGCCATTCTCTGTCTGAGGCCTGCAGTCTGTTTCCTTCGCTCTCGCCAGTCCATCCTGCATGTCCTGAATACCGCCTTTGGGATGGGAATTAGGGTGGCCCCAATCTAGACAAGCCTCCTGTTCCTACCAAAGTTCCAGACGAACCTGTGGCCCCATCACGTCTGTGCCTTGGCTCTATCTGTCGGTCCCCCTGGAGGTACCTTTTTCCTCTTACTGTTTACACCCTCCTGTCCTTGAGGACACTTCCTGCTTTCTCTCCACATGAAATCTTTTATGACAATTCAATCACAGGGCTCTTTCTCCCTCCACTGGTAGAGTATAGTATACTAGAGTAGGGTAGGGTAGAATACATATTTTCCATATTACTTTTTTTAAGTTAATTAATTAATTTATTTATTATTTTACTTTACAATACTGTATTTGTTTTGCCATACATTGACATGAATCTGCCATGGGTGTACACAAGTTCCCAATCCTGAACCACCCCCCCCCGCCCCCCCACCTCTCTCCCCATATCATCTCTCTGGGTCATCCCTTTTGGAGAAGGAAATGACAGTCCACTCCAGTGTTCTTGCCTGGAGAATTCCCTGGACAGAAGAACCTGGCGGGCTATAGTCCACGGGGTCACAGAGAGTCGGACACAACTAAGCTACCGTCACTTTTAGCCTTTCATGATTTTCCGTTCCTTCTTCACTTGTAAACAGTTTGCCTTTGGAGCAGGCACTGTACTGGGACCTGAGGAATCCAATGGTGAACCAAACACAACTGGCCTCTCCCCAGAAGAAATTCTTTCTTACATTTAGTAAGAAAGGAGATTTCAAAAAAAGAGAGAAGAAATGAGCAATACCTAATACTCCTCTTGAGAAACCTATATGCAGGTCAGGAAACAACAATTAGAACTGGACATGGAACAACAGACTGGTTCCAAATAGGAAAAGGAGTACGTCAAGGCTGTATATTGTCACCCTGCTTATTTAACTTATATGCAGAGGACATCATGAGAAATGCTGGGCTGGAAGAAACACAAGCTGGAATCAAGATTGCCGGGAGAAATATCAATAACCTCAGATATGCAGATGACACCACCCTTATGGCAGAAAGTGAAGAGGAACTAAAAGGCCTCTTGTTGAAAGTGAAAGAGGAGAGTGAAAAAGTTGGCTTAAAGCTCAACATTCAGAAAACGAAGATCATGGCATCCGGTCCCATCACTTCATGGGAAATAGATGGGGAAACAGTGGAAACAGTGTCAGACTTTTATTTTGGGGGGCTCCAAAATCACTGCAGATGGTGACTGCAGCCATGAAATTAAAAGACGCTTACTCCTTGGAAGAAAAGTTATGACCAACCTAGATAGCATATTCAAAAGCAGAGACATTACTTTGCCAACAAAGGTCCATCTAGTCCAGGCTATTGTTTTTCCAGTGGTCATGTATGGATGTGAGAGTTGGACTGTGAAGAAAGCTGAGCACTGAAGAATTGATGCTTTTGAACTGTGGTGTTGGAGAAGACTCTTGAGAGTTCCTTGGACTGCAAGGAGATCCAACCAGTCCATCCTAAAGGAGATCAGTCCTGGGTGTTCATTGGAAGGACTGATGCTGAGGCTGAAACTCCAATACTTTGGCCATGCGAAGAGTTGACTCATTGGCAAAGACTCTGATGGTGGGAGGGATTGGGGGCAGGAGGAGAAGGGGACGACAGAGGCTGAAATGGCTGGATGGCATCACCAACTCGATGGACATGAGTTTGAGTGAACTCCGGGAGTTGGTGATGGACAGGGAGGCCTGGCATGCTGCGATTCTTGGGGTTGCAAAGAGTCAGACACGACTGAGCGACTGAACTAAACTGGACTGAATACACAGTAAAGAGCATGGATTTCATTAGGAAAGCAATGAAAGCCATTGTAGAGGACTTTAAAACATTTTTAAATAGCTTCATTGAGGTATAATTGGCAATAAGCTGCACATATTTAAAATATATAGCTTGCTGAGTTTTAACATATGTGTGTACCCATAAAATCATCATCACAATATAGTGAGCATATTTATTCCCCCCAAAGTTTTCTTGTCCTCTCTCCTTCCCTTAGCCCCTGCCTCAAGTGCCAATTAGCTTGAATTTTCTAGAATTTTCAATAAATACTACTACAGTATGTATTTTTGCATGTAGCTTCTTTCTGCGTACTTAAAAAGCATATTTATTTACTTTTTTTGTTGCTGTTGTCTGTGCCAGGTCTTAGTTGTGGCACACAGGATCTTTTTAGTTGTGGCATATGGGATCTAGTCTCCTGACAAAGGATTGAACCTGGGACCCCTGCATTGGGAGTGCAGAGCCTTAGCCACTGGACCACCATGGATGTCTTTCAGCATATTTATTTTGAGAGTCTTCTGTGTTATGTCACGTATTGATCATTCATCCTTCTTTACTGCTGAGCAGTATTCCATTATGTGATATACCAGTTAGCTTATCCATTGACCTGTTGATGGACCTTTGGCTTATTCCCATTTTTTGGCTCTTACAAATAATGATACTGTGAACCATAAATACTAGTATTTATGTAGACATACATTTTCATTTCCTTTGAGTAGACAACTAGAAGCGAAATTTCTCAGTCATGTGGTAAATTTGTGTTTAGTTTTCTAAAGAACTGCCAGGTCTGTTGGACCTCCAGGCCATCATTCTGTTCACGTAAGATTACTGTAGGATAATGCGGACATAGACAAAGATGGCGATGAGGGAGAAGAATCACTAACGTTTAGTATATGTTTCCCATAGTCTAGGCATTGTGCTGCTGCTGCTGCTAAGTCGCTTCAGTCATGTCCGACTCTGTGCGACCCCACAGAAGGCGGCCCACTAGGCTCCTCTCTCCTTGGGATTCTCCAGACAAGAATACTGGAGGGGGCTGCCATTTCCTTCTCCAGGCATTGCGCTAAGAATTTTTAAACACCTTATTTCTTAATCCCTCCAACAAACCTTGCGAGGTAGTAAGGTAGGCACTATGATTTAGCTTCATGTATAGAAGAAGCACTTGAGACTTTCTGAAATTGAATAACTTGACCAAGGTCTCTGACCTACTAGCAAAGTGTGTGCATGCTAAGTCGCTTCAGTCGTGTCTGACTCTACGTAACACTATGGACTGCAGCCAGCCAGGCTCCTCTGTCCATGGGATTCTCCAGGCAAGAATACTGGAGGGGGCTGTCATGCCCTCCTCCAGGGCATCTTCCCAATCCAGGGATCGAACACATGTCTCATGTCTCCTGCATTGGCAGGCAGGTTCTTTACCATTAGGGCCACCTGGCAGAACCTAAACCTAGGTCTTTCTGACTCTCAAGTTTGTGTTTATAACCACAGCGTAAGACTAAGCCAGTGGTTGCTAAAGTCAAGACACTTGTCTTATGCTTTGCTTTCTTCTCAGACTGGGGGTGGGGGGAGGGGAGGGGAAGCAGAACATTCTGTACCTACAAGGAAGGTTCTCTTTAGTTAAGACACTGGTTTCATTTTGTTTTAACCATTAGTCTAAAACTCCAAGCAAAATATTAATACAATATGCAAGATACACTTAGAATTCCTTTTTATGGACTATTCTAGAACTCCGTAGAGATCATTTATCATGTCGAATCCAAGTATATGACTACATTTAAGATGTATGTCTTTTTTACTCAGTTTAGATCATAGTTTTTTAGAGGGCTTCATCCATCAAAACACAATAAATGGAAATTGTGTCAGGAATCCCGAGAGTCTGTGATATTTGGAGGCAGATGACAGAGTCAAGAGAACACGAGTTTGGGAATAAAACAGACTTGGATTGAATACTGGGTCTGATCTGTATAGTGGAAAAGCTACTTAAACCTAATTTTCCTCGCCTGTAGAGATTGGAGATCATCATGACTATTTCAATGGTTTGTTTTGAGGATTAAAGACAATTACAAGTCAAAGCCTTAGGTTCTCAATGAGTGTCAGATTCTAGTTTCATTTTCCACTTCATTTTTTTTTTTTTTTAAGAAATGACTCACAATTTTCATCATGGCTTAAAATCTAAAGCCCTTTCTGCCTGAGAGTGGTGATCCTCCCAAACAACAGACAAAATTGTATATGTTTATAGCTGTGCATTTTGGGGAAATGTCCCTGGCTTCTATCAGATTTCAGAAAACTCCATGATTCAAAAACAGTTCAGAACCACCATGAGACTGTTCTTTATTCATTTAGTCGTTCATTTATTCATTCAACAATATTTACTCAATACCCACTATGTATGGATCAAGAATTTTATATAGATAAACTCTGTCCCTCCTTGCCTTTAAGGAGTTTACAGTTTCAAGCAGTGAATAAAAAACCTGCAGTGTGTTGTGAATTTGTATGTTACCCCAGTAATTACATACATCAGAGAGAAAGCTTGGTGTGTGAAGAAGAAAGTAGAAGATTCCTAGAAGACTGCTACAGTGGAGATGAACATGATACAAACATTGCAGGGGAAAGAATCAGGAATCCAAACATACCCTTCCTGACTTTCATGTGTTAGTGGCAGCCCGCTGCTCGATTGCTGGAGAAGACAGCACAGATTCTGCTGGGACTGAAGTGCCAGCCGGGATGTGTGTACGCACACACGTGTGTGTGGTGTGTAAGGGGTGGGATGTGGAGCAAACAAGTGCAGCTGGCCTGCCCCTTACCATCTGGGAGGCCCTTAGAACTGTGCCTACCTGGAGGGGCTCATTTATTCTAATTTGCTCAGATGTTCTGTGTTGGCTGCCAGCCCCATGTGGTCCTGCTGCACAGTGTCAAATTTCCCTTTAGCACTTCTGCTGTTAAATTTTAAGGGGATCAACTCTAGTCCTTTAAAAAAAAAAAAGTGTGCTCTTTGCTCAACTGATCTCTTAGTGGATGTGATGAAGATAACAGTTGGATCTCGTTATGTTTGGAACATAAATAAGGTGTTTCTAGGCATTTAGCAAGGTGTGCTGGAAAAATCCTGAAGCTAGCCGGCAATTGGTAGTATTGTGTGACTCAAAGCCCTCATTTTATAGATGCAGGCACTGGGGCCCGGTGATGCGACTTCTCTGGGATTTAGAGGCTGTTCCTTAAGTCCCGGCTGCCATCGAGAGATAAAGGAGCTGCAATGCGGGTACTTAGTGAAGGCACCTTCTGGGAGATTCTTTCTCACGGTTTGAGCACTAGACGATGAAAAGGGGCCTCCCTGCAGTCGCCCTCATTTCTGGCAGCCCTGCCCTCTGACGGGCCCCACCTGCCCCATCGTATCTCGGGGCTGGAGCCCGCGTGTGTTTATTCTTTCCAGTCCTGCACTTTGCTCTTTTATGTTCACTGCCCCTGCAGTTGTGTTTGTTCCTGGAGCTCCCTTCATACATATTGCAGGCGGCCCCGTGTTGACTCGAGCTCAGGACTAAATATAACCTTCGCTATCAGCAGAGGCATCCTCACATGTCAGTCCCTTCCCCGCGTGTGTGCAAACTCCAGTGCAGCCCGCAGACCGGGTGCGCCGTACCAGGGCTGCTTTCATACCAGGGGAGTTCTCGTTTAAATGGAAAACGTCACCCAAAACACGGATGTCTGGGTTCAGGAAGAAATCAGTTCTCATCACAGGTGGCCCTCCTGCTTTGTCTCTTGCGTGCAGAAAGCCCAGGCCTCCACATCATAGGAGAGACTGGCCCCTCTTCTCCATTGAACAGCGTGGCAGGTGCCCCCTCCCCAATCCTCTGGGCCTTTGAAGGGACATAAAAAGTGTCTGTAGCATTTGTCACAGCCTTCCCTCCTTTAGGACCTTCTAAAGGATCCCTGGAAGAGTCTGGTTAGTGGCTTTACGTAGGGTCAGAGACCGGAAATTGCCACCAGAGTCCACGGAACACAGGAGCAAGTGCCCAACCCCACTCCCTCCACGAAGCTCTTCCTAACTGTCCTGTCAACCCTGCTCTCTACCATCTATAGTAATTACTGTGCTGGTTACAAGTTGTCTGTATGGTTCATAAATGATTTTGTGGTTTTAATCTTGCAAAATGAGAGTGAAAGCTCATCAGAATTGGAGTCTGTGTCTCCTTACCTTTACCCACTTACTCTAGTCGATGTGGAGGAAACATGAGGTACTTGCCAACTTCCCATTGTCTTCAGAACATGGAAGAAGGTGCAAGCTGGCATTCCCCTCTTCTCTGAATCTGGTAGCATCTCTTGTAACTTCCATTAGCAGGCTGGTGAACTGTGGGCAAGAAGAGGTGGCCCCAAGTGACAGCAGGATGACTTCTTGAATACATTCAGTGAGAGAGGAAAGAGGGGTCTGGCTCAGCCAGCCTGATCAACCTAAGGACCGTGGGCTGACAGTCTTGAAACCACATTGCCTTGACATCCTCAAAGTGGGTCTGAAATCAGATCCCTTAAAAATTCTCCAAGGTTCCTAAGGTCAGAGATTCACTCCTTGGAAAGAATGCTATAGGCAATGATATCATTTCCCAAACCAGCCTCTCTTCCTTCTAGCAATTATTGGGCATCGAATGTGGACAACGCTCTGGGTCAGCAAGGCAAGTCAGCATGGAAGTAATACTCCTTCTACTCAGGGAGCTTACTGTGTGTGTATGTTAGTCAATTAGTTGTGTTTGACTTTTTGTGACCCGATGGACTGTTGGCCTGACAGGCTCTTCTGTCCATGGGATTCTCCAGGCAAAAATACTGGGATGGGTTGCCATTTCCTTCTCCAATGGAGCTTACTATCTAGGAGAAAAGACTTATCCATTGACATTTTAGAAGGACTGAGAAAGAACTCTTAACATATGATGTTGGGCTGTTTTGGGGGTTGTCAGGAGAGCAATTAGATGTTTAGAAGCAAGAGACACTTTGGCAGGGGCAAGAAGATGCTGAAGAGGAAATTGCTTGTTTGATTTTCAGCTTGTTTCTACTCCAGGAAGGAAGCAAGTGGAGGAGGTGAGATTGCAGGTCCTGGTAAAGGCATGAGAGGGGCAGCAAATGTGATTCCACTGGACAGGAGAGAACGTGTTGAGGGCCGCGGCAGTACAGGCCACGCTTTGTGTGCTTCTCAGGATTATTCCTCGTCATCTTGTCTACAGATGGCTACCTGGTGATTTTCTGTGTGGCAGGCCAGCCAGCTACTGCCCCTGTTTTTGGAGGCATCCGAAGAACAGGTGCATGGCTGTGTTTGCTGTGATCGAGGAAGGGAATGCGTTCTTGCTCTTCGCCCTTGGTTGTGTTTACCAGGCCATCCCCTGCTTTCAGGACTCGAGTGAGGACACAGTGTCCGACCCTGTTCATCAGAGCAGCTGTCTGGTCAGTGTGCATCTCACATGGGCTGTAGGGCTGTTGGTGAGGGTGGGGTCGGGGTGGTGGTTAGAACTGGAGAGTCTCTCTGGCTGTGACACCCAGCAGCAGACCTCAGGGGGCCTAAGGAGGGTGTCCTTAGGTGCTGCTGAGAGCACAAAGAACGGGAAGCCTGTCGACAAGGAGGCGGGGCTGCCTGTGAGCTCAAGATGGGGCCTCTTGATTTCCAGTGATTCATTGTTAGAACCGGAATTTCAGGGTTCCTGTGGCCTGGGGTCTACACAGGTAGGCGTTTGAGAACTAGAATTACTGGGTCACTGGGTGGTATTGAGTGTGGCTATATCCAGAGTGTGAAAGCTTCCCCCAGAATACAAAACAGGATCTTTACTGCCTCGGTCGGACAGGATATTACATTGGATGTAAGATCACAGCCTGTGTCTCCCTTGGAAACAGGCAGAAATGTCTATAAACACTAAATGCAGGTAAAAAATGCTCAGCTTGGGTTTTAAATCAGAATGAAAGACCAGTTTATTTTGCTCACTGGCGTGTGTGTGTGTGTGTCCCAAGTCACTTCAGTCGTGTCCAGCTCTGTGCAACCCTACACTGGAGTGGGTTGCCATGTCCTCCTCTAAGGGATCTTCCTGACCCAGGGATTGAACCCGCTTCTCTTAAGTCTCTTGCATTGTCAGGCAGACTCTTTTCCACTAGCGCCACCTGGGAAGCCCCTCACCGGCATATGGTTTTTGTTATCTCACAGTCCACGTACAACGAGAAGACAGGAGTCGTGTGTAGCCCAGAACCTGAGAGATGCTCAGATATGCTAGTTATATCTTGACCCCAGTCCGCCTGTTCCTGAAAGAAGAAAGTCTCGGCCCCACACATTTGGAGGCTTTCTGCACAACCTGGTTCTTTATCTTGTTTTCAGTAAAACATGAGCATCAGTTCTGTGCTAGGGGATGATATAAAGTCCCCACCTTTGTGGAGTTTAGATTCTAGTAGGAGAGAGAGTGAAGAAACAAAGTGTATAATGACAGGTAGTGAGAAGTGACTGAAAAAAAGAGAAAGAACAGAGAAAGAGGAGATAGCATCTGCTTTTTCTAATCCTTATTGGGTGCATTTCAGCAATTTCTTTCCCCAGAAATGCCCCCGGACTCCCCTTACCCTTATCTCACCCACCCGTTGTTATGTTGTCATTGATTGAGATCTCAGCTCTGTTTGGACTTAACTTCTTCCGTTTGGGTTTAATTTCCTTCTCAAAATTCGCCCTTTTCCTTGAGGGGCCGTGATTAGCTACAGTCTTCCAGTCTTTGACTATATCTTTATTTCATGCCTACTTTTGTTTGGTACCTTAGCCTGTATAGATTCTAGATTAAAAGAATGGTCCTGGAGCATGTGGAAATATTCCGCCATCTTCCAGCATCTTCTGCAGCCAGGGAACAGGTTTTTACTAGGCTAATTGTCGTCCTTTGCATAATCTGTCTTTTTCTCTCATTGTTTTTCTTCTCTTCCCTCTGTTTTTCTTTTCCTCTTTCACTTTCTTCTTCAGCTGCGCTTAAGTTTTTAAAATTTTTGTTTATGTGTATGTATGTTCTGTAGCTTCACCCTAGTCATCTTGGTTGGTATAGGTTTATTTTCCTCTGTTCCGTTTGAGACTGATGCCTTCATATCTTCAAATATGAATCCTTATCTATTCTCTCAAAACTTAAATGAAATGTTGGTCCTCTTTTCTTTTATTTCTTGTAGCACTCTAATAGTTTCTACCGCTTTATCTCTGGCTTCATAGTAGCTAATCTGTGTGTATCTATTTCCCAGTTACAAATTGTAGCAACCTATTTTACAATTCACGTAGTCTCTCTTCAGTTTTGCTAATGTGCAGTTAAACTGTACATTGCATTTTAATCTTAATGATTCAAATATTTTCCCATTTTTCTTAATGCCTAATATTTTCTTGGAGTTTTGGCATTTTAGGGAGAGGTCTGTATTTAGTCACTTCAGATATTTCTTTTAGATTCTCTTTCAGATTGCTGTTCTATTCTATAAAATCTAATTCTCCATTTTGTTTTCTCATTCTCAAAAATGGTGGGTTGTTTCCTTACGTGTTTTAAAGTTTTTAAATTTCTGATGAAGATTGTGATACTTTCTTGTGGCATGGATTTCAAGAACATCTGTTTCATGGTTGCTCTGTTTCTGCCAAGGACTCTGGGTATCACTGGCCCAGGACTATGTTCTTACATTAATTCCTGAATTTAGGCTTTTCTAGATTATACAGATAAATCTGAATCCCTCATCCATGTAAGACACAGGCTAGAGTTCCTGTTTTTCTGGGGAGACTTTATTTCCCCACCCAGAGTCCAGCCAGAAACAAAAACATTCTCGTAATATTGTGGTACTGATGGGTAGAGTTTTCTAGTCTTTTACCTGAGGAGGGAGCTCTATTAGGGTCCCATCTTAATGCAGGAATTTAAGTTCCCAGCTCCATATCTCTATCAGGCACAAAGCCTAGTTGAAGTCTAATACACATCTTAATGCAGGAATTTAAGTTCCCAGCTCCATATCAGGCACAAAGCCTAGCTGAGATCTAATACACAGCTAAATGTTTACTTTAAAACCTGGTGCTGCAGCAGGGACCTCCAGCAGTATCTTGGAGGTCATTAGAAACACAGAATCTCAGCATCAGCCAGATCTGTAGAGTCTGAATTTTCATTTTAACAAGATCCCAGGTGATTCATGTGCACATTAGAGTTTGAGAAGCACTGCCCTGGATCACCATGTCATATTATGCTCGTTCTTCCAATCTCTCCCCTAGAGAAGGGACAATGCTATTAGCTCATGTTTTCTGGTTTTGTTTTTAATTTTCCATTGCATTTTTGGGCAATGAGAATTTCATTCTTTCTTGGGAGCTCACCTATGCATTTAAACACACTTTTGTTAAAACCTTAGTCTGATGTATGGCCAGCCCTGGAAGGCCAATTCTACTGTTTCCAAAGTCCAGTGTTGAGTTTTTAGCAGCTTCCTATATCAACCCCTCAAGGGCTTCCCTGGTGTCTCAGTGACAAAGAATCCTCCTGCCAATGCAGGAGATGTGGGTTTGACCCCTGGGTCAGGAGGATCCCCTGGAGAAGGAAATGGCAACATACTTCAGTATTCTTGCCTGGAAAATCCCATGGACAGAGGAACCTGGTAGGTTACAGTCCATGTGGCTGCAAAAGAATCAGACGTGACTTAGCAACTAAACAACAATACCAGCCCCTAGCTTGGTGCTTTTGTATGTAGACAGTCATTACTGTAGCTGTCATGTTCAAATGATAGTTTAGAACTGATCTTTTGAGAGTTGCATAGTTAAATGTATATTTTTTGCTTAGCTACCTTTCCTTGCATGGTGATTTCTTTTTTACATACTAATGCTTTTGAAGAATTGACACAGTCCAAATTGATTGGACTGTGTCAATTCTTTGGATCAATTCGAAGATTTGAAGAATTGTTGCTTTTGAACTGTGGTGTTGGAGAAGACTCTTGAGAGTTCCTTGGACTGCAAGGAGATCCAACCAGTCCACCCTAAAAGAAATCCGTCCTGAATATTCACTGGAAGGACTGATGCTGAAGCTGAAACTCCAATACTTTGGCCACCTGATGAGAACTGACTCATTTGAAAAGGCCCTGATGCTCGAAAAGATTGAAGATGAGAGGAGAAGGGGACAACAGAGGATGAGATGGTTGGATGGTATCTCCGACTCAGTGGACATGAGTTTGAGTAAATACTGGAAGTTGGTGATGGACAGGGAGGCCTGGCGAGCTGTAGTCCGTGGGGTCGCAAAGAGTCAGACATGACTAAGTGACTGAACTGAACTGAATGTTTTTGAGACAAGCTAGAACCAGGGACCCTTTACTGCAGAGCTTGCACCTGGACAAATGTCTCCTTCAGCAACAGATTGCAAAGAAACTATAAGGGAATAAAAATAACTGTATGCATGCAAAGTTGGGGCAAATTATGAACAATAAGATACAAAAAGACCCAAATTCAACTGCCACTTCTGAAGTGTCCAGAGCAAAAGCAGGGTACTGCCCATGATCGCTGCACACTGCACCACCAAGGAGGTGGGCAGACCACCTAAACCCCTCCTCTGGCCAGAGCTACCCACCCAGCCCCCACTCAGCCCATTTAAGGAACAAGCTCACCCTCTGCCTAGGGGAGTGAACAAAGGAATCTGTAACTTGTTTTCTCTCCCTCCTGAGACCCAATAAAGCCTTGCCTCAATTCCTCATCTGGCCTCTTATCAATTTCTATTGGTTAAAGAATCCAACAACCCAGGTTGGTAACACTTTGACCTGTAACCTCCTCTGGTGCTGCTATTTACTTTTTTTAGAGCTGGGCCTCAAGGCTAGGCCCGCTCTCTTGCACCATGGAATTTCTGTAGTGAGATAGGAGGAAGCAGTTGTGCTTTCAGAGTCAGACACTGAACAACACAGCAGGGGCCAGTTTATCAGCAGACACCTCTCTGAGAGCCCCAGTTGACCAGTGGGTTATCTCAGCCCATAACCAGTCTGCCTACACGTGTAGGCCGGGTAGTAAAAACTGCAGTGGAGGCAGCTCTCTCCAGATTCATTAATAGGCATTAACTATGCACTCATTCAGGGCTTTCCTGGTGGCTCAGACAGTAAAGAATCTGCCTGCAACAAGAGAGACCCCGGTTCGATCCCTGGGTCGAGAAGATCCCCCTGGGAAGGGGATGGCAACCCACTCTAGTATTCTTGCCTGGAAAATCCCATGGACAGAGGAGCCTAGTGGGCTACAGTCTGTGGGGTTGCAAAGAGTCAGACAGGACTGAATGACTAACACTTTCACTTTCATGCACTAGTCCACGGCACTGCAGGGTCTCACACCTTAGGGACACCTGAAGGGGAAGAGGAAGCAGCCCCCGACTTTGTGCAGCTAGTCACCATGCAGTGGTGAGGCATCCATACCCAAAAGAATGAGAAGGAAAATCCCGAGATGTTACCTAAGCAAGTGCCTCCTGGAGAGGCCAGGGCTGTACAGAAATGCCGAGGGAACCTCAAGTAAGAGAATGAACTCCAGAGGACGGCTCAGGGTGACATCATTCATTCACTTCCTTAAGTTGCCACTAAATCCTTATCCCTGGCCTGCTTCTTCTTGGGAGCAAATCATTCTCCTTTGTTTCAGAGAGAAGTTAAGAGTGCCTCTGCCCTCCCCTGCCTGGGTAATCCATCACACCAACCACAGAGACCTTGGCTTTCTCACACCACTTGAGGGGCTCTGCTTGGCATAAAAAAACATATCTTCCCCGCATGAAATGAGGAGGGATTTCTGCTTTCTTCCCACCTCCTGTAGGGTACATCTGGCTCACAGTCCCTGACCACTGTTTGCAGACCTTTAATCCAAACGTGTGCATTGTTTTTTGAATGGCAAAAGACGGAGCCAACAATAATCATTGTCTTGATCTGTTTCGTTAATCTGGAGGGCAGGGTTATTAGACGAAGCTCCCTTCCAGCCAGTCTGATATTCTCTTTGTTTCCTGGGGAGTCAGGATCATTGCTTTTGAAACTTTGCTTACAACACACACTCCCCTTGAATCCCTTACCTGTTTCTTTCCAAATTCTTCCTGTTCTTGAATACCCTTTTACTATAGGTTACTGTATATCTGCACTGGTTATTTGAAACTTCAGTTATCCCTTGTATTGTTAGGAATTGCTTTTTTGTCTTCCCTACTTATCTCCTGAAATGTATTTTAAGCTTTTTGAAGTCAGAGAGTTTGTAGTATGCAGCACAATTGGCAGAGCAAGTTCCCAAAGATCTCAAGAAAGTCTGTCGATTCCAAAGTCATAAAATTACTAGTTACCGACATATACAATTATTCTCATACTCCAGTGAAATATTTCTTCATGATGCCCAGGTTGTTGTGAAAATCATATCAAAGAGAGGCTAAGAACATA
This sequence comes from Budorcas taxicolor, assembly GCF_023091745.1. Classification (NCBI taxonomy): domain Eukaryota; kingdom Metazoa; phylum Chordata; class Mammalia; order Artiodactyla; family Bovidae; genus Budorcas; species Budorcas taxicolor. The sequence continues at coordinate 24,487,012 of NC_068933.1, forward strand.
GGAATTGTTCATAATGGTTATAGGAAATGAGCCAGGTTTTCCCCTGTGCTTTCCTAAACACAGTGTCCCCCTCCACGTGCCATCAACACTTCCTATCACCTTTTTTCTCACCTTTTTTCGCATGCCCTTCATTTTGTGTGTTTGGAAGCTCTTGTTACTAGGTGCACGGTGCCGCTGCTGCTTAGCCACTCAGTTGTGTCCAACTCTGTGCGACCTTGCGGACAGCAGCCCGCCAGGCTCCTCTGTCCCATTCTCCAGGCAAGAGTACTGGAGTGAGTTGCCATGCTCTCCACCAGGGGATCTTCCTAACCCAGGGATCAAACCTAGGCCTCCTGCTTTGCGGGCAGATTCTTTACCACTGAGCCACTAGGTAAGCCATTAGGTGCATACACATGTATAATTGTTGTCTTCCTAATAAACTGATACTTCTATCACTATGAAGTCAACGTGATCTGATGTTACTGCAACTTGGCCTTAGTATGCTTTTTTTTTGAATGGTGTACCTATTTTCATTATTTACTTTACATTTGGTCACAACCTCTCTCTCTTTATATTTGCAGTGCATCTCTAGTAGACAGCGTGTATTTAGGTCTTGCTTTTTTTTTTTTAATCCATTGTGACAAGTCCTACTTTTTAATTGGGCTGTTTATTCCACTAATATTTAATATATTTTTTCCTACAGTTGGATTTAGGCCTACTGTTTTCTACAGGCATACCTCAGAGATGTTGTGGGTTGGGTTCCAGACCACTAAAGTAGAGTCAATATCATAATAAAGTGAGTCACACTAATATTTTGGCTTGTGGATATAAAGATTATGTTTACGTTATACAGCAACCCACTCCAGTGTTCTTGCTTGGAGAATTCCATGGACAGGGGAGCCTGGTGGGCTGCAGTCCATTGGGTTGCAAAAGTTGGACATGAGCGACCAACACCTACACACACACACACACACACAGCATTACATCTAAAGAAACATACGTACATTAATTTAAAAATGTTATTTCTAAAAAATGCCAACCACCATCTGAACTTTCAGTGAGTCACAGTAGTATGAATAGTATGACATAACAGATCATAAGAAATATGATAATAATGAAAAAGCTTGAAATATTGCAAGAATTACCAAAATGTGATACAGACACACAAAATGAGCACATGCTGTTGGAAAAATGGCACCTATAGCCTTGCTCAATGCAGGGCTGCCGCAGAACTTCAATTTTTAAGAAGTGCAATAGCTGCAAAGTACAATGAAGTGAAGCAAAATAAAATGAGGTCTGCCTGTAATAATGACAGCTCATATGTTCTTTGCCAGGCACAGTGCTAAATGTTGCATAAGCATTATCTCATTTAGCCCTCTCCAAAACCTTTCAATTAGGTACAATTATTATTCTCATTATGCAAGTGAGTTAGTGAGACCCAAAATGATCAAGTGATTTATCTCCCAGTCACTCAGCTGAAGAGGAGGGCATGGCAACCCACTCCAGTGTTTTTGCCTACAGAATCCCCATGGACAGAGGAGCCTAGGGGGCTACAGTCCATGAGGTCACAAAGAGTCAGACATGACTGAGTGACTAAGCACGCGCGCACACACACACACACACACACACACACACACACACACATAGCTGAAAGCGTATGGAAAAAATACTAAAGTCTGGATCTGTCTGACATTAAGGCCTCTTTTCTTATAAGCATAGGGTGGATATGGGTTTTACTTCTCCTTCCCTGTAGACAAAACATGACCATGTAAATATATACCCTGAATATTTACCTTTCTGATTCCCTTGCCTCATTCCTAGGTAGGGAGAGTTATCTAGAGTTATCTAGGTCCAAGTGGCCCCTGCAGTGCCAGGAGCCCCCTCTGGATGGTGAAGACTTGCTTTCATCTGAGAGTCAAGGGGTCTGACTGTAGCCGTCATTGTTGCCTACTTCTGGTGTGAGCCTGAGCAAGTCATCGTGCCTTTTTTTAAAAAAACTTTTACCTCTACTTCCCCATCGGTAAGTCTGGAGGAACTCTGAGGTCTTTTCCAAAACTACTTCGCCTAATTCTCAGGTTTATTTTTGGTGGCCAAGAACTAGAAAGAAGTCTCTTGGCAAAGTTTTACCTGTTGACCATAAATTCAGTAGTATCCATGGTAACTGTCCTTGATTTCTCTAATCCCCACATATCTTCCAAAAACTTAACTCAAATAATAGAACGAGGATCTCTCATTCTTAACATAGTGTTCTTCAATCTCTGACTCCATCTATAGCCTGCCTCCCTGCAGCATCTGTCATGTTGCACTCAGTGCTGTTGGCCTATCTGTCATTTCTTGGGTGTGCTAGGGTCCTGGCTGGGTCACTTTTGGCTTTTAGGGCTCTAATTCTTATAGATGAGCCAAGCTTAAGGGTGCAGCGGTCATCCATCTTGGTGCTCTGTGCTCTAGAGCTGAGTGGTTGGGCTTTCCACCTAACAGAAGAAAAGCTATCTGCTTAATCTGCTCAGGATGGGAGGAAAAGTCATTTACATTTCCAGTCCCTTAGTGGGGCTCAGTTTCCATGCCTTAGTCACCATGTCCAGCCCTAGACTCACAGCACAGTAGGCTGGATGTAGGGCCTGTTCTCTGAGGAATCCACCAATCTACAGGTGTTCATTAGGTAAATTAGAGAATTCAAGTCTTGACTGAAATGACTCCCTGGCACCAGAATTTTGTCAGTTTCTAGAATCAATGGGGCCCAGCTTATCCCTTGCTTACCCCCACACTGCATTAAAAAAATAATTTTTTTATTTGGCTGCACCGGCTCTTAGTTGCAGCTTGCAGGATCTTTAGTCACAACATGCTGAATCTTTAGTTATGGCAGGCAAACTCTTAGTTGCAGCTTGTGGAATGTAGTTCCTGACCAGGGATCGAACCTGGGCCCCCTGCACTGGGAGCGTGGAGTCTTAGCCACTGAACAACCAGGGAAGTCTCTGCATTGCCTTTAAAAGAAATAATCATGCTGGAAAAACCATCCTGTTTGGAGGGAAAAAATGGAATAGAAGACTATTCCTCTGCAGACTTGGTGTGCAGACAGTCTTTTTGAAAATTACAGTTTGGGTCAGAGCTTGTGGAGACCTTTACCATCCTTATCTTTCCAGAAATGGTTCTCATAGGAGGAGCATAAACTTTCCTTTTGACTCACTGTGTAGCTGTAGGAAGTGAATTCAATCTTTCAGTGGTCCATGCATGAATGATAGGTACCAAGCTGTTGCTTCTCACAATTTTGTGACAGTGGGTTTCCCTTGTGGCTCAGCTGGTAAAGAATCCACCTGGATTACCTCCTCCATGCAGGAGACCTGGATTCAATCCCTGGGCTGGGAAGATCCTCTGGAGAAGGGGAAAGCTACCCACTCCAGTATTCTGGCCTGGAGAATTCCATGGGTTGTATAGTCCAAGGAGTCACAAAGAGTTGGATACAACTGAGTGACTTTCACTTTGACTTCATTTTGAAGACCCTTGAAATATTGCAAGAATCTCAGAAAAAGAAAGTGACCTTACAAGAGTGACAATTCTGGTCACTGCTTAAAATGGTAACAGTATTTAAATAGAACTGTCTGGTTTGTCATCAATTTATGGCCTCAATTTGCTCTGAGACCAAACTCTCCAGTTTGCTCTGGGGCTGTCTAAACCAGAGGTTGACACTTTACAGTCTGTGCACCAAAGCCGGCAAGGACCAGATTGGCCCACGTGAGGGGCCAGGTGTTGCCACTTTGTCGATGACTTCTATTTGCTTTCCATCTTCACCTCTTTGCCACTTCTAAGCTCTTATCCATACTTTCTAATCTAGACCTGGTATGGGCTGAAGTCACAAATTAGAAGAGAAGGCCCTTATCTTGGCAAAACCTTTGAAAAATTTCCACTTCCTTATCTAAAGAGGAAAAATATTCTTGCCTTAGAAGGAAGACTTAAGCTTTCCCAGGACTGCTGAAGCAACCACGGTGAATAATTAAATACTGTCAAATTCTCATGGCAAGAATTTCCCAGAAGGGGACAAGGTAAGCAGATGCCATTTTACTTTTCTGGTCCCTAATTTTCTCAGCTGTGAAATGAGGCCATAAGAGTCAGAGAGAGCCAAGGTCCTTTTCTATTTCAACAGTGTAAGTCTGTCTTTTTACTATTACTGTATTCAGTTATCATTATCAAAGCTGGTGTTGCTTAAAATTATTTATTTCATTACTTTTTCCCTCTGAACAAATTCATCTCCAAGCTCCACTCTTCCCCTTCTCCCACTTCATAAAGCACTACAATTAATATTTTTGTCATGTTCTAGGTCAGCTGAAGACAAGTGGGTTTCATCCTTCTAGAGAAGTCTTTCAGGTCTCATCATTGACTTGAGTTTTCCTTGGTGGGAGAGTTTTTATTTCTAGCTAACACATCTTCTCTATGCTAAAGTGAAGTGAAAGTTGCTCAGTCCTGTCCGACTCTTTGCGACTTCAAGGACTACACAATCCATGGAATTCTCCAGGCCAGAATACTGGAGTGGGTAGTCTTTCCCTTCTCCTAGGGATCTTCCCAACCCAGGATTCGAACCAGGGTCTCCTATATTGCAGGCAGATTCTTTACCAACTGAGGTACCAGGGAAGCCCTCTCTATGCTAAAGAGCCATGCAAACATTCTAGCCTTAAAATATTATCAGCAGAGTCCTATTCTTGTATTTTCAGCTACCCATTGGGAATTTTCACTTGGGAAGCACATCTCACCATAAGTCAGTCAACAGCTATTGTTGAGCAGTTCTTATAATTCCAACATTATGAGTAATATAAGAGGTGCATTAGACATCACACTTGCTCTTAAGGATCTCACACTGAAACTGAGGAGAAAAAACTAAAGTACATTCAGTCAGCAAACATCATTGAGGGACTCTTTGTGTGGGATACCATGAAGCCTGATGGGTAGTGTGGCAGTGTATCCCAAATTTCCAGAAATGTCCTACTTATATATGTATTGAAATAATTATTAATATTAATCCTCTGACCTTCAGGAATGTCCTAGTTTGGGTGAAAAATTATAAGGTTGCCTTAATGAAGGGGATAACAGAGGGTGCGGTGGTTGGATTTCATCACTGACTCGATGGACATGAGTTTGAGCAAGCTCCGGGAGTTGGTGATGGACAGGGAACCCTGGAGTGCTGCAGTCCATGGGGTTGCAAACAGTTGGATACAACTGAGGGACTGAACAGAACTGAATGATGGGAAATGACAGCATCTTGTCAAATATCTTCACCCATGGGAGTTACAGCAACAGAGACAGTTACCATAGCAACTGAGAATCATGATTAGTGCTTTGTTAGCACAGTTGGCTGTTCACATCAGATGGCCAAAGTATTGGAGCTTCAGGTTCAGCATCAGTCCTTCCAATGACTCATTGGAAAAGACCCTGATGCTGGGAAAGATTGAAGGCAAAAGGAGAAGAGGGCAACAGAGGATGAGATGGATGGATGGCATCACTGATTCAATGGACACAAACTTGGGCAGACTCCGGGAGACAGTGGGGGACAGGAAAGCATGGCGTGCTACTGTCCATGGGGTTGAAAAGAGTCAGACATGACTTAGCAACTGAACAATGACAACAGCACAGGAATAGCCACTGTCACACCCTGGGTGCTTTCTTTAGTTTGGATGAGGCAGTTCCCCTCATTACCTGAGACATGTGTATGGGCTATGTTGTATTGTTGGTTAATTTAATGCAAAGGGTTACTTTCTCCAGGTTAAAATTCTGATCGGCATTTATGTCTCTGAGATGGGCTTAACCTATTGCTGTCCAATCTTCCATTTACAGGAAAACAGACCAGGAAGAAGCCTTAAGGAATGGACAACAAGCAGGCGGCAGCAGCTTGTGTAGTCCGCAGAACGAAAAGGGGCTTGGGGTCTCATCAGCTCAGGTCAACACCATCCTGAGCATCTGCGTGCCTGCGTGCGTGCTCAGTCGTGTTCAACTCTTTGAGACCCCTGTAGCCGCCAGGCTCTTCTGTCCATGGGATCTCCCAGGCAAGAATAGTGAAGTGGGTTGCCATTTCTTCCTCAGGGATCTTCCTGACTCAGGGATTGGACCTGAATCTCCTGCATTTGCAGGTGGGTTCTTTACCACTGAGCCACCTGGGCAGCCCATCCTGAGTACTGACTCCAAACCAAACACTGGCCTTTAGCCAAAAGGGCAGAAAGAATTTTATGAGCAAACCTTGGAGGTAGGAGATAGTGTGGGAAATGTGGAGACTGCCAGGCAACTTGGCATTGGCAGGGGGTGAGTCAGCAGGCAGCAGGGGATGCGGCTTTGGAGGTAGGCAGAAGCCAGATGACGGAGAACCTGCATCAAGACGCATAGTGTTTTTTAAGTTTGGAAATCAAATGGTACCTCAGACATAGCTTTCTCCCTAGGGCTCTCACTGCCTCAGCAGCCACTACATTTCCACGAACGTGATCTGGTTTTCAGAGTTCCTCATGATCCCCAGGGTTCTGTTTGTATGCGTGCTGCTCACATTTTCAGACTTAGCAGTGCTGATGAGATTGTTCCTAGAGATCCAGGACAAGGAATGTGATCCAGGAGGGAATAACCAGCCCAGGGCAGACAGCCCCATGTTTGATGTCACCTCCAAATGCTCCAGAGGAGCTGGAGCAGGAAGGACCTTTGATTTCCTGGGTCAAGGCAGTGGTGTTTGTGTTCTTCCTGGATGTGCCACAGTTGCTGACAGTGCTGGGCTGGCACCAAATACCCTGCTGGTTCTTTGATGGTTCCAGCTGGCAGACTTGGATGGCCCCAAAGGCCATGTGACCCAGCATGGTGTGCCACTCCCCAAGCTACTGGAGTCCCTCCTACTCTGAACTGCAATGTGGAAGTCAGGTGATTATATTTACCCTGGCAACACACGTTCTCAGCAACAGAAGTGGAGCAGTATGGGTTGGTGCATAAACACAGGAAGTTAAAAAAAAAACACAACTCACTCACTGGTTTGGAATGAGCAAGTATGAGCAATCCACCCAAAAGGCAAAATGTTAAACTAGCAAGTAGAAATGTCTCCATCCATGTGAGAGAGACACACCCAATAGAAATTTTGTTCAAATAATAGAGTTACTAACAAGTAGAAGACCAAGAACCTTTAAAATTGAATGCAGATGCTTTTTTGCAGTTTTCTAGACACAAATGCTAAGCATGATATTTGTAGGAGACCTCTCTTTTAAGTACAGGGGAGCTTTTCCTTAAAGTTTCATGCAACTTTTTTTCCTTTGTTAATTCACTTAGACATGTTTCCTCAGTTAGTATTTTCTCTTCTCCATAATAAGAATCTGATCACTGTTCATTTGGTAAGAATTAACAGTGAGTTTGTGGGAGTATGGAGAGGTGTTCCCATCTTTTGAGGGCCATATAGATGCCAAGATAGAAACCATCTTGAACAGAAAAAGTCTATGAGATTGTTGGTACTTGCAGTTCACTCTGGGTCCTGTGGGTACTGACCACTTTCATCCAAAATGCTTCAAAGAGTATGTTCTGAACTGGACACTTGAGAAGCATACGCTTATGACTATTTTTAACAGGAGAGGACTCCAGTCCAATAGCCTGCTCTATGCAGTTTTAATCCATGTTTCATTGTCATTTACACCACTGCTATTCTGTTAATAAGCGACTGTCTCTGATGATATGACGGGCTTGGTGCAGAATGTAAATCAATGTATTACTTCCTTCATGGAGAAAGTCAGGCTTTGAAAAACCCATCTGCCGAACCACAGCATGTTTTGTGCAGGGTTGATACGCAGTGTGGCGCAAGCCCTTTCTCCTGATGTGGGTGGTGAAATCCATAGAGCAACCTCTCTCTCCAGACTGCATTTTGACACACACCAGCATACACGTTACTGTCACTTATGTCATCTTTCTAATCTATAACTACTAATGTCTTTATAGATTTTCTTGAAGTATAGTTGATTTATGATGTTGTACCACTCTCTGCTATACAGCAAAATGACTCAGTTATATGCATATATACATTCTTTTTCAAACATTCCTTTTCATTATGGTTTATCCTAGGAGATTAGATATAGTTCCCTGTGCTACACAGTAGACCCTAATAGTTTATCCATTCTAAATGTAATAGTTTGCACCTGCTAATCCCAAACTCCCAGTCTATCCCACTCTTTCCCTATAACTATTAATCTGGCTTAATTAAAAAAATTTTTTTGGTAACAATTGCAAACTTACAAAAAAATTGGAAGACTAGAACAAAGAATTGTGTACATTGCACACAGAGTGAAACCCTTCCACGTTTACTCACGATGTGCTTGGTAGCAAACATGCCATTCCCCGACCACATGATCTAGTCTGTCTGGATCTTGAGTTTCATGCCCTTGACCTTTATGAAGGTTATGTTTCCTGGAGTGATCCCTAGCTTAGGTTTATCCTGTGCTTCCTCATGATTAGCCCCAGCTTATGCCCTTGGAACAGGAATATCAGGAAAGTGCTATTGTGTTCGGAGAAGGCAATGGCACCCCACTCCAGCACTCTTGCCTGGAAAATCCCGTGGTCGGAGGAGCCTGGGGGGCTGCAGTCCATGGGGTCGCTAAGAGTCAGACACGACTGAGTGACTTCACTTTCACTTTTCCCTTTCCTGCATTGGAGAAGGAAATGGCAACCCACTCCAGTGTTCTTGCCTGGCGAATCCCAGGGACGGGGGAGCCTGGTGGGCTGCCGTCTATGGGGTCACACAGAGTCGGACACGACTGAAGCGACTTAGCAGCAGCAGCAGCAGCTATTGTGTTCGTATTGTCTCATTAACTTTGTGCCCCTGTGATAGCTTTTGATCCCTTGATTTAAGAGAGTGTGTCCCATTTCTCCATTGGAAAGTTACCTTTTTCTTTTGTAATTAATACGTATTATATAAATATCCCATTACTCATTCCACTCTCACATGCTTGTTTTAGCTCCCGTTGATGTTTCTTGCCTAAATTTATTATCCTGATATTTACCAAATAGTAATTTTCTAATTGTATCACCTTCTTACACATTTACTAGGGGGTATTGTATTTCAGGGAGGAATTCTCATCTCCCATTTGTAAATGTATCCATTTATAAACAAATAAGTTATTATTCATTATAACCTATTATTCAATGAGTTATAATCCATTATTTTCATTAGTTATTTTGATGCTCAAATTGACCTAGATTTTGACAAAAGGATGAGAAGCAGTCTTCTGTGTCATTTTGACTTGTGCCCAGCATTCTTGAACACTGCCTGCACAACAAGCTATTCCTGGTTTATCGTGTACTTTCCCTGTCCCAGGTTTGAATCAGTCAGTTCTCTAAGAAACCTTGGTCCTTTCCATGGAGAATGATATTTAGAAGCCAAGATCTTGGTGCTGAGTGTGCCTAATGCTACCATAGTATTGCTTCTCCCAGGCCCTCCCAGAGGACAGAGCTAGGAAATAGATGCATTTTTATACACACATGCAGGCATACACTTGTATGTATTAATACATGCATACCTTTACATCTTTATTTCTGTTTCTCTGGGTCTCCTTATCTTTGATATGTTTATTTGCTCAATCCCCTGTGTGTAGCCATTCTCCCTGCCAACATGAGCCTGCCTTTCCACCATGCTCTTGATAGTCTTTGTAAAGATCATCATTCCTAGCTAGCGCAGGCTGCCCCTGTCACCCTGCTTCAATACCATCCTTTCCCAGGCCCTGTTAACTCCTTGCTTGTGTCTACCCAATGACTATTGGACTGAATTAGGATGGAAGGGAAGAAAAGCTAATTTTTGTTTTAAGAAAATCTAATTAATATTAGAAGGAAAAAGTAAGCAAAGGTTACATGGAAATTATCTGCAATGGTTGCTTTTATGTTCACTTTAGGATTTAAACTATTAGGCCATCCACCGGTATGGTACAACTGTTGACATTAAAGGATCTCAAATGCCTCTAAGTCACTTTTGGACTGTAATTATGGCCAGGAGGTGGGGAGGAGGTAGCTGCCTGTGGCTTCTGTGCTGCATTTGGGCCTTGGCTGTAATAGCAGGGACAGGACTGTCAACATAGAATGCTTGTCGGCTGGTCTGTACATGTATCATGCCTAATGAAAGAAGGACAAAAACAAACAACTGATTTTTTTCAGTGGTTCTCACCAAGAGGTTATACTTTCTACCCTCACAGTGGCCTTGGCCTCTGCTAAATAAGCACCAGAAAAATGAATGTGTTCCCATGATCGGTAATGACAGTTACCTCATTATGAGTTCACATTTCCTGTCACTTGGGCAATAAGTAGTTGCCAGCCCTTCAAGTTGATTGTAAGCTCCTTGTAGGCAAGGGAGAGGATGGTTACTTGCATAATCACCCACAGTGACTTGTAATTAGTGGCTGACTAGTGCCTGGTGGGCTGCCGTCTATGGGGTCGCACAGAGTCAGACACGACTGAAGCGACTTAGCAGCAGCAGCAGCAGCAGCAGCAGCAGCAGCAGCAGCAGCAGCAGTGACTAATGAATCAAGGTTTTATTCTCCTCATTCTCCACCCAGCTAGACCTAACACTGGGGGGAGCATGTCTATTTTTCTATCTATGTTCTAGTCACCTGCATTGTTCGCATGTTAGAAAGGACTGAAATCTGGAAACTTCTGAGCTAGTTAAGGGAGGCAGAAGCAGAAATCAACCTTTTAAAATTTCATCTTCTTGTCCTGCCTTCCTCCTTGCCTCCCTCCCTGCCCCTGATTAAAAGCCCAATCCCAGCAGAAGATGATGCGAGAATGACTTCTGTGGACTTCCACGGTAATCCAGTGGCTGAGAGTTCACCTTCTAATGCAGGGAGTGCAGGTTCAATTCCTGGTCAGGGAGTTAGGATCCCACATGCCTCTCGGGCAGAAAACAAAAAACATAGAAAGAAGCAGCAGCAATATTGTAACAAATTCAATAAACATTTTTTAAATGGTTCACATTTTAAAAATCTTAAAAAAAAAAAAAAAAAAAAAAAAGACTTCTGATCTTGGTAGGTAAATAGCCCATAGCCCTGCTGCTGAATTGTGCTTTCTCAAGTTCAGAACCAGTCAAGTGACAGGACAGCCAGGCTCAGGACTGCAGTCAGAGCCCTGGTTGTAGGCTGGCTTTCCCCAAGAACTTTCTGTTCAGCTTTCATCAAGTCTCCTAACCTCCCTGGGCCTCATTGTCTGCATTGTAAAACTGGAGATTGGAACTCATGGTCTCCTAACAGCTCCTGGTTCTACAGTTGCCTTACTCGGGCCTTATGAAATACTTTGATTCATGGACACATCCTGAATGAGAGCACAAGGGTAGAAAATTGACAAGGAAGACTGAGAGTGAAAGTGTAGTTTATGATAACACTAAGACCATTCTCCGATGTTCAAACCTAAACCTCTTTTTTTCAGTGTGTGTATGTGCATTTGCTTGCAATTACAGGAAGAACTATAGAAAGCCACTTACGGCTGCCGCTGTAGATAATTTTTAAATTTGTATGAAAAAAAATCTCTAGAATAGCTAAAATAATCATGAAAAAGAAGAACAAAGTGGGAAGGTTCACTCCCTGGTATTAGGTCTGACCATACAGCTAGAGTGATCAAGGCTGTGTGGTATTGGCGGAGGGACAGACATATCCATCAAGGAGCAGAATAGAGAACCCAGAAATCAACCACACAAATATGCCCAACTGCTTTCCAATAGAGAGGAAAATTAATTCAATGGAGGAAAGAAGGCTTTTTCACCCAGTGGGGGTAAAACAAGTGGATATCTATAGGCAAAAAGAATGAACTCTGACCTAAGGTTCTCATATAAAAGTTAAAATGAATTGAATATTTGAATTTAAAATGTGAAACTATAAAACTTTAAAAGGAAAATAGGGGGAAATCTTTGGGTTCTAGGGCTAGTCAAAGAATTCTTAGACTTGACACCAAAAGCCTGATCTCATAAAGGGGAAAAATTAAACTGATAAAAAGTAAAAAATTTTGCTCTGGGAAAGTCCATGAAGAGGGTGAAAAGGCAAGCTACAGAATCAGAGATAATATTTTCAAACTACATATCTGACAAAGGACTAGTGTAGACAATATATAAAGAACCCTCAAAACTCAACAGTTAAAAGAATTCCCAAAAATCTAATTAGAAAATGGGCAAAAGACATGAACAGATATTTTGCCATAGAAGATAATAATGGCAAATAAGCACATGAAAAGATGTTCCATAGAATTAGCCATTAGGGCAATGCAGATTAAAGCCACCACTATACACCTATCAGAATTGCTAAATACAAAATAGTGACACCACCAAAATCTGATGAGCATGTAGAGAAACTGGATACATCACCGGTGGCATTGTAAAATAGCATAGCCACCTGGAATACAGTTTGGCAGTTTCTTATAAAACTAAACATAGGGCTTTTTCCTGGCAGTCCAGTGGTTAAGACTTTGAACTTCCAGTGCTTCCCTCTGTAGAGGCGAGGGCTTGATTCCTGGTCAGGGAGCTAAGTTTTGCATGCTACTCTGCGTGGCCAAAAAATGAAAACAACAACAACAAAAAAACCCAGAAAAATAAACACAGGACTGCCATGTGACCCTGTAGTTTCACTCTTGGGCATTCACCCCAGATCAGTGAAAACAAATTCACAGAAAAACCTGTGTATGAATATTCATAACTGCTTTATTCCTAATAGCCCCAAATTAGATACAATGGAATTGCTTTTTGGTGTATTAATGGTTAACCAAACTGTGGGGGTTTTTATACCATGGAATAATACTTAGCAATAGACAGAAACACTTTTGATCCATGGGACAAGTAGGCTGAATCTCTAGGGAAGTATGCTGAGTGGGAAAAGACAGTTCCCAAAGATTACATACTGTATGATTCCATTTATATAACGTTTCTCAAAATGACACAATTATAGAGAGGGAGAGCAGAAAGGTGGTTGCCAGGGTCAAGGACTCAACGGGCAGGGGCCGGGGGTGTAGAGAGAGGTAGAGCAAGGAAGAGAGGCCGTGTGCCTATAAAAGGGCATGAGAGACCCTCGTGGTGGTGGAAAGGTTCTCTATTGCCTGCACCCGCGTCAGCATCCTGAGTGTGACGCTGTATTATGGTTTTGCCAGATGTTCCCATTCGGGTAATCTCAGTAAGGAGGACATGGGCTCTCTCTATTATTTTTAAAAATTGCATGTGATTGTTAGCTATCCGTATGTCTTCTTTGGAGAAATGTCTATTTAGTTCTTTGGCCCATTTTTTGATTGGGTCGTTTATTTTTCTGGAATTGAGCTGCATAAGTTGCTTGTATATTTTTGAGATTAGTTGTCTGTCAGTTGCTTCATTTGCTATTATTTTCTCCCACGAAAAGATGCTCAACATCACTCACTATTAGAGAAATGCAAATCAAGACCACAATGAGGTACCACTTCATACCAGTCAGAATGGCTGTGATCCAAAAGTCTGCAAGCAATAAATGCTGGAGAGGATGTGGAGAAAAGGGAACCCTCTTACACTGTTGGTGGTAATGCAAACTAGTACAGCCACTATGGAGAACAGTGTGGAGATGCCTTAAAAAATTGCAAATAGAACTGCCGTGATGGTGAAGGTGAAGGTGAAGTCGCTCAGTCGTGTCCAACTCTTTGCGACCCCGTGGACTGTAACCTACTAGGCTTCTCCATCCATGGGATTCTCCAGGCAAGAATACTGGAGTGGATTGCCATTTCCTTCTCCAGGGGATCTTCCCGACCCAGGGATCGAACCCGGGTCTCCCACATTGGAGGCAGACGCTTTAACCTTTGAGCCACCAGGGAAGCCCAGCAATCCCACTGCTGGGCATACACACCGAGGAAACCAGAATAGAAAGAGACATGTGTACCCCAATGTTCATTGCAGCATTGTTTATAATAGCCAGGACATGGAAGCAAACATGTCCATCAGCAGATGAATGGATAAGAAAGCTGTGGTACATATACACAATGGAGTATTACTCAGCCATTAAAAAGAATACATTTGAATCAGTTCCACTAAGGTGGATGAAACTGGAGCTGATTATACAGACTGAAGTAAGCCAGAAAGAAAAACACCAATACAGTATACTAACACATATATATGGAATTTAGAAAGATGGTAATGATGACGCTGTATGCGAGACAGCAAAAGAGACACAGATGTGTAGAGTGGACTTTTGGACTCTGAGGGAGAGGGAGAGGGTGGGATGATTTGGGAGAATGGCATTGAAACATGTATACTATCATGTAAGAAACGAATCGCCAGTCTATGTTCGATACAGGATACAGGATGCTTGGGGCTGGTGCACGGGGATGCTCCAGAGAGATGATATGGGGTGGGAGGTGGGAGGGGGGTTCATGTTTGGGAACTCATGTACACCCGTGGCGGATTCATGTCAATGTATGGCAAAACCAATACAGTATTGTAAACTAAAATAAAGTAAAAAAAAATTTAAAAAAAACTATATCAAGAGATCTAATTTATATTTGTATTCTTTGAAATAAATGTTTCTTCTATTTAAAAATGAGATGAAGCCAAAAAAAAATTGCATGTGAATCTACAATTATCTCAAAATAACAAAGCTTAATTTAAAATATAGAAACATTAGGCTTCTCTTTGGGCTTAGTTTGATACAAGTAAATGGAGTAAAAAGAGGTACAATTTGGGAAAAGACTTGACTAACCATTGGAGAGATTATAAATAGCTTGGTGACAGTGATGTGTCTTTTTCTTTCTATATCTGCCAGAGTACTTGGCCCCAATCACAATCTTACCCATAGAAGTGCTCAGTCATTTTGTCGTACGTCGCACTATTAGTAAGGAGTAGAAGTTGCCATGTTCAGCAGTTTACTTTTTGTATTTAAGTGTAAGACACACAGGTACGATAATATGCAAGTCAGATGTGGTTCTGTGTGAACAAGCCAATGATTTTTTTGTGAAACATGGATGGTAATTAACCTTGATAACAGAACCATAACATAACCAAAGTCCTTTTGCATAATATAAGGTTAAATTATTGTGTTTTCCTTCCATAGAGGGTTTGCTTATTAGCTCTCTTTTGTTTTATTTTACAGAGTATCCTTGACCCACATTCACTAGTATAGGAAGCAGGGGCAGTGTACTCTGGACTTGAAGGCAAAGGTCCTCGCTTCTATTTCAGAAGCTCAGGGCTCTTAGGAAGTGTCTCAGGAATCTGGGGTGGAGGCAGAGGGCTGTTGATCCCTTCCTGTGGTATCTACCTTGGGCAGCTCCCTCTCTGTCTATTTTGCACATTGGGTTCTTGTAAGATTTGGTTTAAGAACAGATTCCAATGCTTCATAAAACCTTTGAACCGCCAGTGGTTCACAGTTCCTCGGGGCTGAAGTTGCAGTCAGAACCCAGTGTCTCAAATCCCCCTTCTGGGGAGAGAGTGCGGAGGCTGAGCAGATAGCGGGGAGGGTTTTGTGTAGGGGGGAGGCACCAGTGCCTGGCGGCATTCTGTCTCTCCTGCTGCAGCCACTGCCATGTGGCGCATTCCGTGTTGCCTCTGCAACACTGGGACAGAACACACCGCCTGCAGAAACTCTGGGGTAGACTCCACATTTCAAAGTAGGAAAACGAACCGGTGGGAGAAGGATGCTTGCAGAGAAAATACATTTTGATTGATTTTTCTTTGCAGTCTAGGGCTGTGTGTGTGAGAGGGTAGTAGCAGTAGTTAGTAACATAACATGTACACGCATGCTAAGTCACTTCAGTTCATGTTTGACTCTTTGCAACCCTGCAGACTCTAACTGGCCAGCCTCCTCTGTCCATGCGATTATCCAGGCAAGACTACTGGAGCGGTAACATACAAGAAACATAAGTCCGGAAGACCCAAGATAGTGAGGTCACCGATCAGTCGGTAAGAAAAGCAACTGGAGACTGGAGAATTCAAACTAACAAATGCTTCTTGCATGAGGAATGTGCAAAGCAGTGTGCAAAACAGAATTTGTGAAAATATCTGGCAGATATTTCAGTGTTTATTTCAATAGGCAATTGATGAATGGTGAATAATTAATACTAAAATAAATTGTAATAAAATGGTGTGATAACATCAGCAAAATGCCACCTGGCTAATTCCACATTCAGATGGGATAAGATGTCCACCAAGGCACTGAAAGAGGTGGCCGTGGGAGTGAGCCCAGTAGGAGGGGGCGGGGGGGGGTGGTCGTTTTCTTTCTGCGGGGCAGGTTGTGATGTGTGAGGCATCCACATTCCCTGAAAAGGAGTGAACTGGGGCAAGCTGAACCCCACCTTGGGTGTATTGGGGCTTCATAAAGACATTTCCAAGTCCCCACAGCACTCATACCAGGGTCCTCTCCACATTGCCACCCTTCCTTCAGCACTGGGTGGTGGTGACTGCCAGCTGTAGGAGGTGACAAAACATGAAGAGCCTGTGTGTCCACATCACCAAGATGGCGCCTGGCAAGGGAGAGGGGATCTTCAGAGTCTGTGCCCAGAGCATTTTGGAGATGAATTTCTACTTGTTTGGTCTTCTGTGGTGCTTAAGGCCTCTTGAATGTGCTGGGCCAGAGACAGATGAGCTGAGACTCCGTGGTTTGCAAAATTCCTGGGAGCATTTCAGTGGTAAATACTTTCTGGCGACTGGGGCTTGGAATACTGCAAGATTCAGCCTGTGTCTCAGTCCATAGTGAATGTCTTTTTTGGGGAGCTAGGCTGTGCGTGCCCTATTTTGGGGCCCCCGGGTGGGGGTGGAGAGACATAGGATGTAAGCCCAAACCATTAATAACCCCTTTCCTTTTAAATTCTCTGCTTTTAAGAGTGAATTGGCTGAAGTTTCCAGAGGGCTTTTGGCCATCAACACTACCATTAGGAAACAAACCTAACCAACAAAAACACATTGAAACCACAGACAAAATCACCACTCTGATATAACCCATCTCCCCAAAAGCACTATCCAGCCAGAGCTGATTCTGGCCCATGAGTCACTGGGGTTTTCTCTCTTTTTTAATCATTCTTTTCTTTTCTTTTCTTTTTTTTTTAAGGCATTAAAAAATAGTTTCTCCTGGCTTTTTAAATTTTTTAGTTATTATTTATTTATTTTTGGCCTAGTGGCATACAAGATCTTGGTTCCCTAACTAGGGATTGAACCCATACCCCCTGCATTGGCAGCAAGTAGTCTTAATCACTGCACAGCCGGGGAGGTTCCATAAATTCCATGGCTGGGGCTTTCGGAGTTCCTCGAGGTCTAAGGAGATCCTCAGGTCTAGGATAGGTGAGCCCGGCAGGCCTGACACAGGAGGGCTTGCCCAGCTGCTGGTTTCCATGAGGGCTCCAGGGTCATTCAGAGCACCCCCATTCATTCTAAAAAGCATCCCAGTTTAGACCATAAATTATATGGTGTTTAAACAAACAAACTAGAAAGTTGACTCCAGGCCTCAGCTGAGGGGCTGCAAGTCTCCTCTGAGGGCTCACTCTATGTGATTCTTCAACCGGGGTCAGCAAACTACAGCCCTTGGCCAGTTTGCATTTGGCACACAGCTGAGAATGGTTATTAAATACATATTTTTTTTTAAAAAGAATATGTGACATAGGTAAACATGATGTGCAAATCCTAACATAATGACTATGTGGCCCTTTACAGGAAAAGGCTGCCAAGCCCTGATCTAGCCACCTGATCTTGCATTTGGTGTAGAGGCCTAGGGTCCTGGATCATTGTTGTCTTTGGCTCCAAAGAAGAGTGAGTATTATGCATCCTCTTCCTACCTTGTCTCAACTCAAGTCGGGCACAGGGTCTGATACTGGGGAAGTCTCTGGGGAGTGTCACCTACGGGAGAACCCCATGTGGATGAAGACCTCTGTTGAGATTACTTGTTCCCTCTCCAGGAATGGGTGATGTGGCAGGGGAAGAACTGAGGGTTAGGGGGTCCTGGGCCACAGGTGAAAGGCAGTGTGAGCTCTGAATCCTTAGATGCAGGGGTAGATGGGGCCCTTTGGAGGTTTCCTACCATCAATCACACCCTGCTGTCCAGCTGGGCCCCAGGATACCCAAATCTTTTAATGTTGACCTTCATGCTTCCACAAGGTCAGTGGTCCTTGCCATAAGCCCTTCGTGTATAAAGATGCGTGTGTTCAGGGCCTTCCCAGGCTGTCCAGTGGCTAGGACTCTGCAGTTCCACTGCAGGAGGGGCATGGGTTTGATCCCTGGTCAGAGAACTAAGATCCTGTAAGCCACGGGGTGCAGCCAAAAAAAAAAGATGCAGGTGTTCATGCCTCCCCAGGGAATCACATCTTTCCAGCACGAGGAACTTCTTTTCAGAATCGCCATTTTAGTCTTGGTTCCATGAGAGAGCCTCCAGTTTTGGGGGACAGTTCTTGAAAAAAGAAAAGACTTTCATGTGCAGTCCCCTCAGCTTTGTCACCAACTGGCTCTGTGACTCTTGGGAACACACCAAGGGCCTTTGCCGCTTAATCCATAAAAAGAGCTCCCAGATAGCCCTTCCAGCATGAACACTGATGGTTTTCTGAAGTCCACACCGTCATCTGGAATGCTCTTGTTCCTGTGACCCTCACGAAGAATGCAAAGTGTACGTGGCACTTCTTACAAGTTTATATTTAGAAGCATTTTAAAAGCAAACATGTTGGCCAACTCTAAGAAGTGCTCAGGGCACTGCCAGAGCCCCTGGTTACCTTATTCCTGCTAAAAATACTCAGAACTCCTTCAGTAGAGCAGTTGACAGGGGGCAGCAGGGTCAAGGCCAGATGCCAGGCTTACCCACTGCTGATACCCCTGGCAGCACCACCCACCACTTCCCATGGCTCCTAGAGGACTCACCTAAAACGTGATTGTCTTATACAGGGTTGAGTAGAAACAGTACCTAGATGACCTCCCTGGTGGCACACTGGGTAAGAACCCGCCTACCAATGCAGGGGACACAGGTTTGATCCCTGGTCCAAGAAGATGCCACTGAGCAACTAAGCTCATGTGTCCCAACTACTGAAGCCTGCTCACCTAGGGCCCATGCTCCACAAAATAAGCCACTGCAGTGAGAAGCCCAGACTCTGCAACTAGAGGGTAGCCCCGGATCACTGCAATAGAGAAAGCCTGCATGCAGCAACACAGACCCTGCACCCAGTACGGCCAAAACTGAAGTAAAAAAAAAAAAAAACCAGAAACAGTACCTAGAAATGGCCTTGCCCATGAGCAACACATATTCCATTGAATTATTCACAGAGCTGGATATTTGCTATTCTGGGGACGTTGCTCTAGAAAAGTGGTTTGGCTTTTTTTTTTCTTTCCTTGTTTCTTTTTACTCTAGACATCTCCTGAATGTCCATCTCACAAATGAGAATTATGTAATGATTATGAAAACCACATTGTATCTCAAGTCGACATTCATAAAAATGAGTGCTCTTTTTTTCCCCCTTATTTCTGGAAAGCCAAAACGTGGGCAGTGTTTGCCAGGCCTGAGAAAGATTGTTACGCTTGTAGCTCGCTTTGGGCACTTACTGACCAGGTGCTTAAGACTGAAAATGCTCTTTCTACGGCAGAACCACCACTGCCTTTCCCCTGTAGCTGAGACTGACAGGCAGGAAACATCTGGCAGCAGTTGACCTCGCCTGCATCCCATCTTCTGAACTTTGAAATAAATCTCTGAACTTTTACTTAGGGTGAATGTCCTGCACCCCATGGAGGCAGGGGCCCACTAGGAGCTGTGTGGTTTGCTTGTTGCAAAGTCTGTCTGATTAAGCAGTTCAAAGTTATGATAGCTGCTTTTTAGTTTTCCCACTGTTGCATACACTAAACCAAAAATACTCTTCAAGAGCAAGCGAGACGGTAGGAAGAGACCTGCCCTCAGATCATTAAAAATGATTCATAACAACTCAGGCCCCTGTGCCTCTTCCCTGGCAATCACTTTCTTAGTTGTAATCAGCCTTGGCTGCTTTAACAGCTTAAAAAGCAATTACTCCTTTCTCTGCATCTTCCAGCTTTTCAGCTTAGCCACTGATTGTGTCTTAGCCCTTTTGGAAACTGGCTTTCTATATGTGGAAACACACTGATTAAAAATGTTCCTCCCCAGTCTCTGACTCTAAGAGAGTCAGTTTTAAAATAGGACACTTTCCATTTTGGGTTTTCTACCTTTATTACATTTTTGCATTTGAGATCCAAACAAACCACTCTCTTATACCACACACAAGGCATCCATTCTTGTGATTTTTAAAGTGCATTTCCCCTTTTTGTACAAAAATATGTATTTTTTTTAAAAAACCTGTGGAACTTTCTCGACAAGGCACTTTTAGGCATGAAAATGAAGTTGAGTCTGGTTCTACATTCACATAGAAGAGTGGACTGCCACCACCACAGCTGTGTTCTTGGAGTCCTCACAGGTCCAGCTGACTTTAGAAACTGATAAACAAGACTAAAAGCATCCACAGCTTTACAACTTGCGCTCCAATGCTTTACAACCCCAACAAGGAAAAGCTGCCTGTCCGCATGGCTGTCTGTCCCTCCCCGTTCAGATGTGTCCCACTTCAGGAAGTGAAGATACGCTGGCAAAGTGTCTTCAGATGACCTGAGAGATCCCATTGTAAGTATAACATCTGAGCCCCAATGTCCGTGGTCATTTCAGGAAAGACGAGAACATCAGGACCTCCCAGGGCAGAAGCCATGGTGCTTTCTCTAGCAAATCACATCCTGTCGAGGGCTTTGATGGAAGGATACTGAAGTTTTCCCTCACTGTCCATTGAGAGGGAAACCCTAGCCCACGGCACTTCTGAAAAGTGAGCAAATACTTTTTGGGGGTTTGTACACACATGTATCTATATATAGAAGTCATTTAGTATCCCAGTGACTACAAGTAACGCTTGTTTTTACAAATGTCAAATTATAGGCAAAGATCAAAACCAAAAACATTCTTTAAGCAGTTTAAAATTTACATCTTTATAAAAAACATTGAAAGAGTAATGTTTTGCCACCGTTCCGATTCAATCTTAGAAAATACACTCTACCCTGACTCTGAAATCGTTTTAATCTCTGGAGAACTACGTAACTTCACTGTTTCTTGCCTGTAACAAGAACACTTAAAGAAAAAAACAAACAGTCTTGCCCAAATGCTGCCATCTTCCAAGAAACACTGAAAGCTTATTGTATGAAATCTATCTTTAGAGCACCTAGTTTATTTATTGCACCTAATTTGCAAACGTTCCCCAGGACATATGAGGGAATACATTTGAAACAGAAATGAAGCTGCCTCCCCGCCCCTGGACAGCTGCACCACTGGCAGAAGGCTGGTCCTTTGGCAGGGATGGGGCGGGGGGGCAAGTTGGGAAGGGGGCCACTTGTCATCATAACCAAGAGGGTCAGACCTACAGGTCAGGCTACAGTCATGTCTCCAGATAAGAAACCTGTCCCTTTCTGAAGTGTGTAGACATATTACTGCTGGTGAGTTAGGATCCGAGGAGAGAACCCCTGGGAGCAGGTCCTGAGGCCAGCTGTTGATATCCTGGGAGAGAACTGGCCCCAAAGCAGACAGCATGCGCGTGCTAAATCACTTTAGTAATGTCCAACTCTTTACGACTATGGACGGCAGCCCGCCAAGCTCCTCTGTCTGTGGGATTCTCCAGGCAGGAACACTGGAGTGGGTTGCCATGCCCTCCTCCAGGGGATCTTCCCAACCCAGGGACCAAACTTAAGTTGTCTACATTAGCAAGTAGGTTCCTCACCACAAGCGCCGTGTGGGAAGCCCAAAAGGAGACTGACTGGTGAAGAGGAGATAGTGCTCTTCAGAGGACAAAACCTCACTGCCTGACAATGCTGCCAGGGACCTTGGGCAGGCACTTGCTTTAGTCAGAGAAGGGTCTTTCTTTGCCAGCAGGTAAGGACTTGCCCGGTGAGGTGAGCAACCCAGGTGCACTGGTGAGGGGGTTTGCACCCAGTGCCCCCAGCAGAAAAGGTTGGCTGAGCTGGGAGGAAAGAAGGCTAGGGGGAGGGGTTGTGGTTGTTTTGAAAGAGATACTTATCACTGAATTACCATATTTCAAATTTTGACATGGGAATGCCTTCAGATCACAATGACTGAAAACCATACAGAAGTCACTTGAGGCATTTTTCTTACTAACAGAGAATGATCTGGTCATAAGTACACTTTGTACCTTTCATAAACTGCAGGAGGGAGGGGACTTCTTAAAGCAAAATAAATTCATGACCCGTATAAAATTAGGTTTGCTTCCAAATGGTGTAGATTTACACTCTTGTATAACAATTCTGATCACCAGATTTGTAATATAGAGAATCTTGTCTGTGTACTGGATGTAAGACATGCTTACATAAAACCCAGTTCTGCCCAATGTCAGCATAAGAAAAAAATGTGATTGTCCCTTAAATTATATTAGCATGTAATCCCCCAGTGTTGGCCACCTGGGAGAGACATAAAAAATAAAGCACTAGGTTGCAGACTAATCACAGCCAGTTTTAGGGATAAGAACTCAGTGGAACACCACTTAAGAGCATTTAAAACAATCAAAACATTTTAAAGTTCAAAAAAGAAAAGAAAAAGAACCCAACCACAAAACCCTAGGAGCCAAGACACTCAAGATCAGCTCAATGCTGATTTACAAAAGCCACAGAAGCCAGGAGGTCTCTTCCAACTGATCTGGAGAATGCAAGTGAAAGAAGGCTCTTTGCGTGCAGGGTCCAGGGTCTGTGTCCCTAGATCTAGGGAGTGGGGCATCCTGTCTCCTGCCTCCCCTTAGGAAGACCTCGCTTTAGTAAGATCAGACAGAAGAAAAACGAGGCGGTCCTTTAATTAAGTTCTGAAAATAAAAACAAAACCCAAACCTTCTACAAATACACATATAAAAATACTTTTTAAACACTCCCAAGTACCAATGAATCTTGCCCAAGAAAAAATCACAGGGTTTGGGGATCCATCGGATGAGGAAAGTCCCAGTAATCTCACAACAATGTGAACCAACAGACTTTTAATGCTTTAGTCCAATGTGTTTAAGAACAATGAGTCTATGATATTTCAGAGTTGGCAAACAGTAAAAATCAAATCTGCGAACTTGGTGAGGTTTTTCTCTCCATCCCTTTCCACACCCACACACCATAAATAAGAACAACCAAATCAAAGTCCGTGAGGGCTGGTAAAGTGTTGTTTACAACGTGGATGTTGTAAATCACAGTCAAAATACAACCAAATGTTTTCTGGAGGTGTGGAGGATATATTGAATCTGCAAATCCAAACGTCCCAAACATGGCGTAAATGATGACTCTCCAGGAAAAGATATTCTAAAATCCTTTTGTGAAGAAAGAGACACGGGCAAGCCAGCTGAGCAAGTTACAACAAGTCTTGTAACCAAGCTGTCCAGTAACTCAGGGTAAGAGTGAAGGCTTAGAAAGCTCCTCCAAAGCCAAGAAGAGAAGCTAAGTGTCCCACTCATGCCTGTCCTGCTGGCATCAGCCTAGTGCGCCATTGGTGACACTGCCCAGGAGCCAGCTGACTTCCCATAGCTGGTGTGTCATCCTCTGCTGGGCTGTCAGAGCGGGGTCAGAAAGAGAAAATGCCCGTCTCCATCACAAGTTGATTGGCTTGTATCATCTTTTCCTGAACATCAGCTGAACTGTGGAAGAAAACCAAGTGCACAAAAATGCAGAGATAAAGTGTGAAGCCCATGTAGACACAGGGCAGCTGCAACAGGTGAGAAGGCCCTGGCTGGGTGGCGAAGACCCCCAGAAGAGGGGCCATGGGGAGGACCGAGGGCTTGCCAGGGGACTGACTTCCCACACCCAAGAGGAGAGGGACTCCTTATCACTGAGCCAACATCCTCTGGCCTGGCCAGGGCTGCCCACAAGCCTGGGTCCTGTCCAGACTCTTTCCAGCATCATCCTGCTCAGACAGACCCTCATTGCCAAACGGACCAGCACAGCCATCTCCTCCAAGTGAGAACCCAGTTCTGTGATCAAAGCCTGGCTGTCTTGGCTGATTGAAGGAGAAAAGTAACTAGGATCCTTTGCTTTCAAAACTGTGTCTGATGGCAGTTCAGCTCTTCTCTAGGCTTCCCTCTCCATCTCAGGATGACTGCAGCTCGGCTCATCCGCGCCCACTGAGCCTGGCTCCATCCCAGGCTGTCACTAGTAGTATGGCCCAAGCTTCTCGTATCCTAAATAACTAGGCCACTCCGGAAACAGACCGTAGGAACACCGAGGGCTTCCAAACTGGTCAAAGGCTATTTCAAAATCTGGTCCGTTTGATGGCTGGGCTGTTCCCTGGGTAGACTGCAGCTCCGCTCGGATGATCCTATAGTTTTTGCCTTTGTTGCTGTCCCAGTACGTCTGTCCGTTGCACTCGTAGCACACGGCAAACTCCATCCTCTCGTAAGACTGAATTTTCTCAGGCAAGCTGATGTCAAAGGAGAACGTGTCCTTGTCTGAACCTGCGTACGTGTCCTTCACGTACCAACAGGGAAAGTCTGTGAAGCTCTTCCAGGTGTCAAAGGTCATCCGGACTTTCACCGTCTTCTCGAACGCGAGGTTCTGCACCTTCACGGTGCCTGCAATGGACCTGTCCTTTAGAACGCAGTTTTCCAGGCACACATGGTCGGTCTGAAGCCGATTTCTGAAGTCCAGGTAGTCTGCTGATGGCTGCGAGAAATCCAGCACAAAACTCTCACTCTCCGCTGTTGTTAGACTCACGATGCTGTCCAGGAGCTCGGTGATGTTCAGCGGAATATCTAATGGGTCATCGAACTCGGAGAACACTTTGACCATCGTCAGGGCCAGCCCCTGGTTGTCGGCGAAGGACACCCGCTTCTTCACCTTTTTCTCCTGGACCGTCGGAGCCACCGTCCCACTGGCTTCATTCTTGCTGCTCAGCTGAATACAAGGCCTCAGAGGTTTGCTTGGCTTTGGGGCGATCTGGAAGGCGAACCTCTCTCTGCGCAAGGAGGGGGCCATGCAGCTGTACCTGCACTCAATGTCCACGGCCATCACGGGGCTAGAGGAACACGCTAGAACCCTGGCCAAGGGGAAAGACAGAAACAGAAAGGTCAGACAGACATTCAGACTCATCCCTCCAACAGGGACTGGCAAGCTGCGTTTGCCTTCATCTCCGCCCACGAGGCCACAGCTCATTGTTAACTCAAGGGTGGTCCAGTGTGACCATGGTTTCAGGATAGATTAAAAGTGTAAGTGGAGGGTGGGCAGGGGCAGAGGCCTAAGGTTAAAACCAAAGACGTATGGAACCACTGGTCTTAAAACCACTTCAAGGGATCCCCTGTCAGGACTTCTTGAGGCCTTCAGTATGCTGATTGTGGGGAATAATGAAACGAGCATGCTGTTTGTGGAGTTTCCAAAACTTATTCCTAATGAGGGAAGCACCTCATTTTTGTGGAGCACCTTGCTGAACACAATTTGGTAAATCCTGCTTTCATCCAATAAAAAGAAATTAATTCCTCCCACAAATACTGATTGTCGTTTGCTATGTACCAGGCATGATGCCAGACCCTGGATTCAGTAGGGAAGACCCCAACCTGTCTTCATTCAATGTCCAGTAGATTTTTATATTCTAGTATGTTTTTTAAAAAGTGCCAGCAATTTAGTATTTTTAAAGTTTTCATATCAGCGAATAATTTTCTACAGTGAAAACAGACTCTATAAGAATAAAAAGCAAAGAGAATCATGCTAAAGATTACATTGAATCTGACTTCATAAAAACAATGTTTTTTCTATAAGGGAATAAAGTAAGTAAAACTAAAAAAAGACAAACTGGGAAAATATTTTCCAAAAAGCATGGCAGCAAAGTGTTAATACCTTAATATATAAAAAGGTTTTATAAAATAATAACAAAGTCAAATATTCCATGTAGAAAAATGAGCAAAGAGCACAAATAGACAATTCATGGAAGAAATTTAAAAGTGGCTCATAAAAATGCAAAATGTCAAAGCTTGTAAGTAATTTTTAAAATTTATATTAGAAAACAGTTCCTGTTTTTGCCTAATGAGTTAGGATAGAATTTCAAACGATAATACAAATATCTGTATTAGTCTAAATGGCACAAAATTTCTAAATCTTATACTTTCAGGTTCTTATATCACATACAGGTGTTAAACTTAAGGGCATAATTTAAAATTCATGAAGATTAATGTATTAAATTATTCAATGCAACATTAAGTGGAGAGAGAAATGTGAGAAAATAAACTTAATGACCAATAACAGGTAGCCAATTAAATCAAATATACTATATTCATGTGATACAATTTCATATCATCATTAAAGTCATTATTTGTAAAAAAAGATTTAAAAGGCATAAAAATTCATAATGTAAGATTAATGTAAAAAATGGGTTTCCTCGATAGCTAAGTTGGTAAAGAATCCACCTGCAATGTAGGAGACCCTGGTTTGATTCCAGGGTCGGAAAGTTCTGCTGGAAAAGAGATAGGCTACCCACTCCAGTATTCTTGGGCTTCCCTTGTGGCTTAGCTGGTAAAGAATCCATCTGCAATGCAGGAGACCTGGGTTCAATCCCTGGGTTGGGAAGATCCCCTGGAGAAGGGAAAGGCTACCCACTCCAGTGTTCTGGCCTGCAGAATTCTATACAGTCCAGTCTATACAATCTACACAATCAAGTCTATACTATACAGTCCATGGGGTCACAAAGAGTCTAAAATGACTGAGCGACTTTCGCTTTCAATGTAAAAATGGAGAAGATAAAATTATACAGAAAGACTAGACTTGTAGGGCAAAATTATTACACATACGCATAGAAAAAAGACTAGAGGTATACTTAAAACTGTCAAAATATCAAGGTGATGGGATTTCAGGAAATTTCTGTTTTCCTGCTTTGTATTGTCCTATCTTTTCTAAAAAAATAGAACTTCTCTAACCAAGAAAACAGAATGAATATAGTAAAACATCTCAGATATCTTAAGATTTGCCAAAAGTCATCAAACACTATTGCCACACTAGAGCCAAGCCATTTGCATTTCTAAATTACCATGGCAAATTGATATCCTGATTTGACAGTTCCAAAGGGCTAACTGAAGAAGTCAGTGATGAAACCTGGATTAAAGTCTTTGGTCTGAGAATCACAGAACACAGGATCTGGATTAGTCGCCAATCACATCTTCCTGCATGGCAAAGGCTCTAGTGTGGCAACAGTGAGTGGTGGTATGTTGGGGTACCAACTCTCAGGCCTCCCCTCATCTCCCCTCCATGGAGGGGTGCTATGCTGTAGATTGATGCTGGTAGTTCAGGAGAAAGACTGGCAACATGTTGCTCATCTTCTGACAAGAGTGGAGATCACTGGTCTCACAAACAATACCAGACCCATAAATAATATCTGCTCTTCAGCTTCTGATTTTGATGATCAAATATATAAATAAAAATGAGAAAGTATGAAGACATATTGGGTTTGATCCCATTTTCCAAAACAAACAAAAGAAAATAGCACTTCATCGGGATGTAGGAATCACTTAGTGATGACCAAGTGGAGAAACCCACACGTTCAGAGACAAAACAATAATAACACAAGTACCTGTATTAGTCTGAAATGGCCCAACCTTTCTAAATGCTTTTATCTTAATTTATAGCCAGAAAGTAGCCATCAAGATGCATTTTAAAGGATATATGTGTTACTGTTTCTCACACCCATGCAATTGTTCTGGAAAGGCAAGTTCTGACTGAACTGGGCAAGACAGTTAAAAAAAAAAAATGTCAGTGGGGGGTTCACTAAGGGGTTCAATGTAAAACAAACAAACACCAAAAAACCCTATACTTAACAAGTATTTCAATTTTTCTTTTCCTCTGTTCATTGCAAAACTGTTAGAATGCATTGGAATCATTCGGTTCTACTTTTAACACAGGTAGCTTTTGTTTTTTTAATGAATTGTTAATTAAAAATAACCAAACAGCAGGCAAAGCTGCGCATCTCAGCCCTTCCTCCTGTGCCCACCCCTGACAACCTGGGTATGAACTAAGAGAGGAGGGGTTCCTCCTTGACCACAGCAGCTTCCTCCTGGCCTGAGTCAGCACAAGGTCAACTGCAGGCTCTCTACGTGCGTCCAGCAGGCCTGCAAACCACCCTCATGCGTGCTTTCCCGCACAACCTTAAAACAGATCGTTAGAAAATGTTTGGGGAGCTCTCAAGATATTGTCGAAACAGAATTCTAACACAAGCGGATCAGCGAAAGCAATTGCACACTTGAAGTCGACTGCAATTGCTCTCGAGTTCTAAACCGGCCTGTTGGAGAGGCTTAGTTAAAAGCCTTGGTAAAGTTTCAGTATTTGGATCCAGAGGTATAAATGTACCCCTGCGATCCCTTTTATCACCGAGCTTTAAGGATGGGGGTTGCGGGGGTTGAGGAGGTGAGGCTGGAGTCAGAGCCAGACTCCACTGGCACTGTGGACTGGGATTAACAAACAATTCCACTGGCACTTTCTAGAGTGGAATTGGTTCTGTGACTTACTCCATGAAAGGCAAAAGGAAGGTGAACCACCTGGGGGCCCAGGCATTCCTCTTGGGCTCCGGCCCAGAATCCCTTCACTTTTTCGGTGTCGCCAGTGCTAGAGGGGAGGTCACTAACCCCTGTGGCCTCAACAGAGGGTGCAGTCTGACTCTTGTCTCCCTTGTTGGTCCTCACAGGTAGATTCCAGTTTTTATTCACCAGATCATTCTCCAAGAACTGGTGCACCAAAGTGCTGGTTTGGTATAAGCCTTCCTGATCTTCTGCTCAGAAATTCCCTGATGGACCCTGACCACGATGACCCACACCCAGACGCACTCCTGTCACTGGAGACATGCAAGGTAATCAGAGCTTCCTAAGTCCCTGAAAGGCAGGCACCTGGACAGGTGTTTTAATCCTTAAATGGCATGAAAATGATCAGTTCCAACACAGGATGCATTGGGCTGTACTCACGCCCTCTCTTCTGACAGACTCTTTGGGAGCTCTGCCCTTTCCCTCGCCCAGGTCAGGTAATATGAGTCACCAAGGTTGGTCAGGGGAAAAAACCAGAAGGAGATGTGGACACTCAACTGAACCAGCAGAGATGACATTGGACCTGGATACCAGTTCTTTGCAGGACAAGGTCACGAGACTGTGAGTAGCTGTTACTCAGACCAGCAGGGATTCTCAAAACTTTTGCTTCCAAATAGATGCCTAGGAGATCCGTCTTGCCCCATGAGAGACTGGACGTGTCTAAGGGTACATTTCAGTGTTTCTGGTCAAAAAGAGGACAAACCCTAACACTCCATGCAAATTAGAGAGAACATGGAGGGTTTTGCATAAAAGCTTTCCCTGTTCCACTAGTGACAAACAACACACCCTCTCAAGATAGCTCGCAAGGGTTACACGTCATGGTGATTTTTCTCTAAAGTCTATCAACTTGTACAGAAAATAACCCTATAACCTTCACAGTTTCAAGCAGCTGAACTACTGACTCTCTGGCTGTGCCTTTTATAGAAGGCAAATCTTTTTCTTTTGTATTGAGGCCAACACATTGCCTCCCCATTCTCTTGCACCCTGATAAGAAAAGACAGAAATATCAGACACACCAATAACTCACCAGGAACACTGAAGCTACATTGTGAAGGTAAGCATTCACAACCAAGTTACCAGGTATAATTTTTGTTTTAAAGACATGGTCACCTACCCCTTTTGGCATTTCTCTATTTGCTCCCAAAAGGTTTGGCTGCCATAGTGTGAACAAAGTTGGCATCTTTCCCATGGTTCTCTGACCATGGGGCCGTTATTCACAGCCCTAGATGCCACTTGGACTCCTTTATTCTGTCACCACCATCCAAAGCATCTCTGAGATAAATATCTGTGGATGAGGTTACATATTATAGGAAAGGGATAAGTTAAAATGGCACAGTGTCTGCATCTAAAAGTGTCCAATATGAAATATAGCGCACTGGCCTAGGAACGCCTACATGACGCTGTGGCACTCAGGGCAAATTACTCAACCTCTCTGGGCTTGAGCTTCTCCCCTGAGATCCCTTTGAGCTCTGACATTCTGGGTTGCTGATACTGCCTGATGGTTCTTCTTTCCCCTAACTTTTCCCTAAATACCTCAACTCTACTTTTGGGGTAAATCCTCCAGCTGTCTTCACTTCAGTCTTGGCTCCTGGACAACCCTGCCAAATGAACCATTTCCTCTTCTCCTCTGCACCCCAGCCTGAAGGCCTTCCTCTGGCTTCTCCTGGGCCGTGGGTCTCCCAGGGAGGCCTGGCCACACAGACCACAGGCCCCAACATCTTCTAGCAACTCTCCAAGTTCTCAATTTTCTCCTCTTCTGCAGCAAACAATACCAGGAGAAAGCCCAAACCTTCTAGTATGTTCTGGGCTCTCTGCTCCCTCTTTTGCACTGAGTCGCTTCCACACCTCTTTCTCTGGACTCAAAACGGTGGCTGGAACAGGACACGGGGGCAGGCCAGGGCGTCCTGGCTTCGAAGATCCCACAGGTCACTGTCCCCTGGGTCCAGCCAGGCCCGGGCTGCATCCCGCCCCCAACCCCTCCCCGAGATCCTTCGCCGGGCGGGAACCCACCTTTGGGGCCGCGGGGAAGCCCCCTTTCCAGCTGGCTCGCCGCATCGGAGAACCCGGAGGGAGGTGGCAGGGGAAGCTGCCGCCACCAGACTACGTGAGCCTCGGTGTGTGTCCGGGAGGCAGGGCTTGGGCTGGGTTCCCGGAGTTGTGACCGGCAGGGGGAGGAAGACGACGAGGAGGAGGAGCCCTAGTTATCATACCAGGGCGGGGCGGCGGGGCCACCCCGGACGGAGAGGCGCCACGAGAGCGTCCCCGCGCGGCCACCTCGACCCCGCCGGCCCAGGACGGCCCGTCTGGGGGCCGGGGACCCGAGGTGGCTCGGCTCCGAGTGGCCCCAGCCGCCGGTGCGGATCCGTGTCCCGTAGCCCTCGGCGACCTGAGAGATCACCCAGTGTGTTTCCCTACGTTGTAACGGGCAATCGAGGCGGGGTGAGAGACGCAGCGACTTTCCCTTGTGCTCAAGATCCCACGGCTCAGCTCTAGGAGTGTCGGTTCCCAGGCGGAAAAGCCTAGTGTCAGGTTCGAACTCGGCACAGTAGGGACCAAAAGTGGTCTGGACTCCCAGCCCCAGCCTCCCATCATGGCCAGGACCCTCAACCGGTGCATCACGTGGGTGCGGCCAGGCTCCATCCAACCTCTGGTCCCTGCATTGCCCTCTCCACGAGGAAGCAACAGTTTCCTCAAGCCCTTCTACAGTGTCCCATGCCCAGAGTGTAACTGCAAGCTGGCCTGAGAAAGTGTGTGCGCCAGGAACCAGAGAGGGTCCCTGATGCGTGCCCTCGTCGCCGTTTCTGCGGTCGGGCACCGGGCCTTGCGGGCTTGCTGGGGGACGTACCTGGTACAGCTCATAAGCCCCGAAGTGCAGAGGCGCCAGCCTGCGGCAGCATCCCAGCCAAGGTGGCAGGGGCAGCGGCGGCGACAGCAGGAGCGGGGCCCGGGGCTCAGGTGGGCGCCCTCCGCGGGCAGCCGCATCCGTCCGTGCGCTAGACCAGCCCGCCCGCCTCCTCCCTGCGGCCCCTCACCTGGGACTCTAACTCCCAGCCGCCGCGCGGCTCCCTTTAACTTTCAGGCCACCTCTCCTAACTCGGGACCCCTTCCCAGACCCCCCTTTCCCGTGAACGCCCCCCGCAGCCAATGGGCGCGCCCGAGACGAACGCCGTCCACCAATAACCGTGGAGCCGCGGTCCCCCCGCCCCCCCATCACCGCCGCGCCACGTGATAGGCTGCGCGCCCGGAGCGATAGGGCCGGGTTCCAAGGGCTGGGCAGGGGGCGATGGGTCACAATTTCATCCGAAGCCGGGGGAACGGGCGCCAGGGGGCAGAGGCACTTGCCTGCTGCACCGCATCCCGTTACAGCCAGAGGGCTGGACGCCGGCGCCTGGCACAGTTCCCACTCCCTAGGCAAAGTCCTAGCCGGGAAAACTCACCCTACGCGCGCGGACGGAATTGCAGAGCCATTCACCCGTCCCGTCGGCCCCGCCTTTGCCTTACTCTTCAGCCACGGGGTTCACAGGTGACCGCTAGTTCCTCCATCACACGTGGAGCCCAGGGGAGCCCCGAGAGAATGCCCAATGCGTTTCCCTCCGTTTTAAGTGGAGCCTTTTCAGGATCAGTATCCCCAGCTTCTAGGATACTGTTGAAAATAAGTAATTACTGAACACTTGCTTTGTGCCCATCACGGTCCGGGTGTCCTTGTGAATGGAATACAATAAAATCCTTTTAATAAAGTTGTTATTGAGGCAAAGGACCAATACCCATCTCAGAATATTGCATATATAGTTGAGGGTTTCTCAGGTAGGTATTGGAGAAAGCAATGGCACCCCACTCCAGTATTCTTGCCTGGAAAATCCCATGGATGGAGGAGCCTGGTAGGCTGCTGACCATGGGGTCGCTAAGAGTCGGAAACAACTGAGCGACTTCACTTTCACTTTTCACTTTCATGCATTGGAGAAGGAAATGGCAACCCACTCCAGTATTCGTGCCTGGAGAATCCCAGGGACAGGGGAGCCTGGTGGGAAGCGGTCTATGGAGTCGCATAGAGTCGGACACGACTGAAGCGACTTAGCAGCAGCAGCAGCAGCAGCAGCAGATAGGTATATTTCCGAGGAAACTACCTAACTTGAATCTGTATGAACGGATTCAACCTATATCTACAGGGCCTGCTTAATTTCTGTGCTTCAGCTTGAGATCTGTAGAGAATGATGAGTTTAGAATAAGGTTTAGAAGCCCCTCCACCCATATGAGATCAATTTAAATATGCATGTATGTAGTCATAGATATCATCTCCTTGGTGACCAGCTCTGAGCTAACCACTTTAGGGATGAGGATCCCCGTTTTCCAGTTTTACTGTATTTTGGAAATTAGTATGGGATTACCAGCTTTTTAAAGTGCCAAGTAAAGACATAAACAAGTCCTACCATCTTCTGTTACCACCTTTTACTTTTAAAAGAAATACTCTCTTCTGGCCTGGGGAATCCCATGGGTTTGCAAAGAGCTGGACACTACCAAGCACACATGCACACACTCTTTAACAGCAACAACAAAATTCAGGAAGGACCTAATCTCACAGTAGAAGCTAGTCCTTCATATTGCATATATTTAGCTTTATAAAAATTTATTATGTTGACCATAGCAGATGGGAATTTCTGCTATAAGAGATTTAAAAGGAGCTTCTAACTTTACTAGGAATGTAAGACAAAAACACTGGTCCATTGCAATAACGCAGTTGGAGTCTTTGGTGCTATAGAGAGCTTCCTCAGACTCAGTCTTCCTGTCTGAAGGGTGATCATTAGTCCTCTTCCTTCTCTTTTCAGTGGATAAATCTAATTAAGGACCACCTGGGAAATTAACTATTGGTAGGCAGTTGGTAAATGAAATTCCTATGCAATAATTCCTTTGCCAACTCTAAACACCCTTTTATTAGCTGATGAGAAGTTTGGAAATTTATGAAGCCAAGTGCTGCCTACATTTCTCAAGTGGAGGGAGCATGCTAGAGGAGTGGGCAGAGATAAAGAGCCAACAGATATTGCAAAACATATGCAGGCAAAGGGTGATCTGAACCCAAGTGGGAAGGAGTTGGGACAAGTAAATACAATTTTATAGCATTTGGGTTTGGAAGCATCTTCCTTACATAGATCTAGGAAATCATGGGTAATACTTTCCCCTGTGGTTTAGGTGACTATTTCAGACCAGGAGAGTGGGGCTAAAGTTAGTTGTGGCACACCACAATCTTGGTAGGTAGGAGTGTGGCATCTAAGAATTTGAAAAGAGCACAGTCTTTGATATTGGACTAGAGCTGGCTTGCAAGCTCTAGAGAGCTG
Source organism: Budorcas taxicolor (assembly GCF_023091745.1). Taxonomy (NCBI): domain Eukaryota; kingdom Metazoa; phylum Chordata; class Mammalia; order Artiodactyla; family Bovidae; genus Budorcas; species Budorcas taxicolor. The sequence continues at coordinate 24,520,815 of NC_068933.1, forward strand.
TTCCAGGAGAATTCATATCAGTCCTGAGCCCCAGAACCTGAGAGCTGTACTGGCCCTTAGACAATCTTGCTTCACGCTTTTATTTTCTAGCAACAAAGAGGGAAACTGAAAATGGAAAATTTCAACCCTTTGGTCAATGCTTACCAAGTCCCTTTTCTAATATCTGGCATTGAATTGTAGCCTTAATTTTCTTTAATAAGCCTGTCCTCCTCCCCCAAATAAAAAGAAGCCAGTGGCTAGAGATAGCCAATGATCATCCATAAACTGCTCTTTTGTAGTTGTTAGTGGTAGCACTGTCTTAATCTTGCACTTGGGTTCATCTGTGACTTTTTTAAGCTGTGTCTTACACATTTGTTCATTTATTCTATAGTGCACTATTAACTAACTTAAGCCTAGGTGCTGGGAATGGAAAAATGAGTGATATATTATCTTACTCTCAGGAAGCTCTTAAACTGACAAATAGTGATGTGGAATGAACATGTGAAAGGCAGATCTCTGGGAGCTAAGAGAAAGACTGTGTGTGTCAGTGGGGGAGAGGGAAGAGAGGAAGGTTAGAGAAGGCTGATTTTGAGACGTGACCATTAAGCAGGATCCTGAAGGGGGAGAAAACGTTTAGGGGTAATGGGAAAGAGGATGGCAGGAATTGGAAACGGCGCAGAGTTCTTCTATATGTTCCCCCAAAGAATTTCCACTCCATTGATTAAAAATCAGATCCTCTTTCTGGCTTAAATACTAGATAGTGTTTCCTTCTGCATGTGTTAATGTCAGTTTTTTCGCTCGTCCAGAAAACTTTAAAAAATGTTGTTAATACCTTATCTCCTCCTCAACTTAACAATTTCAAAAACAGTTCAAATCACACAAGATTTTGGAAATCCTTTTCTTTCTTTCTGTCGTCTTAGAGTTCTAACATCTCTTCTCTTTGAATTTAAGTGATTGCAAAGTGAATCTAAATTAAAAAATAACCAGCATGGAGAGTTAGAACTAAAGAAGAGAGCATTCTTTTGCTTGATCAGAATAGAAAGTGGGAAAGACTGTTTCCAAACTGCTTAAGTCCATTTATATTTAGATGAGAGGCGTTGTTTGCACCTGTCAGAGCTGCAGATGCGCTCTGGGTGCATCATATTGCCTGGGGCCCTCTGTCCCTCTTTCAGAATTGCTGAAGGGGACTTGCTAGGTCATGTTTTATGGGACAGGCAAATGAATACCAGCAAAGGGATTCTGTAAGCCTCTGTCAATGAGAATATGTCCTTAGCACAGAAGAGAAGATCTTTGAAAGATCTTGAGTAATTTACATGTCAAAGCTCCTAGAGCCCATCAGTAATTTACATAGTTGAGAGTTTCTGAGTTTCTGTATGATGCTGATGTAGGGACCACTCTTTTAAAAGTTACATTAAACAGAACAGCTTTTATGCCCCAGCTTTATATCTAGTGCAGTGCTTTGTATGATCCAGATATATCTTTAATTTGTACTGTGTATTATGCTTATGATTATAAAACTAATATAAGATCACTGTGGACATTGTGGAAAACACAGAAAAAAATTGTGATGAAAACAGAATCAGCACCACCCAGCCAAAACTACTAATGTAACTTACTGTTTTTTCTTTCAGTATTTATTCTGTGCCCAAACATTATATTATCAGGATCATAGTATATATAAAATTTAATATTTTAATGTTCTACTCATGACTACTCACTTTCAGTGTATTGATATTAGAATTTTCCTGACATGCTTTTTAATGATTGCGTAATATTCCTTCACATAAAGAGACCATACTTTATTTTCTTATTATGGGATACTTAGATTTTTTTTCCTCCAAATTTTCTCTATTATAAATATACTTGGATAAGGACCTTCATATTTAAATCTTTGTCCGCATCCCTGATTCTTTTTTTTAACTTTTCATTTTGTTTTGTTCTTTTTACATTAAACTTTTTGTTTTGTATTGGAGGACAGCATCCCTGATTCTTTCTTATAAGTCTGTTTCCCACAGGATATGCACCTTCTTTAGACTTTTAATTCATGTCACCAGATCATTTTTAGGAGGATCAGTATTGACTTTTTAGTCTCACTATTGAGGAAGTTTACGTGTTAAGTAATCCTAAAAAGGTCTTGGTTTATGGACTTTGGGTAAATTATACCCTCATCTTACAAAAAAAAAAAAACCATATGAGAATTTTCACTAATGAATCATATACTCTGTGCCCGGGTGAAAATAGCTGCACACTTGTCCTTTGCTTTAGCTCTGAGTCTCAAAGTACACAGCCATTTTAAGTTATGAATGGGGATTTCATAACCATATTATTGACTTAAACGGTATTAAGTGGTGGCTGGTCAGAGAGAAAGGGAGAGGCTGGGAACCAGAGGGTACCACTTGGCCACAGGCTTAAAAGGAATTAGGCAGAACCCAGTATGTATTTATATTCTTTGCTCATTCATCCCCCGTTCATGACTGGTTTGATCATAAATTATATTTGAAACTGTAACTATATACACATGATGCAATGTATAGCACTCAGAATGTCATGACAACTGGCATGCGTTTTTGTGAGGAGAGTGACATGTCAAACTGCTTGGAGGGCCATGATGGGCCACTTGGCTCTTGCGTGCCTTGGACCTTCAGGCTGGGCTGTTCTGCCGCGTGCCTCTGGAGTCAAATGCCTCAGATGCTGAAGGCACTTCAGGCTTTTGTGTAAACAATTATATTTTGGCTGGATCCATCCTGATATTTATAAAACTTCCTGGATTGTCCTCTTAGAAATGGGCAATAATATAATTTGTATTAAGAAAGCAGTGACTTGTAAGTCAAAAAGATAAAAACAAATATAATTAACACATATATTATGGAATCTAGAAAAATGTACTGGTGAACCAATTTGCAGGACAGGAATAGACACACAGATGTAAAGAATGGACTTATGGAATGGAGCAGGGCAAGAACAGGGTGGGACAAATTGAGAGAGTAGTATTGACCTATATACATTACTGTGTATAAAATAGATAGCTAGTGGGAAGCTACTATACAACACAAGGAGCTCAGCTCAGGGCTCTGTGATGACCTAGAGAGGTAGGCTGGTGTAGGATGGGTGGGAGGCTCAAGACAGAGGGGATATATATATATATATATATATATATATATACACACACACACACAGATGATTCATGTTGTACAGCAGAAACTAACACAATGCTGTAAAGGAATTATACTGCAATTTAAAAAATAGAAATAAATAAAATAATGACTCATTAGAGGGATGAAGGGAAAAGACTAGGCACAAAAATTTCTAAATGTACACACGATGTCTTCCCACAACTTTACATTTCTATCACTCCTCTTTTTCTTTGAAGTTTAGAGTCAGAAGCTGAACTGACTTCATGGATTTTCTTCTGAGCATTTGATATCCTCTAGAGAATTAGAACTTAGAGACTGCATTCTTCCTTCTTGAAACTCCTGGTAATGATTTCTCCACATACAGCCATGAGCTGTTAGGGCAGTTAAAGCTAGGAAGTCACCACTTGTGGGGAATATTCTATCTCTGCGTCTTGCCTTGATCACAATCCCAAAGAGGCGGAAATCTCAGAAAGCAGTGGGAGTCATCGACTAAGGTTGTTATTTCACCTACTGCATAGTAAAATGCAGAGGACAATAGTGCATTTGTTATAAAGGCTACTCAGTTTTGTTATAAAATTACACTTCACCAAAAACAACCACCCATAACTATTTGTATGAGTCTTACTTGGTAAACAGCCAGGACCATAAAATATACGAAGCCAGACTTTGACATCTAAGCCTTGGAAATTGATCTGACCATATAGTAAACCTTAGCAAAGATATTTGGCATCATTCCTATTTTCTTCTGTTAATTCTCTGGTCATCTTCAAACACAGAGCCCCTTGTAAGTAGGGTTTGTTGTCCCCTATTTTTCTTTGATCCAAAGGCTGTAGTAACTTAAACCTTCTTCACTGATTTTGACCCTGGTTCTTTTCTATCTTTTTTTTTTCCAGTTATTAAGAATAGTACCTTATTCCTCTTTTTAAATAACACCTTTTGTGTTTGGTTATGGAATCTAATACAAGTCCAACTATAGGAACTCTTGAACATATTAAGTGTAAAGGGGAAAATAAAAACTCTCTAAACTTCCACAGCTTGGACAAATATATGTTTTTATTTGTTGGCTGGTTGGTTGGCTTCTTTATTCATTTTATTGGAGTATACTCGCTTTACAATGCTGTGCTAGTTTCTGCCGTACAGCAGTGCGGCTCAGCTACGTGCATACATGTATCCCCTTCCTCTTGAGCCTCCCTCCCACCCCTCTAGGTTGTCACCGAGTGCTGAGCTGAGCACTCTCTGTGCTCTACAGCAGCTTCCCTTTAGCTGTCTGTTTCACACATGGTAGTGTGTATACGGCAGTGCTACCCTCTCAGTTCTTCTTACCCTCTCCTTCCCCACTTCTTTCTACAAGTCTGTTCTCCACATTTGCATTTCTGTTCCTGGTTCAATAGAACGATTTTTCTAGATTCTGTATATATGCATTAATAAACCTTGATTATTTTTCTTTCTTCCTTTCTTTCTTTTTTGATATTATCTTTTAATTCATAAAAATCAAGGAATTTTCTAAGATTAGTCAATAAGTGTTTCTCTTTCTTATAAATCAACATTATCCATCAACTTTTAGGGACTATCCAAAGTCATTGATGATGAGAAGAAGGAACATATTACAAAATATAAGAGAAGGTTTTTGATTTAATTTCTTGCAAAGATTCCTAGGTGACATAAAAATATACAGACTCATAAAACCTTCATGCCCTAGACATAGTGAAATGTAGTGTTTAAGAGTGCAGTCATCTGATGGTCCTGGATTTAAATACCGACTTTTCCACAATGAGCTGTGGACTTTGGAAAAACTACTACCCAGGTTTATGCCTCTGTTTTCTTATCTGTAAAATGGAAATACTAATGCCTGCCTGGCAGGGTTATTTTGAAGATTTCCCGGAACACTTTCTGTGTGACCAGAATGACTCATTCCACAAAACTCAAGTGCAATGAAAGTCACGTTTCTGGATTATTCTAAATAAAATAAAACCTGGATCTGAAGCTTCTCCTTACCAAGTTCAATAAGAAGCTTAGTACTGATTGATGTGTGCAGTCCCTCAAAACTGGGAACGGGCCTTTTGTTCTTAGACTCTGGTCACTGCCTGCTCCTTCTGCAGCCCACCCTCTGTGGAGGTCACATCCTCACCACCCACTGCAGTTTCTGCTCAGGGCAGGCTTCAGTGATGCCCCCTTGGCAGGCCTGGCATGAGGGTCCTACACCCTGGATCTCAGAAGTCAGTCTGGTGTTTTTTCTTCTGTCAATAATTTGTTTTTCAAGGGGTGTCAGAAAACCATGGAGAAGCATCTGAAAGAATTTTATACTCATACATTTTTATATGTGTACATGACCTCTCTTCCAAACATTTACCAGATTCTCCCCAACATTACAAAATATACCAAGACGACTGAGTAGTATTTTTTTTTTTAAGTAGTGCTAGCTTATCTGCCATGCTGCTTTTAGTTCCTTGATGAGGTTCTCACACTACATGTAATAGTCTGTTTTGTGCTGCCCATTCTCCTGGGTTTTAATGATTGTCTTATCTGGCAGTGGGCGTGTTATTTGCTGCTGAGCAAAGAGGTCTTTCTCTCCCAGTGATGTCTTGAACCTTCCCTCTCCCACTCCAAGGGTGGTCTATTGTTTCCCTTACCAGTGGGAATTTACACTTTGTGGGCGTAGTGTTTGCTCAGGTGGAAGAGCTCCACATACCAAATCTTTGCTCTTTAATTTCACTCCAAATGCCAAGACTTTCATTTATAAATCACACTGCAAAACCAGAGACCCTGGAGTTAAAAGGACTTTGTGTTTTCTAGTGTAGTCACCCTCTGTTTACAGGGGAGAAAACGAAAACCCAGAAAAGTGCCATCGCTTGTTTAAAGTCAGAGATTCAGCTCCTGTTTGAGTTGGATGAATTGGGCTCTCTGCATTTACCTTCAGGCAGACTGATGGGAAATTAATCAAAAGGCCCACATGAGCAGTCTTTACAATGAGTAAGGGGCTCCTGTGAACCTGTGGTCAAAGCCCACGAAGGGCCAAGTGTAAAACTCCTGCCCACTACTCAAAGGTCAGTGAATTTCCAACAATTAGTGGAGACTATACCGTCAACATGGCGCTCTGAAGTAACCAAAACCCAAAGCTATTCGGTACAGAAGAGTCTGAGGACACGGGTGACATGCCTCCAGCCAGTTCTTCCAAGTCCTTCCAAGTTTTAAGGGCTGTAGTAACAAGAGCATTTCCCCTCTTAACAAGCAAACTTGGCTCATGATATCTGACATCCTATCTTCAAACACTGACCAAAGTCAGGGTCAAGATCACCGCCTGCATTTGTGGATCCCAGAGCCTTTCCGTTTGGTACTTGGGTGAGTCAGGAACTCATTAGATTGCAAAAGTGGGAAGCCCTGGGACTTCCTTGGTGGTCCTGTGGCTGAGACTCTGCACTCCCAATGCACAGGGCCTGGATTCTAGGTCCCACTGCTGCAACTGAGACCGGTGCAGCCGAATAAATAAATAATATTAAAAAATATATAAATACATTAAAAAAAAAAGAGGGAAACCTCACCCCTACTAGCTTAATCAAACAAACAAAAAGATGTACATTGGTTCATGTAGCCAAATACTAAAAAGGCAGGAGTGGGGTTGTTTCTAGGATAAACTTCTCAGCATCATGGAGAACATGATTACTGGCTCCTTGGGGCTGACACCAACCCCACATTGAGTGCAGAGAGGAAGGAGGGGATCTCTCAGCTGGTGTCAGTATACACAGTTCCCGGGGGGACTCTGGTTGCTTATTTTCATTTTGTTGTTCTACTCCCCCCTCCCCGCCCCCCGTAATGGAAGTTTAGAGTCTTAACCACTGAACCACCAGGGAAGTCCTTCCAGGAGGGAAGGACCAGCAATGGTGCTTGGAGAGTTGGCCCAGCCTGACTTGAGAAGTGACCCATCTGGGGTCACTTCTTGGAGAAGTGGCCCATGCCCACTTCTCTGTGGAGGAGCATCTTCTGTCACTAAATTAAAAGAATGGGCAGGAAACATGTTGATATGAACAACAGCAATGTTTCTGTCATTACCTGTAATGGGGAGAAGATAGCATCTGTCTTTCTGATGTTACGGCCACCTTGGATTTCCAAGAAAGAAGGCAAGAAAGAAGTAATTCTCTTCCATTGTCTGCCCCTTTGTCACCATCACCAGTCCCACTTCTGGAAGGCAGGGGATGCTGTCTCCTGGTCAGGAGGGACCACCGAAGAGCACAGGAGCTCAGCACGTGCTCTGGGAACTGAGAGTCTGTGGTTCATGGGGAAGGATTTCCATCCTCTAACAAGAGCCACTTCCGGGGGTCTTGGGATGCTCTCTCCCCTCCCCGGCAATAAGATAGTCACCAGCAGGGAGGGCAGGAGGCCAGGTTCACATTGGCACCAGGCAAGGAGATATCCATGCTGAAATTCCAAAATGATGCCCTTATACCCTATTGGGGGCAGTCCTTGGCGCCATCAGTGTCCAGCTGGCCGGTGCAACTCCATCAAAGTGACAGCTGTGACTTCCATGGGGAAAAGCCCTCTTGCCAACTCAACTTCATGTCAGTTTTTTTATACTCCTCAGAACAAATCTAAACAATAAGGATTGCCACTGATTGAGCATTGCCCCAGTGCCAGGCACTTTACATACTCTATACCAATGTCCCGAAAGGGAAAGTAGCTCTGTTATCCCCCTCTTTATAGGTGAGAGGCTCAGAGAAGTTAAGCAATTTGCCTAAGGTCACACAGCAGCCAAAGGCCGAATCTTGATTCAAATTCAAGTCTGTCTAAACTCCCAAGCCCAGGCTGTTTCCAGCACACCAGGCTGCAGCTCACAGCAACTAGATGAAACAGGCTGAGAGCCCCAGCTCAGGGATTTCTTGTCTTGCTCCTCGAGTCTGCTCAGGTGAATTTTAGAGTCTTCACTGGGGCCCCAGCAGAATAAATTGTGCATTTTGCAAGCATAGCCATTCATTTAATTTGACTGCCAAGACAAGCCCCTCATTCACAGGCAGGCAGTAAGGAAAGGATGCTTGGGCTCCTCTGGCTGGAGAAGAAGCAGCTTCCAGCCTCCATGGACAGCTGCAGCAGAGGGGCAGGAAGGAAATCTGGGGAGGTGGAGAAGGAAATCTGGGGAGGTGGAGAAGGAAACTGCAGGGTGGGAGGAAGAAAGGGGGCCTGTGGGGAGGTAGGTTTCTGAGGCTCATGCAGGGTGAAAGGGAAAGCCTACACAATGGAGGAAAGTTGCCAAAAATCCCTGTTTTTGGGAAAAAGCCAGACATGGAAAAAAGTCTTCCTACCCCAAACAATTCTTTAGTCCACTTCACATCCTGAGACAGCATACAAAAACAATAAACGAAGCAACCTGCTATAAATGCAGTGAAGGTAGGACATTCCATAGTAACCTGGAAGGAGTTAATCCATTCATCCCTGCTTTGTGACAGTTGTTGAGGCTGGATGACTATGTTGGCAGTTAGAGATCTGCTGGCCACTCTGGCTTTGTCACGGACACGGGGCTGCAGTGGGTGAAAGGGATGTCACAATGGGGTCTGTGGTGTGTGGCTGGGAGAGGAGGCTCCTGGTTATTAACCCTCATCCTCTCAGCTCTGGGCCCCTTCCATGGCCCCCTGCTGGGACTGGTACTTGTCACCTTGCATCTGAAGCGGGTGAGACTCTTGCATGATGTCAAGAGAGGGGTAGCCGCTGGGGAGGGGGATAGTTTGCCAGTGGGTCGTCTTGGACATCTGTGTTATGTTCTCCTGACCTTTGTGCTTTGAAGACTCCTGAGATCTGAAAATAGACAGTTTTCTCAAGAAGGTCATATAACCTTAAAGACATGCTGCCAAGAGCTTTAAATTTACTCCGATTTAAAACATGAATACTTGCCATCTGCTTTTTTATTTTTAATAAGAGGAAACATTGTAGAAACAAGTAATGAAGATTTCAAGGCTCAAAGAAAGTACTACGGAGTCATAAGTTAGGGTTATAAGGATTCTGGAAAAACCTTTAGTGGGATAAGCGTTTTCTAATGCTTTTCTGGTCACTACCGGCCATGGAACAATGTCGCAGAGGTTCTTCCAGACCCAACACTCTGCTGCCTGCTTGCCTGGAAGTCCATCTCATCCTCTCGCAGAGCAGGCAGAGCACAGACTGTGACCACTGTCCCTAAAACAACACTCAGGGGCCTGAGATTGCCTGAGTCCCTCTCTCTATTTGCCAAGTCATGTCTGGCTCTTTGCGACCCCATGGACTGTAGCCCTCCAGGCTCCTCTGTCCAAGGGATTCTCCAGGCAAGGATACTGGAGTGGGTTGCCATTTCCTCCTCTAGGGGATCTTTCTGACCCAGGGATCGAACTCGCCTCTCTTGTGTCTCCTGCATGGGCAGGCAGATTCTTGACCACTGCACCACCTGGGAAGCCCCACCAAATACTCAAAGCTATTTAATTTTAATTTCAAATGTACTCACTACTTATTTATTTAAATCAGACTTTTGATTTAGAAGCAGACAAAATTGAATAGAGGAAAAACCAGGAAAGGAAAGTCATTTTATATTTATAGAAATGGAAAAAAGATGTGAAAATGTAATGAAATAAAGGAAAACAACAAAGAAGTTATATGCTATTGCCCCCAGAGTGCCTTGGGTAAAAACACTATTCCCAAGAGAAGCTCATCACTGAAAGTTTTCGGGATCAAGTAGTTCTGGAGATTCTGACAAACTGTCACCCCATTAGGAGATTCGCAGTACTTCAGAGCGTGTTGGAGGCTGTGCCACATCCTACAGCCTGTTTAGCTAACCCAGCATTTCCCAAACTGCCCTGAGAACTCACGTTTCCCACAGAGTTGTATTTTACCGTATGGAGAGGTGGTGGTGGTGGTTTAGTCACCCGGTTGTGTCCAACTCTTGCGACCCCATGGACTGCAGCTCTCCAGGCTCCTCTGTCCAGGGGATTCTCCAGGCAAGGATACTGGAGTGGGTTGCTATTTCCTTCTCCGTATGGAGAGGAGTAATGATAAAAAAAAAAAAGAGAGAGAGAGAGAACATAAGTGAGCATAACTAAAAGTTTAGGAAAGAAATTCTAACAGAATGGGGACATGTATTACACATGATTTAACTCTATGTAATGTTAACTCTCCGTCCAGAGCAAGGACGGGAATTGTTCCAGCAGATGTGCCCTGAAATCCCATTCGAAGGACAATCAGCAGGATGTCTTCTTTCCCCCAAGCACGGAACCAAGCGACAGTGCAAGAAACAGAACCAAGTGGAAGAGACGAAATCAACCAGTTCAAAGCTTATCAGTAGGAAATGAAGCTACACAGACACACAGAGACGAGATGCAGTGCCTCACTTGAGACCAGCCCTAGTCCTAGAGACAGACCCACCCACAGCCACATTTTGTGGGGGTTTGAAAAGAAAAACTAGCTTCTTTTAAAAACAGAGGAGTTTGGACAGAAACATAGACGAGAAGGCCAATGGGAGACAGAGGCAAATACTGCAGCGGTGCAGCCACACGTTCAGCGACGCCTAGAACCACCGGAAACTGAAAAAGGCAGGGAAGGGTCACCCCGCAAGAGCCTTTAGAAGAAGTGTGTGTCCCAACCAACACCTTGATTTTGGACTCCGGCCTCCAGAAATGTAAGAGATCAATGTCTATTGCTTTAAGTCAAAAAAAAAAAAAAAAAAAGGTGGGGGGGAGTAGTTTTTATCTTTGTAGATCACAATTTACTCATTCATTCATTCAATACAGTTGATTGATCGCCTGTATGTGCCAGTCAGGACTGAGGACGCAGGGTTGGTTAGTAAGGCTCCCTGCTACATCAGCTGTTCCCATTGGACGGAGGAGAGATGGAGATGACCACAGGCCAGTGCACGAATTCTTTGATAACACAGTGACCAGGGCTGCTGGACTGAACTCAGAATGCAATCATTCTAGTGTGACATATCCATTTTAATCTGTATGGCAGTTGAACAGTTCTTTCTCAGTCACTGAAGCAAACCAACAGATGGTTATTTAATTTTTTGTAAAACCAAACATTAACTACTGGTCTTGGTAATATATCCCTTCTGCTACAGGTCAGAAAACAGATCTCAAACGACAGCCTGGAAGATGCTAAAAAAATATTCCAAAGATAAAATGTGGAAACTAAGATTTCAGTTTTGTTGGTTTTTTTTTTTAATTAAAAAAATTGAAGTACAATTGATTTACAATTTTTCAGATGAACATCAAAGTGATTCAGTTATACATATATGTGTATATTGTTTTTCAGCTTCTTTTCTGTTATTGGTTATTACAAGATACTGAATATAGCTCCTTGAATCAGGCCAAGAGTCACCACGGCACCTTGCCATCCAGCTGTCACCAGCAGTCCCTAAGAGCTACGGCTTTGAAGGTCACCATTCCCATCTATCCATCTCTCAATGGTCCTGCCATGTGTGCATTGGGGAACTGGACCTTCAGCCTCTTTCTGAAGACCCTGGATGAAGCGTCTATTCTAGTTTAGTATGAATGTACTGACGAAAATTGTGCGCACAGCCCGGCAGGCTTCTCTACACTTCTCCTGGTGGCGCCTTCCTTCCCTCCCTCCATTCACCTGAAATGTCGCAATCCCAGAGAGGTTCCCAGACCACCTCCACCCTAGATTCTTCCTATCTGTACCCTTCACAGTAGTTCTCACCATCTGTAACTATTTCTCCTCTGTCTGTTTTCTCGTTGATGTTCTGTCCTCCCCAACTAGACAGCGAGCCCTGGATGGGAAAACCACGTCTCCTCACCTCCCGCCTGCCTTTCCCAGAGCACAGATGGTTCCCGTTGACTGAGTGAAAAAGAATAACGAGAAAACACTCTCAGAGACAATTTTGAATAGAAAAGTAAAAGGACGATTCCCTGCTGGTTTTATTCATGGAAGCGCGTGTATTTTCGTTCTCTCTTATCAGTCACACAACTGACAACTTCTGGCTGTAACTCGAGCGAAATGTTGGGCGGTCTCCAGCGCAGACAGCCATCTAGGCTTCCGCGTGTCAACCAGCAGCCAGAGCTAGGTGGGAGCGTCTATTTCAGGACGTGCCTACCACTTTGTTGTGCTGAGCGAGGTGTCAGTAGAGACCCGAGAGTCAAGGGTGGAATATATATATATATATTTTAAAAGGTAGCTGACAATAGTGTCACCAGAATCGAGAGGAGCCCAGAGCTGAGAGTAATCGGTCTGCAAAGGAAGGCAGGCAGGGACCAGGCAGGCTGTGAGAATCTAAGGCCAGGTAGCAGAAAGCAGAATGCTGCTGCTGCTGCTAAGTCACTTCAGTCGTGTTTGACTCTGTGCGACCCTGTAGACGGCAGCCCACCAAGCTCCCCCATCCCTGGGATTCTCCAGGCAAGAACACTGGAGTGGGTTGCCATTTCCTTCTCCAATGCATGAAAGTGAAAAGTGAAAGTGAAGTTGCTCAGTCGTGTCCGACTCTCAGAGACCCCATGGACTGCAGCCTACCAGGCCCCTCCGCCCATGGGATTTTCCAGGCAAGAGTACTGGAGTGGGCAGAACACTACCTTATCTTAAAGATTCTTGGTCTGGAGAATAGTCCTCCCTCCTGCATCTGGGCATCTTCTGGGACCCAGGTAGCAGGAACCAAGAGAAATGGATAAGATCCTCTAGCTGAGAACATCCAACTGGCCACGTTTAGCTAAAGGTAGGCAGAAGATGGGAGCTTAAGAGTGGAGGACAGAGAATCAGCAGTTACAGATGAGCAAATATTTTCATACCCTCAGAAAAGCAGCAGGTCCAGGGGCTGGAGTAACATCGATCCACCCATTATTCAGCTGGCATATTGTAATGGGCCCCCAGCCTTATGCCAGACCATGGGGATGCAGAGAGAAGACTCAACAATCGCATCTGAGGAGTGATGGTCTAATGGGGGAGTGCATGCATGCATACTCGGTCGCTTCAGTTGTGTCCAGCTCTGTGACCCATGGACCGTGGCCCACTAGGCCTCTCTATCCATGGGGTTCTCCAGGCAAGAACACTGAAGTGGGTTGCCATGCCCTCCTCCAGGGGATCTTCCTGACCCAGGGATCGAACCTGCATCTCTTATGTTTCCTTCATTGGCAGACAGGTTCTTTACCATTAGCACCACTTGGGAAGCCCCCAGTGGGGGAGACAGGCATCTGAACAGGTAAATACGACACAGCGATGATCTATGCTGTGGCAGAACGAGTACTGGGAACCGGGAGCACAGAGGAGGAAGCTCCCTTCCCCGGCTGGGCCGAGGAGGTGGGATTTAAGCGGATCCTTGAAGGAGGACTTGGAGTTTTCTAGGTGGAGAAAATGGGATGGATACTTCTAGACAGAGAAAGAAAAGCAGCTAGATGTGGGAGAATCTGGAATGTTTAGGGATCCACAGACATCTCGTGTGGATGAAATGTGAGGCATGGAAGGGAGCTGAGGGTGGAATGGGGTGGGTGTGGGGACTGTACTAGGGGTTGGCCCCGCGACAGGAGCCCTCGTGTGCCTTGCCGCTGGGAAGCTTGAGTCCCATTTTCTGGTCAATGGGAAGTCTCTGGAAAAGAATAGCATGATCTGATTTTGAGCTGTTTTACACACATACGAGATAGACAAATCTGGGTGGGAGAGAGCGACTAGAAGAACACAGGGTTGGAAATCTGGCTTGATGAGAGGTCATGAGGGATGCCCAGTCAGAGAAACCTGGATTTTATTTTCTAGACCAAGCACCCAGATTTCAAATGCCTTCAGAGGCCAGATAATAACGAACCTGTGAAGTCTCTGGGTCTGATCACTCTGTCTAAAGAAATCAGACTCAAGAAGTCAGGAAGGCTGTTTGTCAAACCAATCACACGAGTGTGTGATATGACTTTACTCTGTGAGCCTGTGATCCCTACTGTAGAAAATGGGGAGTTGGAGATGGGTTTTGATGAGGGGAATTGTAGCAGATGATGGTGATGTTTTCTGCCCAGTTTCTGTTGGTGTACCCTGGAGGCTGTTTGCAGACAGCTCCCCTCCAGCTGATGGCTTCCTGCCTCTTTCTGCTTGGGAATACTCCCTGGCCACATACGGGGCAGTGAGAAGTGTCAGGGTGCTACATCTTACCCCTCCTGCTCCAACAACAACCCTCAACCAGTGAAGGGGTAGCTAGGTAACCCCCTCCCCCACCCCCATCCCCTGACTTCCTTGCTCCTTGACTGGCCAGTGCTGAAGTCTACACAGTTTCTCAAACTATCCCCAGGAAGACTGAGTCTCAGTTGCCCACAGTAGTACTTCCCTCACTAATGCAACTTCATCAGCTGTTTTTGAAGGGGGTCCCAGGAAGACAGGGGTTTCCCTGGGAGCTCAGCTGGTAAAGAATCCGCCAGCAATGCAGGAGACCCAGGTTTGATTTCTGGGTCGGGAAGTTCCCCTGGAGAAGGGATAGGCTGCCCACTCCAGTATTCTTGACTGGAGAATCCCCATGGACAGAGGAGCTTGATGGGCTACAGTCCATGGGGTCGCTAAAAGTTGCACATGACTGAAGCGACTAAGCCCAGCATAGCACAGCTGTAAGACAGGCCCAGAAGTGAAGGTTTGCCTACAGGAAGTTTATTGGGAAATCCCTTGAGACCAATACCTATGAGGAAGAGAAGAAAGGCTTGCTCAAAGGAAAGGGTGGGTCAGAGCCATGTTCAGTACTAGACAGGCAGGTAAGAACAAAGCCTGAGAAAACCCAGCTAAGTGACGTGGAGGTCTCAAGACCGTGGAGAACAACTTTAGGAGCCACAGGGTTCAAGCAGATGCTGGGATTTCCATCTGCTTTCTGCTCAAGGGGCCACTGCACTGGGAATGAGACATTTAAGTTACAATCACTGAGTTCCTGGTATCCCATTCTGGTGCTCTAGTCTTTATCTTGAGAAATAAAAACAATTAGATTTTGGGAAGCAGTTAGCAAGTAATTTTACTTAAGCTTCCAGACCTTGTTTAAGAATACAGTATGCCCCTTCTTTCTCAGAGACTTTTGTGTGCTGTCTAAGTTGCTTGGGTCATGTCCAACTCTTTGTAATCACAGCCCACCAGGCTCCTCTGTCCACGGGATTCTTTAGGCAAGAATACTGGAGTGGGTTGTCTTTTCCTCCTCCAGGGGATCTTCTCAACCCAGGGATCGAACCCCTGTGTCTTATGTCTCCTGCATTGGCAGGTGGGTTCTTTGCCACTAGTGCCTCCTGGGAAGTTTCTCAGAGACATTAGATTGGTCCATATGCTGCATGGATTTTGTTTGCATATTCCACGATTGCATTGGGTGGACACTGGAAAAGCTTAGAAATAAAATCCCTAAATACAAGTGGCTGCTGCTGTGTGAAAAGCATTTGTCAATGAGATTTTCTGCTTTCTATATTTATGACATGTGCCATAAACAGAAGATAAAACCAGAGATGTCGTGGAAATGGTTCACAGAAGAACACGAATGAGGGACTCAGTCCCAGGAATCATCTGAGCTCTGACTCTAACTTAGCTTTGACCACGGGTGAGTTGCTTCACCTCTGTAGTCCTTGTTTCTTCATCTAGAAAACGAGAGTCCTGGCCCTGGGTGTTCTAGTTGAGAGAAAGATTATGATTCGTCTCTGGCCAACCCACCTTTACCCCCAAATTCATCAGCAGAGTCCTCATCAATAATTTATATACACCTGCAGGTCAGCTCTGCATTATCAAGTTTCTCCTACTTGTCATGCTTTCTGTTGAATTAAAACTCTCTGTCCTCTGCCATCTGAAAACACCACCCAAAGTCTGTAATTTTACAGGTCAGAGTTGATGACATCTAATGTGCTTTGAAAGTCCAACATTTCTAGGAAGGGACCATCAGTAAAGTGCTGGCCGATCTCAGAATTCCTTAGTATGCTAAAAAATGGGCAAGCTCACTCATCCTGCGAGCCCATGAGGAATCTGGATATACCTGCATATCTGGTTACTGTATCAGCTGATTTGCATCCAAAGGCCACAAGGCTCTGCTTCCTGCAATTCAAGTGTGTTCTTCCAGAAAATATTGATGATACCTAAAGAATTAAGCAAATGCCTGACCAAAACCATTAAAGCCATCGGGTAAATGTGAATGAAAGAACAGTATATTATATTGTAGTTAATGATAAGTCAGAGGGGCTTCCCTGGTGGCTCAGCTGGTAAAGAATCCTACAATGCAAACCTAGGTTTGATCCCTAGGTTGGGACGATCTCCTGGAGAAGGGAATGGCAACCCACACCAGTATTCTTGCCAGGAGAACTCCATGGACAGAGGATCCTGGTGGGCTACAGTCCCTGGGGTCGCAAAAAGTTGGACGTGACTGAGCAACTATACTTTCTTTCTTTGGGTTCCCAGTGGATTCTGCCACAGAAGCAGCTCTGTGGCCTTGGGCAGCTCATGGGTTCCTCACATAAAACCAAGGCTGACTTAAACGCTGCCTGGAATCAATTTGCAGTTTGGTTGTGTCACACGAGTGTATGTTCCTCGGTTCTTTGTCTCGTCACAACAAAGATTTGGAGTGACGGACATTAAAGCCCCCTTGGTGAGTCACAGCCCTCAGGTCTTGGGCAGACTGTGTTATAGCTCTCAGGTCTCAAATGGACCGTGTTATAGCTCTTAGACAAATCAGTGTTACAGCTCAGTGTTACAGCTCTATTTTAGAGGATAAAATAGAAGATATTAGAAGATAGCAGGAAAATCCATCTTCAAGGTGTGAGGGCACATTCATCTAAAGACACGAGGAGAAGAGCGCCCCAGCACACGGGTGAGAGAAAGCTAGTTTTGGCTCCTCTATTTATATGTTTCTCTCTCCTTGGGCCTGTCCTATGTGAATTGGGCCAGCCAGGAGTGTTGTTTGTTTTACCTGAGGTCCTCACTCCAGTCCTCGGACCTTCTTTTGTTCCATTTTCATGGGCTTTTCCCTTCCTCGTCTTGTAGCCACCGCCATTTTGGACTCCTTTTCCCTGTTCTACCTACCTAACATTTGGTACAAATGTGATTCTGCCAATCTCAACAGTTACCATAGAGACATTTTCCACTGTGTGGCTCCTAACTTGTACGTGACCTTCTTTCCTTGTGGGAACCAAAGGAACCAGAGACCTGCTAACCACCGATGCCTGGCCAAGGCGGAGATGGGGAGAAACCAACCCAAAGCAGAAGAGTCAGTGGAGGGAAAGAAAGTATAAGGAGAGAAAAATATAGGCAGACTGATGAAAAGCTTGTTGAAATTGGCCTTGGCTCAGCATCACCTGTGGAGTGGTGGTAGGGGGTGTTGACCTCAGCGGGTCTTTATAGCAAGATAAGGAAGCTTTAATAAACCTGGCTTCAGCTTCTCTCTCGCTCTTTTTTCCCCCCGAAGACAGGTGTTTCCCCCTCTTCTAGGGTATAGTATTTAATATAAATACACAAGTTTTCCCAGGCCAACTTCTCCCATGGAGAGGACCCTCAGGAGGTCAGAATTTTTGTTGCTGACTTGGCTTGAGTTGATATTTGCTACATCTGGTTGAAACGAGAGGCATACTTTTTCTGCTGTGCAAATGAATAAAAATAAGACAAAAGCTGAAGAATCGAAAATCAACTTGGCAAAAGAACTTCAGTGGTTCAAAATTCCTGACGGATTTTAGGAAAAACTTAACTTCTATACTGTCACTTAAAGTAGCATCATGGTGTGTTCTTCGGGTTTTCCTTTTTTACTGGGTACATACAAGTGGCCAGGAAAATAATAATATAGAGAAAGAGTCTAATGGAAATAGCTTTAGAGGAAGAGGAGCAGTCTTCTCCCAAGTTGCATGCATTTATCAGAGTGATATTGACAAGACTGGTATCTTCATCTCTTCCTATGCATTATCCTTTTAAACAACATATTTTTAAAAATGATTGGAGAATAGTTAATTTACAGTGCTCTACTAGTTTCAGGTGTACAGCAAAGTGCTTCAGTTACCCATATCAGTCAGTTCAGTAGTTCAGTCGTGTCCGACTCTTTGTGACCCCATGGACTGCAGCACACCAGGCTTCCCTGTCCATCACCAACTCCAGGAGCTTACTCAAATTCATGTCCATCAAGTCGGTGAAGCCATCCAACCGTCTCATCCTCTGTCGTCCCCTTCTCCTCCTGCCTTCAATCTTTTCCAATAAGTTCTTCGCATCAGGTGGCCAAAGTATTGGAGTTTCAGCTTCAACATCAGTCCTTCCAATGAATATTCAGGACTGATTTCCTTTAGGATGGACTGGGTGGATCTCCTTTCAGTCCAAGGGACTCTCAAGAGTCTTCTCCAACACCACAGTTCAAAAGCATCAATTCTTCGGCACTCAGCTTTCTTTATAGTCCAACTCTCACATCCATACATGACCACTGGAAAAACTATAGCTTTGACTAGATGGACCTTTGTTGACAAAGTAATGTCTCTGCTTTTTAATATGCTATCTAGGTTGATCATAGCTTCTCTTCCAAAGAGCAACTGTCTTTTAATTTCATGGCTGCAGTCACCATCTGCAGTGATTTTGGAGCCCCCCAAAATAAAGTCTTTCACTGCTTCCATTATTTCCCAAATCTATTTCCCATGAAGTGATGGGACCGGATGCCATGATCTTCGTTTTCTGAATGTTGAGCTTTAAGCCAACTTTTTCACTCTCCTCTTTTACTTTCATTAAGAGGCTCTTTAGTTCTTCTTCACTTTCTGCCATAAGGGTGGTGTCATCTGCATATCTGAGATTATTGATATTTCTCCCAGCAATCTTGATTCCAGCTTGTGCTTCATCTAGCCCGGCATTTTGCATGATGTACTCTGCATATAAGTTAAATAAGCAGAGTAATAATATACAGCCTTGACGTACTCCTTTTCCTATTTGGAACCAGTCTGTTGTTCCATGTCCAGTTCTAACTGTTGCTTCTTGGCCTGCACACAGATTTCTCAGGAGGCAGGTAAGGTGGTCTGGTATTCCCATCTCTTTCAGAATTTTCTGTAGTTTGTTGTGATGCACACAGTGAGTCTTTGGCATAGTCAATAAAGCAGAAGTAGATGTTTTTCTGGAACTCTCTTGCTTTTTTGATGATCCAGTGGATGTTGGCAATTTGATCTCTGGTTCCTCTGCCTTTTCTAAATTCAGCTTGAATATCTGGAAGTTCACGGTTCACGTACTGTTCAAGCCTGACTTGGAGAATTTTGAACATTACCTTGCTAGCGTGTGAGATGAGTGCAATTGTGCGGTAATTTGAACATTCTTTGGCATTGCCTTTCTTTGGGATTGGAATGAAAACTGACCTTTTCCAGTCCTGTGGCCACTGCTGAGTTTTCCAAATTTGCTGGCATATTGAGTGCAGCACTTTCACAGCATCATCTTTTAGGATTTGAAGTAGCTCAACTGGAATTCCATCACCTCCACTAGCTTTGTTCACAGTGATGCTTCGTAAGGCCCACTTGACTTCAGACTCCAGAATGTCTGGCTCTAGGTAAGTGATCACATCATCATGGTTATCTGAGTCATGAAGATCTTTTTTGTATAGTTCTGTGTATTCTTGCCACCTCTTCTTAATATCTTCTGCTTCTGTTAGGTCCATACCATTTCTGTCCTTTATTGAGCCCATCTTTGCATAAAATTATCCATGTACTTATATCCATTCTTTTTCAGATTTTTTCATATAGGTTATCCCAGAATATTAAGTAAAGTTCCCCATGCTATATAGTAGGTCCTTGTTGGTTATCTGTCTTATATATAGTAATGTGTGTGTGTTCATCCCAAGCTCTTGATTTATCCTCAAAAAACGTATTTGGATGCTTTCCAAGAGGCCAGGTACTGGGGACAGAACCTCTAATAAAATATTCTTCCCTCCCAACTTTATTATGTCCCTTTATAGTATTAAAAACCACATATATATTAAAGAACATTTTGGGGAAAAAAATTACCATTCTAATATAACTGCTGTTAGTATATTGATATACATTCTTCTTGGGTATATAAAATATGTATGTGTTTGTAATAATACTGAATATAAAAAATATTATCCTGCTTTTTCTGAAAAAGATCATTTTATTAACACTAGCAGCTAGGATGCCGAAAGGCAGAGGGAAAGATTTCTAGGAACATTCCACAGTCAGGAGCAGGTGGATAAACCAGGGCAAATGAAGGCCTTAGGTGTTTTGAGAAGTCTTCAGGGTTTTGTTTGTTTGTTGTTCTAAGGTGTTCACCATCCTTCTCCCTCATTCTCCACAACAAAAACCCAAAGCAGTATTGTCCAGGGTATCAGAGCTAAGGATATGCTAATAATTTAGAGGCTTAGCCATCCCTTAGAGACAGTTTCTAAGCAGTTGGCTGCCAAGCTAAGCACCCCACCTCCTCCTAAGGACTCAGGTGGCTTCGCTCGGTTACAGGCAAAGAGCACCCATCTGCTGGCAACACCGCCTTCTTTCTCTTTCTTAAGGTTTCTTTAGTGCTGCCCAGCGAGAGCTTATTCCCTGAGAAACCATCCTGCTCCAGTGTATCTTTCAGGACGACCAGACGATGAGCTGCCTCTGCCTCTAAAGAAGCCTTTTTCACCTTGTTCAGATATCAATCATCAATAAATAAATCAATAAAAGTCAAAAAATAACTTCTTGCTTTTGGGTTGGACGGGACCAAGTCCAATCCTTAAAATAATGCCAAACCGTTGCAGAAGAGTCCAGAGCCTTCCGGGAGACACCCTCTCCCCAGTTCCTCCGCCCAGAGTTTATCTTCCCTAATATTCTCATCTGGTTTACCATCAACCTCAGTGAATTCAGGTTAGTGGGGCCTGGAGCTTGTACAGTCCAGGAGCACAACTATAGGAAAGCAAACAAGTGAATACTACAGAATTTGGTGCACGGTTTTGGAAGACTTCCAAACAAGTGAGAAGCCTCTCACTTAATTTTGTTAGCTTTTCTGCAGCCCTGCGCTGGAGGAGGTGGCCTCAGCTTCCCTAATTTGTCCCAAGCGATGAGGGCCAGGGTGGAGTGGGAGAACACCCTTGATTCTGGCCCTTAGTGCGAAACACTTCTTCCCAGAGAGGTTGGTATTTTCAAAATGAATGTAAGCAGTGATGACAGGAAGAGTTAGAGGAAACTAAAATTATTAAGACTCTAAGGTAAAAGCCTGAGTTTACATATAGCAGTTGAAGCATGCAAGGGGTTTAAATATTAGCCTCGAAACCTCTTAAACTACAAAAGCTACATTATGGCCCCAAAGAGCTTTATGTCTTGTGTGCTGGGCTGCCTGAAGCCACGTGATGGGAGCCCCTGACCCTGTGGCCTGAGGGAGGAGCTGTCCTGTCCTTTCCTGGTATCACTGCAGATTCCTTTTCTTTTAAAAAAAAAGTTGTTTTTTTATCATTGGAGTATATATAGCATTTCTGTTCAGTTCAGTTCAGTCGCTCAGTCGTGTCCGACTCTTTGTGACCCCATGAATCTCAGCACGCCAGGCCTCCCTGTCCATCACCATCTCCCGGAGTTCACTCAGACTCATGTCCATCAAGTCCGTGATGGCATCCAGCCATCTCATCCTTGGTCATCCCCTGCTCTTCCTGCCCCCAATCCCTCCCAGCATCAGAGTCTTTTCCAATGAGTCAACTCTTCGCATGAGGTGGCCAAAGTACTGGAGCTTCAGCTTTAGCATCACTCCTTCCAAAGAAATCCCAAGGTTGATCTCCTTCAGAATGGACTGGTTGGATCTTCTTGCAGTCCAAGGGACTCTCAAGAGTCTTCTCCAACACCACAGTTCAAAAGCATTAATTCTTCGGCGCTCAGCCTTCTTCACAGTCCAACTCTCACATCCATACATGACCACAGGAAAAACCATAGCCTTGACTAGACAGACCTTAGTCGGCAAAGTAATGTCTCTGCTTTTGAATATGCTATCTAGGTTGGTCATAACTTTCCTTCCAAGGAGTAAGCGTCTTTTAATTTCATGGCTGCAATCACCATCTGCAGTGATTTTGGAGCCCCAAAAAATAAAGTCTGACACTATTTCCACTGTTTCCCCATCTATTTCCCACGAAGTGATGGGACCAGATGTCTGAATGTTGAGCTTTAAGCCAACTTTTTCACTCTCCTCTTTCACTTTCATCAAGAGGCTTTTTAGCTCCTCTTCACTTTCTGCCATAAGGGTAGTGTCATCCGCCTATCTGAGGTTATTGATATTTCTCCCGGCAATCTTGATTCCAGCTTGTGTTTCTTCCAGTCCAGCGTTTCTCATGATGTACTCTGCATATAAGTTAAATAAGCAGGGTGACAATATACAGCCTTGACATACTCCTTTTCCTATTTGGAACCAGTCTGTTGTTCCATGTCCAGTTCTAACTGTTTCTTCCTGACCTGCATACAGATTTCTTAAGAGGCAGGTTAGGTGGTCTGGTATTCCCATCTCTTTCAGAATTTTCCATAGTTTATTGTGATCCACACAGTCAAAGGCTTTGGCATAGTCAATAAAGCAGAAATAGATGTTTTTCTGGAACTCTCTTACTTTTTCCATGATCCAGCGGAGGTTAGCAATTTGATCTCTGGTTCCTCTGCCTTTTCTAAACCAGCTTGAACATCAGGGAGTTCATGGTTCACATATTGCTGAAACCTGGCTTGGAGAATTTTGAGCATTACTTTACTAGCATGTGAGATGAGTGCAATTGTGCGGTAGTTTGAGCATTCTTTGGCATTGCCTTTCTTTGGGATTGGAATGAAAACTGACCTTTTCCAGTCCTGTGGCCACTGCTGAGTTTTCCAAATTTGCTGGCATATTGAGTGCAGCACTTTCACAGCATCATCTTTCAGGATTTGAAACAGCTCAACTGGAATTCCATCCCCTCCACTAGCTTTGTTCGTAGTGATGCTTTCTAAGGCCCATTTGACTTCACATTCCAAGATGTCTGGCTCTAGATTAGTGATCACATCATCGTGATTATCTGGGTCATGAAGATCTTTTTTGTACAGTTCTTCCGTGTATTCTTGCCACCTCTTCTTAATATCTTCTGCTTCTGTTAGATCCCTAGCATTTCTGTCCTTTATTGAGCCCATCTTTGCATGAAATGTTCCCTTCGTATCTCTAATTTTCTTGAAGAGATCTCTAGTCTTTCCCATTCTGTTGTTTTCCTCTATTTCTTTGCATTGATTGCTGAAGAAGGCTTTCTTATCTCTCCTTGCTATTCTTTGGAACTCTGTATTCAGATGCTCTATCTTTCCTTTTCTCCTTTGCTGTTTGCCTCTCTTCTTTTCACAGCTGTTTGTAAGGCCTCCCCAGACAGCCATTTCTGTTACTGGAGTATATTTACAATGCTGTGTTAGTTTTTGCTGTACAACGAAGTGAACCAGTTATACAAGCTGCATGCTCAGTTGCTTCAGTTGTGTCCGACTCTTTGTGACCCAATGACCATAGCCTGCCAGGCTTCCCTGTCCACGGGATTCTCCAAGCAAGAATACTGGAACGGGTTGCCATACCCTCCTCCAGGGGATCTTCTCCACCCAGGGATTGAACCCAGGTCTCTTATGTCTCCTGCATTGGCAGGCAAGTTCTTTACCACTAGTGCCACCTGAGAAGCCTAAAATACATATATTCCCTCCCTCTTGGGCCTCCCTCCCACTCCACCTCCCTATTCTATCCCTCTAGGTTGTAATCTTTCCAAGGTCATATAGTGATGGCTACTGGAGACAGGATTCAAACCTTCATCCTCCACTTTATTTATTTTTTTAAAAAAGCATTTTATTTATTTATTTAACACCAAAAATGTTTTGTATTGGGGTATAGCCAATTAACAATATTGTGGTAGCTTCAGGTGAACAGAGAAGGAACTCAGATATACATATACATGTATCCATTCTTCCCCAGACACGCCCCCTCCAAACCTGGCTAGTACATAACACTGAGCAGAGTTCCATTTGCTATACAGTAGGTTTTTGTTGGTTATCCATTTTATTTATTTGTTTTTAAAATTTTTATTTTTACTTTAAAATACTGTATTGGTTTTGCCGTACATTGACATGAATCAGCCACGGGTGTACATGAGTTCCCATCCCTGAACCTCCCTCCCACCTCCCACCCCATATCATCTCTCTGGATCATCCCTGTGCACCAGCCCCAAGCATCCTGTATCATGCATCTAACCTAGACTGGCGATTCGTTTCTTACCTGATAGTACACATGTTTCAATGCCATTCTCCCAAATCATCCCACCCTCTCCCTCTCCCTCAGAGTCCAAAAGTCTGTTCTATAATCTGTGTCTCTTTTGCTGTCTCGCATACAGGGTCATCATTACCATCTTTCTAAATTCCATATATATGTGTTAGTATACTATATTGGTGTTTTTCTTTCTGGCTTACTTCACTCTGTATAATCGGCTCCAGTTTCATCCACCTCATTAGTACTGATTCAAATGTATTCTCTTTAACGGCTGAGTAATACTCCATTGTGTATATGTACCACAGCTTTCTTATCCATTCACCTGCTGATGGATATCTAGGTTGTTTCCATGTCCTGGCTATTATAAACAGTGCTGCGATGAACATTGGGGTACACGTGTCTCTTTCAATTCTGGTTTCCTCAGTGTGTATGCCCAGCAGTGGGATTGCTGGGTCATAAGGCAGTTCTATTTCCAATTTTTTAAGGAATCTCCACGCTGTTCTCCATAGTGGCTGTACTAGTTTGCATTCCCACCAACAGTGTAAGAGGGTTCCCTTTTCTCCACACCCTCTCCAGCATTTAATGCTTGTAGACTTTTGGATCGCAGCCATTCTGACTGGTGTGAAATGGTACCTCATTGTGGCTCTGATTTGCATTTCTCTGATAACGAGTGATGTTGAGCATCTTTTCATGTGTTTGTTAGCCATTCGTATGTCTTCTTTGGAGAAATGTCTATTCAGTTCTTTGGCCCATTTTTTGATTGTGTCGTTTATTTTTCCGGAATTGAGCTGCAGGAGTTGCTTGTATATTTTGAGATTAGTTGTTTGAAAAACCTCGAATAGCCAAAGCAATATTGAGAAAGAAGAATGGAACTGGAGGAATCAACCTGCCTGACTTCAGGCTCTACTACAAAGCCACAGTCATGAAGACAGTATGGTACTGGCACAAAGACAGAAATATAGATCAATGGAACAAAATAGAAAGCCCAGAGATAAATCCACACACTTATGGACACCTTATCTTCGACAAAGGAGGCAAGAATATACAATGGATTAAAGACAATCTCTTTAACAAGTGGTGCTGGGAAAACTGGTCAACCACTTGTAAAAGAATGAAACTAGATCACTTTCTAACACCATATACAATAATAAACTCAAAATGGATTAAAGATCTAAACATAAGACCAGAAACTATAAAACTCCTAGAGGAGAACATAGGCAAAACACTCTCCGACATAACTCACAGCAGGATCCTCTATGAGCCATCTCCCAGAATACTAGAAATAAAAGCAAAAATAAACAAATGGGGTCTAATTAAAATTAAAAGCTTCTGCACAACAAAGGAAACTATAAGCAAGGTGAAAAGACAGCCTTCTGAATGGGAGAAAATAATAGCTAATGAAGCAACTGACAAACAACTAATCTCATCCTCCACTTTAAAATGCACTTTTCTTTTTAAAACCACTGTAGATTTCTTCCCTATCCTTAAGGGGAATCATAGTCTTGGAGAAAATCAGTTGCTCTCTTGTTTCTTCAGCATCCCTATTTATCCTTAATTGGAAAGCTTTTGGAGCAAAAACTAACTAGATGTATTGTTTCCCGGATTGAAAAACAGATGGGATTATAGATATTTCTTTGTTATTTCAAATTGATTTCTACTATAGAAACAGTTCATGCTCATTGAAGAAAACTTTTCAAATGCAGAAATTTATTTGTACAAAAATAATTTGGCAGCCATAATTGCCTTGTCTGGAGGTAAAATTTATGAACATTTTGGTGTACACCTCATCTTATTCACATCTGATAATTTGTTCATTAAGTTTATGCCTATTGCATTTTTGCCTTTATAATTTATTTTTCTAACTTAACAGTATGTATTATATTATACATATTTACATCATAAATGTTATATTTATGTCATAATATATCATAGATATTTCTATGATGTAGTGAAAGACTAGTTTGAGTATTTAAATATTCTGTAAAATACCATTTGATGACTTCCTAATATTCCATCATATGGATAGGCCATAATTTATTGATCTGTTCCTTAATTTCTTTACTTCTAGGGACAGGGCCTATACAGAGAAGTATACATTTTGCACAGGGGTTTCTCTGTCTGAGGTGGGGGGAAGCTGAAATACACCTAGCATTCAGCTCCCCAGCGAGTGTAACTACACAGGCATCAGGGTAGGGCAGGAGGAGTGAGGAGTAAGGCTGGAGAACACCTTTTTCTAATTATTAATAGTACAAAGGCTTCAAGAGGTAAGTAGTAGCCTTGATGGTAGATAATACTCTGCTGAATTGAATACAGAAAATTCTTGAGTATTATCTGCTGTTGGCAGTTGCTCTCAGCATGAACTTCTGTACCTCTTTTTTCAAATAAAAAAAATTAAAAGTTCATAATACTGCAATTGATTTTTTTTTTACTACTAATTCCATTGCACCATTCCCACCCCACCCCCGCCCCAGAACTAGTGACTCAGAATCATGGTTCTGCAAGGAATAAGAGGTTTTTCCATTCCCTTTTATTTCCGCAGTGCAGAGTCATAGGTATTTTAAATGTGGTAAAAATATATTCCCATTAAAGATCAGTTTTAGCTATGGCAATTATTATTGACTGAATGTATACTAATGCAGTCTACACAACAATGCCAAATCCTTAGGTTTCAATAATTCCAGGGGATTGGTGACTTTTGGACCTTTGAGAGATGTGTCTGTAAAGCTGAACAGTGCAGAACTTTTCCCAAAACTGGTATTGGCAAGGGCAGAAGGTCATCCCATTTTTAGAATGGTCCTGCTCCATTAGAGATGCTCATGCAGAATTGTAAAGAGGAAAACTAGTGGTGCTTATGATGACTCTTTTTAGATTAAGAATTAAAATGACATTTATTTTGGAAATGTTTCTCTAGCTGCCTTCGCCACAGGAAACTTGTTGGACGATAAACAACCTAATACATTTTGCATGTCCCTGAGTTTTGGCTGAAGGACCGATCTCTTCATTAGAACATCCATTTACATGATATCAATCAGCTCTGAGCACAGCTCAGAGACCCAGGCAGGGGTTACTACCGCTGTCCCAGCCAGCAGTCTGGAGTGGACCTTGAATCTTTTGCTTGGAACAGAGGGACTGCAAGTGTGCAGACCAGGGCTTGGTGCTGGTCTGGGGTTAGACTTGCATTGTCAGCTGAGAAATGCCAGGGAAATAAAGATTAACCATGACTTAATGGAACGGTTAAAATATGGGCATCTGCCAGTAGACTGTCATGAGACCAACTTCATCTTCTTTTTCTACTAAGGAATGTGAGTTTTAGACATTCCTAAAAGATAAAGAAACTCATGGCAGTAACAATAGTCTAGGGATCAGGATAGAACCATGTAGTTCTTTGAGGAACTTCAACTTTAATTCAGTTCTTCCCTGGCAGCTCAGATGGTAAAGAATCTGCCTGCAATGCAAGAAACCCGAGTTTGATCCTTGGGTAGAGAAGATGCCCTGGAGAATGGAATGGCTACCCACTCCAGTATTCTTGCCTGAGAAATCCCAGGGACAGAGGAGCCTGGTGGGCTATACTCCATGGGGTCACAAAGAGTCGGACACTACTGAGTGACTAACACTCTCAGAGTGAACAGTGGCCTTCATATGGAAAATTCAATTGGTTTAACAGTGTAGTGAGTGTGTGTGTGTATGTGTGGTGGGTCAGCCTCACTACAGCTTGTCAGGGGTTATAGGAAGCTTTCTGTTTCTTCGTATTCTTTCTTTCCTTTTATCTTTGTAAGGTTTATGTGACTTCGTAGTGAGCAGGCCTGTGCCTTATGTCTATTTTCCAAGCATTCGACACAGCAAGCAGCAAGAGGAAGCTGCAGAGCAGAATTGAGAGTCACTTACACGTCAGGTGACTTTGATGAGTCACATCATCTCTTGGAGTATCAGTTTCTTCACCTAAAATAGAGATGCAGGTTATCAGAAGTATCAAAAGGTCGAAGTCTTCCAGCAGCTTTGCACGTGTGGGTACTCAGGCGCTAAGCTGTGTCTGACTCTTTTGTGACCCGACGGACTGCAGCCCACCGGGTTCCTCTGTCCATGGGATTTTCTAGGCAAGAGTACCGGAACTGGTTGGTATTTCCTCCTCCAGGGGATTTTCCCCAACCCAGGGGTCAAACTCGAGTCTCCTGCACTGGCAGGTGGATTCTTTACCACTGAGCCACGCACGGTGTCAGTCACCACTAAAAGGGACAGGACACATCTCTAGAACCCCCACTGGACATGACTGGGATAAGTCCTGGTCCCCACACTCCAGCTCTTCCTGTCATCATGCATGACACAGAAGAAGAGCCAGGAACCAGGGACTTTGTTGCTTAGTTACCACTTTAAAACTGAGAAATTCATAAAACCCCAAGACCTATGGGAGCTCATCTTTCTCAGTAATAAATGAGAAGGAGGCACTGTTCAGGGTCCTTCTGAAGACAGACTTCTGTGAGTCTAGAAATCAATACAATAGAGCTAACAAATGGGATTCTGCTCCCTCCCCTCTGGGGAGCAGAAGAAATAATGATTTAGCACTTGCCATTTTGGCCAGTTCTGCTGGCTTTTCCCCAGCCCAGTATTCTTCTCCTCTCTGGTTTTGCCCTTTTGATTTTGAGACGTCAGACTGTTGATCAATGATATATACTCTGTATGTTTTGTTTTGTCAACAGAAGGTGATAAAAGAAAGCCACCTTTTCTTTTCCTGTAAACAAGTGCTTGCTTATGACTCCAAAGGGGATTGATGGGAAATACTGTGTTCTCTCCACATACATGTCCCCCACCCCACCCTGACCGTGATAATGTGCTTTAAAAGTCTAAGAAAGAAGGTGAGCTTTATTTGTTTCAGTACTGCCACTCAGCTCCTTGGCAGGGTCACGGGGGCTAACTCAGCCTGTGGGATGCTGGCCCTTACTCCCCTTTCCTGAATAAGGTTCTGATTCAATTCCAAACTTTCTGCTTTTAATAACGTCCAAGGGGTCTATGCAAGGTTTCAGTACTGTGACTTTCCGAGTGCCTTGTCCTGAATGCCTGCCATGGCCATGTCGCCCTTGTCTGGCCTTTCCAGGGATGGGAGGCAAGCATTTGAAGTAGTGTCTTATTCTTTCTCAGTAAAGGGCGTGTGTGTGTGTGTGTGTGTGTGTGTGTGTGTGTGTGTGTGTGTGTATTTTTCCAATCACAGAAAGGAGAGACTAAATAACAGCTTGATTTCTTCCTAAAGTGAAGGTCATTTGCTCATGACTTCAGGAGCTTTGAAAGTCCTTTGTCTATTTCCTTCCTATGTCCATGGACCACGTTGCCATCTGATCAGACATTTCAGTTGCGATGGTTTGGAAATAGCTTTTGCTCTGGCTTCCCTGATAGCTCAGCTGGTAGAGAACCTTCCTGCAGTGTGGGAGACCTGGGTTCAATCCCTGGGTTGGGAAGAGTCCCTAAAGAAGGGAAAGGCTACCCACTCCAGTATTATGGTCTGGAGAATTCCATGGACTGCATAGTCCATGGGGTCACAAAGAGTCGGACATGATTGAGTGACTTTCACTTTCCTTTCCTGACCCTGTCCCATCCACGCGAGGATACAGGACAGCCAACTCCTATCCTAGAAGAGCTTCCTGGCTCCACACCCTGCTTTCAGCCTGCCTTTGACCTTGGGTGCCAAGGACGGTCTGCCTTCTTCAAAGCCTGCAGGATCTTAGATGCTATAGTCTTGCCTCATCACCTGCTGTGATGTTGAATGGGATCTTGTAGTTTTGAAGTGGTTTGGAAAATGTATTTTCTCCAACCCAGCAGAAAAGTCCATCTGAACATTCCCAAGCACTTAGAGATAATTGTGCCGATGAATAACAATGTAAATAGTGTGCCTGCGATCAAGTAACAAACAAGGGCAGGGGAATAAAAGGTGAAACTATCTTTCTGTGTGATAATCATTTTAAGAAACCAAAGCTATTTGAGAAAAAAAGCGAAAAGGCAAGACTTACCTGCCCAGCTTCAAATCCAGGATTTGAGCTGGAAAATCAATCGTAGGTTTCCCCAGCAACCTTTAAGTCAGCCTCCTTCATATAACTCCTTAATCTGAAATCCCCCCTCTGCTCATGCCTGTACCATTTACAATAAGAGCTTTTATTACAATTATTAGCATGGAACATGGGAACGTATCTTCTGTTTGGCAAGCAAAACTGTAATACTCTATGCAAGAATTCTCTTATTAAAATGCACACACACTCAGACCTGAGATTTATTGGTCTTTGGTTGCCTTAAGTTCTTAAGCTGGTTTCTGATATTACTCCTGTGGCATTTTAAAGCTTTTGTGCTTAAACTGCACATTCTGCTCCAAGCACAGATATTTCAAGATGAAGTAGGCAGCATTTTATGGAATTTCAAAGAGATAGGGTGGCCAGATGATGAATGAACGTATTTACTGTGTAACAGAAGAATGAAATGGGCCAAGATTTTTCTCCAGAAACCGGGCTTGGTTTGATAATATATTTTAATATTTCCTCCTCTTCAGGACAGTGTATATATAGTAGACTGTGATTTTCTCTTTATTTTTCTTGACTTAGGGTCAGAGTGACAGCTTATATGAATAGGGTCACCAACCTTGGCTGCTTGTCTTTCTGTGTCCTTTCCTGTCTGTGGGTGTCTGTGTTACATTACTCCTGGGGATGTTTCAATGGCTTCCTTGAAGTTCTTCATCTCGTTTTTTGTTCAGTTTTCTTTCTTTAACAGACCACTCAGTAATGGCTTTGAAATCTCCATGTTATTTATTCTTATCCCTTGACCAGCCAGCAGTGTTTCCGGAGGTAATCTGATGAATTGGCTTGAATAGCTCAATTTGGAGAATAGCTAACAGGCAGGGGAAGTGATGAGTATGATAACGGAGATGGCTGAGGCCCCTCATTAAATCAATACATAGTGGGGGAGGGGCCAAGTGTCAGGAAACACGGGCACAAGGACTAGCGTCGCTGGGTATTAAGTATTGACATTTTTAGATCCGAGGCAAGAAGAGGAACTGATAATCCATTTTTCCAACTCAGGCAATCTTGTGGGTGGAGAGCTCTCCATTTATTGTTTCACTGTTATTAACCTCAGAGAGAGGAAGGGTTGTCTGTGTTTTGTCTGGTGCTGCAAAATCAAATTGACATTGATCTGAGCCCTGCTCCAGGCTACAAAGCAAAGTGGAGGTGCCTCTAGGGGTGCAGGCCAGCACTAGCTCCAGGGAGGAGAGGTTTAAAAGCAACTGGAAACCACAGTGGAATTTCGAACACAAAGTAGCCTGTGATCAGTTACCTGATAAAGGTGAGTTAGAACTTGAACAGGCTTTCTGAGGTCAGTGTCAGCCAATGGGGACAGAGCAGGGCTCTAAGGATGGGAGGACTCAGATGGTGAAGGGGGAGCTGAGACGTTCTAGGTAAGAGGGTGCAGCAGCAAATACAGAGTCCCAGCCAGGGGTTAGAAGCTCTTCCTCTCCACCTGCACTGTGTCTGCGCTCCAGGTCCTGTGGGTAGGGGCCAAGCTAGAAGGCCTGTCTGAATTTTTGTTTCCTCGACAGTAAATGGAGTCGTTAGGTGATTCGTCCATTCAAGGGATATTTTCTGAGCACCTACTGTGTATCAGACACAGTGCTAAGCACCATGGGTATAACAGTGAGCAGCATGGGTGAGAATCATGCCTTCAAAGAGGATAGTCTTCTGGGGGAAAATCACAAGTCATCAGGTGCTCAGATCATTGGGAGTTAAGTCCTATGACTGAGAACAGTAAGCTATGATGGGAATATCAGGCGGGGAAGCTTCCGGTAACAAGAGGGATTGGAGCTGAGACAGGAAGGTAGGTAGAGGTTGGACAGCAAAGGTGAGGTGGCAGAAGGGTCTTCTGAACCTGGGGGCAACATTCCTGTTTGATGGGGATATAAAGCGACATGGTAGACGCACAGAGCTCTGAGGCTCTGGAGTGTGTACAAGATGCTGAGAATAGCTTCCTGTGCTATACAGTAGGCCCCAGTGGTTTATCTATTTTATGTATAGTAGTTGTACAGGATATTGAATATAGCTCCCAGTGATATATAGTAGGTCCTGTGGTACAAGATATTGGATGCTCTGAGATGTTAAAAAGACCCAGCAAGTTCTATCATGAACAGAGGTGCCACAAACTAGCTGAGTGACCTCAAACAACTCACTTTACCTCATAGAACTTAGTTTCTTAGTCTGTATAATGGAACACTAATGGCCTGGACCTCGGAATATTGTGTGGATTAAATTAGATGATGTAGGTAAAGCTTTTAGCATGGTGCTTGGAATGTAGCAAAGCTTTATAAATATCCACAGCTGAATTCCCATTGTCCTCATACCCTCTGAGCCCCTGGGATCCTGTGAGTCTCTTTGCCATTAAGGTCAGCACACACCTTCCCCAATGACTGTGGCCTTCTCTGGGGAGCTGAAGGTCTCCATAATGTCAATTTAAGAAATTTCCCTGGGATTAACTTTGGAGAGTTGCTTGCACAAGCTTAGCTTTCCCTCTTGTTTCTAGGGGTTACTGATTTAGGGTCATTTTTTCCACAGTATTTTCTCTCATATTATCGTACCTAGACATTTCCTAGGTAGAATCCAGATTAAAATATTGGTACACGTAGTTCTGTCCTTATAAATAACATGGGTTTCTATCTCTATTGTTTTGACACAATGACCAATGAATAACTAGAATGACTGGGAAGCCTTGGAAAAATAATGTACTCTCTGCTATTTAAAATGATTTTGGCCATCAGTTTTCTCCTTGGCCCTAAGTTTAGAGTTATACTCATATCTGCTGTCTCTCCTCCAAGTACGGATCTTACTTTTAGGCCATTTGAAAGGTTAACTTGGCCTTTAAATGTGTTCCTCCAATTTTTTCCTTCTAGCACAAGTGATTCCTGAAATAGTCCTATCAGAGAAATCTAGTACTCTAAAAATCTGCTTTATTTTAGACAGACCACTTCTTATGTACTTGTTGGATACGTGGCACAATATTTAATCAAGTATGTACACTTCAGGGCTTCCCTGGTGGCTCAGAGAAGAATGGTAAAGAATCTGCCTGCAATGCAGGAGACCTGGGTTCAATTCCTAGGTAGGGGAGATCCCCTGGAGGAGGGTTTGGCAACCCACGCTAGTATTCTTGCGTGGAGAATTGCATGAACAGAGGAGTCTGGCGGGCCATAGGGTCACAAAGAGTCGAACACGACTGAGCGACAAAGCACAGCTCAGGACATTTTAATGCACTGCAAATATGATGTAACCATGAGAAGTTTTGAGAATTGAATCATATTCAAAACCTCAGAGACACATTTGGCACTCTCTGGAGTTCCCAGTCCTCCATACTCTGACCTTGAATAGTTCTTCCTTTGCCGTTGACCCACAATCCAGCAGTGGATCTATGAAATATTGCAGTTAGCAAAAGGATTTTTCTATAGCTTCTGCTTTTTTATCAGTGACTTGAACAGTATTCATTCACAAGGCTATGCCATAATTCAGTAATGCAGTTCTGGAGGAAGCAGGAACTGAGACAGGCAGTTTTATCTGAAGCCATGTGGTTCTATCTAGAATTTAGATGCACACAGGATTTATTTAAACATGACACATGTGGTTTTGAAACAATCCCCTCTTTGTCCTCCATCTGTAACATGACCTTGTACATGACTTTGGTTAAGCAGAATCTAGGGCTTTCCTGGTGGATTAATGGTAAAGAAGTACCTGCCAATGCAGGAGACATGGGTTTGATCCCTGGGTTGGGAAGATCCCCTAGAGAAAAAATGGCAACCAACTTGCCTGGGAAATCCCACGGACAGAGGAGCCTGGCGGGCTAGAGCCCATGGGGTCGCCGAAGAGTCAGTTATGACCTAGTGCACAATCTACTGTCTCTTAAACAAGAAGAAAGAAAAGAGAGAGAAAATCTGGTAAGATGAATGGTAGATGAGTCAATGTTTGGACTACTGTAAGTGGAAGACATATCCAGAAATTTAAAAACCCACCTTTCAGCAAACTGAGAGCACTGATTGAGGTTTGCAAGGAAGTGTTTCTTTTGTATTTTTCTTTTTTGATGCACATCAAAGGTATTGGAATCAAGAGAATAAATAAAAAAACAAACAGATGGGAATACCAGACCACCTAGCCTGCCTCTTGAGAAACCTGTATGCAGGTCAGGAAGCAACAGTTAGAACTGGACATGGAACAACAGACTGGTTCCAAATAGGAAAAGGAGTATGTCAAGGCTGTATATTGTCACCCTGCTTATTTAACTTATATGCATAGTACATCATGAGAAATGCTGGGCTACAAGAAGGGCAAGCTGGAATCAAGATTGCTGGGAGAAATATCAATAACCTCAGATATGCAGATGATACCACCCTTATGGCAGAAAGTGAAGAAGAACTAAAGAGCCTCTTGATGAAAGTAAAAGAGGAGAGTGAAAAAGTTGACTTAAAACTCAACATTCAGAAAACTAAGATCATGGCATCTAGTCCCATCACTTCATGGCAAATAGATGGGGAAACAGTGGAAACAGTGGCTGACTTAACTTTTTGGGCTCCATAATCACTGCGGATGGTGATTGCACCCATGAAATTAAAAGACGCTTACTCCTTGGAAGGAAAGTTATGACCAACCTAGACAGCATATTAAAAAGCAGAGACATTACTTTGCCAACAAAGGTCTGTCTAGTCAAGGCTATGGTTTTTCCAGTAGTCAGGTATGGATGTGAGAGTTGGACTATAAAGAAAGCTGAGTGCCGAAGAATTGATGCTTATGAACTGTGGTGTTGGAGAAGATTCTTGAGAGTCCCTTGGAGTGCAAGGAGATCCAATCAGTCCATTCTAAAGATCAGTCCTGAGTGTTCATTGGATGGACTGATGTTGAAGCTGAAACTCCAATACTTTGGCCACCTGATGTGAAGAGCTGACTCATTTGAAAAGAACCTGATGCTGGGAAAGATTGAGGGTGGGAGGAGAAGGGGACGACAGAGGCTGAGATGGTTGGATAGCGTCACTGACACAATGGACATGGGTTTGGGTGGACTCCGGGAGTTGGTGATGGACAGGGAGGCCTGGCGTGCTGCGCTTCATGGGGTCACAAAGAGTGGGACACAACTGAGTGACTGAACTGAACTGAACTGAGCAAGGATGATGTCTGTGGGTGGTAGAATTAAAACTCTTACTTGTAGCTATGCATGGAATAATCGGGGTAAAAGCCAATGCTCAAGATAGAAGCCTATGTTCTTTTAGAATTCATCCTAGTGGGAGCTGGGCAGGGGACACAGGGCTGGGGCTGTAGAGACACAAAACCACCGAGCACCCCCCACCCAAGCTCAGAAGCAGAGTAAAATTCCTCTTGGGATCTAGTTTTCATTCAATCCCCATGCCCAGTTCCTGTGGCTTCCTCCAGGATCTTTGCTTTTTATCCACTTGGTTGGATCTGGCAACTGGAACCAGTGGCCCTAGGTGGGAGAGACAGGTCTTGGAGGTGGTGCTTAGCTTTTCTTTGTTTTCAGTCTTCATCATGATGAAAAGCTAGTCATGTTTCCACTAGCAAAGAAAACCCAGAGCCACGTGTTATGTACTGGTTCTGTGTTCTAGCGTGTTTTGAAAAGTTAACACTTTTATCTTTCGGAAGGTCCAGTGTACTTGAGAGTGTTCCCCTCCACCATGTTATATTTAGAACCTCTGCTCTTAGTTCATTCCTACCCAAACTCTACAGGCACCATGTCCCTGATTCTGTTCCAAGTGACTCTAACAGCGTCTCCTAACAATGAGCTGCCTTTGTGGTTAATTGCAGCTCTGTGCATGGAATAAACATTTCAATTCACTTCTCAGGGGCTGACAGGTTCAGGAGCTGCCACACTCAGTTACTTGTTTTATATTGTCATCAGCATTACCAGGCAGCTTTTTCAAAAGATGGACATGTACTTAGATATAGATCTCTTACCCTCTAGAAGATTGTTGCTTTAAAACTTTATGCTTGGAATCCAACCTGGAGAGTCTGATTCAGTGAGCCTGGGATAGGGCCCAGGAATTTGTAGTTTTAACAGGTATCTTGGGAGATTCTTATCATCAGAGAAGCCTGGAAAACACTGCTTTATTGTGTACTAGATTTTCCTGTTCTCTCTCCCACCCCAATCACATAGACCTGTGAAATATTTGCATGTTGTTTTTGTAATGAAGCTGTATTCTTCTATTTGGCAGCATGAATATATATGGTGATTTTGAGCCCTTGTGATTTATTTATTTATTTATTTTACTGAGCCATGCAGCTTGTGGGATTTTGTTCCCTGACCAGGGATTGAACCCAGGTCCTTGGCAGTGAACATGGTGAGTTCTAACCATTGGGAAACCAGGGGATTTCTGAGTCTTTGTGATTTTTTAGAAATGGAGTTTTACCAGATTGATCTTCTTGATATATTCAGTTCACTGTTTGTGCTTTTATGAACTTTGAATTGTTAAACAACTCTGATGTTTTCATTTCTGGGTTTTTTTTTTTAATTGGGAATTTAGCTCATTAGAGAAACATGCTAAGGCAGATATTTAAAGTAGTAATTGACATTCTTGCTTTTTGATTTTTTTTCAATTAAAAATTGGAGGAAAAGGGAAAAGGGGGGGTTGTTTCCTAACTAGAAGGGTTCAGTTTTGCAAAATGAAAAGAGTTCTGGAGGTTGATTGCATAACACTGTAAATGTATTTAATACTACCGAAATATACACTTAAAATGATTAAGATGGTAAATTTTATGTAATGTGTTTTTTATTAAAGGTCTGGGGGAAGTGAAGACAGGCTTATCATTCAAATAAGAGACAGAAGATAAACCTGGGTACTTCCTGTTTGGCCAGGCAATGTGCTAAGAACTTTCCTACTTTTTCAACTTACTATTTCAGTCTTTAGATGACCTTGTCCCAATTACACAGATCAAGAAATAGAAGGTCATTGACCTCAAAAGCCAGGGTCACTCAGATGTGGAGCCCAGGATTCTGCCCAGCTCTGCCCACCTTCTGCATGCTCTTTCTGGATGTCAGCTTCCACCCCGCTTTGGCCCCCTGACTCTTTCTGGAGCCTGAGCACACCCAAGCTGGAGGGGCCCTTCCTCAGACATACCTCTGTGCGTGTGCTTCTCCAATGCATATTCACTCTGGGTCCCTTCAATCCCTTGAGTTGGAGAGATTTAATGTTGGCAAATTTGGAAAACTTGAGGCTTATCTGTAACAATCTTGAGCTGTGAGGGTCTCTCTAAAGGGTGAGTGGAGAATGGCAGAAGCCTCGGTTTGGAATGATGGACATGCAGTTCACCAACCCTCTTGTCCAGTCCTGGGGCATAGCCGATGCCTGCAAAAGCTCCCTGGGATTTGCTGTCGGCCAGGGGTGGTGCTGGGGACCACTCCCCTTTGCCCTCAGTGGCTGAAGGCAGTGTCTCTGTCCTGTCCCGCTGGGACTTGCCCTCCCTTGTCATCGGTTTCTGTCACTGCCCACACCTCCCTTCTGTCCCCTGCAGGCTGGAGTCAGCATGCCCTCATTGACAGATCAGTTTTCCTACTATCTGCAAAAACTTCTGTGCATCTGAGCTCAGTGGCATCAAGTTTAGAATTTAATGTCTTGGTTTCATTAACAGTATTTCTATGATTCTGGGGTCGCTTTCCCTAATGTATTCCTACTCAGCTCTGCACCACTGCTGGACTTCTCTCATGTATTTGCTACAACATGAGTCTCTCTGTCTCCTTTCTTCTTGACACCACCCCTCCCCCCAAAAAGAAAACTTTTAGGCTGAGGGCTTCCTGGATAACGTATTAGACAGAGGATTTGACAAGTGTGCTCACCATCAAATGTGACCTTCTGTTTCTATCCACTTAAGATCTGTATCCTGCCTGCCATCTATTTTTCTACCCATGATTTCATCTTGTATAAGTCACTTCATCTCTCTGGGTTCCAACTGGTGGTGGTGGTTTAGTTGCTAAGTCATGTCCAACTCTTGTGACCCCATGGATTGGAGCCTGCCAGTCTCCTCTGTCCATGGGATTCTCCAGGCTAGAACACTGAGGTGGATTGCCATTTCCTTCTCCACTGGGTTTCAATTACTCATTTATAAAATGAAAGTCCTTTCTAGCCTGAGCATTCCAGGTCTCCACTGATTTCCCTCCCTATTCCCAAGTTCATTAGCCCTGGATTGCTCTCTTTCCTTGGAGTTCTAGCAACAGAGAACAAGCAGGGTTGACACAGCCCACCCTTGGCTTCTCCTACCAGGGCCCCCAAAGACACTCTGGCACCTCCTCCTGGCCTCTGGGGCTATGATGAGTTGATTTTTCTTGATGCAGGTGGAGGCTGGAGCTTTGTTTTAGGAAGTGGCTCAGGAGACTGAATTAGAGCTCAGGATAATCTAGTCTTACCTCATAGTGACCTGATAGCTCAGTTGGTAAAGAATCCACCTGCAATGAGGGAGACCTGGGCTCGATCCCTGGGTTGGGAAGATTCCCTGGAGAAAGGAAAGGCTACCCACTCCAGTATTCTGGCCTGGAGAATTCCATGGACTGTATAGTCCGTGGGGTCACAAAGAGCTGGACACAACCGACTGACTTTCACTTTCACCACATGGTAACTGGTATCAGAGGAGTCCTAATGATATAAGCTGCCCCGATTTTCTTACTCACATTCCTCTGTAAGTCCCTGCTTGTAAAATAAGGTTATGATAATACTCTGAAAACCTAAACCAACCCTCAAGAACTTCTATCTTTTGCTGACAATCAATAATTTTCTTAAACAACTTTTCTTCAATTCCAGCTAGCTTTTGAGTAGTTTTTTTTCCCCGCCACAGAGTTTTAAGAAATGCTTCCTCAGCAAATTGAGAATAAGACAGTATATAAAAAGATTGTCTCTCACTATCTCCACAGCTCATTCCAAAATATTACTTTAGAAGCTTTTGTAATTCAAATGTAAACTTCATAAAAGTGACAACATATAAAAAAGTCTGCAGGATCATTCCAGAGTAGTCGAAACTGAAAGCAGTCAGAAGCAATATCTTTAAAGATGCCAATAAAGTTGATGATGGATGTAGCTATGTCTTGGGTACCATGATCTGTGGGAAAGACTTAGAGGGCATTCTTCCTCGGTTATGGAATATTATAGAACACTCAGCCTTTATATAATGGGAGTGCTTACAATGAAAGAGCATTATATTGTTAAATCTGAATCTTACTTTCCATTAATGTATTTGTTAATGATTCTGTGTTGATTCTGCATTCATTATAAATTTCATTTATTTATTAAAAAATCATCCTTGAATCCTATCTGTCATGTTTCAGGCTCTGGGTGAAGCTTTGGCATTAATTAGAGCACTGAATAAGGCAGGTAATGAATTAAATAATAACTGATTGTGATAAGTACCATGAAACAAATAAAATGGTGTAACAGCAATAGGCTAGGAATCACTGAAATCTTAGCTTGCTTACCCTTTTGGCTTTTTGATTTCTGATTCTATTTTCTTTCCCATTGTTCCTCCAGACCAGTAATTCCCTAACTCAAGTTCAATCAGAAAACAACCGAGAAAATGTTTAAGAGAGCTGAGCTGTATTTGTGGTTGCAGATAAACAGGCCTCCTCAGTAAACACTCCCACTTAGCACCTTTCTTGCATTTTGGATTCTTCAAAGTAGGACATTAAAAAAAAAAAAATCACAGGATCCTCATTAAAAAAAAATTTTTTTTTATATATGTCTTCAAGGTATGGTCTTGAACCGTACGTTATGGTTCAAGACAATTAAAAAATGCTTATATTCAACATAGCTCCATTCAAATTCATGATGTTAATTTTCTGAAATAATATTGGCAGACAAGAAATGAAATCGACCAACATCCAAACTGTGGACTCGCAAAGAGTTTTATGACTTCCCCATGAAAAGAACAACTTGTTCCATGGTTCCCCACCCTCTGTCCTTTGTTCTGGCCTTAGTTTCCTGGGTTTCCCTACTGATTGATGGACACCAGCAAAGCACTTACCTTCTGTGTCTTCTTATCACTAATTTGTCTCATTTGTGTACATGTTGCCTGGTTTAGATGAGTCAGACTTTCAAGCATGCTCTTTGTATGCTTCTGTTACTTTTCTATACCTTTTAATATAAGTTAGAACTGCCTGTGTATGTTAGCTCTATCTTCAAATTTTGTTTTGTCTGCCAAATAATTAAAAAATAATGAGGTTTGTATGAATGAAATTTAATAATCGGGCTCCCCCCCATGGAGCCTGTGCCAAGGCAATAAATTATAACTAGTGTTTAAAGCAACGTGTCTGGTATGGAGAAAACTAAGTGGCTCTCTTCAAGTGGAAGAAAGACAGGAGAGGTTTTCTATATTAATGAGAAGCTCTACTTTAATTCTGTTGGGAGGGCTGCCGGTGGCATTCGAGGCTGTGTTATATTGGGTTGAACATCTGTCACTGGCTTACAGAGCTGTTAATCATTCATTTCATATTCAGATATCAGTATTCATTAAAAACTCTCCATTCGGGCAAGTCCTTCTGGGAGAAAGTACCTTATTTGGGGGTCTTAGATTATTTTTTTCTTTTCTTAAAAAAAGATTCAATTTTAAACATATTTTTTTTTCAGCCAGCAGCAAGCAGCATCTGGCAGGGGGAGGTGGGAACTTGTCATACATGCCGATGACCAAGCAGCTTGTCTCCAGGGGAGGTTTAGTGTGGTAGGAGCAGGATTCAAAATTAAAATTTAAAGTCACCAATTTCCATCTTGATTTCTCACCTACAAGAAAATTTCAAAGACGGTGCAAATGCCATTCCATTAGCATTGCTCAAGAGTCTTGCATATTTTTCTTGGGAGGTTGTATAAAGCCCAAGCCCAAGTACCTGGATGGTTAGGGCAGTCCTTCACTGCCTCACCTACTTGGGAATCCAGGCACACACACAATGTCTGAAGGTCTAAACAGAAAACAGCATGTCCTGCTCCAACAAAAATCGAATGATTTTTCTGTATCTGCAGCAGAAAACTAATCCAGCAGCGATTTCTTCCACCAGACCCACTTTACAGCTCTGGTGTGTATTAAAAATGCAAGAAATATGCCCTGTGACCCACGACTGCTTATTCCCCATTTATGAGACATGACTATTCCTTGTGTTACCTGTATGGTAATTACCATACATCATCACACCCACAGCCTCTCAATGATTCATAGAGAAATTAATGTACACTGCCTTCTTTTCATGTAGGCGAGCATATTAGAACAAATCTGTTAGGTTTAGTACAAATGGAGTCCACAGCCCCAACAACCCCTATCAAGAAAAAACAAACACTGGTCTAAGAGAAACTATTTTCATTTAGATGGAATGAAAAAACAGGCTTTCTGTCTCCAAGGAATGAGAACATAAAGTATAAACTTCTGAAACCTCTAAATCCCAGCAGAAATGCAGCAGGACGTGGCTGGTGTAGCTGGAAGCCTGCAGAGCAAGCGCATTTGGTCTCGACTCCTGTGCACTCTCCTTTAGCATTTTTCCAGTCGTGGAAGCCTCCATGGACATGAAGCCATGGACACCCACCCTGCAAACAGAACCAGTTTTATCCAGTACTGAAGGCAGATGCTTGGTCTCCTTCCACAAGACACCTGAGTGTTTATCGGTCTGAACACAAACTTTAGACCAGCAGAATTTTTCCAAGTTGGGGGATTAGTGGCTGGGAGCCACATGCTGCCCCTCATCCCAGCCCAGCATGGACAGAAGTCTCATCTTGTGGTCTGAACTTACTACCATTAAGTGTCTTTTGTAAGGCTGTATTTGAAGTGACTGGACCTCACCTAGTTTTAGTTGCAGCTTAAAACTGAAGTGGCCAGAAAACAAGAAGAAAATACAGAGAGAAAAAAAAAAAACTAACAAGACTTTTGTTTGTCCCAGATTGCTTCTGTGCTTTGTAACAGTTCATCTGGATTCAGTCTCTTGGAACCTAAACACATGGTTATAAGTGCCATAAGATATGGGCTGTTACAATCCAGTGAATCCCCAAGTTCAAAACCACGTGGAAAGGGCAAGAGGCATATATCTGCATAAAAGTATTGCTGGGAGCATTTCTTTTTCCTTTTTAAAAACTTTTATTTTGAAATAATTTCAGGGCTTAAAAAATGCAAAATAGGTACTGTATGTCCTTCAACCAGAGTCCCTGAATTTAACATGTGACATAGTCATAACTATGGGAGTATTTCAGTACAATGATCAAAACTGGGAGATTAAACTTGACATAGTGCTAAGATCTAATCTTCAGACATTCACTCTGCCTGTTGTCCCATTAAGGTTCTTTTCCTGGTCCAGGATCCAATCAAAGGTCTCA
The DNA here is from genome assembly GCF_023091745.1 of Budorcas taxicolor. Lineage (NCBI taxonomy): Eukaryota > Metazoa > Chordata > Mammalia > Artiodactyla > Bovidae > Budorcas > Budorcas taxicolor. Next base: position 24,563,355 of record NC_068933.1, read on the forward strand.
TCTGGCATTTAATGCTCCTGTCTTCTTAGTTTCCTTTTATCTGCAATGTTTCCTCTGTCATGACCTGGACATTTCTGCAGAGTACAGGCCAGTTATTTTGTGGAATATCCCTCATTTTGGATTTGCTTGATGGCTCCTGGTGTTGAGATTTAGGTTGTGTGTCTTTGGCAGGTAAATAAAAAAAAAGTCCCAGTAAGGTAAATCTTACCCTTACTGGTAAGGTTCACTTTGGTTAAAGTGATGTGTCCTGGTCTCCTCCATTATATGTATTTTTCTTAATTTAAGTATAGTTGATATATATAATATTTTATGTTTCAGGTGTACAACATAGTGGTTCACAATTTTAAACCTTATATTCCATTTATAGTTATTATAAATATTGGCTATATTCCCTGTGTTGTACGATGTATCCTTGTAGCTTATTTTTTTTATATTTAGTAGTTTATACCTCTTAATCTCTTACCCCTGTCTTATCCCTCCCCACTTCCCTCTCCCCACTGGTAATCACTAATTTGTTCTCTATATATCTGTGAGTCTGCTTCTTTTTTGTTATACTCACTAGTTTGCTTTAGATTTTAGACTCCACATATAAGTGGTCTCATACAGTATATGTCTCTGTCTGGCTTATTTCAGTTAGCATAATACCCTCAAAGTCCATCCATGTCGTTGCAAATGGTAAATTTCATTCGTTTTATCTAGTTATTTATCTAGTTACTTGGGCTCACCTATTACTTTTCTTACCTGAAACAATTATTACTGTGGTGTTTTTCCAAATGATGAGTTTCTATCATTCCTTCTATATTTTTTAGTTGAATGTATATAGTAGAGAAGAGGTTCCTTTTCTCTCTATTTATTTTAAAATAGTTTCTATCAGGAAGAGCTCATGAATTCTTATATTTTTCTAAGAGTTATTAATCCATTACACTATCATTTATTTTCTTGTTCAAATTATCCCCAGGTTTGGCCTTCCAAAGAGGTCCTTTTGACATGTTCTTCTCATTCCTTGGGCACGTTCTTACTTTCTGACTTATCAAGATGTTCCAAGCTCATCTTCTTCTTTCTCTGCTCCAGCCCCCAGAATCAGCCATTCCTTCAAGGAAGACTGTTCCTTTTCTTGGAGAATGGTATTTAGAGTGTAAGTTCTTGGAGCTGGTTGCTATTGCTATTGGGGTTTCATTACTTCTAGGCCTCTCAATGGGCAGAGCTATTTGTATTATAGACACATCTGTTTCTGCCTGTACACATATTAAAATCCACAGGTGCTTACTATCTCCAATTGCAATCAAATCCATGGAGTTCCTTTTTTACCTTCCTCCTTTCTCATTTGAAGCTCCTTTCTCTGACACTGAGAACTCTAGTCCTTGTATATTTAATTACCTGCACAATCCTAGAATATACATAAGCTAGTTTAACAACTTACCTTAAGTGCCTGAACTTTGTTATGCAAGTGAGAAATTACATGTAAATTTTAAAATGTCATTTAAAAATTCTTCACTTTTCTTATGTCATCACCCTTAGTAACTTTCTGTAGTAATGCAAATTTTACCTTTTATTCTTCCAGAGACATCACAAGGCTGTCTCATTTCTTACTTAGGATTTCACAAGAGAGGCTCTTTTTCAAGTCACTTTTATAGGGGGAGAGTTGGGAATGGAATAAAAATATACTATTTTCTTTCTCTGATTTTACTTAGAGTATTTCAAAGAAAACAAAAGAGGACTGTTAGCCAGTCCTTCTATTTTCTTTCAATACAGTTACCTTGTCCTTTCATCTACAGAACCACCAGAGCCCTCCAATGAAAAGCACTGATTTCTGCCCCAATTTCTGAATAAGTTAGGACGATGAAGAATGTGAAGGGTTTCTGGAGGCCTAGGAATCTATTAAGATTATCTCGAGCAAGGATGTCACCCTCTTGTTAAAGAAAAACAGAACAAAATGCAGCAGTCTCAATATTTCTCTGTACTCTATAATGCACTGAAATCGTTGGCCTGGGTCCTTTAAGACAGGCTGTAGAGCAAACATTGCTGCCACATCAATCATCACTGCAGAGGAACTGAGATGCATGAAAATATTGTCAATGTAGTTTTTGCCATGAGAAAAGAGCCCACAGACCTCTACTCTGTCTCTGCTTCATTTATTTATTTTTTTTCTGTCATCATATTCTTTTTATTTATTTATTTATTTTTGAAACTAAATTTTCCACTTTTTTGGGGGGGGTTTATTTTTTATTTTATTTTTTTTACTTTATTTTACTTTACAATACTGTATTGGTTTTGCCATACATTGACATGAATCAGCCACGGGTGTACATGAGTTCCCATCCCTGAACCCCCCTCCCACCACCCTCCCCATATCATCTCTCTGGGTCATCCCTGTGCACCAGCCCCAAGCATCCTGTATCTGTATCAAACCTAGACTGGTGATTCATTTCTTACATGACAGTATACATGTTTCAATGCCATTCTCCCAAATCATCCCACCCTCTCCCTCTCCCTCAGAGTCCAAAAGTCTGTTCTATAATCTGTGTCTCTTTTGCTGTCTCGCATACAGGGTTATCATTACCATCTTTCTAAATTCCATATATATGTGTTAGTATACTGTATTGGTGTTTTTCTTTCTGGCTTACTTCACCCTGTATAATCAGCTCCAGTTTCATCCACCTTAGTGGAACTGATCCAAATGTATTCTTTTTAATGGCTAAGTAATACTCCATTGTGTATATGTACCACAGCTTTCTTATCCATTCATCTGCTGATGGACATCTAGGTTGCTTCCATGTCCTGGCTATTATAAACAGTGCTGCGATGAACATTGGGGTACATGTGTCTCTTTCAATTCTGGTTTCCTCAGTGTGTATGCCCAGCAGTGGGATTGCTGGGTCATAAGGCAGTTCTATTTCCAGTTTTTTAAGGAATCTCCACACTGTTCTCTATAGTGGCTGTACTAGTTTGCATTCCCACCAACAGTGTAGGAGGGTTCCCTTTTCTCCACACCCTCTCCAGCATATATTGCTTGTAGACTTTTGGATCGCAGCCATTCTGAGTGGCGTGAAATGGTACCTCATTGTGGCTTTGATTTGCATTTCTCTGATAATGAGTGATGTTGAGCATCTTTTCATGTGTTTGTTAGCCATCTGTATGTCTTCTTTGGAGAAAAGTCTAGTTCTTTGGCCCATTTTTTGATTGGGTCATTTATTTTTCTGGAATTGAGCTGCAGAAGTTGCTTGTATATTTTTTAGATTAATTCTTTGTCAGTTGCTTCATTTGCTATTATTTTCTCCCATTCTGAAGGCTGTCTTTTCACCTTGCTTATAGTTTCCTTTGTTGTGCAGAAGCTTTTAATTTTAATTAGACCCCATTTGTTTATTTTTGATTTTATTTCCAATATTCTGGGAGGTGGATCATGGAGGATCCTGCTGTGATTTATGTCAGAGAGTGTTTTGCCTATGTTCTCCTCTAGGAGTTTTATAGTTTCTGGTATTACGTTTAGCTCTTTAATCCATTTTGAGTTTATTATTGTGTATGGTATTAGAAAGTGTTCTAGTTTCATTCTTTTGCAAGTGGTTGACCAGTTTTCCCAGCACCACTTGTTAAAGAGATTGTCTTTAATCCATTGTATATTCTTGCCTCCTTTGTCGAAGATAAGGTGTCCATAGGTGTGTGGATTTATCTCTGGGCTTTCTATTTTGTTCCATTGATCTATATTTCTGTCTTTGTGGCAATACCATACTGCCTTGATGACTGTGGCTTTGTAGTAGAGCCTGAAGTCAGGCAGGTTGATTCCTCCAGTTCCATTCTTCTTTCTCAATATTGCTTTGGCTATTCGAGGTTTTTTGTATTTCCATACAAATTGTGAAATTATTTGCTCTAGCTCTGTGAAAAATACCACTGGTAGCTTGATAAGGATTTCATTGAATCTGTAGATTGCTTTGTGTAGTATACTCATTTTCACTATATTGATTCTTCCAATCCATGGACATGGTATATTTCTCCATCTATTAGTGCCCTCTTTGATTTCTTTCATCAATGCTTTATAGTTTTCTATACATAGGTCTTTAGTTTCTTTAGGTAGATATATTCCTAAGTATTTTATTCTTTTTGTGGCAATGGTGAATGGAATTGTTTCCTTAATTTCTTTTTCTGCTTTCTCATTATTAGTGTATAGGAATGCAAGGGATTTCTGTGTGTTGATTTTATATCCTGCAACTTTGCTATATTCATTGATTAGCTCTAGTAATTTTCTGGTGGAGTCTTTAGGGTTTTCTAGGTAGAGGATCATGTCATCTGCAAAGAGTGAGAGTTTTACTTCTTGTTTTCCAATTTGGATTCCTTTTATTTCTTTTTCTGCTCTGATTGCTGTGGCCAAAACTTCCAGAACTATGTTGAATAGTAGCCAACCAGTAAGTCAAAGTCAAGGCAGTTAACACTCTACTGGTTGCCCTCTACAAATTCACCAAAGTCCTACAATTGTTCAGTGCAGTTGATCATTTCTTTAGGACCAGCTCTACCTAAAATAAGAAAGAGTGAGAAAAATAATTATAGAATATATGAGCCCACCCCCTCGCCTGTCCAAGATATTTGTACTATATTTCTAACAGTTAGCTCAAGTAAGTAAAAGCAATCAATATTAACGGGTTAAAATCCCCACCAAAACAAAGATTGTTTCACAAACAATTCAGCTGCATAACTATTACAAGATTGCATTTTCAAAATAAAAAAAGTCACAATAAGGTTTAAAATAAAGAGGAGGGAAAAGATATAGTAGGAAAGCATAATAAAAATACAGCAGGTGGCAAGATTATCATACAAAGTAAAATTAAGAACAAAAGGCTCTAAATGGGACAAGATGATATTAAAAATAATAAAAAATACAATACACAAAACCTATAGTTATAAAATGTCAGCGCTGATTAGCATAACAAAAATGTACATAAGGCAATAACACTATTAGGAAGCTTATGAAAATTTAATGTTAGTGTTAGTGTTAGTCGCTCAGTCGTGCCCGACTCTTTGTGACCCCATGGACTGCAGTCCACCAGGCTCCTCTGTCCATGAGATTTTCCAGGCAAGGATACTGGAGTGGGCTGCCATTTCCTTCTCCAGGGGATCATCCCAACCCAGGGATCGAACCTGGGTCTCCTGCACTGTAGGCAGATTCTTTACTGACTGAGCTAATGGATCTCAATATTAGTGGTAAATTTTAATCTTACTCTTTTAGTATTAAGACAGATTGAGTAGTTTCAAAATAAATAAAACCATAAATGTTTTGAATATGTAGTAAACTGAATTGCAGACATAAAAAATTTTGTTCTTTACAGAGTTTTCTTCAAATCCCCAAGGAACATTTGTAAAAGGTGATCATGTACTGGGCCACAAAGAGAATCTCAGAAAAATGTAAAAGTTAGTATTACTTCAAGATATATTATTTAACTGTAATATAATAAACTAGAAATTAACTATTAGAAGAAGACAAAATGGTGTAACAACTTAAAAATTATAGCGAAACTAATTTTATCATACCTCTTGAATAAATGAAGAAATCAAATCTACAATCCAGACTACTTTGAGATAATAAAAATGGAAATAGAACATATCAGAACCTATAGGTATTGATTCAGCCAAAACCATACTTAGAGAAAAAAATCAGAGCCTTAAATTATCTTGTGATCAGATCAGAAACATGGAAATTTAAAGTTTAACTCAAAAAATTATTTTTAAACTGACCAAAATAAAGTTGGAAAAATAAATTAATAAAGAACTAGAAAAGAGAAAGTTTAAAACTACACAGCTGGTTTTGTTCTTCTGAAACATCAAGAGAGAGTAATGCTGATAAATCTAGCCAAGAAAACACTTCCGAAGACACGTGAGTACAAAAAGAGTGAGAAAGGAAGATATAACTACACATATACAGGACTTTAAAATTATGAGGGAATGACTTTTATGCTAAAAGTCTTGACAATCTAGATTAAAAGCGTTCTTTCAAGGAAAATTTAAAATATCGAAATTGACAAGATAGTATCAAACTTAAATATCAGAGATCAATAACCAGAGACTGACAATTTTGCTAAAAATGTATTACACTTCCAGATAGTGTTACAAGGAGGGTCCTCATGAACTTCAAAGAACTGGTAACTGCTTTGTTATTCAATTCTGTCAGAGTGTAAAAAGAGATGGACACTCACCAATTCAATTTTTCAGGCTATCATAATCCAGATTCCAAACCCACTAAAAATGATAAAAATTGAATATGAAATACATTATAAATATATATGTAAATATCCTAAATAAAATATTAGCACTAATCTGAGAGTTGGACTATGAAGAAAGCTGAATGCCGAAGAATTGATGCTTTTGAGCTGTGGTGTTGGAGAAAACTCTTGAGAGTCCCTTGGACTGCAAGGAGATCCAACCAGTCCATTCTGAAGGAGATCAGTCCTGGATATTCTTTGGAAGGAATGATGCTAATGCTGAAACTCCAGTACTTTGGCCACCTCATGCGAAGAGTTGACTCATAGGAAAAGACTCTGATGCTGGGAGGGATTGGGGGCAGGAGGAGAAGGGGACGACAGAGGATGAGATGGCTGGATGGCATCACCGACTTGATGGACTTGAGTTTGAGTGAACTCCAGGAGATGGTGATGGACAGGGAGGCCTGGCATGCTTCAATTCATGGGGTTGCAAAGAGTCGGACACGACTGAGCAACTGAACAGCTAATTAAAAGAACAGCATGTCATAATTTAATCAGTTTTCTTTCAGGAATTATTACCAACATCCAACCTTATTATGAAGACAATAGTCAATGAGATGAGATAAGTATGATTATTTTCTAATGATATATTTTCATACATAGGAAATCCAAGAAAATCAGCAGAAAAAATATTGAAACTAATAACTATGATCAGTAAAATGTAGAGAAAATTACATACAAAAGCCACTTGTTTTTCTTCATATAGAAATTTGTTAGAAAATGTAATGGAAACAAGATTCATTCATAATAGCAATACAACTATTAATTTATGTACACAGAATATGATTTTTTTTTTTTAAGGTGAAAAATCTGTCTGATAGAAATAAAGGGAGGTTTGGGAACACATGTAAGAATTAAAGATTTTAAAATTAAAAAAATAAAAAACTTAAAAAATAAATTAAAAAAAAAAAAAAGAAAGAAAGGGAGGAAATGTCCTAAATCAATGGAGAGTGAATAGGCAGAGATCAGTGATAGGCTGATTCTAGTAGGACAATCTTTACTGTATTTCCCGTTAGTTAAACACAGAAGCAAACAAAAGCACTATAGTGTTCTGAAGAAAGTAATCAGAAAATATTAACATGGCATCAAGATTCCATATTAAACAAGTTTCTGATTTATTCAATACTATTCAACATTTTTTGTAGTTTTGGAATTTGGACAAGGCTGAATGTCACAGGCAGCCATTTGACAACGTTTTCTGTCTTCAGTAATTATTCCTCAACCCTACATGCAGAACAGACTCATCATCACTGAGACCCTGGCACAAAGCAGGAATTATCTACTGTATGTATCTTTTGCTGGAAAACGGCCATGTGGAATTACGTGTGCAGCAAAAAGAAAGTTAAACAGGTTCAGCAAGCAGTTTTCTCCCAAACTTAAAGATTGGTTCATCCCAGGAAGTCAGAAAGCTGATTAAACATCTATTCTTTGAGACCCATCACCCTGTGTGAATCACCAACAGCTTTGAACAGCCCTGAACTGCTCTGTAGTGCACGTGCTAGTTACGATTTGAAACTCCAGAAAGTTGCCAATAATACATTGCTTTTCATTTCGTGAGTCTTTGGGTTCTCAGACCATAATCTCTGTTTACTAGATTATCTATTCTGAGGCATGCATATTTTTTTCCCATCCACATTGAATGTACCAAGACCTACACTTCAAACAAGCAGATTCCATGATCTATGAAGATTCTGTGGAAACCAAATATATATTTAATCAGGGGTTCCAAACACATTCCTTTGGAATCATCATGACTCTACTCTGTTCCTGTCATTCTCCTGGGGGATCTCCAAGTCCATCCTATAAGCCTTACCTTCAAGATCTATCCCAACTTGTTTCTTCACTACTTCTGTCCTCACCCAGACCTCTATTATTTTTGCTCAGATGGCTACAGGAGCCTTTGATTAATCTCCCTGCTTTCAAGGAAGGGGGTGGGGTGCAGGGGGAGCTTTGTTTTTAAATAAAAGTCACAGCGTGTTGCTTCTTTCTTGTAAACCCTTCAATGACTTTTTCCTTTGCTCAGGGCAAAAGCCAAAACCATATGGTCCCTAAGTAAGTGAAAAGAGAGTAAAGTCGCTCAGTCGTGTCTGACTCTTTGCAACCCCATGGACTGTTGCCTACCAGGCTTCTCCATCCATAGGATTTTCCAGTCAAGAGTACTGGAATGGGTTGCCATTTCCTTCTCCAGGGGATCTTCCCGACCCAGGGATTGAACCCAGGTCTCCCACATTGCAGGCAGACCCTTTACCCTCTGAGCCACCAGGGAAGCCCTAAGTCCTTAAGTAGAGTGACCATATAATTTAACCTATAAACAGGGACATTTTTAGAAGGAAAGGTCAGTCATTACAAATTATCCCAGAACAATAGGCATAAACAGGGCTATCTCAAACAAGTGAGATGTATGGTCACTCTGCTTATAAAACCTTGTATGATCTACCCATCCCCTGCTACTTATCAGCCCTCATCACCCACCAGTATCACTCTTTCTCTGCTCTGCCCAAAAAAGCCTCCTTGTTGTCCTCTGAACATGCTAAGCATATGCTCCCGACTCAGGACATTTGCACTTGCTCTTCCCTCTAATTAGAATATTCTTCTCCCAGGTAAGTGAATGTCTTACCCTTTCCTCTCTTGTAGACTCTGCTCAAATATCCCCTTACTAGGGAGACTCTCTTTGACCATCCTGTAAATTACAGTCATCTCATCACCCCTCCCCCTTGCCCCAGTGCTCCTTATTCCTCTCACTCTGCTGAATTTTTCTTCTGCTTTGCTTATCACCATCTGTCACGTTAGATATTTATCTCTTATTGTTTATGGTCTGTTTTCTCCCACAAGAAGGTTAAGCTCTGTGAGAATGAGGACTTTAATTTACTCATGATTATATCTCCAGCTCTTAGAACTCTGCCCAGCATGTAGGGAGCAGGATGACTATCTGTTGAAGGCATGAGTGAGTGGCTGTTATGAAGAGACATGTGTAAAATCATGGCCCTCCCTGGGGAGTAGCATGAAATATTTATGCTTAATCCCATCAATGTGAAGTAGAAATACTGTACTGGTGGCAAGTATGAACGTGAGGTCTTTGTAATATACAATCATAAACACAAAAGCCCACAAGCAATATCAGCAAAAATGAAGCCCAGCAAATGATTGAACTACCAAAGATGGGCTGTTTCAAGGTTTTTAGGTTCATATGTGATTGCATCTAATTAATTGATTTTGTCCTTTTACTCTACAAGTACTAAAGTTCTTATGAGAGATATATTGAAGGGAAACATAAAATTTTGCACATCTTCTCCTTTAGCTAGACTGTTTCTGAGGAAACAGATTCCAGATTTTGGTCATGGAACAACCTGGAGTGTCTTGCTAAAGTACAGCTTAAGAACAAGTACAATAAATCACAACCAGTAAATAGCCCTTGAAGAGCTTCCACATTGCTGCTACCATTGAGCTCTGTGTAAAATATCAGTCAGTTTAATAAAGGAAAATTGGGATCTCATTTGTTATAATTCTGTTATAATTACCTTTTTAATTAAATTAGTTACAGGAAATTGTTTTTTCCACAAATGTTTAATATTCATGTTTTTTCTTCTGTGGATTTCTATTAATCTCTTGTGTCAATTTAGCTATTGTGTCAGTCTTTTTATTCTTGGGTTATTACAGCTCTCTTTGTATGTAAGAGTTATTTGCATACAAGAGACCTTGGTCATTTGTTTTATACTTTTGTTTCCTATCGTCTTTTGCTACATAGAAGATGGGTACACAAGTAATTCCTGTGAATATTTTGCCTTTGGTTTTATATTGATAAAGCTTTCTACACTTATTGTATGTGGAAGCTTGTGGGAAAGGAGTTGTATGTGTGTGTGTGTGTGTGTGTGTGTGTGTATCTTTGTTCCTCTTGTTGTCATCAACTGAGGCAAAAGTCCTATAGGTAATAGTTTATTACACACATAGCACCTGTGTCTCTCAGGCAGTCAGTCCTGGAGTAAATCATACTGACTTTCTCTGGGTACAGCAGATCGGTGTGAAACAAATGCTATGCACCAGTAGGCGTGTCCCACTGTGGCAGCCATAGTCTTCAGTGCTGGGAGACAGACAATCTCAGCAGTGGTGGAGCTCATCATTGCTTGCTTTTTAACCTTTTTTTGTCCTTTTTCCTTATCCTTCCATTTTTCCATTCCAATTTCTTCTTTCTAAGTTGCTGAACAAGTTAATAAGAATGGGGATTGATTTGTCTTAAGAAAAGGCAACTACAAATTGCACTGTAAGTTTCCCAAGTATTAGTAGGTCTTCCCTGGTGGCTGAGATGGTAAAGAATCTGCCTGCAATGCCAGAGACCTGGGTTCAATCCCTGGGTCAGGAAGGTCCCAAAGGCAGGACTATGTTTTATTAATTTTTGAATCCTCAAAACCTAGAACACAATACATACATTCTGCGTTTGGATTCGGTGGCATAATTTCAGACTTGCAGCAAATAAGGAATTTCTTTGAGTATACTAACAGGAATACAACATGAAGCCATTGCCCCAATTTTAATAAAAGTTGAGAGCTTTGAGTTAAACACAAGAGTAGTACAGGGAAGTTTTGGAATCTTTTCCCCTAAAGCAAATAAAAGAAAATGACTCTTTTGTCCTGCTTTTCTTATTGGTCTTTAGATGGAACATAGACCAGCTCCTTCTGTAAGACTCTCTTGGATTTCTGATGCTGTCAAATTTGGTAGGAAAGACAGTGAGGCAAGATGCATTACAAGTGGTCACTCAGTCTTTGCAGCATCCTTTCTCTGTCTGAGCATGTGGCCTCCATTTGGGAGCCTGGCCCTGCTGCTGTCCTCCCCCTGGCCATGACCTTGACTGCAGACAGCTGAGATGCAAGGTCCTAATACTTACATCAAATCCATTTTTGCTGGTGACCCTACCTTCCTCTGTCCTAAGTCTGATGACTGGCATTTGCTCCGTTTTCTCTTTCTCTACATCATTATCATATAAATCCCAGGGCTGTGCCATCTCTTTAGAATCTGCACTCTGATTGGGTTGAACTGCACAGGAGTCTTGAACTCCACCTTCTTCTCCATTCGAAGTTTGAGTCTAGGTTTTCTGCTGCATTGCTTATCTAATGGCTGCCTGTGGGGAGTCAGGATTCACCCCACTGCTCCCCATGACTGAGGAAGGGATCCCACGTCTCATGTCAATCACAGGCAGCCCCGATACCAATACCACAGAGCTTGCTATGTTCTCTCAACCACACAGGCTATTCCCCATACTTGAAGCTACTTCCCCTCCTTCCCCCAGGGGCAAGGTCTGGTTGTGACTCCTTCCCAACTCCTCCCTGTGCCCATGGCTTACTGGACTTGACCCAGCTACATTCCAAGATGCTGCTGTTGTAAACAAACTAAAGGAGCATGACATTAACAAACTCAAAAAACTCCCGATTGAGAGGCTTCACAGTCTATAATGAACAAGATGGTTTGTCTTTGGCCTTTACACTGAGCTCTTTTTCCATTTACCACCGTCTTAAATACCATTCCTATCATCTCCATTTCTTCATCAAAACCTCTTCCTCTTTCATGGCAGGTCTTCTAAAGAACAGCTCAGCAAAGTGAGAGACTAAGCAATTTAGAATGTGTAAAGGATGCCACCTTCTTGGAGAGGCAGGAGGAGATGGATCATACAGGCTGACTTCTGAGAAATCTCAATGTAAGATTTATTCCCTCCTAGGTTAGACGAAGCCAGCTCTTTTTACCTGTGTATCTCTAATTATTCATGGATTTTCAGCACTTGCAAGCAATGCCCTTTAGCTCTTGTAAGCAGAAAAGGAATATGGTAGAATATGGAGTAGCTCACAAAATTAATAGTGAAGATGGAGAATCGAGCAAGTACCAAGGGAAGTTGGGGTGGTTGGCACAGGCTAGAACACACAATGGGTGCAGACTGGTCAAGGTGTTACTGCCAGTACTCCTACTGGTGTGGGTGTGCCTGGACCCTGAATGCTGCCAATGGTGCCACCAAGATGAGCTCTAAATTGTCGCTGCTCCTAGGAGTCATTGCTCCAGACTCAAAAATCTTAGGCAAGAGTGAATCATGACAGGGATGTGCATTTTGGTTGTAACCTCATAGCCTTGCTGCTTTCCATGAAGGCTTACACAAAGGCAGAGTTTGAGAAGGGAGTTCAGCTGCTGGATGGCCAAAAATATGGCAAATCCTTATTTTCTTTCTAATAACTTATTTGAGAAGATGCATCATATATCAATAGAGGCTCCCAAGAGTCTTGCTGATATTTGTCTAATTGGAAGACTAGCCTCCAATGGCCAAAAGGCAGGAAACTGAAATGTAAAGACCTGGAATCTCACATATTCATGGACTCAGTGTCTGTCCTCCCCTGGATGGTTGACCCCATGAGGTCAGGGTCCTACTGTCTTGGTGGTATTACATCCCAGTGCCTCTCAAAGGGTATTACAGGTTGAATTTGTCCCTCTCAAATTCACATGTTGAAGTTCTAACCCATATGAATGTTGCCTTGTTTGGAAATAAGGTCATTGAAGTTGTAATTAGTTAAGATGAGATCGTACTGGAGTAGAGTGAAGCCCTAATCCAACATGACTCGTGTGCTTATTAAAAAGGGGAAATATGGATACAGATCCACATACAGGGAAAGCACCTTGTGAAGACAGGAGTTATGCTCCCAAAGCTAAGGAATTTCTAGGAGCTTGCCTGGAAACAGACCATTCCCTAGTGTCTTCATTGCAAGCAAGGCCCTGCCTTGACCTTGGACTTGCAGCCTTCAGAACTATGAGACAATAAATTTCTGTTGTATAAACCACATAGTTTGTGGTACTTTGTTATGACAACCCCAGGAAACTAACACTAAGGGCCTAGCATAGAAAATTATGAATACTTATTTGAAGAAATGTGTAAAGAACTATCTTGTCCCTTTACTGGCTGTGAGATTTTTTTTAATTCATTAATTAATTTTATTTGCCCTTTGATTGTGATAGGTCTTTGCTGCTGCATGAGGGTTTTCTCTAGTGGTAACAAAAGGGGCCTACTCTCTAGTTGCAGAGCAGGGGCTCTAAAACACTTGGACTTCAGTAGTTGTGATTCATCGGCTCAGTAGTTGTGGTACACAGGCTTAGTTGCCCCTGGGCATGTGGAATCTTCTCAGACCAGGCATCAAACCCTTGTCCTTTGTGTTGGCAGGATGATCCTTAACCACTGGACCCTCAGGGAAGTCCTAGCTGTGAGTTATTGATGAATAGATTTTATTCCATGAGATGGAAGAAATGTCTGACTCATTTCCTTTCTTTAAATTAAATGTATTCTACTCCACATCCCACCAAATTGGTGGTAACTTTAATGTTACAATGGGTCCCCCTCTGCCACACATCCCAGGCCATCATAAAGGTCCTTGGCATCTTAGATTATCCAGTACCTTTGGAGAGAACATTTGTTCCTTGAGCACATGGATAACCAAGCTTGCACCAAGCTGGGCTTCTCATCGAGGTACCCTGGCCTCCCCGAGAATACCTAAGATGCAGGCACCTATGAGTCTTACCCTCCCTCTGTAGTGCAGCAAGTTTCAACTGATTCTTACAACATTTGAGATGGGGTGTTCATCTCTCCTCACCACCACTCCCCTCCGCCAAATCTTCTTCCTTTTTCAAGCTTGAGAAGTAAAATCTCTCTCCTTAACTCCCACAGCTTCTTCCCCTCTGCTTTGTCCAAGGCACTCATCTTTCACTTCACCCCCTGCCCTCAACAGACAGCTCAATAGCTTGGGCTTCCTGAAATCCAAACCAGCAAGTTATGCTTGATTTTGGCAACACAAGCCCTTCTTAAAGCCAGCAAATGCAACATTTGGGCCACCATCTTCACTGGGAACAGCAAAGATCACTGTGAATTAAACACAAACACATCGTGTTATTGTTCCCAATTATTCACTCTCTCTTTCTACTAGAGGGGTAGACATCCATCCACTGCTATTGACTTGTCAGGCTCCCTTGTGAAAAATACGTAGTCTTGGCTCCCAGTAACGTCAGGCTTAGCTGTGGCCAGTGGGAGAGGAGCAGAAATGACATGATGCCTGTCTGAGCATTGTATTTCCACTCGCCTTACATTTTCCCTTTGTCACGAAAATAGTATGTTCCATACATAGGCACATTAAAGCAAAATTGTAATAAAAAGAGTCACATGCATTTTTGGATTTCCCAATGCATATAAAAGTTGTGTTCACATTAAACTATAATCTATCAGTGTGAAATAGCATGTCTAAGAAAAAAGCATATACCTTAATTAAAAATACCTTATTGATAAACGATGCTGACCATCAGCTGAGCCTTCAGTGAATCTTGCTTGCAGAGAGTCTGAAAAACTGCAAGAATCACCAAAATGTGACACAAGTGAGCAAATGCTGTTGGAAAAATGGTGCTGATAGACTTCCTGGAGGCAGGGTTGCCAGAAATCTTCAATTTGCAAAAAGAATGCAGTATTTGTAAAGTACAGTAAAGCAAAATGTGGTAAAACAAGGAATGCCCCAGAACCTTCAGCCTTGATTCTTGTGGAACACACCCACAGCCAGTTTGCAGTTTGTGCAGAGCTATAGTCTGGTGCTAACCCACAGCCAATGTGTGACGCAAATGAGAAATAGATTGTTGTTATTGTAATCTACCAAGATTTGGGGCCTAAGGTTGTTTGTAATCATGGGGAAAATCTAGGAAAATCTTACTAGTAAAATATCTAAATAATCATTCTTCCACATTGGGAAATATTATTTCCCCTTCTCTTAACCAAAGCCTCATTATATGTACAATTGTTTGCAACACATGCTATCTTGGGTTCTTGGAAGTTCTGTTCTTCTAGGATTCTAAATCAGTATGACCAGCTTCCTTCTACATCGTTGGTCCGCAAGGCTCATTCATGAGGCATCTGCTAACCTCTTGCCCCCTCCTCCCCATGAAAACCTTCATTTTAACCCAGAGATATAAGATGAGACAGGGAGCCAGCGCCTGTCAGTAACAGTTAAGCTTACCTAACCTCTCTGAGCTTTCATTTTCCCATCTGTAAAATGGGAATAGGGCTTCCCAGGTGACTCAGTAGTAAAGAATCTGCTTGCCAATTCAGGCAACTTGGGTTTGATCCCGGCGTCAGGAAGATACCCTGGAGGTGGAAATGGCAAACCACTCCAGTATTCCTCCCTGGAAAATTCCATGGACAGAGAAGCCTGGCAGGCTACAGTCCATGAAGCTGCAAAGAGTCGGACACAACTTAGTGACTAAACAACAACAAATGGGAATAATGAGAGGATTGTGATGGTGAAATAATACATGTGAAGTTTCTAACACAGAACTTGTCACATATTGAGTATGCAATAAACTTTAATTCCCTTCCTCCTTTAAAGGCGTTCTTCACCCAAGAGGTTTTGCAACTCAGTGGAAATACATGTCCTAAAAGAAAAGGAAAAAGATTCTGAAAATTCATTTCAGATATCAGCTGTAGCTAAAGGAGATGATGTTAGGAAATCCTGAATCCCATGCATTAAACATATCGAGGGATGTGGCCTCTATCTCTTCTTACTTTCCATGTAAGTAAAATTTCATTCCATTTCCTCTATCTCTTCTTTTTTTCTTACTTACTTTCCGTGGGCGATTTTGTTGCAACTAGGGTGATGGCCTACAATCCTCTCACAGGGAGAAGCAGTGAATTGTAGGAATGATGGTACATCTACCACAAGGGGGCCACACCCCTTTCTTAAGGAAGCCTCGGGAACAAAGTCAGTCAAGAAATAGGGGGTGGTAAGCTAGATGAAATGCTGTTGAGAGACTAACATGAGCTCAAACAAGTGACCATTGGTTTTGGAAATACAGAGGCCTTTTGGAAATAAGTCGTTCTTCTAAGCTGCCATATTAAGTACCTAATGTGTACTTTCTGTTTTAGAAGCATCTGGTGGCCACACTTCTGTTAGCTTGCCACCTGAAGAACAATCTCACTACTTCTATACTCTGAAAATGGAGCTGATTAAAGATCACTGATGCCCTGAAGCAGCTTGTGGGTCCAGTAATCAAAGGTGTTTGACCACAGAAGTAGAAAATGTTAATAAAACAAGGAGGCCATTAGACTGAGAAGGTTCTAATACAAACCATAGCAGCCTGTGTCAGCAAACCCAAACCAGACCCTGTAGATTCCTCAGGTTATCCAATCACAGACACAAGATCTCAGCTTTTCCACTTAAGACAAACTTAAGCTGTGCTTGGCCACTCAGTCTTTTCCAACTCTTTCCAACCCCGTGGACTGTAGCCAACCTGGGTCCTCTGTCCATGGGATTTTCCATGCAAGAATACTGGATTGAGTTGCAGTTTCCTTCTATAGGGAATCTTCCCAACCCAGAGATCAAACTGGCGTCTCCTGCACTGCAGGCATGTGCTTTACCTGCTGAGCCACTGGGGAAGCCCAAAACTTAAGCTACAGCCAATCAGATAATTTCCTGGTTTCGTTTCCACCTTTGCCCTATCAAAGTCTTGCCCCTGCCCTCTTGGTGGAGCGTTCCTAACCACTTCCAGTTTGGCAACATCAATTCCAATTGACGTCTGCTTAAAAAAAAAAGAAACAAAAAAAAACTCTTAAAAATTTTAATATGCCTGTTTATCATTTAACAAAGGTCACCTGAATTTTGATTTGCCCATAGTTATATGCATTCTTGGAGAGGAATCAGGGGCAAGACAAACAGCAACTAATATACATTGGGACCAAATTCGTTTAAAGAGTTTTTCTGAAGACAAAAGAAAGCATTGACCAGTAGGTTTGCATTGCAGGGAAGATTCTCTACACCCTTCTTATTAGTCAGATTTTCCTGGCCATCCCTCACATTTCCCCCAGACTTAACTCTTTGCTTGTTTGTGAGAAATTCGTACAGGAGTTTACAAAGCTGGGGGTGGGGATTGCATTAGTGAAGCAATAGTGGTGGTGTTGACATGAAATGCTGACTCCGTATATTTTTTTTCTTAGCCGCCTTGTGGTTGAGGACAACCCCTGCTGTCATTTTGATATTTGGCAAGGTACCTGAATAACCTGAAATTTCTCCATGTGATCTATATCTACTTTGACAGTTTAAAAGAATGGCTCTTTGAAAATGTAAATCCTAACCCTTTGAATATTTTTTTTATAGTTGAGACTATTAAAGCTGGTAAGGAGAGCTCCAAGTTTTGAGGCTTAACTATTACAAAAAAAAGGTGAAACTCTCTACAACCCTGATAAATTTAGCCTCCTTCTGCTTATATCTGGAGACGAGAGAGTTCATTGTCTCACTACTCAAGGGACAAAACCAATTTTCAACTAATGGAATTCTAATTTTCAGGAAGTCTTTTCTGATGCTTAATTAAAACTTGCCTCCTTAAAACTTCCATCAAGTAATTTATGCTGGGAATAATGTAAATGTGCATATTAGTCAGGTTTTTCTAGAAACAGAAACAATAGGATATACAGACATACATGTAAGAGGAGACTTATTGTAGAAGCTAGCTCACACAGTTTTGGAGCTGCCCCAATAGTCCATGGACTTCTTCAGGCCAGAATACTGGAGTGGGTAGACATTTCCTTCTCCAGGGGATCTTCCCAATCCAGGGACAGAACCCAGATCTCCTGCATTGCAGGTGGATTCTTTGCCAGCTAAGCCATCAGGGAAGCCCTATATAGATACATTTGTAAAAGGAGATTTACTGTAGAAACTAGCTAACACAGTTTTGGAGGCTGAGCTGTGCGCCCCCTCCCCCACCCAACCGTCTGCAAGTTGGAGAACGAAGAAAGTCAGTGGCATGATTCAGTCCATGTCCAAAGGCCTGAGAACCAGGGGTCTGCTGGTCTAAGTCCCAGAGTCCACAAATCCAAGAGCCAGGAGCTCTGATGTCTGAGGATAGAAGAGGATGAATACTCCTGTTGAAGAAGACAGAGAGCATTCTCCCTCCCTTTACCTTTTTTGTTTTATGGGAGCCCTCAAGGGATTGAAGTCTACCGTTTCAAATGATTCTCTTCCAGGAACATTCTCACAGACACACCCAGAAATAATGTTTTACCAGCTATCTGGGCATCCCTTACACCAGTCAAGTTGCTACATAAAATTAACCATCACATGGTCCATTTCCTTGGCAGTCCAGGGATTAAGACTCCATGCACCCAGAGCAGGAAAATCCTTGACTGGAAACCTCTATAAACATCCATAAATGACAGGGTTTGGGGAGATACCAAGTTTGTGAGCACATCCTTGTGCTGGGAGGCTGGGGCACTCCAACTCCTCAGAGATGAAGGGTTCTACGCTCAGGACCATTTTCAGACCTCACCCTATGTACCTCTTCCTCTAGCTGGTCTTTTGTGTCCTTTATAATAAGTTGTTTTAGTAATAGCATTTTCCTGAGTCCTGTGAGTCCTAATTGTAGGAAATTATTGAACGTGGGGTGGTGGGTATAGAAGTGAAAGCTTCTGAACTTTTAGCCAAGTCAGACAGAAATTTGGGTCTGATATTGGCATCTGATGTTGGAGCTGAGATCCTTTAACTTGTGGGATCAGAAACCAATTCCTGGTAGTTAGTCCAGAACTGGATTCTTTGTTGGACGCTAGTTGGTATCCAGAGAATCAAAGAATATAATAAATCTACTCCATCTTTTACAGGAAAATCCTTCAACTATATTTTAGCCTTCTCATATCAAAAATCTTTTGTTCTTCAAACTCTCACACTGACGAACATCTCATCACCCATATCAATCTTCTCCATTACTTATCAAAAGTTCTGGCTTGTAAAAAGTCTATCTTAAAATTCTATACTTAAAATTCAGCACACTTCTCTAGATGTGGCCAAAAGAGAACATTATAGGTATTCTGTGCTTAGTCACTCAGTCGTGTCCCATGGACCATAGTCCACCGGGCTCCTCTGTCCATGGGATTTTCCAGGCAAGAATACTAGAGTGGGTTGCCATTTTCTCCTCCAGGGGATCTTCTCGACCCAGGAATCGAACTCGTGTCTCCTGTGCCTCCTGTATTACAGGTGAATTCTTTACCCTAGGCTCAGGTTAATAATTTTATTTCTGTTCTAATGGACATGCCCTAAATATGTGTCTGTTATGTGGAGTGGGGCTGGAAGGTTGACCAGCAGCAATGGTGATCCTCTTTATTACCCTGATCAGTTCAGGTCTTGTCTAATCACAAACACCCTATCTGGCAAACACAGTCTTATAGATAGCTGCACCTACCTCCTTGAAAGCTAGTTAGTTAGTTAGTTAGTTAGTTCAGTCGCTCAGTCATGTCCGAATCTTTGTGACCCCATGAATTGCAGCACGCCATGCCTCCCTGTCCATCACCATCTCCTAGAGTTCACTCAAACTCACGTCCATCGAGTCGGTGATGCCATCCAACCATCTCATCCTCAGTCATCCCCTTCTCCTCCTGCCCCTAATCCCTCCAAGCATCAGGGTCTTTTCCAAAGAGTCAACTCTTCGCATGAGGTGGCCAAAATACTGGAATTTCAGCTTTAGCATCAGTCCTTCCAATCAACACCCAGGGCTGATCTCCTTTAGAATGGACTGGTTGGATCTCCTTGCAGTCCAAGGGACTCTCAAGAGTCTTCTCCAACACCACAGTTCAAAAGCATCAATTCTTCGGCGCTCAGCCTTCTTCACAGTCCAACTCTCACATCCATACATGACCAATGGAAAAACCATGGCCTTAACTAAACGAACCTTTGTTGGCAAAGTAATATCTCTGCTTTTCAATATGCTGTCTAGGTTGGTTATAACTTTCCTTCCAAGGAGTAACCGTCTTTTAATTTCATGGCTGCAGTCACCATCTGCAGTGATTTTGGAGCCTCCCAAAATAAAGTCTGACACTGTTTCCCCATCTATTTCCCATGTAGTGATGGGACCAGAAAGCTAGTTGAAGTGAAGTGAAGTGAAGTCACTCAGTCATGTCCGACTCTTTGTGACCACATGGACTGTAGCCTACCGAGCTCCTCCATCCATGGGATTTTCCAGGCAAGAATACTGGAGTGGGTTGCCATTTCCTTCTCCAGGGGAACTTCCCAACCCAGGGATCGAAATCGGGTCTCCCACATTGTAGGCAGATACTTTATTGTTTGAGCCACAAGGGAAGCAAGCTAGTTAGTGACCCTCAATTATAATTCAAACATGTCTTCAGAGACCTCAGTCCTCATGCCAGTGAACTTACCAGAAAGTATGAAGTTCAGCCAAGAAATCTGGCAAATGACATTTTCTCCACCTTCTTACACATCCTGTATGTTAAGCGTTTTATAGTCTGGAGCCCTGAATAAAAGCATAACTGACACACTCTTTAATTCAGCACTAGTTCTGACTGATTATTTCCTGTATGTGGGATTACTATATTGATTGTGTTGATTTTTTTTAAAATCCTATCACGATGTAGCTCTTAGGAGATTGTGACCAAGTTAAACAGATTTTTCTTTTCAGATGAACTGCCAAGCCAGTCTCCTCCTACTATATTTATATGCCTGACTTCTATGAGCCTGAATATAGAATTTTACATTTAGTCTAGTTGACATTCACTTTGCAAGAATCAATGAACCATTTTAATTTGTCAAAAACATTTTGAATTTTATTCAAATATGTCACTATGGGATATTTTAGGCAATTAGATTTCCTCATTAACAAAAACTGGGAGGTAGAAATTTGATCACGACATTAGGGAAATTTCTTTCTTTATATTCTAGAGCTGTGCTATCTAAACAGTAGTCACTAGCCTCATAAGACTTGAACAACTTAAAATGTGGCTAGTACAAATTGGGAAGTGCACTAAGTACAAAATAGACACCAGATTTCAAAGGCTGACTACAAAAAATGTAAAAGATCTCATTAACAATTTTAAAAATATCAGTTACACGTTGAAATGATACTTGGGGTACATTGGATTAAATAAAATAGATTATGAAGAATATGAGGGGCTGGATTGTTAAAATGTGGCTAGTTGAAAATTTAAAATTACACTTGTGGCTCACATAATATTTGCATCAGACAGTGTAGCTCTAGAGGCTGAAGTGACTTCTATCCATAGTTGCCCTCTTCTGGAACTGGATGATTAGAACACATTTGGATTGGGTAGGAGGAAGTGGAAATTTTGATGCCAGGCCCAGTATGTTGGTATGTGAATGGAAGTGAGAGTAGGAAGCCGCAGTGGGCACCCAGAGAGCAGCAGCTGTGTGTGTTATGTGTATGTAGGAGGCTTGAAAAGGAGCAATCTATGAGAGACAGTGTCTAGCCCGGCAGGGAGAGGACACCCAGACTGAACAGCCACTTTCTATAGTTCCCACGCAATACGATATCCCTGCGGATGTTTGGTTGGAATGAGAGTTCATTCACATGGCTAACCCCACAACTTTCCCCCCCAGTCCACCCAGTCAGGGACATCTAGGCTGTTCAGTCTATCCCGGTACCATCTTAACTAAGCCCACCCATGCTTTGCCAGCAGAGGAAGAAAGAAAGAAGTGGAGATTCATGCTCTGTTTTATTCCCTCCTTGATACCCTAGCAGAGGAGAGCAGACATTCACCATCTGTGAACTCAGTGTGTGGTGAGCATATTATCTCTTGTACAAATACAGAATGCAAAGTCCAGCTAACGTAGATAACGCCAGCACCTACCCCTCTGTGCTGAAGGTGACCAGGTAGGCATTCACACTAGAAGCTTCCGTCACCTGTCACCTCCCATGCAGTCAGAAAGTGCTGGTCCCATCCAAGATGGCAGACGTCTCACAGTGGCAGCCTGAAGGCTGAACATAGCCCTCAGATGTATTTTGTCTGGCTTTTACAGTGTTTTAAAAAGTGGAGCCAACCTTGGTAAATCAGAACATCTCCCATTAAACTGTAAAGTTTGAGCTTCCCTGGAAAACTCCTAAGATAACACTGGTCAGTGTTCCTATGGGGTACCAAAGGGCTAGGATGGAGTCACAGTATCCCTGTTCACCCAGGACAGGGGTAATCCCTTCCAGGGTCCCTGGGCAGGTGCATAGACCCCATTAAATCCACAACACATTGGAGTTTTCTAGCTGGTCCATGGAGTCCTCTGTGTTCACTACCTCTAGGTCTTCCTGATTAGAAAGCCAGAAAGAGTATGCCTGCCATCAAGAACGTGGCATGATGTAGGTTTTCTGCTGATGGTTTTATTGCCAGGGAGGTATAGGAGTTAGGTGAAGGTAGAGGTTCTAGAAGGGAGAGATTAGGATCCTTGGGACTGCTTCTAACTGGCTGTTTCCAGTAGAGCTAGGAACAAGGGAACCTAGTAAGCCACTAGCCAAAACCCATGCAACTCTTTCAGCTTCCTCGCAATAGCGGACTTACCATTTAGGAGGATCGATTTTTCCCTTCTAATAAAAGGAAAAGGCAGTGTAGCAATCCCATAGGGCCTGTGTGTGGGGAACAGATTGCACAATGGTTTGCTGGCCTCCCGGGCTGGATGGAGGAACACCCCGATCTCGGAGGGATAAAGGGCAGGCTGATCACGCCCGAGTGTGCTCTCTCATTCTGAGGTCCAAAGAGCAGGTCGGTCTCACGCCCGTGTGCAGAGGCCTGGGACAGAGGATGGAGAAAAGGGCTTCTTTGTTTAAAACAGTCATCACTTCTGATATTCCATATACTAGGCTTTTATTTTAAAGCAGCAGAATTTTCAAAAATAACAGAAAAGGGATGGTAACCTCAAACACAACAGCTTTTTTTTTTTTTTAAAGCAAATTGGATAAAAAGACATTGCTTAAGGGAGACCTAAATTTCCTTCACATTCCTGAGGTAGAATCTAGATAGCATTTATAAATTTGAGTCTACTCTGCTTGCTGACTTTGGCCTCATTTCCTTTTACAGAAAGAAAAGACTTTTGAAAGGCCCTCAGCCCATGGTGTATTTTCTCTCCTTAACGATGTCTAACTCAGGAGGCCAATTTTAGCCACACTGGGCAGGTTCCTGCAGGAGGGTCAAGTCTCACATGTTCTGTAATGACCAGTTTATATTGAGGACCAAACTGGACCCTTTTAAATAACCATGCCCTTGGCCAAGATCTAGTTTCCCACTGACAGGGATCATAGTGTGAGCTGGTCATTAAGTCATATGTTTGTTTGCCTATTTGTTTGGAGTAGGGATGGGGCTGAAAGAAAGACCTGTTAGAAGCTGAGAGAGTGACTGAAATTTGACTTGCATTTTATTATAAATGTGTTCAGTGATTTTCTCCTGAATCCCAGATCTGATCCATGAAATCTATTAACACAAACCAGTGAAAAACAAACAAAAACAGCTAGGCCATTTTATCCTCGTTTTCCATTTTTGAAGTTTCTGCTCTCCATTTTTCCTTGCCCTGAGTCCAGTCTACCAGGATAGCTCTGAATTCACATCTCTTATTGCAGCCTTTAGTTCTAGAAGGATCTAATCTTTCCTTTAGGACTCTGCAGGGACATTTATAAACCATCATCCTATGACAGCCTTTTCATTGCTGCAAGTTTCATAGTGTTGCTTGCCTTTGAACTTGTGTATGCACTGTCTGCTCAACTAAACTCCAAGCTCGTGGAGAGTCGTGGTATATCTTAGACCTCTTCATGTTGCCTGGCGCTCTGGACAGTGCTGTGCACACGAAAGTGTCTCAGAAACGACTTATTGAAGGAATGGCACTGTGATTGATTTAGAGCAGAGACTTCACACAAAATGGTCATTATCTTTGTTCCCGTTAAAAGCAAAATCAGGAGACTGGGAGATTCATTCAAACAGAAACTCAGAATATCACTTGTCTTATGCAGTATTCTAAACCCTCAACCCTGGTAGATGTCTCCCCCATGATAGCACCATGGCTTACATTTGGCTTTTTTTTCTGGTTTTATGTTCCCTGATCAGTACACCCATTACCACACACACACACACACACACACACACACACACACACACACACTATGTACACGTACCTCTCTGCTTTGCTTCTATATTCTTCATCTTCCCTTTTCCAGAAACATGTGATTTTATAAAAACTAAAATGGGGACCTTAGGTGAAACCCACTGAGGTGATATTTCCCAGGAACCACACATTTAGGGAGTGGATAATTAAGATCTAAAAATTATATTTTAGCATTTTAACTAAACGGATCTAGAATTTTAGAGCACCAAGGTTTAATACATTCTATACATTGCTTTGCCTTTTATACAAATACAAATTTTTTAAGCACTGGAAGAGCCAAGAAACCAGAGACCTTTTTGGATGGGAACATCTATTACACACGCTCTTATAGCACCCTAGGCTGTCAGGGACATCCTGAACAATGGAGGCAACTGAAGAATTCAAATGAGTAGGTGATCGCTTACATCTTTACAAGGCATCTCTGGAATACCCCAGCACTGGGTTTTCACTGGGCCCGAGACTTCCTTCCGCTGGCACGATTTTCCCACCATGATGGGCCATGGTTCAAGATCTTTATACTACACATGCCCAGGCAACTTCTGAATTTATTCTCAATGTCTTTAGAAAAAAAAAAAAACATTTTAAAAAGAAATTTTTTTGTCTCCCACACATACAAAAAAATGCACTTTACTTCACAGTACCTGTTATGGCTGAATTCTATCTCCCACAATAATTCATATGTTCAAATTGTAACCCTGACTACCTCCAAAGATGACTGTGTTTGGATCTAGGGTCTTTAATGAAGTAAAGTAAAGTAAGGTCGTATGACTGGACTCTAATTCAATATGTCTCGTGTCCTTACAAAAAGAGGTGAAGACGCAAAGAAATATAGAGGGAGCCCCATATGTAGACACAAAGAGAAGATGGCTATCTCTAAGCCAAGGAGAAGGGCCCCAGAAGAAACCACACCTTCTGACATCTTGATCTTGGACTTCTAGCCTCTAGAACTATGTTGAGAAAACAAAATTCTATTGTTTAAGCCTTCCCAGTCTATGGAACTTTGTTATGGCAGCCTGAGCAAACTAATATAGTACTTCTGCTCATTTTCTCAACATCTTTGAAAAAAATTCATTTTGAAGGTGAAAAGCAACCCAAGAAGGGATGTATCCAAAGCCATGGAGCTAAACAGGGCTTGTAACAATGAGGCTTTTCAAAGTCCTATACAACACTTTTGTTTCCATTCTACATTAAAAAACAAAATGTTATTTGAAACACTAAAATGGATTCCTGTGGAACAACGGTTCTTACCCCCAGCTTCACATTACCATCAACTAAAGAGATTTGGAAGAAAATTACCGGTCTCTGGGCTCTACCTCCAGAGTTTCTGGGTGATTGGTTTGCATCAGGTGGCAGTACTCCATCCACCCCCATGGTGATTCTAATGTCAGTTAGAGGTGAGAAAAAGTGCCCTAAAACATCAGTTGATTAGAAAACATCAGAGAATTCACAAAGAGAATCACTCAATCTTTTGAAAGCCTCAGATTTCCTAAATCATTGTAAATTGTTCCGCCAAAATAAAACAGATTTCTTCCTCCAAATATCTCTCCATCCCCAAATCATTTTAGCATTGCTATTGCATTGGTTAGTGAGAACAGAAGCTATTTAGTTAATTTCTTCACCACTGATCAAAGCAAGTTACAAAATGGCAGCTAACATTTCAGGGAGCATTTTTAAACCCTCAAGTTTCAGGAAGCATCTATGTCTAGAAGACACTCCACTTGGACGGGGTACTCTGTATCACCCTAATTAGCAACCGAGCAACACGAGCCGTGTAGAGAACTGGCCTAATTTGGAGGAGCTGGGTTGAGAGCCAGTTCTCTGGAACTTGGCAGCGTGGAGGAGTGCTATGGGTGCCAATTAGCTAGAGTTGCCTTCAACCCCTAGCTGCTTAGTGGCAGCCTTTTAATGTTTTGTTGGTTTTTCATTAAAGATTGATCTGACTCTGTAGATTTCTAATGTCCTTTTATTTGGTAAGTCAATCCCAGTCTGGCAGCAGCACATACACAAGATGTTAAAAAAAAAAAAAAAAAAGTCTTGGCAGAAAGTGACTTTCAAAAGTCAGCTCTAAAATTCCAGAAGAGAAGGGGTGAAAAAAAGTGGGGGTAAGGGTGGAATGAGCCGCAAGCACCTCCCACCAGGCCCTGGGACATCTAAGGGGCGGAGAGGCAGGGCTACTCCTCTGCCCTGGGATGCAGAATAGTGGAGAGCGGTGATGGGTCAGCTTGCGCAGTCTTCCCCAAAGGATAAAAACCTTAATGCTGTTTTCTGCAACAGCTTTGAGGTTATTACCTTAGGTCCTTAATAAAAGGGAAGTTCGTAAGCAAGAGACTAGTTCAGCCCATCAGAGAAGGAAAGGGAAGTTACAATAGTACATTCAAGCTTCATTTTGAGTTCATTGCCAGGAGCCACTGCTGCGGCCAAAGTAGACAAATGTGTGTCAACTGGTCTCTTGAATACTTTTATTGGCTGGGCGATGTCACCTGACTAACAATCAAAGTGAGCCTCTCTGGGGCAACTCCAGACTAGCTGGAAACCGCCTCGCAATGGGCAAGAGTCCCACCGACAATTTATCTTGCATCTAAGGAAGTATCCCTACTATAATTTCTGGCAGAAGCTAATCATGAGAGGACTTGCTAACAGCCTCCTTGATAACTTACTCCAAGCGGGACTGTTCTTCCATTGGTCAGGATCAATGTGTCTGCTGTGGCGAATGGGACCATCTGGGGCTGATCATCTGAGTTGTATCACCTGTGCTATGGCCAAAGACACCCAAAAATTTAAGACCATCAGCCTAATCTTCTAAGGGCTGGGTAGAGCTTGGTTTATTATGGCTTATGTTCTCACAGCTTGAGCAGTCCTGCTCCCGGGGGTTCTATAGTTGTGTCTGCTGGTGCCAGGCTTTAATATCATACCATATATGTATCATATCAGTATCATATATCTTGAGATACACACATGCACACACATATATACACTTGAAAACGTCCCAATAGTGTCTATTAATGCCAGCTTTACTATATATGCTATATATAATAAGCAGGACTTTTCAAGTTGATGTAAAGTCTTGATCCCAGGGGTTTAGCAACAATGTCTGTTAATACCCTAATTAACAGGGTTCTCTGCCTGGAGAAGGGAATGGAAGCCCACTCCAGTATTCTTGCCTGGAGAATCCCATGGACAGAGGAGTCTGGTGGGCTTCAGTCCATGGGGTCACAAAGAGTTGGACATGACTGTGTGGTTAACACACTTTCTGCCTGCTGTTCCCTCTGCCTGAACTGTGTTTCCCCAGCTGTCTGTATCGCTCGCTCACTGATTTCTTCAGGTCTTTACTCGAAAGTCACCTTCTCCTTGATCTAAAATTTCTAAATTTATAAATAATTTAGATTATTTCTAAACACTATCTAAAATTTCAAAGCCTCCCCCACCAGCCACATTTCATGTAATGTTTTCTCCTTAGCACTTGCACTGTCTAAGGTAACATACATTTTCTGTGTTTGTCCTCGACCGCCTTCCCCTACTAGACTGTGAACTCCATGAGGACAGGGATCTTGTGTAGCTGACACATAGTAGGCAGCCAATTAATATTTGCTTGATGAAGTTGTTCTTCTTCAGTTGCTAAGTCATGTCTGTCTCTTTGCACCAGAAAAGTGTTATTTATTGAGAGTGTGCTGTATTCAAGACCCCATGCTCTTTGCTATGGGAGATGCGAGAGCCTCTAAGATGGCCTGTGCCTTCTAGGAGCTCACCAAGCACTTGGCAAGGAAATGAGAGCTAACAACATAAAACATGATGGCAAGTGCCAGATGAATGATCTGGATAACAATATGAGCAGTCTTCCGAGGAAGGGGAGGCCAGAAAAGGCTCAAATGGTCAGTGTGGGCCCTGTGGGTAAGGTGAGTCTTGAACTTGACATTAGAAGAGGCAAGTGTTTGAAAAGTGTCAAAGAAGTGGAAGGGTGTTGTAGGTGGGGGGTTTGCCTTCTTCAGTGATTTGCTGATAAGACACTCAGCCCTGCTAGTGCAGAAGCCACAAGAGGTCTCTGACTCATGCCCCAGCTGCCACCTTGGGCTTGGTGCTAACTTCAAATAAAATGTGCAGGCGCCTTCCTGGTGTCTTGGTCACCTCCGGGTTGGGCAAGCTGTATGATTCTTGCTTTGTCATCTAATGACCAATGCAAGCACTCAGGCTTCTCTGGTACTGGCCTCCAGGGATGAGGGTATTTTAGGAGATGAGCAGCCTCATTTAGCCAAACAGTGCACACAACACAGGCCCACTAATCCTGGGATTTATCTCTATTCCTGCTGTAATGGTATCTCATTTGAAAGCATTTCTGGTAGTGAGTAGTTCAGTACCATGGAAGTTTACAGATGACTGAAGACTATTGTTTTTAAAACCAAGCTTTAAGACCTACTAGGTACAATGCTTGTACAACTGAAATATAAAAATATAAGGGAATTGATTCTGAGGCTATTGAGTGGTGAGTCATTCATGAAATGCCCTCTGAACTCTATAGGTTTTTTAGTTGTACCTGTTTTATAGCTTTTTTTTGTATTTTTTGGTCTCCATCATCACTTTCACCCTGTGAGGTATCATTCTTCATTCTCAGCTTTAGTTTCTGATTATCTGTGGACTGGGAATCCAGATTGAGTAAATTATTTTAGTTATTATTGAAAAAGAACATGGGATTTGATCAAGGTCTCTTATCAAGGCTTTGATCAAGGTCCTCTACATGTCTGTCTCAGTGCCCAGGATGTGGGTCATCTCTGTTTGCCACTCAGCCATTATCTCCTCTAGGTTAACACTCAGAAGGTCCTTTTCCATGCCTCCTGATATTTACCTGTGGTCAAGATGAGTGACCTATGGAAAGGAAAGAAATTCTACAGGCTGAGGAGAAGCGAGACTGAGAAGCGAGGGGCTGGACAGTAAAAGTGCACAAACTCCCCACAAAATGGGATCACTGCAGGCATCAGGTTTTATACTTTAAAAATTTTATTGAGATATTATTGACATTTAACATTGTATTAGTTCTAGGTATACAACATAATGGCTTGATATGTGTATATACTGCTAAATGATCACCACAGTAAATCTAATTAGCATCCATCATAATATATAGTTACAGTGGAAATACATGTGATGAGAACTTTCAAGACGTACTGTCTTAGCAACTTTCAAATATACAATACAGTATTGTTCACTATCGGAGAAGGCAATGGCACCCCACTCCAGTACTCTTGCCTGGAAAATCCCATGGATGGCAGAGCCTGGTGGGCTGCAGTCCATGGGGTCGCACAGAGTCGGACACGACTGAGCGACTTCACTTTCACTTTTCACTTTCATGCATTGGAGAAGGAAATGGCAACCCACTCCAGTGTTCTTGCCTGGAGAATCCCAAGGACGAGGGAGCCTGGTAGGCTGCCATCTATGGGGTCGCACAGAGTCGGACACGACTGAAGTGACTTAGCAGAGAGAGATTGTTCACTATAGTTACCATTTCATCTCCAGAACTTCTTTGTCTTGTAACTCGAAGTTTGTACCTTTTGGTCACACACACCCATTTTTTGCAAATCCTCCACCCCCTGCCTCTGTCAACCACTGGTCTATTCTCTATGTCTATCAGCTCATTATAAAACATCATACAGTATTTGTCTTTCTCAGTCTCACTTCACTTAGCGTAATGCCCTCAAGATCCATCTGTGTTGTAGCAAAAGTCAGAATTTCCTTCTTTTTCATGGCTGAATAATATTCCATTATATAGATAACACTGCAATGAACGTGAAGCTGCAGATGTCTTTTCAAAATAGTGTTTTTCTTTTTTTCAGGAAGAAAACTAGAAGTGGGATTGCTGGATCATGTGGAAGTTCTATTTTTAAGCTTTTGAAGAACCCCAGCACTATTTTCCATAGTGGCTGCACCAGTTTACATTCTCACCAGAAAGAAGTGCACAAGTGGTGCATTTTCCCCACATACTCATAAACACTTGTGATTTTTTACCTTGTTGATAATAGCTCTTCTGATCAGATATATGATGTG
The DNA here is from genome assembly GCF_023091745.1 of Budorcas taxicolor. NCBI lineage: Eukaryota > Metazoa > Chordata > Mammalia > Artiodactyla > Bovidae > Budorcas > Budorcas taxicolor. The sequence goes on from NC_068933.1 coordinate 24,593,557, forward strand.
AACATTTCTTCCATTATGTAGGTTGTCTTTTCATTTTGTCAGTGGTTCCTTTGCTGTGCAGAGGCTTTTTAGTTTGTTGGAGTCTCGTTTGTATATTTTTACTTTTGTGGCTTAGTTCTTATTTTTTTTGTTGTCTGCTTTTGCCACATTGTGACTGATCCTTCTTTTGTCCGAGATAAGACAATGACTGGTTAATTATGAAAGTAACACTCACCACACAAACCCAGGAGAAAGATTGTGGGGAAAATGGTTTCAGTTTAGGGTTAGACCCACCAGTTAGTGTTTCTCTTCATTTGCAGCTAAAAACACTTTAATACTGTGACAGATATTTAAGAAGGATAAGATGATAAAGTTCAAACCAGTCAATGATGAAGGAGATCAAACCAGTCAATCCTAAAGGAAATCAGCCTTGAATATTAATTGGAAGGACTGATGCTGAAGCTCAAGCTCCAGTACCTGGGCCACATGATGTGAAGAGCAAACTCGCTGGAAAGGATCCTGATGCTGAGAAAGAATGAAGGCAAAAGGAGAAAGGGGAGGCAGAGGATGAGATTGTTGGATGGTATTACCAACTCAATGAACATGAATTTGAGCAAACTCCAGGAGATAGTGAAAGACAGGAGAGCTTGCATGTTGCAGTCCATTGGGTCACAAAGGGTCAAACACGACTTAGCAACTGATCAACAAAAACAACTAAAAATGATGGTGGAAGACTCCATCTATACAAACCCAATCTCCCCCAGATTGGAGCCTCCATCAGAAAAAATAAACTACAAAAGAACAGTTTACCAAAAATATTTAAATTCCTAGGTGAGAGAGACTTTCTTACTTTTCTTTTTTTCTAGGCTCTGACCACATGGAAGAAAAGATACCCTATTCAGAGATAGTCTTGCTACCCAAAAGGTTCCCTCTCTGCTGGGTTCTTAGAAACCTTTGGGTTATTTGAATCTCAGATTAACCCATGTTGTGTGACATGTAATCAATCAGGGAGATTTTTCAATGAAAATTGTACCGTTTTGCAGGAATTGGTTTATACTTCCTTCTCTAATACGATGCAGTTCAGTAGCTCCATTCATTCCTCTCCTAAGATACTCTCAAATAAAAATTTCCAAGATCATTTACCATTTAGCAAGTGTTTTCCCTATCTCATGATTTACTCCTGTTACTTTTAAAGTAGTCTCTGCACTTGATTGGAAGATATGACTATGATGCAAATTCAGCTCTTCTGGCCTGTTGACAAGGGAAGTTTTGCTGTAAAAGATGAATTATGAAGCAATAACTGAGTAGAACTAAAATAATCAATGCAATTGCCCTTTGGTGCTTTTGGGGGCTAATGATATATAAGTCAATATGGCTGAAAAAGAGAAATAAATGTCAAACTAAATACCAAAGAATGAATAACCTACTGTAACATCGCTAAAGTCATAAGTTCCCAGTATGCTAAGATTGTTCTGAGAACCACATCAATACACTAGTCTCAAGGTAATTAAAAAATTCTAAAAAGCCAATACTTACTTTGTCAAAGGCACAAGTGGAAATCCAACCTGGAATGTGAGGAAGTTAACAGAGTTCTGCTTGTGCTCAAGCTGAGGCAGTTAACCATTATTCTTGAAAGAATATTTATACTGAGAACTTCCTTTTAAAACTCAAAATACTAGAGGGTCATACAGGCTGGAAAGGACTTAAGAAGCTATCTAATTGCTTTGTTTTCTATATTTGGAAGCTGTAGCTCAGAAAAATGAAGTGACTTGTCCACGGTCACACTACTGGCTCGTGCCTCCTGGCTGGTGCAGTGATCTTTAAATTTGCTTATCTTAATGTCCTTGTCTTACATATCATTCCAATTCTCTCTCCCTTCTTCTTCTTCTTCTTCCAGTATTTATTTACTTATTTGGCTGGTCTTAGTTGTGACACATTGACTGTAGTTCCCCAGCCAAGGATTGAACCTGGGTCCCTTGCATTAGGAGCACCGAGTCTTAGCCATTGGACCACCAGGGAAGCCCCTCTGTCTCCCTTATTCTATTGCAAAAGAGCCTTTTCTTTAAAAAAAAAAAAAAAAAGATAACCAGTCCAAGTTTGGCGCATGAAGCAGGGCACTCAAAGCCCATGCTCTGGGACAACCCAGAGGGATGGGGTGGGAGGAGGGTTCAGGACGGGAGGCGACGCATGTACACCCGTGGCTGATTCATGTCCATGTATGGCAAAAACCACCACAATGTTGTAAAGTAATTATCCTCCAATGAAAATAAATGAATTAATTTTTAAAATGTCTCCTTAGCTTTTTAACCATTTTAAGAAGATTATTTTCTAAGAAACAGCAGATATGTGAAAAATTCTTAAAGCTAAGTAGGAGTTACTCTTTTGTAAGAAATGTTTATATTTGTAAGGGAAATCTCTAAATGTAGGGGTGTCTCCCTCCAGGTATCAGGAAGAGGAAGATGACCAAATCTCTAGAAACTCTGAACCATGAAGAAGGCAATGACTTAAATCTGTATAACCTGGCCATTGTTTACTGTGCCCTCCCTGATAACCTCCCATTATTCACCCTCTTACCCTCTGCATCCACGTTTGTCTTTAGCTGAAGATGGTATTTAAGGTGAGGGCTTGGGCCATTTTGACAAGGTCCTCGATTCTCCTTGATCTCTCCCATGTATTCCTGTTACTAAACTTTTGTTTGATTTTCTCCTGTTAATATGTCTCATGTCAATTTGGTTCTTAGACCAGCCAGAAGAACCTAGAGGGGTAGAGGAAAATGTCTTCCTCCCTCACACTATGTTTTAAGGTAAGTAAATATTGAATAAATGTCCCTTGGCACTAACACATAAACAAGTAAGGTGAATTCTACAGAGACTACAGGCCGTAGGGCTTTCAGTTAGACTGGATTGGCAGAAGAACCTCTGGAGGAAATGGATAAGGGTTCACAGGTGTTCAGTGAAAACGAGATAGCCCAACACTGGGGGCCTCAAAATACGGGAACAACAGCCTACGCAGGGATAAAATAAACTAAGGAAAATTAGTATTCACAGCCCTTTAAATAAGAAGGTCAGGCCCATGTCAGAAGCCAGAGAAGATAGATGGAAGAACTTGAATCCCAAAGATAGGAAAACGGACAAAAATATCAGTGCTTGCTTCACCAGCACATATACTAAAATTGGAACAATGCAGAGAAGATTAGCATGGTCCCTACACAAGGATGACATGCAAATTTGTAAAACGCTCCATATTTTTTCAACCTAGATGTCCATCGACAGATGAATGGATAAAGAAGTTGTGGTATATGTACACAATGGAATATTACTCAGCCATAAAAAGAAATGCATATGAGTCAGTTCTAATGAGGTGGATGAACCTAGAACCTAGTATACAGAGTGAGGAGAGTCAGAAAGAGAAGGATAAATACCATATTCTAATACACATATATGGAATCTAGAAAAATTGTACTGAAGAATTTATTTTCAGGGCAGCAATGGAGAAACAGACATAGAGAATAGACTTACGGACATGGGGAGAGGGAGGAGAGGGTGAGATGTATGGGAAGAGTAACATGGAAACTTTCATTACCATTTGTAAAATAGATAGCCAATGGGAATTTGCTGTATGGCTCAGGAAACTCAAACCGGGGCTCTGTATGAACCTAGAGGGGTGGGATGGGGAGAGAGATGGGAGGGGGGTTCAAAAGGGAGGGGATATATGTTTACCTATGGCTGCTTCATGTTGAGGTTTCACAGAAGACAGCAAAATTCTGTAAAGCAATTATCCTTCAATACAAAATAAATTAATTTTTAAAAACCAATTAAAAATAAAAAGTAGACAAGGAGTTTGAGGTATGGGTGGGTGAGTGGGTGATTACCCTGTTTACAGCTTGTATGCTTGAAAACATCCCTTCAGGGAGGGGATATGTGTATCCTTGTGGCAGATTCACTTTGCTCTACAGTAGAAACTAACACAACATTGTAAAGCAACTATACTCCAGTAAAACTTAATTTTAAAATAAATGAAAATTGTATTTGAAAAAAATCAGGGTGAGGAAAGGAGATAATATCAAAGATGACCAGATATTGTCAAAAGGCTGGAAATAAAAAGCAGACACTTGATCCCAAGCTGGTGGGTAAATGGAATGGGCCAAGTGGTCAATCTTTTAACCCCAGGACTATGTTGGGTCTAGTGGGGAAATATTTTTTTTTTTTTTACTTTTTATTTTGTATTGGCATATGGCCAACTAGCAATGTTGTGATAATTTCAGGTGGACAGCAAGGAGGCTATACGTATGGCATACACAAAGCTATACAGATACATGTATCCATTCTCACCCAGCCTCCCCTTAGTGAAGAAATCTTGGTCCCAGAGTTGAGTCCCAACACTAGCCATGCCTCCTTCATCCATTGATTCATTTGTGTAATATTTATGAACACCCACTGTGTGCCAGGTGCTCTATTATGTGCTAAGGGATAAATTAATGACTAAGACAGACAGAGTTTCTGTCTTCGCAGACACCACACAAGTCACTACACATTCATTTACCTTTGTGGCCAAAGTTATGAAAGGCAAGCCTAGCATACAATGAGAATTCATAAAAGGGGGATCTCACTTTGCTTGAAGACAAGGGGAAATTGTGGTGTCAGTTTTTAAAATGGAAATGAACATCTAATGGAAGGTAGGTAATTTGCATTTTATGCCTATAAATACACCAACTGTTACTAATCAGTAATACCAAACAGAAGTGTGTACCTGAACAGACCGTGTGCACTAGATACTCAGCAAGGAGGGGGAGAAAGGGATTCCACTGGGGAAGCCAGAGGGCACAGGAGAAGCTGGGTCCCTAGAGCTGTTGGATGAAAGCAAGGGTGAGGCTCCTGCTCACTTTCACTTAGAACCTATAAGGAACTAGGTCGCTGAGCACGAATAAGGCAGCAGTGCAGCCTGAGGTCAGTCTCTGACAAAACTCAGTGCCCCAGTTCTGATTCCCGACCCACGTTTTGGTTTCCTCAGTACTAAGGACTGCTGTGCACCCTACTTCCTTATTTCTCAGCCCCATTAACCCAGTTTTTATGAACTGTTCCCAGACTTCTGGATATTGCTTACCCATGCGCCAGATCTTTGCTGGTAAGAATCAGGACAGCACAAAGTCTGGGCTGTTACAAGGTAATAAGTATGCCTGGCTGATTGCAGACCAGTCCTTGGGTGTTTGAAGTATCTTTGGATTCATGCTCCCATGACCAAATTCCATCGCACCGCACAATTTTCAGGGAAGCCCGTCCCTGTAAGATCAGCGGCTAGAACTCCAGACTCGGCCACCTCAACCAGGTTCCTTGACCCACAGTCATGCATCCTTTCCTAGATAAAGTCAAGTAAATCAATCAGTCTTTACTTTATTCTAATGGTAGGTGTATGGGCATGGTGGGTTTGTCAGAGCAGAGGTTTGCGGGCGGAGGACTTTGGGCACCTAAGTAGCACACCACACGCTGGACCAACAACCCCACCACTTACGGATACAGCAGACGCGCCCTCCACTTGCCAAAGCCTGCTCTGTCTGGGTGTATGGAACGCATGCCCTAGAAAAGAAGAAAACTTGAAGACTGTCTTAGGAATAATAAACCTCAGGTGAAAGTGGACATCTGAGCAGAATTTTAAAGGATAGTCAGGCTGGCAAACTTGGAGCTGCCCAGGGTGAGGCTGAAGCTCTGCAAAGCTCTGGTTTCTGACTGACCATCTTGTTTTCAGCTAAAAATCAGCCATGCCCTTCCCTGGTTTCTCTCATTATCCTCCTTCCTCAGAGAGATCATCTCAGCCCAGAGACAAAAAGCTATTATTCTGGCTTCTGCTTTGTGTTTTGTTGACTTCCTAAGAAGATATACTATCTCTTCAGGTGTAAATTGGGGTTACCACCGCTGTCTTCGTGTTGATTGTTACGAGAATGGAACATGTGAGGGGAATTGAACAAAGTTGGGTTCCTGCCCCCTTACCAAAAACACTTTGACTAGTTTTGAATATTTTGCTCATTCCATGATTATTGTTTGAACACCTACTATATGCCAGATGCCTATCTGAGTAGAGGTAGCAGTGGATAAGATAAGTTCCTGTCCTTGTAGGTCTGACTTTCTAGTGGGAAGAAACAGTCAAGGACCTGTAAGCAAATAAATAATATAAACTCAGATCATTAATGAAAAAAACAAGACAGTAAGGTAGAGAATGATTGACGTGTTGGAAGTTGACATACACATCTTTCCCTATTAAGTTAGAATTTTAAACCACTGTGCTAAATTTTCCCATAAGTGATTAAAGTGATACAAATAGGGATTAATACTCCAGGACTGACTCACTTATCAGATCATGTTCCAGTTCATACGTTCTGATCTGGGGTTGGAAACCTTAGACACTACATCCAAGTTGTACTCACATGGCAGGCTGATCAGAGGGCCCAGGTGTAACTTACCATCTCAGCAGACCCTCAAGTCCCCAGGGGGTCACATGAAGTTAAATCCAGGACCAGGTATTTCAAGGGTAGCTCCCAGAGTGCTTTGCACGGTTGTACACAGAATGCCAGAAGCTGCACTCTGGTCTCTGATCCCTTACATCCTTGGAGCTCTGGAGAGGCTACTTCTTTGTGTAGACAAAGCTGAAGCCTGAATGGTGACTGAATTACAAGCAGGGAACCACGTGTGGCAGCTGAACTGTGGGACATGTTGAGTCAAGACAGAGTAGCTCTTAAGTTCCTGGGAAACCTGGGTTTTCTCAGTGTCTGGGTTTGATGTAGACCAGCCTGTTAGCTCTGTATCCTCAGGGGAAGGACCTGGAAAAAGAGGGCACATGGCATGCTGGCATGTTTTATGTGTGTTTATGTAAATGGCCTTATTTTAGGGATAAAAACAATACCTCCATGTACACTTTTAGGTAAGAAGGGTCCTGTGGTTTGTTATTCAGGCCAAAGTCTCTTCTCTCTTTTTCTTATATAATCAAACCAAATGTAGTTTCATCTTGAAACTAGTGAAGAGGCAATAAGCTGGAAAACTCTTTGGCCAGCTATCAACTTCAGGATGAAATTAAAAAAAAAAAATAAAAACTGCACACAAATTCCAGTCTTCTCTTTCATATGGAAATCTCAAGTTCCTTCTTGAACTGTAGTTTTCCCAAGATGATAGTGTATCAGTTCTTTGAGTTCTGGTCTCCCACCTCAAGGTACTTATTCACAGATTGATTTATTTTTTAATCTATGGCCTGACTTTGATATGTTTATAATGGCTGTCGGTTATAGAGCAGAGTTCCTGGGCTTATTAGGTTTGTGATCCAGAAGGGGACAGCAAAGCCACTTTCCTTACAGAACCATGGGCTATTGGAGTTGGACTCTTGGATGTTTTGCTTCTCTGGGTTTTCCATAAAAAATATATAGTAGTGTGTATATGATAATGCCTAACTCCTAATTTATCCCTCCTCCCAATTTCCCCTTTGGGTAGCCATAGGTTTGTTTTCTATGTCTGAGAGTCTATTTCTGTTTTGTAAATAAGTTCATTTGTTTCATTTTTTTAGATTCCACATATAAGTGATATCATATGATATTTGTCTTTCTCTGACTTGTTTCACTTAGTGTGATAATTTCTAGGCCCATCCACATTGCTGCTAATGGCATTATTTCATTCATTTTTTGGCGGCATAATATTGCATTGTGTGTGTACCTCATCTTCTTTGCAAACACTGAGTAGTTTAGACTTGAGGTCAGAGGAGACCTCTTTGCATAGATGCTCTTTCTTGGCCGTGTTCATCGGTGAATTCTTGGACTCACTCGGAACTCACTTAGGAAACATACTGCCTTCCAACATTGGTGAGAAATGTATTATTCAAATCTGTAGCCCACTGTGATTTTCTAGATACCATCTGAGTTGAGGCATGAATGATTTGAAGCCAAGCACGTGGATTCCTGCAGAAGAGTGTTCCAGGCCGAGGAAATATTTGGCTTGGGGATCCAGAGTTGAGGACAACGAAGAGACAAAGTCTGGTGTGGCTACAGTTTGGGATCAAGGCAGAGAGGGGCATGTGATGAAGACGGAGAGGTTGGCAATGTCTGCAACGGGAGAGCCCTGTGAGCTATGGTAAGGAGTTTGAGTTTATTTCACATACAATCAGGAGACTTTGGAGAGCATTAAACAGGGTAGTCATGGGATCCAATATATGTTTTCAAAAGGTTGCTCTGCCTGTTGTGTGGAGAATGGAAGTGGTGGGGCAAAGTGGAATAGGAAGACCAGTTAGGAAGCTGGTGGCTGAGTGCCAATGAGGTTGATGGTGACACAGATGAGAGGATGAGAATGGAGATGAAGGCGAATGGAAGGATTTAGGATACACATTAGCAGTGTCACCAGCAGCACTTGCTGATGGGATGAGAAGGAAAAGGAGAAATCAAGGAAGCCAGTGGCTACCAAGACTGGGAGGCAAGCAAGTGTTTTAGCTGGAAATGATACCCTCAGTTTTACATACAGTGAGTTGAGGTTGCTAGTGAGACACATTTTCCTTTAAATATTCTCTGATTTAGTTTAACATTAGCCTCTATTTGTCTGAATCAAATGAGCTTCCTGTGTCATGCTCCAGAAACTCTGCTCGAGCTCTTGCTTGAAATTCTGAACAAGAATCGGTGGTTCCCCAGTGGCAACAGTGATGTCGTAGACTTGAGAGGATGTCCTAATGTCCCATTTAGACAGGCCCCTCCTGGTCTCTGGTTGTGCTCAGCTTTTCTTTCCCTTTATAGACCGCCCCGGGGCACCTGCATTGCAGGTGGGAGAGGCAATGGGCAGGTAGACCAAGGACACCCAGGAGGTGGAGAGACAACTGGGTCATTGACCCCAATATGTGACCCTCAGGTGCTGCGGTCCTGCCCCAGCGGATCCAGGGTAATTCGAAGGGGAGATGGAGTAGGCGAGGAAAAACTTATTTATTTAGAAATATAAAAGAGATTAGGATGCTCAGACAGAGGACCTCTTGAGACCTGACTCGCCTTGCCCATCAGGCCTCTCCGCATGACCTTGTCATGGGTGGGATCTCCTGTGCTGGCTCCCGGCACTCAGCAGCCCAGTATTGGGTGGTTAGCATTTGGGCTCCTTTCTGTTTAGGTTTGGGTGGTAAACAGTAGATAATCAAAGACAAAGAGACCATATGAGATGAGATGTTTAGTTAGTGTTAATCGCCCAGTCATGCCAGACTCTTTGCGACCCCATGGACTGCAGCCCACCAGGCTCCTCTGTCCATGAGATTTTCCTGGAAAGGATACTGGAGTGGATTGCCATTTCCTTCTCCAGGGGATCTTCCCAACCCAGGGATCAAACGCGGGTCTCCTGCACTGCAGGCAGATTCTTTACTGACTGTGCTTGGGAGAAAACTAAGGTGAGGGGAGAAAGCCACCATCCCACTGGGGATGGGTGGGGATCAGGACTGCCTGTGCATCGATGGAGAGAAGCCAGAGGAGGGTCTTGAAGAACCAAAGAGATGAGCTCATTTCCTTGAGGACCAGGAATCTGGAGAAAGGATGTGTTCTGATGAGTATGGAAGACATAGGTTACAACTATGAAGAGACGTGAGCCTCCCAGATAAGCAGTAGCAGAAGACCTGGGCTGTGGGTAGAGGGTAGATTTCAAGGACTAAGCAATGCACTGTAACTTTGTTTTTAGGAGTGTTTTTCTCTCTCTCTCTGTTTTTGCTTTTTAGTGCAAATTAAAGCAATCTCTAGGGCTTCACCTGTGGCTCAATGGTAAAGAATCTGCTTGCAATGCAGGAGATGTGGTTTGATCCCAGGGTCAGGAAGGTCTCCTGGAGGAGGAAATGGCAAATGGCTCCAGTATTTTTGCTTGGAGAGTCCCATTGACAGAGGAGCCTGGTGAGCTACAGTCCCTAGGCTGAAGCGACTGAAGCAACTGAGCACACACACATGCAAAGCAATCTCTAGAGGCAACTGACCTGAGTGTTCGAGACCATATACTTGGTTTTTCCCCACAGATTTTATATCACTGATATTTCTACTATTATCACGGAGCTGAAATGTAATGTCTGCTCACTAATCTCCATTTATGAATGGTGAAGAGCATGGGCACAAGAGTCAGAGAACCTAGGTTGGAATCCTACCTGACTCCCATCTGCTATGAAATTGGATATATTATGTAAATCCTCTGGGCCTCAACTACTTCATCTTTTAAATGGGAGCAATTATAGTCCCTACCGGGACTGCTGTGAGGATAAAAGGAATGAATACATATTTAGCTCTTGAATTAGATCCCGACACATACTAAGCCCACTAAAATACCATTTTTTACAAGAAAAAGAACAGAGGAGAAAACAGGCCAACACGTTGTAGCCCCCCACGTTTTTGTGAGATTGAGGAAGAGGCCAAAGTGAACCTAGGTCATCTTGGCATGCTAGCATAAGTACCTGGGGACACACTGGGTCCTACATTAGAGGAAGAAGAGGGTGACTACATTAGTCAATTACACAGTATGTGGAAAACATAAAAACAGCAATCCAATGTCTGAATCTGCCTCCTAAAAGCATTACTAAGCCATTCCCCGAGCCTGAGACATAGGCTAATGGTGAGATCCCTTGAACCCATGAAACACCACTGTGAAATGTCTGGAGGCTTTCTAGATTAATATCATTAGAAAAATACTGTTAGAAAAATCCTGCATTAGAAACAGTCTATGCCTGGCTTTTACCGCTGTCCCCTTCTATTGATGCCATTTTTCTCCCGAGGAAACGAATGTTTAAAAATTATTTTTAAATGTAATAGGAAGAATTATCAATCCATTAAGGAAAACAAAACCATTCTAATTAACCACCATTCACGGGAAAAGAGCTCGCTGCTGCAGGGCTAGATAAATGCCAATCCAAAGCTACAAAAATTGAGCCAGCCACACGGTCAAGTTCAATTATATTTCATCCTCACTAGGCCAAGTAATTGATATTATTTTCCCTCATGGATGCTGATGGAGAGGGAGTGATTTCTGCCTTGGCTGGACCCAGCAACATGAGCAGCTTCTGGTCTGCAGTTCAAGGAACCAAAAAATGTACAGGGCATGTTCAACAGGCAATCTTTCCCCAGATCAACCTGCCTGAGGGAATGGAGATAGGGAGTCTCCGTGAGTTCAGAGCAGAGACCACTCCACCCCACCACCACCCCCCAACCCCATCTACTGTCAGTCTTCTTGCTTGGGGATGTTTACTCCAAGTCAGCCTTTCAGTTCAGTTCAGTCGCTCAGTCGTGCCCGACTCTTTGCGACCCCAGGAATCGCAGCACGCCAGGCCTCCCTGTCCATCACCAACTCCCGGAGTTCACTCAGACTCACGTCCATCGAGTCCGTGATGCCATCCAGCCATCTCATCCTCTGTCATCCCCTTCTCCTCCTGCCCCCAATCCCTCCCACCATCAGAGTCTTTTCCAATGAGTCAACTCTTCGCATGAGGTGGCCAAAGTACTGGAGTTTCAGCATTAGCATCATTCCTTCCAAAGAACACCCAGGGTTGATCTCCTTTAGAATGGACTGGTTGGATCTCCTTGCAGTCCCAGGGACTCTCAAGAGTCTTCTCCAACACCACAGTTCAAAAGCATCAATTATTCAGCGCTCAGCCTTCTTCATAGTCCAACTCTCACATCCATACATGACCCACTGGAAAAACCATAGCCTTGACCAGACGGACCTTTGTGACTTAGTAAAACTTTCAGTTCTGGATACAGAGCCTGCTGAAAAAACCTTCTGCTTGTGAAACTGATTGGTGTTGTTTTGGGGCTCCGAAGAGCTCTGGTACCAGAGTTCTTTATGTCTCAGCACAGAGAAGAATTCAGGGAGAGCAAAGTGATAGATGGGAAGTGATTTATTAAAACAGGATGCTATGAGGCTTACAAGCGGGTTGGTGAGAAATGCTCCACCCAAAAACTTAGAGGGTTACAGTTCTATAATCAAAGGAAAAGTGGAGAGGGGGAGAAGAATTTGTTTGTCTTTCTTGAGTAGAGGTCATGTTTCCATCATCAGCTTTGCCTCCAGGTTGGGCAGGAGAGTTTCCTTGTCCCTATGTGGTCAAACTGGGTCCACAAATGATTGTTTTTTATGTCCTAAGGATCATTAACTCAGAGTTCACTGGGCAGGAGGTAGGTCTCATGCCACCGTTGTTTTATTGTTTGAGGGCACGTCTTGTGCCTTTGCTGCAGGGTTTTGTTGCTAAGCAAGCCTGCTTCATTTTGTGGTCAAGCAAGCCTGGTTTCTTGAGTAATCATTAACTTATAGGAGTCTCCCATAGTTTCTCCTACTTAGAGTCCCCCAGTGGGATTAACTATTTCATCACCTACCTTGTCGCTTCACTCTAACACTTAGGCAGAAAGAAACTAGGTAATGATGTGTCCCTTTCCATCAGCAAGAAGCAGTTATAACAGTGACAGTGAATGTTGCTTTTAAAAATAAATAAATAAAGCCTATCTTTAAATGACTGAGTCCTTCAGTTCATTCTGTTTCATGACCTTGATAGCTAAATGGTTATTTACTGAGGGATTTGTAAGAGCTGTTGCTTCGTATTCAAGAATTAGGGGAGAGCATGGGACTTCTCAGGCGGTGCGAGCAGTAAAGAACCTGCCTGCCGGTGCTGGAGATGTAAGAGACATGGGTTCAATCCCTGGAGAATCCCAAGGACAGAGAAACTTGGTGGGCTACAGTCCCTGGGGTCTCAGAAAGTCAGACACGACTGAAACGACTCAGCATGCACACACGTCCTTCAGCTGCTCATCTCCACAGTGAAGTAAAGATAATCCCCAAACTTCCCTTTGAATGATTAGGGAATCTAATCCCAGTCCAGGGACGTGAGATTTCAGCACTAACCAGGACAAAGAAGTGAATTATAGAGCTAATTATCATCATTCAGGCAAATAAATGCTAGCCATTCAAATCTGCTCCTGCTCAAAAGTGCTGTTTGTTGAACTTCAATAATGCCATGGGACATAATGATATAAATATTTCTATTTTCTAGAAGGGCCTGCATGGAAACAAAGCCCCGAGAATCCAGCAAAGACTGAGACTGAGAAACATCAAAGAAACACTTCATCACGTTAGGTATCTCTGTGGAACCTTACTGGACAGCCGATGACTGTGGGGCTCTGTCTTGTTTTGATGATAATTCAGCAGGAAGAACTCTTAGACACCTGCCATATCAGCAAACTGTTCTTTCCCAAGAGAAAATTCCATATATTGATCAAGAGAACCCATATGGGTTAGGATGAAAAATACACACATGGGTTTTTAGAGTAAATGGTGATGACCTTCTACTCAGAGAGGCGAAGACCCTGTGTGTCCGAGATCACACAGTTAGTGAGGGGCAGACCCAGGACATGTAACCACCATGTTTTCTAGACAGCCGAGTCACTGCTCTTTCTATTTCACTGAGCTGCCTTGTAGGGAAAACATTGGAATTACTGGAGTTGAAAAAAAAAAATCAACAGGAATATTCAACTTGCTTTACCCTTGAGATAGACAGCTCTCGAGTGCAAAGGAAAAACTGCTCCATGTCTCACAGCCCACCGTGCCTAGATTTGGGTGGAACTGATGTCTCAGGATTGGTGGAACTGAGGCAAGCAGCGATCTGGGCCAGACTACGGACAAGCTGGAAGTGGCTCAAAAGGGTTCTAGCGATCATGAGAGTTTCCCAAAGTACTACTGGCTTATGGCCCAGGGACTGCAGGAACTGAGCGATTAGGAGGAGGCATTCCATCTGGGGAGGACTAGATGGGGGAGATACGTTCTCTGCGAGAGGAATCCACATCCACACTCTGGGGGTGTGTTTGTTTAGCTGCTTGTTGGTATTGTTGTTCAGTCATTAAGTCATGTCTGATTCTTGGCGACCCCATGGACTGCAGCATACCGTGCTCCCTTGACCTTCACTGTTGCCCAGAGTTTGCTCAAATTCATGTCCATTGCAGATGTTTACTGAGTCTCTACTATGTGAACTGCCTTGTATCTTTTCATGAAATGATTATAAAGGGAACACTTTATAAAGGACACACTTCCATGTGTGTACATGGAAGTGAAGGTTGAAGAATAGAGATTGTGCTTAGTATAAAAGTCACTTGCCTTGGAGTTCTATGTCGGGGGCAAAAAGGACCCCGAATGGGACTAGAGCAGGCAGGCCAAGACACCTGGTCTCAGGTAGAAACAGGAGTCAAAGCCACTTTTCTTTTCTCTTTTTTTTTAAAGGGTAAGGAGAATGGATTAAAAAATATATTTTTTCAGTTATTAGTCACTGAAGAGGAAAAGGAGGAGGATGTTATCTGCTACTTAAAATTCCCAGAAATTTCCAGACAAGTTTTCGTCCCATATTTGCTAGACACAGTATATATTTGTTGTGAACTGAACTGGTGAAAGAATGGCTAGTCAGGTATCATTTGAAGAACCATGTTGAGTTGGTTGATTTTTCCAGTTAACTAGGATTTCCTATAGCTGTGGAGTCACCTGGCTTTAACCGTGTTATTTGATCATATTTTTAGTGCCTCGGTCATGTTCTTTTCTTCTTAAGCATATTTTATGGAACATAATATTACCTTTTCATTGGTGGCTTTACTGTGTACAACTATGGCTTTGGGGCGTTGGAAATGTGAGCTACTTGCCCCCACCCTACAGTGGTTTTTTTTCTTGGAGCGTCTTCTGCCTCCTTTTCACCTTACCCGTCATCACGAACGTGTGTCACCATGAGCCAGACTTGCTCTAGGCACCTGGAAACAACAGTGAACCAGCTGATGTGCTTCCTTTACAGAGTTTCCAGTTTAATCTGAAACTCAAACAAACCAGGCAAATAATTACAATCTGAAGTTAAGTCTTTCTTTTGCCTCAGTTCCTTGACCAAGTATCAAACCCATGTCTCCTGCAGTGGAAGCATAGAGCCCTAACCACTGACCACCAGGAAAGCCCCTGAGGTAAATTCCATGAAGGCAACTGCTAAGATAGAGAAAAATATTAGAAAAAAGTGAGCGTTCCTATAGCAGGGTAAGTCCCAAAGACCATGCCCTGAAGGTGACAGTTTAGCCACAACCCGAAGGAGGAGGCAAGCCAACTGTGGGGAAAATGCCTGGCAACTCTTCCCCTCAACCTTCCTCTCAATTTCATTGCTAAAGTTGGCCAGCAAATATCAGAAACTCCACAAACATCAGAAACTCACGTCTGTTAAATCATTAATCTCATGTTCACAGGAAATATAGATGTTGCTCTTAAGGGGATTTCAGGTTTTCTTTAGGCGAAAATATATGTTTATCACAGCTATTTTATTAACCCTTCATCTCACTTTGGAAAGACCTGCAAAGCACTGATTCACAGAGGAGTAAAAAATGAATAATGCATGGCCCCCTCCACCTTAGGAATTGTGTTAGTCAAGGTAAGTGAGGTTGCTTTGTAGCAACAGGTAATCCCCAAATCTCAGCGGCTTAATGTACTAGTAGTTTATTTCTCACTCACACAATTTCCAAAGTGGATCAACAGCTCTCTTAAAAGTCATTACTCAGAGATCTGGCCTGATTCTGGCCCCTATCCACAGGAGGTGAAGAGGAGCTGGAGGTTCAAATATTTTGAAAGACTAGTCTTGCAAGTTGCTTAGATTATTTCCACCCAAATCCCAGTTGGCACTAGTGGTAAAGAACCTACCTGCCAATCCAGGAGACATAAAAGACTTTGGGTTGGGAAGATCCCCTGGAGGAGGGCATGGTAACCCACTCCAGTATTCTTGCCGGGAGAATCCCCATGGACAGAGGAGCCTGGCGGGCTACAGTCTGTGGGGTTGCAAAGAGTCAGACATGAATGAAGCGACTAAGCAGGCACACGCACTTGCAAGTTGCTTACATTATTTCCACCAAATTCCAAACACATAGCTTCACATTAACTGCAAAGGGACTGAAAAATGGGATATCCCTATGTCTCCAGAAAGAAGAAATGGGAGTGCTGAAGATACGTCTGGCCTCCATTATAGGACGTTCTTAATTTAGTGGCCCAGAAATATCATTAGACACCACAGTGTCCTTATTCAGAGAAACTATCAAAAGCATCAACCAGAGGCAGAAATAAAGGTGGGAGTCCACAGAGGTGACATTGATTAATTCTGATTAATCAGTAATAGCTGAGAACAGAATTCTGCTAGAGAAACCAGGTTTGATCAGAATCTTAAAGGATAAATAGGTATTTAATTGGTAGAAATAAAAGAGAGAAGGCACAAAAATGTGAAAGTTCATACCAGCCAGAAAGGGTGAGGCATCTTGTAAGACTGGAAGAAACAAGAGTAGGAAAAAAAGAGGGACCAGATTCCCAAGGCCCTTCATATCCAGGGCCTTGGATGTGAAGTTAAATAGTTTGGCTTTTAGTCTATGGAAAACAGGAAACCATGAAAGCTTTTTGAATAGGTGGTAATATCATGAGTTTTGTGTTTTAAAAAGAGCTATTTTCTTTTCTTTCTCTTTGGTTGTTGGCTGAGGTTGGTGGAGAGCTCAGTTCAGTTCAGTTCAGTTGCTCAGTCGTGTCCGACTCTTTGTGACCCCATGAATCGCAGCACACCAGGCCTCCCTGTCCATCACCAACTCCCGGAGTTCACTCAGACTCACATCCATCGAGTCCGTGATGCCATCCAGCCATCTCATCCTCGGTCGTCCCCTTCTCCTCCTGCCCCCAATCCCTCCCAGCATCAGAGTCTTTTCCAATGAGTCAACTCTTCGCATGCGGTGGCCAAAGTACTGGAGTTTCAGCATTAGCATCATTCCTTCCAAAGAACACCCAGGGCTGATCTCCTTCAGAATGGACTGGTTGGATCTCCTTGCAGTCCCAGGGACTCTCAAGAGTCTTCTCCAACACCACAGTTCAATGTCTGATAATTGAGGATGTTGCTACTTCGTAACAGGTTATTTCTTTTCTTTTGAGAATTGATATACTTTCTGTGTGCTGGAGAATCTCATTAGTCCTCCATGTCATCAAGAATAGCACTGATGAATTAAATATCCCTATAAGGCCTATGTACTCTAGTGAACTGGTGGCATTAATGACATGTAAAAATGTCACAAGTTACATCATCTGTCAGCCTTGCAGAGAACTTGATCCAAATGCTATTAGGAGAACCAGAGCCACATGCCAGCTCCTCAGCAGAGCTCAGAACACCGACATCGGAGTTCAGGGATTGCTGGCAACCTTTTGGCTCTGTTGTCATCCGTACCTTTAGGTTCCAGCTTTCAACTTGTTTCTGATCGGCTAATAACAGCCCATATACCTTATTTTATTTTTAATTGGAGAAAAATTGTGTTACAATGTTGTGTTGGTTTCTGCTGTACAACAACCTGAATCGGCTATAGGTATACATACATCCCCCTCACCCTTCTCAGTCATTGCCGAGCACTGAGCTGGGCTCCCTGCGCTCTACAGCAGCTTCCCAGGAGCTGTCTGTTTCACACACCGTAGCTTACATATGTCAGTGCTCCCCTCTCAACCTGCCCCACCCTCTCCTTCCCACTCTCTGTCTACAAGTCTGTTCTCTGCATCTGCATCACTATTTTTGCCCTGCAAATAGGTTCATCAGCACACTTTTCTAGATTCCATATGTATGCATTAATATACTGTATTTGGGGCTTCCCAGGTGGCCCAGTGGTAAAGAATTTGCCTGCAATACAGGAGATGTGGGTTCAATCGCTGGGTCAGGAAGATCCCCTGGAGGAGGGCACGGCAACCCACTCCAGTATTCTTGCCTGGAGAATCCCATGGACAGAGGAGCCTGGCAGTCTACAGTCCATAGGGTCACAAAGAGTCAGACACGACTGAAGCAACTGAGCACAGCACAGCACACACTTTATTTGTTTTTCTCTTTCTGACTTACTTCACTCTGTATGACAGGCTCTAGGTCCATACACCTCTCTGCAACTGGCTGAGTTTTTGTTCCTTATTATGAACCGCCCATATCTTAAACTTTAACCCAAAAGATAAAGATCCATCTCCTCGTGGAGCCTCAGTCCTACTGCTCCTCGGTAGTGTTAATAATTAAACGTACTTCTCCATTACAGCATTTGTCTAAATGCGTGGAAATTTAAGTCCTAACATAATCGAAGTTTCTTTAGTTTCTCTGTAGCTCATCCACCAAGGTCCCAACCCTTTTCATTCCTACATCCCCAGTCTGAAGAACAATTAGAAATATAGAAACATAAAAACCCTGATGCTATACGATCTTTCTCCAGCAACGTTTAACACACCTCTCTTAAGTAGAAGTCTCTGTTGGTTCTCCAACCAATGGCCAGTTCTTTCCCTACTCCTTGGTGTCAAAACCCTGATTTTGCCCAAATATCCTGAACTTTTCCCTCATCTGACTCAGGAATAAACCCAGATTAATCTAGCCATGGCATATTTGTGCTCCTTGTCAGTGATGGACTTAGGGGTGACCCAGTCTAGACAATGATGCATGAGTACAGGTCTGCTTTGGGGGTTCTTGGGAAATGTTGCCTTGATTTTGAAGAGCACAGATACCAGTCTTTGTTCCTCTTCTTCCACTGGATGCTGTTGTGTCAAGAAACAGTGCCCAGCACAGCAGTGGCCACCTTGCAGCCCTGGGGGAGCCCCACTGAAGCAATGCCAGTGCCCTGGGGAAAACCAAGCAGGAAGATGAGAGGAGCCTAGGGCTCTGGTGGCATTGCAGTCACCACCGTAACCAAGCCCAGAGGAGGTCTCCGTCAAGGACCTCTTTTATGTGAGATGACTTCTTTTCTTTACTTTTCTAAGCTCATCAGTTTGAAGTTTTCTGTCACTTACAGCAGAAGCACTGTGGTGATGCACTCCATTTCTTCCCATCCCATCTTTCCCAGTGAGGAAAGCAGATAGTCAAAGCAGAGGGTTCCTGTTACATCACTCCAGGCTATAACATCAAATCAAACCAGCCTATCTTGAAGGAAATCAACCCTGAATATTCATTGGAAGGATTGATGCTGAAGCTCCAATACTTTGGCCAACTGATATGAAGAGCCGACTCCCTGATGCTAGGAAAGACTGAGGGCAGGAGGAGAAGTGGGTGACAGAGGATGAGATAGTTGGATGGAATCATCGATTCAATGGACATGAGTTTGAGCAAACTCTGGGAGATAGTGAAGGACGTGGAAGCCTGGCGTGATACAACTGAACAACAAGGATATAACGTAATCGGTGCCCTGGGCCTGAACAAAGAAGGTTCCAGAAAGCAGGCAGTGGGCAGATGATTTCATCTGAGTCACAGAGGAGATCAGGAAGAAAGCCAAGAAGGTAACCAAGACAGTGGCTTCCTCCTTGAAGGGCAGCTGAAGTGTGAAGCCTGGTGCTTCTGGCTGATTCCTTCTGCCCACAAACTTGGGCCACTTCACTCAACATCTCAAAGCTTTAGCATTTCTCATCTGTAAGATATATGCCTCGCAGGTTGTTGGGAGGACGGAAAATAATGCGTGATACTTCATCTCCTGTAGCACTTCCAGCCCATGCAGTATGGGCATACAGCAAATGTACACATTTTATCTTAACAAGTATGATGATTCTTAAACTTTTTCTCCATCGGATCTTTGATGGTAGCAAAGAACCTCTGGGTCGTTTCCTCTTTTATTGTCAATTGATCTACCGATTTATAGAAGAGAAGGGAAGGAAAGTGTTCCCCGAATGAGGCTCAGTTCACAACTATGATCAGGGACTCATGACTTCATATCTGACACCCACATCCAAACAACTCCATCTCATGTATGTGAGAGCTCACATGGATCAAGAAGGATCTCAGGATCATACCTGAGAACCACTTTTTCCCCTCAGATTTATTGAGAAATGATTGCCATATAACATTGTGTAAGTTTAAGGTGTATAATATGTCAAATTGATACACTTATATATTACAAAATGATTATCAATGCAGCTAACACCTGCATCACATCATATAATTGTTATCCCTTTTTTTGTGGAGAGAACATTTAAGATCTACTCTCAGAAATTTTCAAGTAAATATTTAAGATAGCATTATTAACTATAATGCCCATGCTGTGCATAACATCAGATCCCCAGAACTTATCCATCATGTAAGTGGAAGCATGTATGCTTTGACCAACACCTCCCTATGTCCCCTACCCCAGGCCCTGATAACCACCATTCTAACCTCTGTTTCTGTGATTTCAGAATTTTTAGATTCCACATATAAATGATACCGTATAGTATTTTTCTTTCACTGTCTTATTTTGCTCAGGCTGATGGCCTCAAGCTCTGCCTATGTTGTTACAAACAGCAAGATTTCCTTCTGTCTTTGGACTGTATGTACATCTTATATATTTACCCACTGATAGATACATAGATTATTTCTATATCTTGACTATCATGAATGAACACAGAGTATATATATTTCTTGGAGATTCTGATTTCATTTCCCTTGGATGTGAAAAGAAAGTGGAATTTCTGGGTCATATGATAGTTCTGGGCTCCCCTAGTGGCTCAGTG
The DNA here is from genome assembly GCF_023091745.1 of Budorcas taxicolor. Classification (NCBI taxonomy): domain Eukaryota; kingdom Metazoa; phylum Chordata; class Mammalia; order Artiodactyla; family Bovidae; genus Budorcas; species Budorcas taxicolor. The sequence continues at coordinate 24,614,010 of NC_068933.1, forward strand.
GTAAAGAATCTGCCTGCCGATAAATGTATAATTATGGTTGACTCACGTTGTACAGCAGAAATCAGTAAAATGATACAAAACTTTAAAAATAAACAACAAAAAAGAAATCCACTTGCCAATGCAGGAGATGTGAGTTCAATCCCTGGGTCAGGAAGATCCCCTGGAGAAGCAAAGGGCAACCCACTCCAATATTCTTGCCTGGGAAATCCCATGGACAGATGAGCCTGGTGGGCTGCACTCCATGGGGTCTCAAAAGAGTACAACTTGACTTAGCGACTAAACAATGACAACAACATGGTAGTTCTATCTTTAATTTTTTGAGGGAACTCTGTATTGTTTTCCATAGTGGCTGGACAGTTTATATTCCCACCAGCAGTGCACAAGGGTTCACAGGATCCATTTTCTTAAGCTATAGTGCCACTTAAAAATGAAGGAAAATTTGATATGGAAGAACCATTTTGACTGAGTGTTGTGCCACTTACACATATGCCGCATTAATTTTTTTTCATAACTACTTGTTAGTCTCCAGTTTGAGAGAAAGAGAATGAAAAAAACCCTGGAACGTTCTTGCTTGGAATGATAATTGCTCATTAGAACCTCATTTCGTTATAATTGTACAATTCATTATGCTGAGCACTTCATTAGAAATATTGTAAAGCTCCTGACAACTCGAATATGTTACATCGAATATTGGAATGTATCTGATTTAGAGCTTTACTGTTTCTTGAGGGCATTTTCTAATTAATGCAAGTCTGAGAAACCAGAAAAAGTGAGAGTCTCCATATTTTCTTCTGGGGGTCATTACCGGAGACGTGTTTTAAGAAAATCAGTCTGAAACAGGAAGCTTTCTTTAGCCCTGAGAGAAAAAAATAGTCCATAAACCTGAAATAGTCACAATGAGGCCACATCTGTCTTTACAAATACAAATAGCTCAGAATGATCTGCAATTATTACAAAACCAAATCTTTTTCGAGTGCTGTGAGGGACTTTGGGGTAAAGAGAGCAGATTGAACATTTTCATTTATTGCTCTTTCTTCTTGAAAGCCTACTACAATGACAGCAACAGGGGCTTAAAAAACCCACAAGGACACAGGAAATGAAGGAGAAGAGCAGAACTGCAAAGTCCTGACAGCTGGAAGCAGAGGGACAAGGACTATTGACTTTTCAGACCCAAGAGCCAGAATCCTAAGCCAGCAGCACGGGAGGTGAGATGAACGCTCATTGCACTCAGCACCCCGAATATGCAGGGATTAGTGGCTCCAGTGATTGGGATTAAAGGTGGAGTTCTAGAAGGATCCACTCAGGGTCTGCTTGGGACACATTTGGATTCTCAGCAGAGGGACTGTCACTTGTCTCCACTGGCACAAGTCGAGACGTTTTTCCCTCTGGAGAGGGTGGAAGAGGGGCCTCAGTACTGGAGGAGCCTAGAAATAGTTGATGGCAAGTCTCCCATAATACAGGCTTCCCAGGTGGCTCGGCCAGTAAGGAATCTGCCTGCCATGCAGGAGATCTGGGTTCCATCCCTGGGTCAGGAAGATCCCCTGGAGGAGGAAATAGTAACTCAATCCAGTATTCATGCCTGGAGAATTCCATGGACAGAGGAGTCTGGTAGGCTACAGTCCACGGGATCACAGAGTCAGACACACTGAATGACTAACACACACACACACACACACACACACACTACCATAATACAGTGGGGGGACCAGAGGAGCACTTACGTACCTCATGATGAGATCTTCCCTCCAAGCCCTGTTGGGTGAGTAAGGTGTTGGCAACAGAGCCTAGACCCTGAGCATGAGTCAGGAAGATGCTTCCCTGAAGAGGCTGACCATCCCCAGGAGAAACACCAAACATGTCCACCTCAGGGAGTTCTCAAGAACACAGCCAGTCAGAACAGTGGTTCCCAAAGTGTGGTCTCCAAACCTGCAGGTCCGGTACCACCTGGGAACCGGCTAGAAATGCAAATTCCTGCACCCTGCTGCAGACCTACAGAATCAGAACCACTGGGGTAGGGCCCTGAAATCTATGAATACTTTGAGAAGCCCTCCAGGTATTTACTAAAATTGAGAACTACTGCTTTTGTTGGAGATGAGAAAACTGGGGCTTAGAGATGAAAACTAACCTGCGAGGAGGCAGAGAGCAGCTCACTGCATGCAAGAATACCCCAACAGTCTGGGTTCTAGAAAGCCCGGTGGTCAGCCTCATACAGTAGGGAAGTCCATGGATTCTGACATTCTTGTCCTTAATGGCTTCTAGAAGTGCATAAAAGGTTCGTTTTCTTCTTGGTTGCATGTAGCTATCAGGGAAATTTTGGGATGTCCAGGGATATTTCTCTGTCCTCTGCCTCAACCTACCGAGTAGTTCAAGCAGGAGTTGGCCCATGAGAACTTGGAGGCAGACCCTCAGGGCTCAGTCGGGCTCTCTGACTTGCCTCCTTTTCATCTCGTTGCCCTCCAAACCCTTCAGAGGCAAAGGCTGGCCCTCAGATACTCTTCCTTCCCCAAAAGGGTACATAGCAAAAGCAGCTATTCTAGCTTTGCTACCCACATTGATTTACATTTTTTTTCATAACCCTTTAGTTTCCTCTTGATAAGATTATTCCCAGCAGATATATCAGGAGGAAACGTTGACTCAATGATCTGCAAAATTCCAACAACTCTGAAATTCTGTGATTCTGCTGTTATATAACTTAATGTTATATGAAAGATAAAGGTATGCATCACAGGTTTTAAGGGACTCCAGAAATGTCACTAGCTATTAGTGCTTCCTTGAAGTCTCTTTTAGGCATTGACAGCTGGGGTCACATTTCCACTAGGCTGACGAGGAATCGAAAGAGAAAAGACTTTGAGCTGGCCTCATGTGGGCTGCTCTGTGATCAGCTGAGAGCTCCTTTCTGTCCACTGTTATCCACCCCAGCTCAGAAGGGTCCATGAGAGTGGCTGAGGATAGACTACATTAGAGGGGACATCTTGGGTTGAGCATGAGCTTGGTTATCCAACCCTCCAGGGTTCAACCCTCAGCTCTGCTATTGACTGGCAATGCCATCCTAAGCTCTCAGCTTTCTCAACTGAAAAATGAAGGTTATGCCAACCTCTTCCTAGGACTATGGTGGGAATGATCCACATATCATTCCCACCTGATGTCATGCCCCTCTCATAGTAAGAACTGGATCATCTGTAGCTCTTAGTTACAGCATCCCTAACAAGGCAAATTGCTTGCAAGGCTCAGGGCATGTAATGCAGGACTGGGGACCATTCTCATAGACACTGGGACTTTGAGTTTTGACGAGCACTGATTTGCAAGAACTAAACTAGAAATAGTTACAGCTATCCCTACTGTCATTAAAAAGAATCAAGAGTTAATTTTGTGAATTTGAATGGATTTTTAATTTGAGCTGGTTGTTCTCATCAGTGATGAAGAATTTTCTGACACTTATAGATAACCAAAAATGGACTGGTGGCTTCAATGGTGGGAGGGTTCATCTCCATAGCCGGGGGGAGGCTTAGGGCTGGGGCAGTGGACTGCTTGGCCGGACCATATTAGAGGACACTGAAGAGCTGGTAATGGTTTGTGTGGCTGAGTTTAAGTTTTCCAAAATTCCAAAAGTGCCTCACAGCTCTCTGAGCTGCCCTGGTAATCTGTTGTTTTTGCTTCAAGTTTCTTTGGTCTTACAAACTACCCATCAAGTAATTGAGAATCTATAAATAAACATTAGAAGCCAGCCCCTCATTGATCAACTTTCAGGTTTTCCTTGATGAGTTTTCTTGAAGCTCGGTTCTTGTGTATAATTTTATTCATGCATCTCCCGGGGAAAGACCCTTTCCCCAGTCTTTGAGGAGGGTGGCAAACAGTTGCAAAGTCAAGGCAAGGAGACAGCAGTGCTGCGTTTGCAGAGTTAACAGCCAAACCTACGAAATGAATACCATTTCCATGCGAGGAGGAGGGAAAAGGACAAATGCCTGCCAGACCTGTGCATTTCCTGAATCAATGCCAGTCCCAGGCCACAGAGCCCTGTACTCAGATGCTTCAGCTGGATTGCTTGAGTATTGACATTGCCTTGAAAACTGAGACCCTTCAAAGGAGTAAGAAGAAAAAATACATTTAGAGGAACATTTACATAGAGGCTTCCCTTGGGTTCCTGCTGCCCAACTGAATTAACATCAAACTGTTGCCCTGGAAAGGGGTCATGGGAGGTGGTTTTTCCTGGCCCCACACAATGAGCACAGTCAATATGGAAGCTGCCTGGTTTTCATTTGGAAGAAATTTACATTTGATCCCACCCTCACCCCAAACAGCTACCCTCCTATCTGTTTCACTCTATCATTCTGAGGCCCATATATTTGCAAAAAAAAATGCCTCCACTGTTCTTTCCCCTGACAACGTGGCTCTAAAGTTCCTCTCCCTCAATCTTTCTTCCACCTCAAACAAAAGTCCCAGTTTTGCGTTCGGACTGGTATCAACGAGTTTGGAGGGAAAACGCGGAAAGAACCAATTCATCCTAAAAAGTCAATAGCTGATAAATTCTTGGAGCAGTCCTAACAATTTTATGAATTAAAATATCTCAGCTTTATAGTTCCAGGGTTTAAAAGTTAGCCCCTTGAACAGTTCATTTACTAAGATCATTTCCTTCACTATGATCAAAGGCAAAAAAGAAATCTGAGCATCAGAAAAGTTGCTCTTCCGTGTTGCTTCATCTGATAATAAGGAAGTTTTACATCTGGGAAGAACAGATGCTAATGTTAATTCCCCAATATTCAGAAATCCACAGTCAGAATAGATAAGAATCATGGAAGACCCCTTAGACAGACACAAAAAGAACAGTAACCCCACAGAGTCCTCAAATTCCCGGTCCTTATCCTGGGGCCTCCTTTTTTAAAAATGGTAATATAATTACAATGTCATGTAAGGTTCTGCTGCACAATGAAGTGAACCATCCATAGGCATATATACATCCCCTTCCTCTCAAATCTCCCTCCCCTTCAACCTCATCCCACTCCCCTAGGTCATCACAGAGCATGAAGCTGAGATCCCTGTGCGTTGTAGCAGGTTCCCACTGGCTATCTATTCTATACATGATAATGTATATATGTTAGTCCCAATCTCCCAATTCACCCCACCCTTTCTGTCCACACATCTGTTCTCTACATCTTCGACTCTATTCTTCCTTGGAAATGGGTTCATCTGTACCGCAGGGATTCTCAGGGATGAGCCTCCCACTCCTATTTATTCTTTAGTCTCCCTTCCTTCCTACTCGCAGTGCCAAATAAGGAGTGTCTTTGTCCTTAGGGAGTGCGGGCAGAAGGAGCATCGCTTGATGTTAGAGTTTTAACATTCAAGTAATGTGTTAATGCTTGTCAATGGGTTGCTACATGTTACTACTGCTCTAAATGCCTTCATTCATTCATTTCACAAGTATTTCCTGAGCGCATCCTATGTGCTAGTAGTCACTTCCAAATACTGTTTGTTCATTCATCCAGGGCTTGACCTCTTACATGTCAAGTATTGTTATAAAGGCTTTTCATTCTTTATTCATTCATTCAACAAGGATTTACCAACAGTCTTCTCCGTGTGAGGCACTGATTTAGACTTTGTAGAGGTGAGCCAAGCAAAACTTCTGCTACTTTATTGAGGGCTGCCAGGCAATACACACACACACACACACAACAAGAAAGCATACTGTGTATCAGGTGACGCTAAGTCCTACAGAGAAAGATCAGTTCAAGGGAATGGACAGAGCACCAGGTAGATGTTGCTGTGTTTAGGTCTCACTGATGCATTTGAGCAGACAGTGAGCAAACAGGACAATTCAGAGGAAACACCAGTACGTGGGCCCTGAGATAGGGGTGTGCTTGGCCTAGCTGAGAAAAATCAAGGAAGGAAGGGGTGATGTGTGCAAGAGGGACAGGCATGCCTGAGACAGAGGGAGCTGGAAGGAAACTAGCAGGGACTCTTGGGGCTCTGCAAGGGCATGGGCTTTTACTCCAAGTTGGACGGGAACACACTAGAGGGCTTTGACCATGGGAATGACTTGTTTTAAATGCATCCTCCAGCTGCTGTGCTTAAAATAGTCTAGGACTTCAGGGTGAAAATCAGAGGGTCAATTCAATGGCTAGGACAGCAATCCAGACTGGAGGGGATAGTGGCTGTGGGCTGAGGCCATGACCGCAGAGGTGGTCTTCAGGCCTTGGTTATCTCTGAAGGTAGAGACTGCAGGGTGGGCTGTGGGACCAGATGTGAAACATGAGAAGTTGAAGATGGTCCCAAGGATTTTGTCCTGAGCAATGTCATGGCTGAGTTGACGTTTACTGAGATGGTGGAAGTGTCAGAGGAGCTGTTCGGGGGAAGAGCTGGAAGGGGGGCATTCAGTTCGAGATGTTATTCAGTGGCAGGTGCTCATGATAATCTCAGTAAAGAGCCCGAGGAGGGCATTTCAGTGTTAGTCAGCCATGCCAGGGAGATGTCCCAGCTAAGAACCCAAATGAGGGCATTGGAGGTGTTGAAAATCACAGACCAGGCAAATGACCGAACGTGTATGGGGTTAGAAGAAAGGTCCCAGCACTGAGTTCAAGGGCATGTCAAGGTCTAGAAAAGGAGGGGCAATCCAAAACAGAGAGGAAGATGTAACCAGTGAGGTGGAAGGAAAAACAGAGTCAGCGGTTATTCTGGAAACGAAGAGGCAAGGAGGTGCTCAAGACAGAGGGAATCATCAACAACGTCAGGTGCTGTGGGTAAGTGAGATCAGACGAGGGGTCACCGACGTCCCCTGGGAAGGTACTGGTGGCCCTAACCAGAGCCGTTCAGAGGAGTGTTGAGGAGATACACCCCATCAGGGCATGTCGGAGACAATGGCGTTGATGTATTTAATTCCATGTTATTATTTTCGTTCTACAAATGAGAGAGGGTTGAGCTCAGCCATATTAGCATGCAGACACGCCCTTCTAAGCTCAGTGTGCTTGGAACCTGGATGCTCTCAAATCACCATGGGCAGTGGAGAGCGAGAAGAAGTCTGCTGGCATCTCAGGACAGCAACCACTAGAGAAAGAGGACAAGAGAAAGGCAGAGAGTGTGACCTTACTCCCAGCCCCCAGATTCCCCTCAAATCCATCCTTGCTTTTGGAGAGAAACATGGGCTAAGATGGACTGGACCATCTTAGGAAAAGGTACCCTTTGCCTTTTAAGGGTATTTTATGTTTCTAGAAATTAATTCAGAATTGTAGGCTGTGGTCCATGGGGTCACTAAGAGTTGGGCACAACTGAGCAACTTCACTTTCACTTTTCACTTTCATGTATTGGAGAAGGAAATGGCAACCCACTCCAGTGTTCTTGCCTAGAGAATCCCAGGGACAGGGGAGCCTGGTGGGCTGCCGTCTATGGGGTCGCACGGAGTCAGACACAACTGAAGTGACTTAACAGCAGCAGCAGCAGAGCATGCTAAGTCTTCTAACAGTTAGAAGTTGTGGCATCAGGTTGTCATTTAGAGACAAGACAACTGTGGGTGAGAGTTGGCACTGATGTAGGGGTGTCTGGTTGTGAACTCCGCACTCCCCAAAATTTATCCATGAACTGATGGCAATCTCCCTGTGATGATAAGCAGCGAACTCAGATTATCAGGGTTTTGTGTGTGTGTGTGTGTGCTAGGTAAATGTTCTTGTTAGAGCGGTCTTCATACACTGGTGCTACATTAAAATTTTAAAAGACTATTATGCTGAAATTCGTAAGTTCAAATGTAGCAGGAATGAATGTAGAGCCATGAATTCAGTTTCCAAAATATCAACAGGGAGGATATTTGTCTCAATAGCAGTTCAAGTGAAACAGACGCGAGAGCTTTTGTTTACAACTCAGTAAGAACCAGAGGCATGAAGCATGTACTGAAGAGCTGACACGATCTTGGACAGTTTCCACAGAAGGACAGTTTCTGAATCAAGGCTGGACATCACTACACTGCACTCTTAGGTGATTCAGCCTTATCTGGAGAATAGGAGTTGATAATTAGTTGCCACGTCTTAACAGGGACATTGATAAACTTAGACCACATTCAGAAAATAGAGGGTACTGGGGCTAAAAGTCTAAATACCATGATTTATTATGCCTTTGAAGAACTCAGAAGGTTTAGTGAGAAGAAACAACTAAAAATGGCACCAAGACGGATTACATGATACTCTAAAATTCATAAAACTTTTATGACTATGAAACAATATCCATAATTTATCACCAAAGGACCTGGGGTTGTTGAAGGTGGCATCCACTAGCAAAAAAGTCTCTGCTCCCATCACCCAAAAAGTATTTCAGGTATAAATTAAAAAGCTCCACAAACCATTGTTCTTCATAAACAAGCAGTTTAAATTATCCTGACTCACAAATGAAAAGCATCCATATGTTATTTACCCAAATAACCAGTCTTGTCTGAAATCTTAGGTCATTCCACCAATAGATTTCTTCTATTGCTCTGAATCATTAATAAGAATTTTGATGGCCATAAAAGCAAGAAAATAAATCAATCCGTAATAAATAATAAATACTCCTCTTTTGACAATGATTTATTAATATCCACTCCCAGAACTGCTTATTCCCTTTTGATGCAGGTTTTTAATTACGTATGAATTTACCAAACCATATTTCATTCAGTTAATACACTTCTATCTGTTTTTAAGGAACTTTAGCAAGTACCTTGCTGTGCCTGTGATTCCCCTTATGTGCTGCTATATGAGCACTATGAAAACTATATGAAAACTAATGAGGCTAGTATTGCGCAACTGCTTTTGTGAGCGCTCAGCTCCTTACTTTCTAAGAAGCCTCAATTTTTCTGTTTAATATTCGCTTGTCAAATTGCACCAGGAAATAACAATCTTCTTGCTCCTAGGTTTGAATTTCATCTTTTCAAAATTTGGAAGATCCTGTTCCCCAAAGAATGTTTCAGAGATTATAACCAGGGTTCTGGGATCTGCCTCTAAGTTCTTTCTAGATTCTTCAAGACCTCATCTAAACTGGGGAGGGGGCAACTGGCATAGAAGAGGCAGCTTCATGGGAGCAGACAGGTGCAGTCAGAGGTGATTGCCCAAGGGAGGCATTGAGCTGGCAGGACTCTTAAACCTTGTCCAAGTCATGCCATTGTGCCCTGGGCCATAATCTGTCACTGGCTTCCATCAGAAGAGTGATTGTGTGGGAACTTAGTGTTTCCAATTTAGAGCTAGGTGGGTTTTGTCTTTGATTTTTTTTTTTCTTTTACTATTTCTTTACCCCTCTAAGCCTTATTTTCCTTCAGTGCATCATTTTTTACTCTTTTTCATTTTGGAGATGTTTCATATAAAGGGATAAAATTGAAGAAAAATTGGAAGTAATTAGTTCTGTTGTTTATTAGTTATTGTCGTATCAGACAAATTGCTTAACCCTACTTTATGGTGTTCAATTTAATTTTTTCTTAGGCTAATTTTCTGTAGCTGTGACTATACCATCTTGGTCTTCTTAAGTTCTCTTTCTGTCCATGGATTCAATCAAAGGCACTTATTACCCTTTTAAAAACATTTTTATTGCCATAGTTTATTTTTTCTCAGTTTTATGATTGACAGAAATATGATTGACATATGACATTGTGTTAGTCCAAAGTGTAAAACATAATGATTGATATATGTGTATATTGCAGAGTGATTGCCACACTAAGTTTAGTTAACATCAGTCAACTCCGATAGATAACAAATGTTGATGAGGATGTGGAGAAAAAGGAATCCTTATGCACTGTTGGTAGGGTTGGAAATTGGTGCAGCCACTATGAAAGTCAATATGCAGTTTCCTCAAAAATTTAAAAATAAGAACTACCACATGATCCAGCAATTCCACTCAGGTATTTATCCAAAGGAAATGAAATCACTGTCCAGAAGAGATATCTGTGCCCCCATAGTCACAGCAGCATTATTCACAAGAGCCAAGACACAGAAACAACGCAAGTGTCCATCAGCAGATGAATAAATACCCATTTTTTAACTTAAAAAAATTTTTTTTGGAGTATAGTTGATTTACAACATCTTTAAGCTTTTAAAGCTTCCTTTCTTTACAGATTTCTCCGGGCTCACTTACTCTCACAATCTCATGTAGCCAATCTTTACTTTGGATTTTGATCCCCATCTCACTCTTCGGACTGGTACCCTTGGGTTGTTCCCTGGACATCTTTTGCAGGCACATCCCGGGGAGTTCCCTGTGCTTTCTGCCTACAGTCTCAGGTCAATCCCTGTTCCCTTCTGCCCTGCCCTTCTCCTGACACCCACACCCCAGGCTGGACAGTACAGCTTCCTAGAGCAGGAAGGTCAGAGAGTGACATTGAACTTGCAATCCTGCAAGTGAAAGCACTGAAAAGCCTATGAAACCTCTAGAGAGCTCTACATTGCAAAATAATCTTAATCCTAAAATGCAATATATTTGAAGACAGTATCAGTTCAAAAAACTTTTTTTTAGGGGAAAAATAATAGATGCACACTGGGATTTACAAGGGATTGGATTTCTGAAATATTTTAATGTTAAAAAAAAAAAGAAAAGTGTGTCTTAGTACTGGGGAAACACAGCATTATTTGTTAGCATTTGGCCCTGCCCTCCCTTCCTCGTGTACCTGGTTGTTGAATAGGCTGGAGTGAAATAGGAGAGAGCTTTTGGTTCCCCCGCCACGACTGCTGGCCCTTAACCCCACCCAGTCAGTTCTTTCCTCCCCAGGCCTTGGTGTCGTCTCAGGCAAATTTTAGATATCGCATGTACACCCGTGGTGGATTCATGTCAATGTATGGCAAAACCAATACAGTATTGTAAAGTAAGATAAAGTAAAAATAAAAATTAAAAAAAGAATGCTTTTGTCCCCTTCAAGTCTAAAAAGTGAAAGTGAAATTCACTCAGTCGTGTCCGACTCTTTGCGACCCCCTACAGTCCTTGGAAATCTCCAGGCCAGAATACTGGAGTGGGTTGCCATTCTCTTCTCCAGGGGATCTTCCCAAGCCAGGATTCAAACCCAGGTCTCCTACATTGCAGGCTGATTCTTTACCATCTGAGCCACCAGGGAAGTCCAACAGTTTGAATTTGGGAGAGTAGTGGATTAAAACTCAGATGTGTATGATTATTTTAACAATATTCTGGAAAACTAATCTCAGGATATTCTTGCCTCAATGCTCATTTAAAGATTAACAACATTCTCTCTCAAGTCGTTAAGTAAGTAGGTGTTAGTCACTTAGTCATGCCCGACTCTTTGTGACCCCATGAACTGAAGCCCACCAAGTTCCTCTGTCCATGGAATTCTCCAGGCAAGAATACTGGAGTGGATTGCCACTCCCTTCTCCAAGGGATCTTCCCCACCCAGGGATGAACTCTGGTCACCTGCATTGTAGGCCTATTCTTTACTGTTTGAGCCACCAAGAAAGTCCAGTATAATCCAAATCAAAATTTTACCCTGTCCTCCAACAGAAGCTTGTCCCTTCTCTCCCTGCCTCCCCACCTCAGCTCAGGTCAGACCTGCTCCTTCTTCCTGTCCCTCCCCTGCTCTCTCTACTGCTTCCGGGTCCCCGGGGCCAGAGGGGCCAGAGCTGGGGCACTATGCTTCCGGGTCCCCTGGGGCTAGAGCCCGGGCAGTGGAAGGGCCCTGTGCTGTGTATATGCTCCCCCTCGTTGCTTATGCACATATATTGGAAAATTCCTCTGGGATCCTTCTGTGGGTTCGCTGAGTGAACTTCCCCACTGCCACCACCCAGCCATCACCGCCCTTCCCCTAGATGCACCTCAAAGCTGGACAAGGACCTCAGCCCCCATCAGGGGCCATGCACTTGGGGAGGCCCGTTTAGGAGCCCCTCCTCTCTTCCTCTCTGCACTTTGCTCCTGGGCTCCCTTCCCCCAAGCCCGTGGCCCTCTTGACTGTGGTCCTTTCCAAACTGGGGCCTGTGGGCACCCCTCCCTCTGCCCTCTCTCCTCTCCTAGCCCTCAGTGGTGGGGGGGTGGTCATCCAACACCCTCCTTCTGGCTGCTTCAGCAGAGTCAGGCCCCAAGTCTTATGACTAGCAAACCCAAGGGCCACATTTCAAGCTCTCCCAGGAACCCTCCTGGCCTGTCAGTCCAGCCACAGCAAAGGGAAGGCTGGAGAGTTTGAGCAGATCAGCCAGCATGTGGGCCAGCGAGTGGGCTGTCAGTCCCCACTTCCTGAAAACCACTGGCATCTCCCTCTTCACTTATTCTGGAGGCAATGGGAGGTGGAGGAGGGGCAGGGAACCCACAAGTCTCTCTCTCTGGTTCTAAGCATTCTCTCCAAAGAAATCTTTCTTCTCTCTAAGAGCCACAAGCCTCCTCCAATGCACAGGAGGTTGTTGGGTCGCTTGGCCTCCTCTGTCTAAATTCGGAATCATGTGGGTGAGCCCCTCCTCATTGAAGAGAGATGATGCTTGTCATCCATTGCCTTTGGTTTGGAGACTTGGGCAAAACTATAACACAGGAGGCCTTCGTTCTACCTATTGCTCTTGTGCAACTTAATTGAACAAACTTGGAGTGTATGTTGCTTGCCAGACATCGATCTAAATGCTGGGATTATAAGGTGAGCAAAACATAATCCACAACCTCCAAAGCTCAGAGCAAAGTGGATGTGCTAACAGGGGCTTCAGATGCAGCCTGGGTGCCTGGGTTTGAATTCTTACCAGCTGACGGCCATTGGGCAATTCACTTTACATCTCTGTACCTCCGTTTCCTCACCTGTGCAATGGAGATAATCATAGTATGGTTATCGTGGTACAAACATAAGTACATAGAACAGCCTAGCACTCAGCAGTTAAGTGCATTAAACATAAAATGTCGTGTTGTCCTTACTGTTTACAAGTTTCAGCTCATCCTGGTCTTTACTTTTTTCTCTCTACTTGCCTTCTAGATTCAGGCTCGTATTTGCCTGAGTCTCCAGACCTTGTCTTCTTTCTAGCTTATTTCCCTGTCCTTCTAAGTCGCCACATCCTCATTGTAATTCTGTTTTTCAAGTGTCTCATAACCTGGCCCCACTTTAGTTTCTCACTGTGGATACCTTTGAAAAGTATACTTCCCCCTTTGAAATATTCTTTCTAAAAACAAAAGGTGCATATCTAGTTATGCCCAGCGTTTCCTCCAGAACACTCATGAGCATCCTTCCTTGTTCTCCTGAGAAATGAATCCAGGAATAAAATTAAGTCAACATTTAACACAATTAGATTCCTAGAAGCTCTCCAACCATAAATGACTTTTTAGTCCACTCTTACCCTCTGCAACAGTGTTCTAAGGAGTTGCTATAATGACATGGCCACAGGATATTCCTCCTGTACGGAAATTTGGGTGAGGCCCCCAAGCTGAGAACTACTCTAAGACAGTGTTAGATCATCTGTGTGGGGCTGGCACAGGGGTGGTCCAAAACCTGTTCCGTCACCCACCTCGAGAGCTTCAAAGAGGAAGCTGGGAACTTATTAGGAGCTTGAAGCAGCCAGTGGCAAGGATTAGTTTGAAGAGAGTTGGCAGGAGTTGGACATTCCCACCATTCTGCCCCACCCGACCCACCTGCTTGGGAGGAAGCAGATGGATATTTCCCCATTACCTTAAGCAAAGCAAGAGAGACTTCAAAACTCAGAGAGCTTCATCTGTGAGGCTCAGAATTGGGTGAGTGCAGACTGGTAGCTGCCTTCCATCTGCAAAACCCAAAGAAAAGATGTGCTTTCAGCTGCCTCTGCCAGGGAGCAAAGAGACAGGGCTTGGAGGGAAGGTACCTGACTTAGGGGTGCACCAGGGGCTCTGAGGGTAGTGGAGAGTGGCTGGCTGCACGAGACTTTGGCTTTATTAAAAGAACTGCCGATTGGAGACCCACATGATGTTAGGCGAGGTGCCAAGGGAAGACCCCCCAAAGAACCCATGAAAGTGCTACATAAGAGACAAAAGCGTCCTGACACCAGACTGCAGTGATCTCCAGCAAGTGAGCTCGTTGTTGCTTCCGCCCTGTCCTTCACTCCCCTCCAGTTCTGTGGGAGCCTGAACTGAGAAGGATTTTAAGCAGTGATGACGCCAACCAGCTCCTACACCACCGCCAGCTCCTTATCTTGTATCAGGCCCAAGCTGGAAAGAAGAGAAGAGTCTAAATTGTATGACAAATTTGAATCCTGGATTGAACCAGACGTTTTTATTATCTGAAAAATGAGGCTATTTGTTCATTTCATAGGACCTGCCTTAGGTTTCCTCCAGGAGCAAAGAAGCATTCAACTTCGCACATAAAAAATAGTGTAATTGCTTTCTGCTTGCACTCGTTCGTGCAGCTCATTTAAGGAAATGGTGACTCAGTAACAAGAAAGCAGAGATCGTATCATTGAGGGTCTAGATGGTCGGTGGACACAGAGGATGATTTGGCTGGAATCTTGGAAGCATGAGCCTCACATCAAGCAGCTCCTACAACCCCGCCCTGAATGATAATCCCCTCTCCTTTTCGTTTCATCTGTATGCTTCGATCCTCCTTCATCATGAATAGAAGATGCCATAGGACAGGGGGATTCCTGTTGCTCTCCTCAGAAAGCAGCTGAGCCCTGGGGTGTGGCAGACATGGGAAACATCTGGAAAAAGACAGAACCCAAGGAACGAGAGGGAAGCTTGGCATCCAAGGCTAGAGACGGGGTCTCCATGGTGGGGGCACCCTGTCCACAAATTCAGCACTTCAAGATGGGTGAGTGTGGCTGGAGCCACAGAAGCAACCAGATGTGTAAGAGCTCAGGGTGTGGAGGGCCCCTTAGGGTCTGAAAGGCCGGGGAAAGTAGAGGGTGAAGAGAGTGAGGGAGAACTGGGCGGAAGAGGAAGTCTCAAAAGTGAGAGAAGAAAGAGATAAGGACTCTGGCAGTGAGTTGCCAGTCCTAGCAAATAAAAATACAAGACCCTCAGTCCTTCATTTTCTCTGGTCATTCTACTCTAGAGAGTAGAATTCTACTATTGGACCAGGCGAATGAGAATCAGTATCTTTAGCATTTGCTATTGTGGCTGGCGGAGTCATCCAAAATCAGGGTGGAACCAGGGTGGAAATAGATTATTCTCCATGTGACTCAGAGACAGAGCAAAAAAAGTGTTAGAAGTACTGAGGTGCACCACTATCATCAGGAGAAAAGAGAGTTATATGGAAGATACATGACATACTTTAGTGATGGAAAAGACACTAGAGAGAGAAAATTTACATTACCTGCTTTAAAGAAAAATGGCTTAGATATAAATGACTCTAAGGGAAGTCGTATAACAATGTAAAACATATTAAAAAGTAAGTACCTTCAGCCTTTAATTTAATTTTGAGTCAAATAATCGGGTTAAATTTATTCCTTGTGCGACACATAATTTCAATCTTTTATTATGCATTTCTGACAATTCAATTTAAATTGTGGGAGTCTGTTTGGCACAATTAATTTTAATGGTATTTACTATCTGCTGGATATTCCTAAAAGGCAGAACATCTTGAAAAATATGTTCAAGTTATTTCAAACCACTTTCAGACCCTCGTTAGCAAGCAGGAGCTGAGCTCCCGTCAGCAGAGGCTTTTGAAAAACTGACAGACACAAGTGCTAATCTGCTAGCAGTATCAGAAACGTGATTTTCATATCAACATCTTCCTGTGCAAGAGGAGGTCATTGGTACTACCTAAAGGGTCCCCATCACAGGACTTCTCAGCTTGAGTCATGTGATGAGAGCAAGCAATAGACATGTTCTTACAACAGACTAAAGCTGCCCCCACCCCCCACCCCCTAGTATCTGAAAATCTGAAGCTCTGGGTGATTGAGCAAAAAGTGCCTCACTTTCTCCTGTCCTCCACCCACCTGCCGCTCTGATGAGCCGTGAGCATCTTGAGAAATGAGCTGAACATACTTTATGATAACAGGGCATCGAAGAATAAATCAGGAAACCCTTCAGGATGCAAATGGGTGCAGCTAGAATTAAAGGGACAGCTGAAATGCATCTTGCAGATCTAAAGGGAGATGTGAAGCCCAGGTGGGTGATAGGATTCACTGAAGATCAATGAGACAGGGCCAGAGAGGCATTCCTGAGAACTGTACTTAATTCAAAAGACTCTTACAAATAGTTTTACAATTTTTAAAGGTTACTTTCCATTTACAGTTATCACAAAATAACTGTATTCACCGTGCTATACAATAAGTCAGACAGGGAAAGACAAATACTGTCTGATAGCATTTATACATGGAATCTAAAAAATAAAACAAACTAAGTGTATATAACAAAAAAGAAGTAGACTCCCAGATAAAGAGAATAACCTAGTAGCTACCAGTGGGGAGCAGAGAGGAGCAACAATGCATTATACAAGAATGCATTATACAAGAATGCATTGTACAATAGAGTCAATATTTCATAATGACTGTAAATGGAAAATAACCTTTAAAGATTGTATTCAGTATCCTCTTAACATCCAGGTCTAAAGTCCAGTTTTTTTTTTAATTGGGTTTTCTTAAACTGAAGTGCACTTATACCTGTGTTGACATCAGCACCTTAAATCACAAAGTTCCTCTGTAAAGAATATTGTGATGTCTCTAGAAATTTCTCTCACTGGGGAATCCCAAGCTGTTAGCTCCTCACTGTCCCAAAGCTGTCATTTTGGGAGCCCAGGTGGGTCTCCCCGATGATTTGCCACACCTGAACTTGTACTTCGACCATGACCTGGCACGCTTGCCTTCTTTTTGGATGCTGCATGTCCTGAAGACAGAACAGCTGCTCTTGGGGAGTCTGCAGAGCAGGCCTGTGTCCACTCACCCTCCTGAGGGTGGAGAGCCCTTCTCCCACTTCTGCTTGCACCCGCTGGCATTCCCACGAGGGGCTTTGACTTCCAAGGTGCAGCAGCATCTGAAGGCTGACAGAGGATTTGGGGAAGGCCAAGTGCTGTCGCTCAACACGGCTGCCCATGAGTGCTGAAACCGTGGGTGTTGATAAGGTACCGCTAGGAAACCTTGGAAGGTTAGGGTTTTGATGAATTCCTCTGTAAATCCAGGGACATGGTGGTAATAAGACTGAGAAGAGCAGGAATTTACCTCTATTGGGGTCTTACTCTGCTTCCAACACTCTTAAGTAATTTACATGTCAGAGGATATTTAATCTCAACTACTTAAGGGATGGGTATACCACTACTAGGGGCTTCCCAGGTGGTGCTAATGGTAAAGGGTCACCTGCCAATGCAGGAGACACTGGAGATGAGGTTCATTCCCGGGGTCTGGAAGATCCCCTGGAGAAGGAAATGGCAACCCACTCTAGTATTTGCCTGGAAACATCCCACAGACAGAGGACCCTGGTGGCCTACAGTCCATGGGGTCGCAAAGAGCTGGACATGACTGAGTTTGCACACACATACCATTAATTACTATCCCCACTTTATAGATGAGTAAACTGAGGTCCTGAGTTGAGGTACTCAGATTCAGAGGCTTGCCCAGCAGTACAGAATCTGTTCATGGTGGAGCCTGGATTGAGACCAACAGTCTTGTTTGAGCCCATATTCCTAACCACTAGCCAGCACTGCCTCTGCCCAGCTGCAGTGGGCAAGTGTTTGGGTAAGCACACTGTCAGGCCTGGGAACCCAAGGTTCACTGTTCCAGAGACAGAATCCAGGAAAACAGAGACAGATGGACAGTTGGCGGGATGTGCGTGGCTTGCCCTTGGCACCCTGAGGCAGCCACTGTCTGTAAATAACAATTTGGGGAGTTTAATTAACAGCCCACTTGCAGGAACGCCAAAAACAACGGGAACTCCACGGGTGAATGACTTGGGGGTGAAAATCAGAATTGGGGCCATCTTTGCCATCTTTGCCATCTTTCAAGCTGCTATGGATAGCAAGAGACAGACTGAGCTGGCCAGGTTTTGGCAGGAGACCGGGCTCCATTAATTACACAGATGGATCACTTTGCTCAGAAAAAGCCAGTGGATGGTTTGATGGAGTAACTTCTGCGACCATAAAACCAGGAGATGTATGGCCCTCTCTGTGCTAAATGGGGCCCTGAAGAGATTAACCTCACATACAAAGTACAAATGATATGCGTGAATTTCACCAGGTGGGGGAAATGCCTCCTGACACTTGATTTCATGCCAGGGAAGCTGGATTCAAATGTCAAACAATAGAAAACTTTTCTTGAAAGATGGTCTATGAGTCTGAAAGGAGAAGTGCTGGATTCTGATATACAGATTAGAACTTGATGTCAATGCCTTGAAGAGATCTTTGAATACATAAGCTTTAAGGAAGGGATGGAGTTGGGAGTTTGTATTTATTTTATGGTCAAGATATATATTCAAAGCAAATTAATTTCAGTGTCATCAGCCCAGCTACAAGCTTTGTGACCTTCCTTCTCTCCCAGGGGAGTGTTAGAGTGGAGTCAGTTGGGGATGGCAGGCCAGGCTGTTAACCTCTAGGTCAGCACCCCTTACCGCTTCATCAGCCTTACTAGCTGGTCCTGCGTGCGGACTGCGTTTCTACAAGCTGCGTGGAGACTGCTTTAGACAGACCACTGCAGAGAAGCAGGACGAGCACAGCATTTCAAGTGTGAAGACAGGCATTAAATCACAGCTCTGCTACTGGCTGATGATATACTGTTGGATGAGTCAACATCTCTGAGCCTCAGTTTATCCATCAGTGAAATGGGATAATAATCCCCCACAGGGATGTTGGAAGGATTGAGACAGTGACTGACATACGAGAGCACCCACAAGCTGCAAACACCATGAGATGCTTCTGTAGTTAGCAGGATTTTGAGGGATAGTTTACCTGATAACCTCCTTCTACTTCTGGTCTTTCACATTCCCCTTTTGTTTTGTTTACTTTTGCTATTTTTTAATGCACTAAAATACACACACATAAAGTTTATGATTGTAACCATTTTTAAGTGCATAATTCAGGGATATTATTAATAAATACATTCACAAGGTTGTACAACCATCACCACTATCCATTTCCAGAACTATTTCATCATCCCAGACTGAGACCCTGTACCCATTAAATAGTATATCCTCATTCTCCCCCCTCCTCAGCCCCTGGTAACCTCTATTCTACCTTCTGTCTCTGTGAATTTACCTTTTCTACATAGCTTCATATAAGTGGAATCATACAATATTTATCCTTTTCTGTCTGGCTTATTTTACTTAGCATAATATCCTCAAGGTTCCTCCATGTTGTAGTATATGTCAGAATTCTCTTTCTGTTCAAGGAAATAATATGCCATTGTGCAGAAAGACCACAATTTGTTTATGTAGTCATTTGTTGGTTGTTATTTCCACCTTTTAACAGTTGTGAATAATGTTGCTATGAACATTCAAGTACACGTTTATCTTTGATTTCCTGCTCTCAGCTCTTTGGGGAATATGTCTAGTAGTGGAATTGCTGGATCAAAAGGTTATTCTACATTTTTTGAGGAACTTTTTGAGGAACTGCTGGACTGTTTGTTACAGCAACTGCACCATTTTACATTTTCACCAGCAATGTATGAAGGTTCCAATTTCTCCACATCCTCACCAACACTGCTTATTTTCCTTTTTATAAAAATAATAGCCACTTAATGGGTGGAAGTGGTAACCCCATTTGCTTTGAAGGTATCAGTTCTATCTCCATGTGGTAAGAATCGCCAGAGTAGATAAAGTTGCCTGTCTATCTCTGGAAGTGTGGTGTATTAGGGAGCACAGCTGGCACCAGGATTTCTTCTGCAAAAGTTTTTATCCATTTTATCCAAGAAAAATTATTTTCCGGGAAGCAGTTGGGAGAACACCTTGGGACCATAGTCACCTGACAATTCTGTCCATCTATTCATTTATTCATCCATTCATCTTTTCACTCATTTCCATGTTCCATAGGTATTTCTTGAGTCTTGTTTTGTAGGGAGGAATTATACTGAATGTTGTGGCAACTAGATTTTAGAATCCACAACACCAAAAATTGGGAGGGATCTTGTCCAAACACCTACCCCACTGTGCCATGTTTCTTAAAACTGGAGAGAGGGACAGAGTTCAGGGTTCCAAAGCCAGTGGTCAGCCAGGAAAGAGGGGGCCAAGCCCGGAGGCAAAACTCCTCAGACTTGTAGGAGAATGGGTTTAAAATAAGGGCAAGCCTTTGTAGGGAAGGTCTCTTTTCTTACAGCTCACTAAACAGTCCAGTTGCTGGATAAGCCAGTGGGATTTGAACACAACAAAACAAGTGTCAAGAAAACCTGATTAGATAAGGCCTGAGCACTCACACGGTCCTTATATTGTGATAATCTCCTCCCAAATGTCACACACGGGCTGTGTGCGATGAGGATACTGCTGACTTGAAAGCCAGGCAGGAGGATGAGTATTTAATTTCAATCTGGGAAAATTCCAGAGGACTGGATTCAGAGGATTTATGAACACCATCATATCCAAACAACTGGATTTCATTAACAAACACAGACTTATTTTCTAACTCAGACTGGGATACATCAACTACGTGAAAAGGCAAAGAGAAAGAGATGGAAACAGTGGTCAGAACGCAACTCACAGATAAGAGTTCCCACATATATGTTTATTTTACTCAGGTCAATGTTTAAGCCTCAGAAGCCCAAAAATAAACAAGGATCATAGCATCATTTCCTAAAACCACGTTCTCTTCTAGATCCAGTATACCCACCAAAGCCACACAAAAATGCAAGATGGACTTCATCTACTGGTATCAGGTTGACAGCATCATTTTTTTAAGATCTGGGTGGAGCTTTGCAGTCAAAGTTTCCCAGTCTTCATCACCACAACCATGGTGTCCAATATGATGGCTGCAGAATAAGATTAAATCCCATTACAGTGAACTTTTCATAACTTGGATGCCAATTGCCCTAGTTACCATTCCATCTGTATCCCCGGTGCTCTGCCTCATTTAATATTTTACTACCAATTTTTTTGTACATGTAAGTACTTCACAGAAGTAATTGATGTCTTAAATATATGTAAGCTCTTGGGGGCTTCCCTGGTGGTCCAGTGGTTAAAAGTCCACCTGACAAGGCAGGGAACACGGGTTGGATCCCTGCTCCAGGAAGATTCCACCTGGCACAGAGCAACTAAGCCCTTGCATCACCCCTACTGAGCCTGTGCTTTAAAGCCCAGAGGCCACAACTACTGAAGCCCACGAGCCTGGAGTCTGTGCTCCGTGACAAGAGAAGCCATTGCAATGAAGGGCAGCCCCTGCTCACCGCAACTAGAGAAAGCCTGCACATAGCAACAAAGAGCCAGCGCAGCCAAAAATTAGTAAATGAATAAATCTTTTTTAAAAAGCACTATATATATATATAAAGTCTTTCCACACTGGACTGTTAGGTTCAGGATTATTCCGTTGGGAGCTGCAAGGTCCTTTGTTGTGTCCAGGTTTTTGTGCTTATACAGCAGGATGCCAGACTCTTCAGAGGAAGCAGAAGGCTGAAGACTAAAGATCACCCTGCAACCTGGTAAGTGAAGAAGAGTCAGCTGGTGCTTGAGTCATCTTTGGTGCTTAATCTCCCTGACTGCCTTCAGCTCCTGACGCTGGACCTTATTGAGAAGCCCCTCCCAACTCTCATCTCTTCTCCTGTCATTCATGGCTTAGCACCTTAAGCTGGTCCTCCATGGGTCTGACCTGCTTCCTGCTACAAACTCCACCACCATCTAAATATTCACCCCTTCCCATCAGCTGAGGCCTGTCTCAGATTAGTCCCATGGCAGGGGCTCTCCAGGAAGAGCCTAAACTCCTTCAATACATTTTGGAAAGATCTGTAATATCACCAGCCTTTTAAAAGAAGGAGCAAGGCATCGGTTAAGCTTAACATGAAATTAAATATAATCTTACTACAAAGCATTCAGCTAATTGAGATTACCATCCAAAAACTAACACAAAGTTTGCTGCAGATACTAAAGGAGGTTATGGAAAATAGATGCTATGCAGACATCTATCTAAGAGGGATTGATGAGGAAATTTTTTTAAGATTTTTACATTTTTATTAAGATATAATTAACATATATCATTGTACTAATTTTAGGTGTATGACATACCAATTTGATATATGTATATATTAAAAAATGATGACCACAATAAGTCAACATCCATCATACCACATAGTTACAATATTTTCTTGTGATGAGAACTTTTTAAGGTCCACTCTTTTAGCAGCTGTCAAATACACAATACAGGGTTGTTAACTACAGGCACCAAGCTGTGCATTATTACATCGGCAGGACTTATCTTTTAAGTGGAAGTACCTTTTAGGCCTCTTCACTCATTTCGTCTCCCTCCCCACCCAGTCTTTAATGAAATTTTTCAGGGGGAGTTGGGGGTAGGAGATTGAACAAGGTGACCTTCCAACTGTGGGATTTGGTGATTACAAGATCAGGATTGGTAAGATTAGTCCTAGTTAATATCTAGATTTGCTAGTTTTCCATCACTGGGTGGATGGGGACCAAATCACTAGACCCTCGGCAACTGCAAACTGCAGAGGAACACGGTCAATTCTGGGAAGGACTGAGCGTGCGCCTTGAGCTCCAGGAGCGGATGTTCCTGCTGGAGGAAGGAGGAACACTTGAGAAGCATGAGAGGTACAGGAAGGTTTTGGGGGTCCCCATTTCTCCTGTGTAGACATTCTTTTTCTGATCCCATTATTCATGCTGCACTAGCTCAATGTACCGGCCTCTCTGGGCATGGAGAGTGCAGAAGCACCAAGCCATGTCTTGGAAGGTCACAGGATGCTCAGAGAGAGGCCTGTCTCTGCTCAGTTAAGGGAAAACTTACAATAGAGTGACTGCAGATTCTAGCTGTTGCTCTATAATGGCAGAGAATTGCTAAGGAGCAGAGACTTTTTTCTCCTGTATTTGTGGTTCCATGAGAAGGAACCTCTTTTAAGGTCACCCAGAGCTTCCATCCTCCCACTCAGTCTGGGAAGGAAGTCAATCGTCTGGCCTAGCATCGGAAGGAGAATCTGAGCCTGTGTGCTTCAGCTCTTCCTGGCTCCTCCTAGTTCTAGATCGGCCTGTGGGCAGCGGCCCTCCTCCTATGCTCCCTGCAGGTGTAGGGGCTCAGACCCCTGGGAAGACCTGCTCTGTTCCCTGCGGGTATTTCAGAGGCCAAGTCACAACCGTCAGGCTGCAGATCAACAGCACACTCACTAGCTGGCTTATTTGTGATAAAGCTGACATGTGCACCCCCAATTGTTGACTGCTTGTATCTTTCTATGGATTATGAACTCACGTGGAGAAGATGGGTGTTATGTGTGAGCCCCTAAATCCCAAACAGCTTCAGCATTCAGAGCTTTCTTTATTCTAACTGTCCCCTAATCCAACGCATGTGCCTGGCGCACGCGTGTGCACACCTGTACATTTCCCGCTCCTGTTTCAGAGGCCCTGCCCTCTGCTGTCTTCCTCCTGAGGTCCCAGGCACCTAACACATCAGGCTGGGTGATCTGGCCTGAAAGGGCTCCTGGCCTCCTTTCAGTGAGGGGGTGTCACGGGTCATGCCTTCACTAATCTATCTAACGTGGGTGTGCCTCTTCCACTGGGTGGACGGATGGACATCACTGAATCCATCTTCCGTGGAAGACCCTGGGCCTTCTTTTTGTCAGGCCCGACCTCCTTTTCATTCAAGATTCCTGGGGCTGTTCCCTCAACCTTGACGATGGGAGCCCTGCTCTGCCCAGCAGGTTTGGCCGGTCATTTATAAGACACGGGCAGTTTCTGGCAGGAAAATCACCACCAAGGAAATAAGACTGTCTCCACAGTCAGGTCAACGGCAGGTCAGATAAGACAGCCTGGAATTTTCAAGTACCTGTGGGAGCTGGTCCCACAATCTCATCTCACTCATGTGTGAGGCTGGGGACACTGGTGATTTTCTGACAGTTGCCAGAACCTGGGCTCTGTTAGAGATAACATGTGAATGCCGAGTATTCCCCCACGACGGTGATGATGGGGAATTCACTCCAGTAACACGTGGTTCCTGACGCCACTCACCCAGCTGCCAGAACATGGGGGACCAGGAAGTGGGTCCAACACAGCCTCCTAGCTCTCCAGCTCTGAGGATTGCTGGGCACCTTCCAGATGTGTTTACTAAAGTGTAAATGGGGTCACACGGGGTGGCCAGGGCCCCTTGTACAGGGGAGTGGGTAGTAACAGCCTTGGAGTCATTCATTGTTCAACCAGAGAGACGTGGGACCACCCTGGGTCCTGGGGAGACAAGCAGGTTCTCACTGAATGGCCTTATGTGGCAATTTTGCCACAGTCTGGGTTGGATTACCAGCTCTGGAGATTTGGCTACTTCATTTATGAGGGGAGCAGAGGCCTCTCTTAGGGAAGGAGCCACCTGAACCATGTTCACAGAGGCTGCTGTGAATAAAAATAGCAAATACACACAACACGGGGAATATAGCCAACATTTTTAATCACTGTAAATGGAGCATGGCCTCCCTGATGGCTCACGGGGTAAAGAAACTGCCCACAACGCAGGAGACACAAGAGACTCATGTTTGATGCCCAGGTGGGGAAGACCCCCCAGAGGAAGAGGTGGCAACCTACTTCAGTATTCTTGCCTGGAGAATCCCACGGACAGAGGAGCCTGCCGGGCTACAGTCCAAAAGGTCGCAAAGTCAGACACGGCTGAGAATCCAAATTGTGAATCGTTATGCTGTATACCTGTAACTTGTCTAATACTGTACAGCAACTATATTTCAATTTAAAAGAGAGAGAGAGAAATGCACCAGCCACTCAGAATGGACCACTCGGGTTGGGACACATTCTCTGTGGACGATGCTGTGACGGGTAGAGTGAACACTCACCCATGATGTTCTCAGCTGTGTGGTCAACTGTCTCTTTTTCTGATGGCCATAGTCTTTCTTTCATTTTTATTTATTTATTTATTTATTTTGCCATACTACACAGCATGCTGGATCTTAGTTCCCCAACCAGGGACTGAACCTACACTCTCTGCAGTGGAAAGACCAAGTATGAACCACTGGACCACCAGGGAAATCCCCATAGTCTTTCCTTAGAGATGAAGAAATATTTCTACGTCGCCATTGTCACCACGTCCTGCAGAGCTGGAAGGAGTCTCTCGTAGACGACTTCATACCTCTTGCTTTGACCCACTGTGTGCAGCCCTAAACACACACACACCAGGCTCTCTCCCTGTTCTGTGCCTTTGCAGATGTGAAACCCTCCAACCGACCCCTGGATCCTCCAAGCCACAGCTCTGAACCCCCTCCTGCAGGAAACTTTCTTTCTTAAAAAATTAATTAATTTATTTTATTTGGAGGCTATGTGGGAAACTTTCTTAACCCTCCTCCCCTTGCTGATCTCTCATTCTCTGAAGCTCAATAGTACTTGGAGATAATGGAACATACTTTAGCCTTAATTGGATACTGGCTGGTTATTGATCACTGTCATTTCCTCTGCGTTCTATTTCTCCAATCAGACTCTAAAGCCATTTGAGTCCAGAAATGTATTTCATATGTCTTCAGCTTCCCCATCATGTCTAGCACATTGAAAATGTTTCTAGGCCTTGAATTAAAAGGTGCATATTAAATAATTCCTTGATTCTTCAAATAGCACTGTATATTTTCTATGCATTTTCCAGGAGACCTTCCCCAACCACTCTGGTTCACACTGATTTCTTGCCCTTCCTGACCACTCAATACTGTCTGGGCTGTGCATTTCATCATTCAGCTCTCTTCTGTCTGAACGTATACTCTGCTTAAGGCACGAAAGTCAAATCTACACATCTGTAGCCAGGGTTGGGTGATTTAGCCCCAGGCTGAGGTGCCACCAGCCAAGGCCCTGTGTCAGGGTCCAACCCTCATGGATCTCAGCCAGTGTGTGTGGTTGCCCTGAAGCTCCACCTCCCCAGCCTTGAGGGGCACGTTTAGCACCAGGTAGATCCGGGCATGGGTCCTGGAGTTATCACTTACCAGGTGTCCCTCCAGACAGGACCTCATCTGGGCTCTCTAGACTTTCATTTACTCACCTGTAAAATAGGACGGGGTGTAATACCCACCCCCATCCAGAGCTTTATGAGTCTTAAATGCCATCATCTACTGAAAACATTGGGCAAGGAAAATAGTTGTTAAGATCAGGGTCCTTTGAAATCAACTCACATGACCTTGACCAAGAGACTTTATTCCCTAAACTTCATCTGTATAAAAGAGATTATCATGTGAACTTCACAGGCTTCTTATGGGAATTATGCCAGATGATATTAGGGACTTCTATCTTACAAATTATTGTAGGTAGTAGTAGTCAGTTCAGTTCAGTCACTCAGTCGTGTCCGACTGTTTGCGACCCCATGAATCGCAGCCTGCAAGGCCTCCCTGTCCATCACCAACTCCCGGAGTTCACTCAGACTTGCGTCCATTGAGTCAGTGATGCCATCCAGCCATCTCATCCTCTGTTGTCCCCTTCTCCTCCTGCCCCCAATCCCTCCCAGTATCAGAGTCTTTTCCAATGAGTCAACTCTTCGCATGAGGTGGCCAAAGTACTGGAGTTTCAGGTTCAGCATCAGTCCCTCCAAAGAAATCCCACGGTCCCATTCTGATCTCTTTCAGAATGGACTGGTTGGATCTCCTTGCAGTCCAAGGGACTCTCAAGAGTCTTCTCCAACACCACAGTTCAAAAGCATCAGTTCTTCAGCGCTCAGCTTTCTTCACAGTCCAACTCTCACATCCATACATGACCACTGGAAAAACCATAGCCTTGACTAGACAGACCTTTGTTGGCAAAGTAATGTCTCTGCTTTTAGACACGCTATCTAGGTTGGTCATAACTTTTCTTCCAAGGAGTAAGCGTCTTTTAATTTCATGGCTGCAGCCACCCTGTTAAAACAGGCCTGGCACATGGAAAATACTCAAAAACTGTATCTCCACCTCATAGTGGGGCTTGTGGTCTCCTATTTCTCTCTGAGATATCAGTCTAGGTCCACTGGCCCCTTTTCCCACATCTGCCATTAACACAGCTCAAAGCAGGGCTTGCAGCCTCAGCAGACCTTTGCAGTTCCTGGGAAAGCAAAGACTCTGCATGCCCTCAGCCCCACGACCCATGTCACCCTGTACCTCCAACTCCTCCAAGCATGGAGGAAGAACTTGGAGAAGAGCTGCAATAAATTCTTACCGGAGGGCAGCATGTAACAACATGTAGCAAAATAAAATCTGCAAGATCCTTCCTGTGGCAGAAATTTTGACAGCAGCTCTTCCCCCAAAGGACAGCACATAGGATGCCTGCTCTAAGGAAAAATAAGCTCTCGGGGGAGGAAAAAACCCTCTGGCCCACAGAGCAGGGGAAAATCAGCATTTTCAAGAGCTTGGCTTAGCTGTTGAATCCTGTACTTGCAGATCTTTTGATGCGCAAGCTGTTAGCCCACCTCATTTGTGCAGGATGAGCCAGGTACTATCTTAGAGGACTGAAGTTTCCCAGCCTTTGGTCCTGGGCTGATGCTAGAAGGCTCTCTGACCTCTCTGTCCTTTACCGTGTACTATTTGTCGATTTCAAGATTGGGATCTACAAATGGAGACTGAGAGCCCTGGCTGAATTGAGACCTTTAGTACAGATAACTTCTGAGATTCTTCCTTCAGGTTCTGTCGCTTATGGTCTTTTTATCTGCACCTTTTAGGTTAGTGATTTTAAAGCAGCTAAACAGGTGCCATAATTTACTCCTCCAAGGGCCCTGCTTTTCTGTAATGATGAAGAGATCCATGTATTCCCTCTTAATCATATTAGCTTAAATTTGTGGGCTGCCTCCAGGGAAAAAAAAAGAGAGAGAAAGATATAAAGATGCAGTGTGGCTGTTGTTCATTTTTTTCCCGTAGCTTGTTCTCACCCATTTAATTATTGGATTTCAGGAAATCAAGACCATTTAATTGTGTCAAGGGCACAGCAGGAAAACTACAAAGAGGCTGTAATGACTCAGGGGGAAGAAGCAAGTCCAGATGTAACAAAGGATGATTCTAGAAGCTTAACCAGAGCTAAATATAATGTGCTACAAACCCAGAAGGAAGGGCTAATGAAAAAAAAAAAGCAACACAGGGGTAATTAAAGCCATGATTTGCTGATAGAGGAAGAGAGAGGTAAAAAGAACATTAAAACCACTGATAAGTCTGAAAATGCATTTACCGTTGTCTGTGAAATATAGTCATGCCCAGAAGCACACACCTAGGTCACCAGCATCACAGAATAACATCTGTGGCTCCAAGGGGCTGCCTGCCATCCAATAATATACTACTGACCCCGAATCAGTTTTGGTAGAGGTCGGGGGTAGGGGGTGACTGTGATTCAAGAGGTCTGGATTGGGGGGGGGGGGGGGGCCACCATTTTAACAGACACCACCAGAAGGTTCTGATGCAGCTGGATAATAGACCTCACTTGGAGAAACTCAAGAGGAGATGACTCCAGGATTTTTCAGCTGTGTATAATATACACAGACTCTCTAAACATTCGACTCTTTGTATATTTTACACATTCATAGCCTCTGTGTACATATGCAGGGAAAAGACTATACACCATCTGTCTCTCCTGTGTATATGGATTCCACATGCGGCTCATTTGTAATAGAAAACTGAATTTTAGAAGTTTTTGGTAAAATCAAATAAATACAGTGTGTGGCTTTGAGTATTTTCTTTCCTTACTTGGCCCAGGAGAGAATTCAATTTCTAAAGGATGACTAGAATCACAAACAAAGCTCAGGATCTCTGAGAAGTAAATACAGAAGCGTTTGTGTGCCGGACTTCAGGGACCATTCCAAACAAACCTGGGTGTCTCATCTCCACCGTTCTGATGGCTCCTCTTTCCTTTCAGCCTCAAATCTGGAGTTGGATCTCCAAAGTCGGAAGGCGTATGTAGGCTCTGGAACGAGGGAGTTGTTACTACTGGGCTCTGCCCTGCCCCACCCAAGAGGAAAAGAATTATTTTTCTCCTCTGTTAACCAGTCACCTTCAGAGATGGCATTTAGGCTTCAGCTTGTGGGCTGATTATGAGCATTTTGTAGAGGCTAGTAGAGGATTCTGAGGCTCTGTGTGGGCTCCAGATGGAGGTGGGGGACCTTGGTCCCTATGGGTTGGATGGATCTTTTTGTATCAACTATGTGATAGGTGATGGATCTTTTTGTATTACTAGTCCAGCCTTGGGTTTTTTCTTTCAAAGGCTTACTCTTTGTAACCATAATTTTAGAACTGGAAGAGAACTTAGAGATTTGATGACTAAAGAATACAGCTTCTGCCTCCTGACTCCAAATTCCATGTCCTTCACAATAACCCCTCCTTTCCACACATTTATTATTTCTTTTCTTCCTGACAATAGTCTCCTGGATAATGTGAGGTGATATCTCATTGTGGTTTTGATTTGCATCCCCTTATGACTGGTATCTTTTCATACTGTTGGACCTCAAGGAGATCAAACCAGTCAATCCTAAAGGAAATCAACCCTGAATATTCACTGGGAGGACTGATGCTGAAGCTGAAACTCCAATACGTTGGCTACCTGATGCAAAGAACTGACTCATTAGAAAAGACCCTCATGCTGGAAGAGATTGAAGGCAGGAGGAGAAGCGGACGACAGAGAACCAAATGGTGGGATGGCATCACCGACTCAATGGACATGAGTTTGAGCAAGCTCCAGGAGATGATGAAAGACAGGGAAGCCTGGTGTGCTGCAGTCCACGGGGTCATAGAATCAGACACGACTGAGTGACTGAACATCAACAAGTAAATCCGAAATCTGAAAGGGTTCGATCCCGAAAAGCATCTATTTTCGTAAAAGGAAATGAGAATTCAAAGACAGTCCGTGAAGCCAAAAAGGGCCGGACACAACTGAGCGACTGAACAACAGGAATGATTAGTGTGGTTGAGCACCTTTTCATGTACCCACTGGCCATTTGCATATCTTCCCTGGAAAATTATCTGTACAAGACCTTCACCCATTTTAAAATCAGATTATTTATTTGTTTGTTATTGAGTTGTATGCATTCCTTATGTGTTTTAGATATTGACCCTTGACAGATACATGGTTTACAAATATTTTCTCTCATTCTGTAGGTAGTCTTTTCATCTTATTGATAGTTTTCTTAGCTGTGCAAAAGCTTTTTAGTTTGAGATAGTCCTATTTGTTTATTCTTGCTTCTTTTTGCCTATACTTTCAGTAGTATATTTAAAAAATCTTCACCAGGACCAAAATCAAGGCGCTCTTTCCTTATGTTTCCCTCTAGGTGATTTATAAGGCCATTCTTTCAGATCTAACATTTAAGTCTTGAGTCTGTTTCAAGTTTGCTTTTGTGAATAATGCACATGAGATTCTCAGGCCTTCAGCAGCTTATAAGAGATTTCTGCTGTAGACTCTATCAGTCTTCCACATGCTAACCCAATGTACAGATTTATCAAGTTTGTGGATTCTAAGGCTATATACACTCAAGAACCAACACGCGACAAGCAGGCTTAACCCAGGGAAGCATATGCCTCTTCCGCCAATTGGCAGGAATCCCAGTGGTCATAGTTTACTCCAGAGTTCTTGCTGGGCACCCTATGATTCATTGGCTCTATTTATTATTTTTTTTTTTGACATGAGTTGGGGAAGGAGTGGGAAAAGAGATTGAATTAACAGGAAATAAATATAATTCCTATCCAACACATAACTCTTTTGATTCCAGACAGGCTGATTTAGTGATCAGAATCTTCAGTGGAGGGTAACAGGAAAGACAGAGAGGAAGGGCAGCTGGTTGTAAGTGGATGAAGTTGAAAGAAGTCATGAGTTATTGGGTAGAAGTACTGTTCTCATAGTATTTCTGTTGCACTGTTTTATTGTAAAGAAGAATCAAAAATTTTTAAAAAATGATGCTCAGGGCTTTTAATTTACTAAATCTCAACCAGGATCAAATCTAGCTGACAGTAACCTGACATTTTAAAATGCAAACACTGAGCTCAGATTTATTAATTTTTATGTTATGAATATTTAAATAAGCCTATCCCAATGGAGTCATTTTACACAGAGCTAATGCACTTACATTTTTAATGAAATGAGTAGTCAGCCACTAAAAATAAAATATTGATATGAATTGTTAGGCTAATTGATTGAAGAAAGTTATTGTTCAGGCAATCAGAGATTTTAGAAAAATGAATAGAAATCAAACAACCCAATTATTGTTGACCCTTGGCCTTAAGGAAGACTCTATCCAACTTATCTTTTTTATAAACAATTGCCTTTCAAAATACCTAAAGAAAATTATCATTGCAAATCAAGCCTCAGGTAGGAAATCTGAGTCAAAAAATATATGATCTTCAGCAGCAGTGTTTAACTGCTTAGCTCCTTCTACAAAATATGGGAGAGGTGGTCTTCTTCGAAATTCAGTCCCCAAAATTGCTTTTTCCTGGATTCCACATAAACTCTAACAACTCAAACTGAACGTGTCTCCTCTGAATTTTAAGACACCCATGCTCTTATCAAGATGTGAACAAATGTAGTTTTTAAAGTCACTTCAAAAATGACTCCATTAAAGACCTTTTGAAGTCTTTTAAGTGGAAGAATTATAGTTTAAAGCAAACCCTGGCATTCCTTCTCCTAAGTATAATTTTCTGTGTTTGATCACCCTTAAGTGAGGCATACCTTTCTTTCTTTGAGTTGAAGGTTTAGGCTTAACTGATGAAGACTGCTTATTTCTCAAATTCCTTTAAGCAGTTGAGCCTATAAACGGACGAGCACAGTTTTCCCTGCCACATTATGTTTTTTGTGGGTCAATGAATTCTTAATTCCTATTCAGTTAGGAGTAAACTGATAAACAGAAACAGTGAAAAGAGCTACAACCCATTCAAGAGAAGATTGGGCTCAGGTTTCTCTCTGAATTTCTCTCGGGTAGCTGTTTGATGAACAAGATGTGTATTGAGTCAACAAAACAGGAGACCTTAGTGTGTAGGCCCTGGGTGATCAAAGAACAAGAAAGGAATGGAGGAGGTGAATTGCTGGCATTTTGTAGATGGGAAAGAGAAACTTGAGGAGTGGGTGAATTGAGGATATTGGAAATAAAGTAACGCACTAGGGAAGTGGAAGGGGTGGGGAGGACATGGGAAGAGCCAGGTTTGGGAGAAGCAGAAACAGAAGCAAGTGAGGAAGGAAAGTTCAAGTACTTGGCAATTAGAGTCATTTAGAGCAGTGCATCTCACACATACAAATCCCCTGGGGACCTTCTTAAAATGCAGATTCTGAGTCAGTGGGTCTGGGGCAAGCCGGCCATTCTGCATTTCTACCACGTTCCCAGAAGGTGCCAAGGGGGCTGCTGCTCCAGACTGAGCTTGGAGTACCAAGATTAGAGGACCCCAGTTTCATCTCTCAGAACGTGAAGAATGTCGGTACCAATGAACGAATTATATATTAAGTGCCTGTTATGTACCTAGCAATCTGCTAAGTGCTCTAAAGAGCAGAAAAGGAGATAAGAAGCCCCTTGGGCAGGAGTTTCTAGTCTTAGAGAGGAGATAAGACATGCAAACACGAAGCCACAGGAGTGAAACAGAGGAGACAGTGTATTAGAGAGCTGATGTGCGGCCAGCCGGAAGGCTTCAGGAAGAGGGGGTCTGTCAAGGTTCCGAGCGGCTGAGACCAGCAGAGGAAATGAGCACAGAGGGGAGGGTGTGGAAGGTGGGTGCAAAGAACTGCAGAGACTTCTGTGGGGCCTTGGTATTCACTCCACTGCAACCCAGAGGGTGACCATCTCCAGGGTTGAAAAAGCGAAGTGCTGCGGCTGGATCTGAGCTCAGCTAAAAAGGCAGGTGTGTCTCCCAAGCCCCCAGCACATTACTGGACACAGTAACGATCCCCCAGTAAAAGACTAACTTGTGGTCAGAGCACTCAGTGGACCACGGAGCACCTACCTTGCATGTACTGATATGCCCTGCCACAAGGATTGCGGTTCCAAAGATGGGGAAAAAAGTAAATTCCCATTGTAACAGTGGGAGAAAAGCATAAATAATTATGATAGCATGACAACCTATGGAAGATATTTCAGTTCAGTTTAGTTGCTCAGTCGTGTCCTACTCTTTGGAACCCGTGGACTGCAGCACGCCAGGCCTCCTTGTCCATCACCAACTCCCGGAGTTTACTCAAACTCATGGAAGCTATTTAGTTCCCCCCTTTTTTAAATTTTATTTAACTTAGATTAGGAAAGCATGTGTCATTAAAAAAAATTTTTTTATTGGAGTATAGTTGATATACAGTGTTGTGTTACAATTTCAGGTATATAGCTGAAGATATTTGTGTCTTATTTGCTTTTACTTTACTGCTGATATTAGATTATGTTTTCCTTCTTGCTATCTTCTCAGAAGAACAACCACGAGTTTTTGTTAGGGTTCAGACTCTCTGAGTTTTGAAGTCTTACAGGATCAAACCTCTCCTAACTTTGGGAGGATCTGACCCACTCTAGGTTAGGCTGGAGTTGCTAGAGAAAGAGGACTCTCTGTATCCACAAGTCGCGTGGGTCACATGCTGTAATGTGATGATAAACATGGGCGTCTGGATAACTCAGCCAGGGCCAGGAGTGAAATCCCTATGTTATGAGAACGATGTGCCATGGATTTTAGTTGACACCAGGACTCATGTGGGGCTGGGACAGGAGGTGAGCCCAAGACGGCAGGTGAGGACAAGCTGAGAGGGATTCAGTGCCAAGCAGCAGTGCAGACCTTATCCTTGTGGGACACTGGTGTTAGCCATGACTTTTCCATCTTGCTTGGGTAAGGTGTTACTGTATACACATAGTACTGCAACTGGCTTTAGACCATGTTTAGGAAAACAATGACATATTTGCTTAAACTTCCATTAGAAATCTTTGTCTTCACTCGGCTGTTTCCTGAATTATATAGAAATCAAAGAATTAACTGGGACAAGTGAACCACAGGTCAATTGCTGTGCAATTTTTGTCAATGAACAACTTCTCTGAGCCTCAGTTTCCCCTGCTGCACTAGGAGGAGTGCTTGTTCTGGGACAACAACCTTAGGGGTTCGCACAGTGACAGTTCCTGTGTGCTTTCCATGTGCCAGTCACATGTATTAAAAATATGTATTAAACGTATATTTATATATTGTAAAGTATATTTATATAAATGTATATTTATATATTATAAAATTATACATTCAGTTCAGTTGCTCAGTCGTGTCCAGCTCTTTGCGACCCCATGGACTGCAGCACGCCAGGCTTCCCTATCCATCACCAACTCCCAGAGCCTGCTCAAACTCATGTCCGAGTCAGTGATGCCACCCAACCATTCATCCTCTGTGACCCCCTTCTCCTCCTGCCTTCAATCTTTCCCAGCATCAGGGTCTTTTCCAATGAGTCAGTTCTTCGCAGCAGGTGGCCAAAGTATTGGAGTTTCAGCTTCAGCATCAGTCCTTCCAATGAATATTCAGGACTGATTTCCTTTACGGTGGACTGGTTGGATCTCCTTGCAGTCCAAGGGACTCAAGAGTCTTGTCCAACACCGCAGTTCAAAAGCATCAATTCTTCGGTGCTCAGCTTTCTTCACAGTCCAACTCTCACATCCATACATGACCACTGGAAAAACCATAGCCTTGACTAGAAGGAGCTTTGTTGGCAAAGTAATGTCTCTGCATTTTAATATGCTGTCTATGCTGGTCATAGCTTTTCTTCCAACAAACAAGCATCTTTTAACTTCATGGTTGCAGTCACTGTCTGCAGTGATTTTGGAGCTCCAAAAAATAAAGTCTCTCACTGTTTTCATTGTTTCTCCATCTATTTGCCAAGAAGTGATGGGACTGGATGCCATGATCTTAGTTTTCTGAATGTTGAGTTTTAAGCCAATGATACATTGCAAAATGTATGTATTGCAAAATGATTACCACCATAGCATTAGCTAACACCTTATGATATTGTGATTTATAAGAGAAATAAATAGTTGATCATTCACATGACCAAATGTATATTTCTCATATATATTTGGTCTTCATCCACATCTCCTGGCTAACAGCTCCCAGAACCCTTGTAATTTTCTGCCACCACAGTTGGGTTCATGCTAATGAAAGTGACTTTTAAATTCTACCCCAGAGTGAGGGCTAGTGACCAGGAAAGCCAACCTTGTGATTGCAGGGTTAGTAGTTACAGTCCCACCCCCTGATTTCTGGGGCTGGAGGTTGAATTAACTGTCATTGGCCAATGATTTAGTCTATCATGACTGTGTAAGCCTCTGTAAACCTCCAAAGGACAGCTTTCTGACTCTTTTTCAGAGATCTTCCACCTTGGGGAATCAGAACACTTCTGTGTGCCTTCGTGCTGGGTCCCATGCTTTATGAAAACAGAAGGACCTCACCCTGTGTATCTTTTCATCTAACTGTTGATTCATACCCATTAATATCCTTTTTTTTTAATAAATCAGCATCTAGAAAGTTCAAGGATTTTCCTGAGCTCTGTGAGCCTTTCTAGTAAAATGAATGCAACCCAAGGAGCAGGTTGTGGGAACTTCTGAGATTCGTATCCAGTCTATTAGAAGAAAGCACCCAGTTGTATGATGGGCATCTGAAGCGGAGGGCGGTCCCATGGGACTGAGCCTTTTACCTGTGGAGTCTGATTCTATCTCCAGGCAAACAATGTCAGAATTAGGCTGACTTCTCAGACCCTTGGCTGCCATCTGAGGCTTGCTTGTGGGTGTGGGGAAGGCCTCCACACAAGTTCAAATCAGGCCTGGGACCCATTTTCCAACTCCATCCCATCAACCTTCTCATTTTATAGAGGGGTCAGTTAGCCCAAGAACACCTGGTGACTCTGTTCAGAACAGAGCGAGTGACCCAGACTCCCAGCCCCTAGTCCAGTTCATTTCTATCATCCAGCGCCATCCCCCAAAGCTTTGAAATAAATGTCTGAGTGCTTTAGATAGGCATCTGCAGTTTATTATTATAGTGGGAACTCTGAGTCTCCACTGTTCTTCTACGTGATTCCAGCAGCAAGCCCAGTGCCAGCTGAAAGCACACTACTGACTCATAGCCAGGGCAGTTCTGTACTAGTTGGATCCCGGATATTCTTGACCAGAATGGCAACCACTCCAGAAGCTGGACTCCTGGCAGAGTGAGTGTCCAGGACCTGTGGCGGG
Organism: Budorcas taxicolor; assembly: GCF_023091745.1. Classification (NCBI taxonomy): domain Eukaryota; kingdom Metazoa; phylum Chordata; class Mammalia; order Artiodactyla; family Bovidae; genus Budorcas; species Budorcas taxicolor. The sequence goes on from NC_068933.1 coordinate 24,650,053, forward strand.
AATCTGCATGGCCAGAATTCATGAAGGTGAGAGGGAGACGAGTGTCCCGTGGATGTAGCATTTTCAGAAACTGGGTTCAGCACACTGGTAGAGTGAGACTATTCTTAGCCCACTTCATGGAAATGGCTCACTTCTTCCCCTACCTCAGGCATCCACCCCAAGGAGACGATTGCCCTTGAGGGTAGGAAAGGTTGGGGTCCATGATGATAGCAAGGGGTTCCAATAAGCAGAATGAGCCTCCAATGCAGAAAATCCTATGAGGATGGAAACAATGGATGTGGTGATCATGGAGGGAAATGGACTGGGGGCAGAATCGAGCTGAGAGCAAAGGGAGACCCCTCTGGGGAGATATGGGGACCCCTTTACTCCTTCCAGGGCAGTGGAGGTGCTTTAAGCTTTCTAAGTCAGGGACACACACGGGATGGTGGTCTCAACATCAGACTCTAGTACTTTCTGCACTGAATGCTGCCCGGCCCTGTCTGGTTCCTGGAGGTATCCTGTTCATTCTAGTTCTGTTGGTACCTGGGATCCCAAAGCACCTGGCAATGCCTGGAGCAATGTCACATCGGTGTAGACAGCAACACAGGTGGTGATCAAAATGACAAACTATCAGGGAGTGGGGAGGGGGAGGGGAGGCGGAGGGGGAGCCTCTTCCAAGGTTGGAGGTACAGAGTGGCCTGATGGTGACCATAGAGGTCATCAGTGTTTGCAGGAAGATAAACCTGGCTTCAGTTCAGTTCAGTTGCTCAGTTGTGTCCGACTCTTCGCAACCCCATGGATTGCAGCACTCCAGGCTTCTCTGTGCATCACCAACTCCTGGAGTTCACTCAAACTCATGTCCATCGAGTCATTGATGCCATCCAGCCATCTCATCCTCTGTTGTCCCCTTCTCCTGCCTTCAGTCTTGCAGAAGCAGAAGATATTAAGAAGAGGTGGCGAGAATACACAAAAGAACTATACAAGAAAGACCTTCACAACCCAGATAATCACCATGGCATGATCACTCACCTAGAGCCAGACATCCTGGAAGGCAAAGTCAAGCCTGGCTTCACAGAGGCCATTTTCTAAGGACTACCTCAGGTGGAGTCCTGCCCTCTACTTCTCACTGTCCAGGCATCTCAGCATTCCGGGGGCACAGACTGTCTAGTAATGTCTTACAAGCGGGTGAAAGAAAAGAGAAGGAACACCTAAAGTGAATTCCCAAGTCCTCCTTGGAGAAGCAACGTGAGAGGTTTTGTCCCTTTAAGTCTGTGTGAGGCTGGAGGCCCTCCCTCCTCCGCAGGCTCTCCTCTGCCAGGAGCTGGGGCCAAGTCAGGAGTGAAGGCCAGGCTTGGCGCGTTGACTGATGGCTCAGAGACGCACAGAGCTATCTGATGCTTCCTGAGGGCGCCTGCGTGGACCCCTCATGAGAGGAACGGCGGAACCGAGTCTGCCAGGCCCCCACCCTTGGAGAGCTCTCTCATGTCTGACCCTGGGGGCTGCCCCACACAGCCGAAGGCAAAGTTAGTTCCTGCTAGCTCTGGCCGGGGCAGCAGTCCACTGGAGAAGAGCCCAGTTTCTCTCTTCTCTCATTCGTGTTCAACACGAGCAAGTAAGCTAACACAATTCTAGCGAAATAGAAAAGTTGAAAGAACTTGTTTCTACAGGGAAGACAGATGAAGAGGATAGCTATTCACACCACCCCTCCTTTTCACCCCAGGACCTGTACATTCAAGAAGGCCTATTCTGCAGGGAAAGGAGAGGAGATAGGCAATATTTTTTTTATTGTTTGTTTCAGAGCACAAGAAAACTCAGGAAGTCTGGTCCAACTATGAAATGTGAATTTTCATACACCAATAAATTTCATTTCTCATTTACCCACTCTCCAACCCAGAGAAAGAAGAATCCAAAAGAATCTGCTCTAGATAGCCTGTCTCTCCAAAGAAATGCAAAGAATGTTTAAAGGATGCAAGGTTTCTACCACAAGATACTCTGAAAGTCAGAAGCAGGAAAAATGGAGAAGGATGAAGCAATCCTTAGTAAAAATTGCCTACCCGACTGCTTCTTTATTCACTGAAGCCTGGAATGGTGGCTGCAACATGAGAAGTAGTGAGCATTCATCTCTTTTTATTCCCACCTTTGGCTTAACAGGTTTCCGGGGAATGAACACTCCCCGGGGAATAAAGTATAGGCAAATTCCCTCTAGAAATTCCACACAAAACAGGAAAAGCCAGTAGATTTTGGAATAATTTTCATCATGACATCTGGGGTTACCTCCAAGTTGCAGGTTTTTATGGAGTTTTCCTTTGCTTTTTATATATATTTTCTGGATTGTTTGAATTTTTTCTTTATAATAAAACTGAACTATGTTATAATCAGGAACGAAGTAAAGCATGCTTGCAGCTGTGGTTTTCTCCTTCTTCCAGAGACCTCAGTAAAATAAAAACACAGGGATAAACTTAACAGTCAAGATAACTGGAAGAGACAGCGAAGGACAGACCCCAACACATTTTCAGAAGAAGGGAATAAAAGCCCATTGATGGATAATCAGATCTCAGAAGCCATACTGCAGAATGGTGGTGGGGGTGGGGGATGGGGTGGCAAAGGAGAGAATTCCAATTGTCTGCAGATGCACGAGCCAGTTGGTGGTACCTTACAGGCTCCTCACCCACCTCTGAGTCTGGACCCTTGACAGCCAAGCAAACTCAGAGCTCTTTTTCTCCAGTTATTGACATCCTTTCTGAGAAGTAGCACTTTTAGAGTAAACACTCTAAAAATTGCTCAAGTAAACACCCCCACACACACAGTTTTTGACCCTTGAGAGCCTCCTAGCCAGACTCCTCTTTCGGCTCAACGAAAGTGATGCCTGCTTGTCAACAAGCCTCATAAAACAGTGGCATGATAGCCACTCTGAAAGGGTCATGAATGGAATCCAACCACCTAGCACACGCTTCCTGATTTGGGGACCATAGTATCGACAGAATCTTGGCGCAGCATCTGCCTCAGTGTGTATGGGGGAAAATTGATTAATATATTAATGCTTTCAGTTTATATTAACATAAAGTTGACTGGTTTCCCACTTTGAGAATCAGCCTGATAGAACACAGAAGACTTAAATATGGTTATAGGAAAAAATGTAATATGATCAACCTCAACAGTGTAAAAACAAATTCCAGCTGTCAGAAAATGAGAAGAATATGGGGAGAAGAAGGGTGGAGTGCTCATATCTTAATCTCATTTTGTTGGAGATCAAGAGGCACCTTCTATGTCAATTGGTGCTGCCATTATGGGAAGTAGTATGGAGTTTCATCAAGAAATTAAAAATTGAACTTCCATATGACCAAGCCATCCCACGTCTGTGTGTATATCCAAAGGAAATGAAAAGAAGATCTGAAAGAGGGACCTGCTCTCCCATCATTGCAGCATTTTTTTTTTTTTTTTTACAAAAGTCAAGACAAGGAAACAAGCTAAGTGTCTACCAGTGGATGGATGGACAAAGAAGATTTGGTGTATATATGCCAGAAAGAGAACTCCTGCGAGTGACAAGAATATTTCAGTGGGTTAGTTTCAAGTGGTTGGATAGTTTGATGGGCTGTGATTTCCAATTTTCACTGCTAAACTTTCAAATCTCATTAAAATAGCTCTTTGTTGCTATTTGCTGAGTTCAATCAGAAGTGATTCAGCAAATAAGCAGACACAGCAGGTTCCCTCTTGGCAAGTAGAATCAGGGACCTCCAAAGTAGACAACTGAGAAGGAAAAATGTGGTTTCAGAGCTAAAGCATGGTGAACGCCTTCCTAAGGATTGTCTTCTGTCGATCTTAATTGATCTTTATACGTGAATGACTCTGGAAGAAAAAGAAGACTCTTTCTTCTCCCTGATGGTTGCAGTGTTTGCACTGGCAGCAGTCCGGGACGAGTGCATTGCTCAGGAGTTTGGAAATGTCGGTAAATGTCTGATGCAACCTGGTGTCCTGAAGAACATTAATTTTAAAAAAAAGTTCTGGGCTAGGAAGTGTCGCTTTTAGATTTAGAGCTGCCTTTAATCCCCTCGCTGGCCCTTACCTAGGTTTTTTAAAGTTTTTCTTAGCATTTGGCCAGAAGAATCATGAGGAAAACACTGCAACAGCTCCAAATTTATTGCATGTCTCCCAGGGGCAAGGGACCATGTTTGTGCTAAGTCAGATGGAGTAGTCTCTCAAATGGCTCTCAATCTAAAGTGGGATGGGGCTCTGAGAACTATAACTCAAGGTCCAAAGAAAGACGGACCCTGAGAAATGCAAGGTAAGGACAAGTCCTACAGAAAGAGCTAAAGATCCACTTGCTCCTTCTGATAAGACCTGCAGATTTCCAACATGGATGTGTCTAAGGACCCCCGTGATAGTGACAGAGGGAGATGAGGCAGCTTTGGGGTGATCCGAGGAGATGGGGACTTGTATGAGAATGCAGGGGGAGACTGGCCTTTAGGGTTGGCTGGGATTTTTTAATTTTTTTTTTTTTATGTGGATGGACCATTTTTAAAGTCTTTATAGAATTTGTTACAATATTGCTTCTGAATTATGTTTTGGATTTTTGGCCTCCAGGCATGTGGGACCTTAGGTCCCTGACCAGGGATTGAACACACACCCCCTTCGTTGGACAGTGAAGTCATAACCACTGGACCACCAGGGAAGCGTCTGGCTGTAGGCTTGAGTCATTGTGGAAACAGGACCTAAGAGGGCCAATCAAAGGCAGATGTAAAGATAGCCAGCCCCTCAGTGCAGTGACCTCCCCTCCCTGACCTGGACCCCCTGCCTTTGGTCTTCATGTGTATCTCAAGTGTGCTCAGGCTCTGACTTTGTCAGCGGGGACACATTCCTGCCTGTCTTCATCTTGTCACCTTCTCCTCCCTCCTGAGGAGCCAGGTCTCTGCCTAGTAGGGACTCAATTACTCAGTGACCCGAGTCACCAAGTTGGTAATGGCTGCACAGATTTGCCTCTTAACAACCTGTCTCTAAGAATGTGCCCCGTCTCTCCACAGGAGGCCAGCAGGAAGACATCTGAAGGCTTGGACGTGCAGTCCAGCCTCTGACCATTTGTGTCCAAACTTCCTAAATCCACCCCGACAGGCAGCCAGCCTACCGTCAGCCCCTCCTGCCTGTGGGTGACTCAGAGACCCATCCCATGAGTGTCTCTACCTTGGTAGCATTCAAGAGGATTAAGGTCTGAATTAAGGGCACAAAGTCCCTCTTCTCTTCAGCCCCAGGGCGGCGGTGTGGGGTAGGGTGGGAGGGGGCTCCTAGCATCGGGGAGACCTGGCCCAGCATCAGCAAAGAGAACAAGCCGCTACTCAGGCTGGCCGGCTGTTTACACCGGGGACACAGGCCCCACACCAGCTGCCCGGGTTTGTGGCTGCTGACAGGCCTGGGGGATAATGTGGGCATTCATCCCCCCAGCTGCTCTGCACAGCATGCACTCGGGGCACATAGGGGAGCGAATGGTGGGGAGAGGGAAAGAAGGAGCAGGCGTCCGACTGCAGGGCCCTATTGGCTCCAAGCGAAGCCATGGGATGCTGGGGAGGATGCATGCTGTTGTCTGACCTGCCAAAATCTCTAACGAGGCTAGTTAAACATTCCCAGCATTTCCAAATCATCTTCATGATAATTTCCCCCAATGAGCTGCCTGCTAAGAAAGGGTGGACAGACCCAGTACCCTCAAACCGATCTGGATGCAATTCAACCTTCTTTTCCACCCCCTGTGAAGATGAGCTGGGTCAGTGATTCTGTGATTTTCTGATAAGAGTCCTGGGTGGGAAATGAGGAGAACTGGCCTCGGCACTGTGACCATGACCTCGGTGTAGTTATGTAACTGTTCCAAGCTTCTGTGTCCTCACCGTTAAAATGGACATGCGAACGGCTGCCCTACCTACTTCCCAGGGTGGCTGTAAGGATGCAATGAAAGAACAGCCGTAATTCATGCCATACATGACAGACCAAGAAGGCCTCGAAACCCAGGGTGGGCAAGCTTTTCTGCAAAGAACCAGGTGGTAAATATTTCTGACTTTGTATATCATGTAAGGTATCATGTAAGGCCTCTATTGCATGGTCTTGTGTATGTGTGTGTGTGTGTGTGTGTGTGTGTGTGTGTGTGTGTGTGTGTGGTTTTTTTTAAAAAACCCTTTAAAAATGCAAAAATTATTCTCAGCTCCTGGCCTGCAGACACACACAAAATAAACAAACAAACAAACAAAAATCCTGGTTTGCAAACCTCTGATCGAGACAAACTGCAGGTGAGGACTGGAAGCAGGATCAGCCTTCAGTGGCTGTGAAAAATCTAAATATAAATAAATATTAATAAATATATATGGATAGTCTGTGAAAGTGATTGTCGCTCAGTTGCATCTAACTCTGCAACCCATGGTCGGTAGTCTGCCAGGCTCTTTCGTCCATGGAATTCTCCAAGCAAGAATACTGCAGTAGGTTGCCATTCCCTTCTCCAGGGGATCATCCCAACCCAGGGATCGAACCAGGGTCTTCTGCATTGCAGGCAGATTCTTTACCATCTGATCCACCACGGAAACCCTGGATAGTCTGTGAATATAAATAAATATACATCTAGGAGTTCTTAAACAAGATGGTCAATGGGCTTGGGTTCAATTTATTTCACTAATAGGGGGCGACAAGTCAGAAAATACTATGAGGATGTTTATTTATTTGATAGTCTGTGAATATAAATAAATAAATATCCTCATGGTATTTTCTGACTTGTTCATTTCAGTCACTCAGTCATGTCTGACTCTAAAGAACCAATCAAACTAAAGACAAGTTCTGTGTTACTTGGAAGAGTTGTAACCTCTGCAGCCCACATTCCCACCTATTGAAACAACAGAGACATAACACTTGCCTTGCCCATCTCCCAGAGTCCTTAAGGTAAAATAAAACAGCTTCCATCCATATGTGTGTGTGTGTGTTAGCATCAGTCATGTCTGGCTCTATGGGACCCCATGGACCGTAACCCACCAGGCTCCTCTGTCCATGGGATTCTGCAGACACGAATACTGGAGTGGATTGCCATGCCTCCTCCAGCCCATCCATACAGTACTAATTTCTATGTAAGTTTTAAACTCCAGGGTAGTGTGTTTTCATCTTTTAACCTTCAAAATTATTCAAGCCAGTGACTTAACACTTAGCTCAGTCCAGTTCAGTCGCTCAGTCGTGTCTGACTCTTTGCGACCCCATGGACTGCAGTACGCCAGGCTTCCCTGTCCATCACCAACTCCCAGAGTTTGCTCAGACTCATGTTGATCAAATTGGTGATGCCATCCAACCATCTCATCCTCTGTCATCCCCTTCTCCTCCTGCCTTTAATCTTTCCTAGCATCAGGGTCTTTTCTAATGAGTCAGTTCTTTACATCAAGTGGCCAAATTATTGGAGCTTCAGCTTCAGCATCACTTGTGGCCCCTATTATAAAATAACTTGAACCCCAGCCCATGGGTCATCTTGTTCAAGAGCTCCTGGAATATCTTGCCATTTACTGAGCTATTTGTTGTCTAGACTGGAGTATCCATGCTCACTGCTTAGTCGTCTTAAACTGGAGGCCAACCTTCAGCCTCAAGTTGGCCCAAGAGGTTCATTGGGTCCTCATGATGAGACCCAGAGCAGACCACCCTGCCTCCCCAGCCAGTGCTGCTTGGGTGCAGCTCCCGCAAGATGAATGGTTAAGACCTTTATTTGGGGACCACTATTGCCGAGGTAAGAGGCAATTAATGTTACCTGTGACAATGAGCACATAAACAGTACTTTGTTGATGATGGGTTTTTAAGTTGTATCCTATTTCTCCCATAATACCCTAATAAGGTAAGCTGGCTTTGTCATTGTCATCTACAAAGGGGAATATTGAAACATAGTGTTCAAGGCACTAACATCCATTTTCATGGGGCGCTGGTTTCTGGCTCTTTCTCTCTCTGGTGAAGGGTCACATCCCTGCTTCTCCATGTATGTCTCTTTTTATGTTTCCTTGTCCTCATTCCTTGTTTAAGAATATTAGAAGAGGCTCAGAATGAAGCCAGGATGAAAACAGGAGAGAACAAAGAGTCTGTCTCATGGTCTGCACTTGTAAAGAATTTTCTAAAAGAAACGGCAGATCGGTACCATGATCTAGACTAGAATAATAAAAGCAGCCAGATTCAGATATACCCATACAAGAGGCAGCACTGATCTAATAAACGTTGCTTTTGTTCATACTGTGTGGAAATGTGATGAAATAAATGCAGCACTTTAGAACAAGGGACTTAGATAGAAGAACCTTCTTTTTCTTTTTTTCTACTTCTACTTCATACCTTCTGTCTTTTTTTTTTAACTTTTTTTTTAATTGGAATATAATTGCATTACAATTTGTTGTGCTAGTTTCTGCTGTACAACAATGTGAATCAGCCCTAAGAATACACATATCCCCTCCCTCTTGAGCTTCCCTCCCAGTCCCCCATCCCACCCCTCTAGGTCATCACATAGCACTTAGTTAAGCACCTATGCTTTGCAGCAGCTTCCCACTAGCTATCTGGGTTACACATGTGCTTGGTCACTCAATCGTGTCCAACTCTTTGCGACCCCATGGACTGCAGCCTGCCAGACACCTCTGTCCATGGGGATTCTCCAGGCAAGAATCCTGGAGTGGGTTGCCATGCCCTTCTCCAGGGGATCTTCCCAACCCAGGGATTGAACCCAGGTCTCTGGCATTGCAGGCGGATGCTTTACCAGCTGAGCCCCAGGGAAGCCCCATGTGCTACACATGGTAGAACATAAATGTCAGTGCCGCTCTCTCAGTTTGTCCCACCCTGGGTCCGTAAGTCCATTCTCACATTTGCGTCTCTATTCTTGCCCTGCAAATAGGTTCATCAGTACCATCTTTCTAGATTACATATATATGTATTAATATCTTTTTTTTTTTAGCTCAACCAGAAAAAGGAATGAAATTGAGTCAGTTGTAGTGATGTGAATGAACCTTGTACCTTCTTTTGACAAGAAGGGCTGTGTGAGCCAGAAAGGGTGGGAGCTTTTCAGGAAGATGGCTGGTGTACAGAGCTGAGCCCGGCGCTGCAGATTCTGACTCCGGACCAGCTTGTTGTCTGCCACATCCTGTGTTTCCCAAGGTGTCAGCTGCCCCCATGGCCACATCCCTGCAGGGCTACACTTCACGTTTGTCATTTCATTGTTGTGATCTTGAGAAATCTTTTCCCACTGCAGATGAAGAGCACTGTCATTTCTAACTGGACGCAATGTTCTCCCTCTGAATGATTACTTCATTCTGTTAGTGCATAGAGCTAGAAGGTCAACACTACCATACCACTGCACTGAGTAAAAGTTCTATTCTGCAGAGGAAAGTTCTAGTCTTTGAATTTAGACCACCTCAGACATGGACCAAAGATCTTACAAATGTCTGACCCCGATCACAAGAGGGAGAGCATGGGTGGTTCAGGGTAAGTTTGGCATCCTCCTGGGAAAAACAACCCAAAGGACCCATCATAGAGATGGTGACCATCTGTACCATTTTCACACATGAAGGAAAACCTTTAGAAATGAAAACCTAGCTCAAGACCCAGCCGAAGTAGTCCTCATTAGGCCTTTTTCTTTCCCTGTTCTCCTTTTGTGCAAACTGTGATGATAGATATGTCTCTCCAGGAGCTATTTATTTATGAGTCTACTTTTTCCACTGGCCTATAAGCTCCTGATCTGTTGGGGCTCTGATTACTTATTATTATGCCCTGAGCCTAGCCCCATGCCTGGCCATCATCGTCACTAAGAAATGTTGAGTGAATGAATGACCTGGGACTAGGCCTTAGAAGGCCTTGGTGACCCAGCAAAATGATGCAATCTCAGCCATTGTCAGTGGTGTTCACAGTGGGGTATGCAAAATGATCCATTGGAGGACAGGGAAAAAATATTAAACTGCTATTTGTGCTTACTAAAAGATGAACAATGAAAATAAACTTCCCTAATATTTATCAATAACCTCAGATATGCAGATGACACCACCCTTATGGCAGAAAGTGAAGAGGAACTAAAAAGCCTCTCGATGAAAGTGAAAGAGGAGAGTGAAAAAGTTGACTTAAAGCTCAACATTCAGAAAAAAAAGATCATGGCATCTGGTCCCATCACTTCATGGGAAATAGATGGGGAAACAGTGAAACAGTGTCAGACTTTATTTTGGGGGGCTCCAAAATCACTGCAGATGGTGACTGCAGCCATGAAATTAAAAGACGCTTACTCTATGGAAGGAAAGTTATGATCAACCTAGACAGCGTATTGAAAAGCAGAGACATTACTTTGCCAACAAAGGTTCGTCTAGTCAAGGCTATGGTTTTTCCAGTGGTCATGTATGGATGCAAGAGTTGGACTATGAAGAAGGCTGAGCACCGAAGAATAGATGCTTTTGAACTGTGGTGTTGGAGAAGACTCTTGAGAGTCCCTTGGACTGCCAGGAGATCCAACCAGTCCATTCTAAAGGAGATCAGCCCTGGGATTTCTTTGGAAGGACTGATGCTAAAGCTGAAACTCCAGTACTTTGGCCACCTCATGCGAAGAGTTGACTCATTGGAAAAGACTCTGATGCTGGGAGGGATTGGGGATAGGAGGATAAGGGGACGACCGAGGATGAGATGGCTGGATGGCATCACTGACTCGATGGACGTGAGTTTGAGTGAACTCCGGGAGATGGTGATGGACAGGGAGGCCTGGTGTGCTGCAATTCATGGGGTCGCAAAGAGTCAGACACAACTGAGCAACTGAACTGAACTGAACTAAACTGAACTGAATATTTCATCTGAATCTAGAGTACTAAATTGATATATACATTAAGAATGAGGGTGTGCATTTAAAACATTCTAGGCTACTGTTCCATACAATAAGAAGTCACTGAAAAACTCTAAACAGGGAAAGACCATGAAAAAAAGGGAGTGTGTAGGAGAATTGATCTTGTAGGCTGGAGGGACAGAGGGCATGAATTGGTATGGAAAACACTACAGAGGTCTCTGCACATGAGATTAGAGACAAGTATGGGGGCCACAGGAATGGGTTGGGGGAAAGGAAAACCTACTAAAAAACTACTTTCGTTATCATTATCTTCATTATGATCATTGCATCAGCAAGATGAAGTTTCATATTGGCCAACAATAAGCAGAAAGCCTTAGAGATTCTAAAATGCACTTGGCACCTGGGGCGGGGGGCGGGGGGCGGGGGGCGGGAGAGTGGGCAGACAGAACTCCAAAGTAGACACAGAAGGCTTGGCCCGAGGTTTGGATTCTGGTAAGTGACACTTAAAATTTTTTTCTGCACTTGTTTGAAGGGGCAGCAAATAGGGTCCGCTCATCAGCCTGCTCAGTCCCCGACGTGGCTTCTTAGTAAAGACTATTTATAGCCTCAGGTGGTTGCAGTTTCGCAATTGCTGCGTGGGTGGGGAGGCCGGCGGGCCTGGCGTGGCTGCGTGGTGACAGTCTCCTGGCTGCTTCCTGCTGGCTTAGGAAAGAGCAGAAGAAGGTGGGTTTGTTTGTCGGTTGAGCAACCAGCCGTCGCCTGGGCTATGCCTGACTCTGTTCCTTTAAATATTAACCATCTTTTAAAACATTTGGGTTCTGTGCCCAAGGCCAAGGGGGCCCCCAAGAGAAAGGAGAGGAGTAAAGGGTAGAAGAAGAGAGGGGAGGGAGGAGGAGGAGGAGGGTTTGCTGTATCAACAACTTATCTATCCCACAAACAGCAGTGGAGCCTCCACACTGACACAGGGTTGGAGAGCTAAGTAGAAAATGATTCCCATCCTAGAGACCCACGGTCTAGCAGGGGAGAGAGACGGGTAGACCCAAGACAACAGCGAGAGGCTAAGCCCTGCACTGCCTGGTGCTTTCTCAGCATCTTCCCTTTCCAGAGAAGGTTCCATGGGAGGGACGAAGGACAAGATCAGAGATGTGAAAGTTTCCAGGGTCTCTGTCCCCAGGGCAGTGATTTTAAAACTTCATTAATCAAAAAGTGACCTGGAAGCACTATTTAAAAAGCAGTTCCTGGTTCAGCAGGACTGTATCAGGGGCTCTGGAATGGGGCCCCGGGATTCTGCATGGGTCCAGGTTTCTGAGCAAATTCAGATTGAGGCGGCCCCTGACCACAGAGGGGCACTGCCCTTCCAGGGCAAAAGTCTGGGCCTGGTGCTGTGGGCCTTGGAGCAAGTCCCCCAGAGGGTGATGGAGGAATCTGGAAGAAAGGAATGGGAGCAGTAGAGATGGTTACGGAAGCAAATGGAGAAAGAGAAAATCCAGCTTTAAAAAAAAAAAGATTAACTTTTTCTTTTGTATTAAAGTATATCTGATTGACCGTTTCAGGTCAATAGCAAAGGGGCTCAGCCATACATGCACACGTGTCCATTCTCCCCCAAACTCCCCTCCCACATCACATTGAGCAGAGTTCCCTGTGCTCTACAGGAGGTCCTTGTTGGCTATCCATTTTAAACACAGCAGTGTGTACATGTTGATCCCCAAATCCAGTTTTCAAGAGAGAAAAACGGACTCTCTCTCTAAGGAGAAATGAGCGAATGCTCCCAGGGGCCCTGGCACTGCTCAGCTGACTGGTGTCCATGTGTTAGTCATGACTTTCAGAAAGCACAAAGCGTTGCACAAGGAGCCAGCTCTGCTAGAGCCCTGGGCATCAACAGCACCCATGGAGCCCGGTCTTCTCTTTGTCACACCTCTTGTCTTTCTTCCAGGTCTGTTAGCAGCCACGTCTTGCTCCTCTGCAGGTGCTGAGGCTGAATAAAGCTGTGGGCTATGGAAGGTGGGGGGCGGGGGTGGGAGGGGGTGTCGTCCATGTTCTGGAGGAGGTACACTGGCTTGACTAACTACACGCTGCCCTCCACAGCCCCAGGCTGGTCTATACCAGAGCAGTGTCCAGCGGGCTATCGGAGGAGGCCTCAGTGGACCAGGCTACAAGGAGGTTGAGCCCTGAGAGCCACCAGCAGTTTCTGCCGGAGGGTACAGCCCTTGCTCCTCATCCTGGTGGCAGCAGGACTATTCTCTTTGTGAAACTGGTTTTTGGCCCAAAGCTGAGCCACTGGGTTATGGCCGGTGTGATCCTAGCACCATTTGGTTATTTCTTGACTTTCAGGCGGGGTGCTTCTGTTTATCCTGGCACAGTCCCTCAGTCAGCTGAGCTGTCCCAGGACACCTGGGACTATTGGCTCACTTCTCCTTAAAGAGGCATTCGTTTTCTCTCTGGAAAACTGGATTTGGGGGTGGGCATGCATGCCCTGCTCTATTTAAAATGGATAACTGACAAGATCCTACTGTTTAGACACTTCCTCACTTCTCTCCACGCGGCCATCTCCTTCCTCATTCTTTAAGCTCCTCTGCTAGTACTAGCTTCCCAAGACTCTTCCTTAATGGTCCCCTCTCCCACTGGGTAGGGGGCCTTATCATATGGACTCTTGCTATCTTGCACCTTACCTATCCAACTACAAGTTTCAGGGATCTTTCTCCTGGGAGTCACTGGACACAAACTCCTGCTGACCTGAGGCTGAAACACCACCACCTGCCCGCTCTGGGGTCTGGTTACTTCCCTGCTCTAAGTTTCAGTTTCTTTACCTATAAAATGGGCAAACAGTGGGAATTACGGTTAAGATTAAATGAGCTAATAGTTAGTCCAGCACCTGAGACACTGCAGCCCTCCATGAATGCTCGCTCTTCTCCTGATGCATGTGGACAGCCTCACTTTCACCCTCATCCCCATGGACTTAGAACAGAGCAGATGCTCAGTGAATATTTACTGAATTCACAGTGAAGACATGCAAACTTCCCACTGGATCTGTTCATTAGAATTTTTCAATAAGGACTGGGTAACTTGGGGTTTTCCTTTATTTCCTCAGTGTTTTATGGTGTTTCCTCTATTGGAGGGTTTGTTCACTCTATTTGAGTGGAATTAATCTCAACTCAGGCAGCTTTTTCTTAATCGCTCTTCTTTTGCGTCCATCGATTCAGCGTGTTTTTCCCACTTCTGTTCTCATCGTCCTATTTGCTGTTCAGGACGTGTGGCCATTTAAAAGCACTTTAAACTGAGCCTGAGTTCTCCAGGTTTAGAGAGGAAAACAGCTACTGAATTCTATAAAATCTGTTAGAAAGTTTGAATTCCGCTTCCCCCACTGTTCCTTTTCCACTTTGTGAAATGAAATGGGAAGAACTAAGTAAACTCCAAAGTCCCTCTTCATTGCAATGGTCTGTGACCTCCTCCTGTGCACAGATGGATCTTTTAGGGTGAAAAAAATTAAGCAACTTCTGTGAACAAACATACTTTTAATGACTAGTTTGACTCCCTGATATGGATCATCTCAGGAAGGGAATAGATACAATCTCTCTTTGCTGAGCATCTTTCCTATTTGCCTGGAGTCACTAGTGGCCATCAGCATAGCTGAGCTAAATGTCTGGATGTTTTGCTTAAGTTCCCTTGAGGCCAGCGATTCTGAAAAAAAGATAACAAGGGTAGACTGAGCTTAGAATGAACTAGGCTCTTTTAGCAATCTTAATCAAAAGATTGAAGGTTAAATATGAAGAAGAACCATCATAAAAGTAAGTGAAAAGTGGATCAACAACTTAAGAGCATTCCATCCCCATCCAGGAGAAGTTGAACACAAGCCTCATCGATACCAGGGAGGCTGATGGAGGGAGTGGACTTCGCCTGACCACTAGCCAGGAGACCCCTGAGTCAAGGAGCCTCTCGCAGTGCAGAAGGATCGCCCTCACCCCAGCAGGGAGGCCTAGGGACAGTCCTTTGCCCTGTCTCTTCCTCTCCAGTATGACTCACTTTGAATGCAGTCCTGAGCTACTATTTCTCATCATCTTGTAATCCATTCTCCTTTTGAAAAGCATCTTCTAAAAATCTCATAACTCTTTCCCTGGAGATTGCAACAGGCACCCACTGGGCCCAGCGCTGTCCCACCCTCACCTGATGAGGCCAGTGCCAGCTCTGGGGCCTCCTTCTTGCCACTCTCCCTTGACTGCTGGTGACCGGTGATTGGTACACTTGTCTCAACACAGACCCAGAATTCCACAGTCAGAGACAGGTCCTAACTGAATCATCCCCTCAATTAACGCTTCATAAGCATCATCTACATGCCATTAGGCGAGGCCCATGGGGTGTCACAATGGATGAACCAGGGGCCTGCTTTTCAGAAGCTCCAGAAGGTACACAAATGACTCCAAGAGCATCGGTATTGTCTAAAACTAGGTACAGAGGAGAACTTCCCTGGAAGTCCAGGGGTTGAGATTTTGCCTTCCCATGCAAGGGGGCCGTGAGTTCAATACCTTGTCAGGGAGCTAAAATTGCCTCGCAGCCATAAAACCAAAACATAAGCAATGGAAGCAAAATTGTAATAGATTCAATAAAGACTTTTAAAATAGCTCACATCAAATATTAAATTAAATTAAAAGTACAGAGGACTGGGGGATCCAGAAGAAGGAGTGACTAGGTCTGCCTTAGGACGCTGGCAAGGTTTTGCAGGTGGAGAAGGGAAACCATAGCCAGGAACAGAGGGCAGAGTGAGTGTTGAAAGGCAGGGGCTGGAGGAAGTAGGGCCTGTTTGGAAAGTGGTGGTGGTGGTAGGGGAGCAGGAACACGATGCATAGGGCAGGAAAGGGATCAGAGAAGAGCTTGTAAAGCTGGGTCGCTATCAAGTGTGAAGAGAAGCTAAGGTACTTGGATTTGATCCTGTTGGCAACAGTATATTCACCAGATAACTTAGCAAGGAACTGAAAAATAATATGAGTCTTAGGTCTTCCCATATAAAATTACCTGTTCAGTCAGCATCCTTGTCAAGTAATTAGAGGTTAAACTTGAGAAGGGATCAGTGGGGAAGGAACCTCCGAGGCAGCCATGGGCGTAGTCTTGACTGGTTGAAGCTGCTGTAGAACGTGGGGATATAGTCACCCTAAATCTTCAGTTTTCTGATTTAACTCCTCCATAAACCAAACTGGTTTCACCGCGCTCCTCAAAGGGAGTCGGCTTGGCTTCCCTGTCACTGTATTCCCGTGAGAGATGATAAGTAATCAGGTTTCTGTCAAAGTGCTTCGGAACACACAGGATGTCCAATAAATACATTGAAAAATAGTACTGTGGCTTCCCAGGAGGGGAGGTGTTCAGAAATTCCAGGCAGCATACATCCCTACGTAGATAACCTCCTTGGAGAAAGTTGTCCCCTCGGAATTTTAACAGGCACCTTTGAGGCAGAAACATCTGGCAGCAAGAGGGGATGGGCATAGCCTATCAGATCAACTGAACCAAATTTGGTGACTGTGAATATTACCATTCTCACTGTTCAGAATAGTAACTGGAAGGCAGAGAAGATAAAGCATGTTCTGTAGATCCCTAGCTTTCTGGCTTGTTTAGGGGAGGGGGGTCAATTAAATTGGGGGTTTTTTAACAGCAGAACACTTCAGAGCCTTGAATATGCTTCTGAGCATGTGAATTCAGAGGAGGTTTTAGACACCTTGTCTCTCGAGTTCATTTGACCACCAGCTCCCTTGTATTTCTTGGTCCACACTGCCTGGAGGTCCCCCCCAGCTAAGACCCTCAAGAAATATTAGCATCCACTCTCTGGCCCTGTTGTGTTTCAAGAGGAAAAGGCCAGTTTCTGGGGGAAGCTGCAGATGACCTGTGAGGCAGGAACTAGTGGCAGAAGCCCCAGCAGCAGCCGAGTCACCTAAGCCCATGCGCGCGCCTCTGGGCTGGAGCCTTTGGGGCTGACCTGAGTGGCTTCCCCTCCTGCTTTTGGCCATGACCTGCCCTGCCCTCCACCTGCCGCGGCCCACATGACCATCTCCTAGTTATCAGCACTGGCCGGGAGCCTCATCCCTAATCCTGACCGTTCCTAGGCCTTGATATTTTTAGCCCTGGTGCAGAGCTTGTTACACGAACTCAGCCAGCGGGACCCAAGGCTACATCGTGAATATTCTCTCCTGGCTGTTCACACAGGCTTATGAAATGTGACTCTCTTGCCTCACATTTTAAAGTTACTATTCGGTTCTCTTGGTGGGGAGGGGACAGGAGGCTCTTTTAGGACTCCTTTTGTTCCATATTCTAATTCAAAGAGTTAGTAGTTATTTCTGTTGGTTTTGTTGGTGTTCTCCAGGGTTTGATCTGCTTTGTCTTGTTTTCATCTCTGACGCTTCAGTTATCTTTACTTGGGGGCATAATTTGGGTTTGCTTCCATGTTAAGCATTAATAAAATGTGGGTTTTTTTAAAGTGACCTTTGCAGGAGGTCATGGTGAGTTCAGAGGCACTGAGCTGGAGGACTCATCCCCTTTGTACCAGGAAGAACTATGCTCTCCTGATTTGGCCCTTCGGGGTTGTCACCTGTGGGTCTCTGCCCCTGTAAAGATACTCCAGAATTCTCTTTGCAAAGCAAAGCTGATTTTTGAAACCTCAGGATCCATTTAAAAATTAAATCCCAGCTCCTCCATGTGAATAAGGAAGTAGTCCTCTAGCTTCAAGCTTTACTTTAATCGGTATTAATTTTATTCAAGTTAAAAATGTTGGTGTTTCTCGTTGTCCAGTAGTCAAGACTCTGTGCTTCTGATGCAGGGGTCGTGAGTTCTATTCCTCGTCAGGGAACTTAAATACCACATGCCTGCTGTGCAGTGTGGACCAAAAAGAAAAAAAAAGGGGGGAGCACCTCACAAAGAGTTCCCTGGTGGTCTAATGGCTAGGGTTTTGCACTTTCACTTCGGAGGCTGGGTTCCATCCCTGGTCAAGGAACCTTCCTATATGCCATGCAATGCAGCCAAAATACAAATAAATAAATAAAATAAGATTTTTATTTAAAAAAATAAATAAAATGTCTTAAAAATATGTCCTCCTGCTGCCCTCTCCTTCCACTAAAAGTCCTGATTCCTTTTAAAGCCTCACTTTACTCAAAATAATACACTTTCTCCCATTCTCTTATTCCCTAGGACTATATTTCCATCTGTTTATGGGGAAAAAATCTCTCTGGAGGGCTTGTGAGCTTATTACACTCAGTCTGTCCTGAGATAAGGCCCACCACCCTCCGTAGCCCGCCCCTGCCTCGCTGTTCTCGGACATCTGACAGCCTCCGTGCAGCTGAGCAAGCTTAGATTTCTCAAGCTCATGGCGTCTTCCTTCTTCCCCATTCCACCTATCTAATCTGGTTTAATTCACTTTTTTTTTTCCAGTTCTGAATCGGTAATTCCTCTTGCAGGAATGTCTTTCTCTTGCTCCTTTCTGCTACTGTCAGCTCTCATTCTCTCTTTTCTGAACGGCTCAACAAGCTCCCTGGTGATCTTTATGAGAACAACCCCTCCTCTGAATCCACCCTCTACTCTGCTGCAAGAAAGGCTTAATCAGTAATGAGTGCTCCCCTCTGCTCCCCTCCCTACCAAAACCCTCTTACCTGGATCTGGCCTCAGTTCCTGAGCGGTAAATGGAGAAGCAGCCACAGGAGCTCAGGCCTTCGAGAGAACAGTTGCCAGTCACTGTGTATCTGAACCAGGAGACCCTGACTGCTCCTTTACCTGCTCACCCAAAACTGCAGATATCTTCCACAAAAGACCGGTGTTCCCATGGATCTGGGAACCCCTCCAGGCTCTCCCTCTTTCCTGGTTTCCCCACTTTCTATTCTATGCTTCATATCAAGTTCTTCCTCCTCTCCTAGTTCCCAGCTAGTCATGGCCCAGTAGGACTCTCTGATGAGTTTTGGAGGTTCATTCTTGGCTCACCCCAGGTATCATGGTCTACTAGCCACAGGCAAGCCCTATGCTTCCTGGTGACTGGGATGCTGCAAACCAGCCCACCGGTCGAGGGGGTCCAGATGGGATGCCCAACACCATCAGGTTTGAGAGATGAAGTTCACTGGCAACCTTTTGGAATCCATAACAAAGGTTTCTAGTTTGTCCATTCATTGATTCATTTAACAAATATTTGTATACAGAAACTGTCAAGTGCCAGGTACCTAATGTTGAGGATCCAACAGTGAGGGTGGCGGACCAGGTACCTGCTCACAGAGTCTCTATTCTGATGCTGGAGGGACAGGGAAACAGACCTGTCAGCTCATACACAGCATCAGTAACAGTCAATGGTTCCCAGAGTCTAAAGACGAGCTGTATGATATGCAAGTGACTAAGTGGGAACGGCTGTTGAAGACAACATCTTCCAGGAATTAGCCTCTGAGTATCGACATGTGGCACTAGTGGAAACGAGCCTGCCTGCCAATCAGGAGATGTAAGCGATGTGGGTCCCATCCAGGGGTCAGGAAGGTCCCCTGCAGGAGGAAATGGCAACCCACTTCAGGATCTTTCCCTGGAGAATCCTATGGACAGAGGAGCCTGGCGGGCTACAGTCCACGGAGTAGCAAAGAGTTGGACACAACTGAGCCAGTAACATGTTCCTGGAGGAGAACAGCAGTGGGGAGGTAGAGAGAGGGTCCTGGGATTCAGGGAGCCTGGAGATATGAGCTCCAAGGCCATGCTATTGCAGCCCCAAAACAGATGCAGTCATAGGTTGCACCAAAGGAGCCATGTTGGAGAAGCAAAAATACTCACACTTAACCCCGGCAGGCCCTGCACACCCCACAGTTATCTCAGTACTACTCTCCCGTACAGAGGACATCTGAAACAGAACACACGTCTGTAAAAATACATGCAAAAATGGCACTCTGATACTTATGTACGAATGTCCAGTGTGCTGGTATAAATTCAAACTCCAGGCAAAGTGACCTCCTTGATCTTTTTAATGGCCTAATCAGCAGATCTCCCTTGAGAAGGGCTTCCTCCTGTCATGATTGTCCTTTTTCTTGCATAGCTGTTTTTTCCTTGACTACTAGGTAATGGTTAAAAAAAAAAAAAAAAATGAAAGGAAGAAAAAGAAAAAAAGCAACCCTACGAAATAGAGGGCACTTTGAAAACACGAGGACTGCTCCGTTCTCTGTCAAGTCCTGCTACCCTGGCCAACAGTGAGGCTTTGGGATAAAGTTAGGCCTGTATGAAGGATGAATGGGCCCAGTCTGTCTCCTGCAGAGCTCTGCTGTGTGGATGGGGCCAGAGTCGTCACTTGGTTCATAAGCTTTAATAGAGCGTCTTTCATTCAAAGATCCCAGGACACTTCACAGCTGCTAAAATGATCCTAAGCAAATATTTGTAGCCACACAGTACAGGTGGGTCTGTGGAGGCACCGAGAAGAAAAAAGGACTGACCCAAGACCCCAAGAGTCAGCTGCAGAGGCAGGTCCAGATTCCAGGACCTCGACCCACTCAGAGCTCTGTAGGCCCAGGCCTAGAAAGGACCACTGGGGCTTTGGGATGGAGATGAGACCTGACCAAACAAATCTGAGATCCATAGTAACAGCCAGATGTGAACCCACCAGGTCCTAATCTTATGTCACTCGAGCCCTTGTGCGTGGTGAGTTGCTGACCTGCTGCTGCCAGTGGTTGGGAGCTTTAATAATTAAAGCCCTCTAATTAGATTGACAGCATCTGTCAGACTGAGCTCAGATACTAGAGTGTGTTCTGTGTTCCTGGCAAATTCAATTCAGCTTCAATTATCCTCATTTCCTGTGTGCTGGGGCCAAAAAGGCCAATGTAAAAAACAATCATACAGCCACATTGCCAAGATTAGGGCAGACACAATACAATCCACCTGCGTAGGCTACAGGCTGGGGTCCAAGTCAGGGGGGCGGAGAGAAGATGGAATGTTATGGTCTGAATGTTTAAGTCTCCCTGCAAATTCATACGATGAATTCTTAACCCCTAAAGCCGATAGTATTAGTAGGTGGACTATCAGCTTCTGCTTCACTGGTGACTTGGTGATAAAGAACCCACCTGCCAATGCAGGAGACACAGGTTCAGCCCCTGGGTTGGGAAAATCCTGTGGAGGAGGAACTGGCCACCCACTCCAGAATTCTTGCCTGGAAAATCCCATGGACCAAGGAGCTTGCCAGGCTACAGTCCATGCGGTCTTGAAAGAGTCAGATATGACTTACTGACTAAACAACAACAACAACAATTAGTAGATGGGGCTTAGGAGGACACGACCAGGTCCTGAGGGTGAAGCCCCCATGAATGAGATTAGCGCCCTTATCAGAGACCGCAAGGAATTCCTTTGCTCCTTCTGCCGTGGGAAGTTTGTGACCTGGAAGGGGGACCTCACCCAACATGCTGACATCATGACCTTGGAATTCCAGCCTCCAGAACTGTGAGCAAGAGATTTCTGCTCTTTGTAAGCCACTGCTGCTGCTAAGTCGCTTCAGTCATGTCCGACTCTGTGAGACCCCATAGACGGCAGCCCACCAGACTCCCCCATCCCTGGGATTCTCCAGGCAAGAACACTGGTATGGGTTGCCATTTCCTTCTCCAATGCATGAAAGTGAAAAGTGAAAGTGAAGTTGCTCAGTTGTGTCCGACTCTTAGCAACCCCATGGACTGCAGCCTACCAGGCTCCTCCATCCATGGGATTTTCCAGGCAAGAGAACTGGAGTGGGTTGCCATTGCCTTCTCCATTGTAAGCCACTAGGTCTGTAGTATTTCGTTATAGCCACTTGAAGGGATTAAGACAAAAACTGTACTTTGATATGGTCCTTTGGGATGAGTGCTGCCACATTCTTGCCACTGCTGACCTGAAAATAAACAAAACTCCACAAAACATGGAGCCTTGACCTAGGGGCTCCTTCTTTGAACTGGCCACACTGGGATTGATTAGCTGAAAGACAGACAAGGTAGGAAGGATTCAGGAGGAAGGATGGGAAAGACAAAAAGAAGGACTCCAAGACTCATGATGGGCTGCCTGACACTAACAGTACTTCTCACCCGATTTTCTCCCCAGAGACTGGTTTGTTCTGGAGCTTCTCCGAAGGACAGGATCTCAGTTGAGATTCCCCTGAATAATAGGAACTCCGCTGCTGCTGCTGCTGCTGCTGCTGCTGCAAAGTCGCTTCAGTCATGTCCGACTCTGTGCGACCCCATAGATGGCAGCCCACCAGGCTCCATCGTCCCTGGGATTCTCCAGGCAAGAACACTGAAGTGGGTTGCCATTTCCTTCTCCAATGCATGAAAGTGAAAAGTGAAAGTGAATTCGCTCAGTCTTGCCCAACTCTTAGCAACCCCATGGACTGCAGCCTACCAGGCTTCTCCATCCATGGGATTTTCCAGGCAAGAGTATGGAATGGGGTGCCATTGCCTTCTCCAAACAGGAACTCAGAGGAGCTCAAAAATGTGTAGGCAACTGCCAGCATGATTATGGGAGCTCAGGGGCCATTTTGGTACCAAATAGTGGTTATGAATTCAAATTCAGCCTCCTCCAGGACTAGCTGTGGGATCTTGGACAAGTCACATCATCTTTTTATGCCTCATTTTTTGGGGCACATGTAATATGTGCTTGCAGTATTCTGAAGGAAGAAATTGGTAGAGTGAAGCAGTTAGAGCTTGGTTGACAGTACAAACCTAGTAAATGTCAGTCAGTATTATTACTATGATGTAGTAAGCTCAGCATACCCCAGAACTTATTAGATTTCTGGTTCCTCTTCAGTGCAGATCCAATTCAGTCTTCGGTCCAATTTAACTTAGGAATTAGACACATAGGACTTAATTTCCCAATTAAAGGGCTTCAGCCAAAAGATCACATTTGTTGGCGGGTGAGGAAGGAAGCTGGGCTTTGCCGAGTGGTGCTCTCATCACTGATGTTTTGCTGGGCATCAGCCAAGGCTGGCCCTGGGTACCCTGAGAGACAGGCCAAATTTGCTTACAGGGCGCACCTCTGCTCTGGTGCTCACCTTCCCAGGCCCACCCAGGATCGAGGACCCCGGAACCCCCCAGGGAATGGGCATGGGTGGCAGCCTTCCAGCATCAATTAATTATCAGATTTGCCGTGAACTGGGGAGCAAAGGCCAGCCCGGCGGGGAGACCCATGGCTTGAGGCCACGGTGGGAGAGGTGGCCAAGGAGAGAGCCAGAACCCAAGAAGGGTGGACCTCAGTGCTAGGATTTGTCTCAGCAGGTCTTGGGCAACAGTAAAGCATTTTGTATACATAAAGGACCACCCAGATGTTAAGGGGCGCTATTCTATAGACTTTCGATTCAAAAACCACACTTGTTTAGTATCCATGCAACAGGTAATATAGCAAAGAAAGCCTGAGCTCTGGGTGTGCCCTGCCTCTGTGGCTGACGCATGTGTGACCCCAGGGAAGTATCAAAGCCCCCCCTTTCAGAGCCTGACCTGTCCCTCTGTGAAGCCCCAGGACAACAGGGTCTTTGATGAACAGACGGTGACAACATAAAACGTCTGGCCTGTAGCAGGGAGAGTCAGCTGAGTCTGCGGTCCCCTCTCTCTGGTGAAGACACAAGGTACTTGTTCCACATAGAAATGGAACTTCCTAATATTGGAAAACAAGACTGACCCCAGAGAAGGTGTCACTAGTAAGTGATTTTCACAGCATCTTTTCTCTCCTTCAAGACCACGCAAAGAAGGACTATTTATTTCAGCATGGTTCAGACACCAGCGGGAGCTGCTCACAAAATGTGGGGTCTAGGGATGTTTTCCATATGTGGGGTGCTTTTGTTGACTATCCTGTCTCAATGGACTCCGCCCAGCAGGAACCTCCAGGTGTGTGCTGAAAGGGCAGAAGGAGCTTGCCAGGGAAGCCCAGCGTGCTGGGAGCCTCAGTGCCAGGCTTTGTGTGTCGGCTGGAAGGCTTTCCCGGGCGATTAACGACCAGAGCAGACAACCCCACTGGCCCAGGAAGGAGGAGGGGCGGCCGGGTACAGAGGGAGCACTGCTCTCACGTCCGCTGAACACAGCCAGCGCGCCCACGGCTTCTCACATGTCCCCTGGCCTGGACTGCTCCCTAGGCTCCAGGCAGCTGGCCTGGGAGCTGAGAAGCCTCTTTGCGAAATCGTCCACACCCTAGAGGCCCAGGCAGGTGTTTGTCACATGTGGGGATGGGAGTGTGCGGAGGTGGCATGGTTTATTATTTCAAGATCAATCCGATTGGCCTCCCTCTATGCCCTGACCTGCTTCAGTTGTGCCAACGACACCACCTCATGGACAGACCTACTCACTACAGATGACGTGGGGTTTTTTCTTTTTTTTTTTTCCCCTGTCAGTGTTCTCTGGGAAAATGAACTCTTCTCCAGACATCCAGAGCAACTGTCTAGGCCTGTGGGAATATGAGGGAAGTTGGGAGCTCCAGGAACTTCAGCGCCAGCATTTCTATATTGTCTGGAAGCTTCCTGTGGTGGTCAGGAACCACAGAGGACAACCCAAGGGAGAGAAAAGGAACCGCCCAGGGAAGAGCAGCCCAGGAAAAATATCCATAGTGTGAATAGATGAGACCCACGGTCCCAGAGATTATGCACAGAGATAGAGAGAGAGAAATAGGGGCTTCCCAGGTGACTCAGGGGTAAGGAATCTGCCTGCCAATGCAGGAGACATGGGTTGGATCCCTGAGTCAGGAAGATCCCCTAGAGAAGGAAGTGGCAACCCACTCCAGCACTCTTGCCTGGGAAATTCCATGGACAGAGGAGCCTGGCAGGCTACATTCCATGGGTTCGCAAAGAGTCAGACACAACTGAGTGAGCGACTAAAAACAACAACAGACAAATAGATACCTTAGGACTTGTAACTAATGTGAAGGAAGAGAAGAGGTTGATATCCTCATCTGATGAGTGAGGTTGGTCTCAATGATCCTGATGTTTCCTTTCAGGGTCAGCAATCTCTAATGCTCAATGAAAAAAACTATAGAAAGTTTTAACTAACTTTAGCAGTCCTAATTGAGTTGTTAAAACAATGACACAGAATCCCAAACAGTGGAAGATAAAAAAAAAAAATTGTGTTTGATTCAGAAATGCAGATGGGCCATTCTTTGTGTCATATCGAAATATTGATTGTTTTGCAAAGAACTAAGCAGGTCCTGGGAAATGAATAATTCATATTAATAGTAGTTTTCATGCTATGACCACTAATGGTGGTCAGCCAAGGATAGAGTGTGTGCTTGAGAGATATGGATCCATTCATTGGTTTGACAATTATCTATTGAGTCTGCACCCAGCCCTCACCCTGGGAGAATGGATATATTCTGCTTTGCATCTGTGCATGCTAAGTTGTTTTAGTTGTGTCCAGCTCTTTGTGACCCTATGGACCATAGCCCGCCAGGCTCCTCCGCCCATAGGATTCTCCAGGCAGGAATACTGGAGTGGATTGCCATGCCCTACTCCAGAGGATCTTCCTGACCCAGGGATCAAACCCATGTCTCTTATACCTCCTGCGTTGACAGACAGATTCTTTACCACTAGTGCCACCTGGGAAACCCATTCTGCTCATGGGGGCATCCTAAAATGCAGATTCCAATTTAGTAGGCCTGGGGTGGAGCCCAGCATTTTTAAAAGGCTCCCAAGGGAAATCAGACACATGTGTGCAGTAAGACGAGTGTCTTATAAGATTTTCTGCTGATTGTTGGAGGAGAGAACCAGATCTTAAAGGCAGTGCAGTTCAAAGGTTGGGGACAGTCCAAATGTTAGAAAGGAAGGCATAGCTTTCTTAGAAGACGAGGGTCAGACCGTCTGAGAATAGAATGTTGCTGTCATTAAAATGTTTGTGGATAATTGAGAATTACCAGTTAGGGGAAAGGGAGGGAGGGTAAAGGAGTTCTCCAGGCAACAGGACGCGGGCATTGTGATGTCAGCGGGGCTATTAATATGCAGCGATGGTTCTGAAACACATAGACTCTCATCTCAAGGCTCTGGCCTTTCCATTCTTCGAACTGAGGTTTGCCTTTGACTTAATGGAACAATTTTCTTCTGGTGCCACAACAGCCATTTCATTCCAAGATGGATTGCAATGTGAACTGATCTTTTTCCATTTCGTGTCCCAAACCGCAGCACAATTAGTTTCTAAATAAATGCCAGCGGCTTCTGGGGGAAGCTCTGATTGCGAGGCTGGAATAACAGTGGGCAGCCACAGAGCGGGTCCGTGCTGGCTGGTCCCTACCAGGGCTAAGAGGTCCTGACGCCCCCATCCTACTTACATACCCTGAATTTCCTAAGAGGCATCCACGCTGATGAGCCCTTATTGAACATTTGGGTTGCAAAGTGGTTTCTGGGACAGTAAGAAGATGGAGTTTGTTTGGAAAGTCAACATATATTTTAAGGTAAACACAGATCACCTCTGCCAAAAACAGTTGTGTCTGCTTCCCGGAACTCCTGATCTTGTGTCTTGACAGACTCCAATTGCATGGGGAGATGACTCTCACCTCGCCCCATGCTCTGATGTGAGTGAGGACAGATGTTACGGGTTACAACGTGTCCCCAGCCTTCCAAATTCATATGTCAAAGACCTAACCCCATCCCTAGTACATGACCTTGTTTAGAAATAGGGTCATTGCAGATGTAATGAGATGAGAGATCATACTGGAGGAATGCTCAGTCGCCCAGTTGTGTCCAACTCTTTGTGACCCCACGGACTGTAGCCCACCAGGCTCCTCTGTCCATGGGATTTCCCAGGCAAGAATACTGGAGTGGGTTGCCACTATCTCCACCAGCATAGTGGAGGAGGATGAACCTTAATCTAATATGAGTGATGTCCTTACAAAGGGGGTAATCTGTGAAGATGGAGGCACAGACTGAGCTGATGCTTCTATTGGCTTGGTTTCTATTACAACAAAAACCCAAACAAACTTTTTGGTCAACTCAATACAAACCTCGGAGAAGGCAATGGCACCCCACTCCAGTTCTCTTGCTTGGAAAATCCCACGGGCGGAGGAGCCTGGTAGGCTGCAGTCCATGGGGTCACTAAGAGTTGGACACAACTGAGCAACTTCCCTTTTTTTCACTTTCATGCTTTGGAGAAGGAAATGGCAACCCACTCCAGTGTTCTTGCCTGGAGAATTCCAGGGATGGGGGAGCCTGGTGGGCTGCCATCTGTGGGGTCGCACAGAGTCGGACACAACTGAAGCAACTTAGCACCAGCAGCAGCAGCAGTGCAAACCAAGGTGGGCAGCAGACAGGGAGAGACATGAACACACGTGTCCTTGCAGACCTCAGCAAGACCCAAGCCTGTCCGCATCTTGACCTCTGGCTTCTAGTCTCTAGAAATGTGAAACAACACACTTCTGTTGTTTAAGGCTCTTGGTTTGTGGACTCTCTCAGAGCAGTCCTAGGATACTAATACAATAGACTGAAATAGAGTTAGGCACCCATGGTGGCTCAGAGGTTAAAGCGTCTGCCTCTAATGCGGGTAGACCTGGGTTTGATCCCTGGGTCGGGAAAATCCCCTGGAGAAGGAAATGGCAACCCACTCCAGTATTCTTGCCTGGAGAATCCTATGGACAGAGTAGCCTGGTGGGCTACAGTCTATGGGGTCGCAAAGAGTCGGACACGACTGAGCAACTTAACTTTCTAACTTTCACTTTCACCCATAATATTAAATATTTTTCTGTATATGTCCTTGGAAAAATCATTTAATCTCTATAAAAAGTGAAAGTTGGAGCAAGTGGTTAATGAAATTCCTTGCACTCTGTGAAGGTGAAGCCTTCTGTGATTCTCAGAGATTCTGATGTATTGATCAACCAAGGATCATTTTGTCGATCACCCCGGCCAAGTGAGGGCTGAGAAACAACACCCGCATCCACAGGAGGCTGAGGACAGGTGGAGGAGATGGAGTTCACACTACTAGGTAACCAGGCAGAACCTTAACCCTGTGTGGCCTCAGATGCTAAACAGAGACTGGGCCCTGCCTCGGAGGGCGGGGCCCCGGGAGCAGAGGGTAGTCTTGGCAGGTGGCTAGGACAGCCCCGAGGGGCTGGTGGCATCCCCCAGGCTCCTCCTCCTGGAGGCAGCGTAGTCTAGAAGCAGCGGGTAGGAGTCAGGCTGAGACCGCTGGCCTGAGTTTCCGTCCCCCCAGGTAAGCAGTTAGCAACGAAAGGTCAACGAGGACTGATTCACTAACCGAGGCAGGCAGACCAAGTGACCGTTCTGGAATATTTGTTGAAGGAGACCCTTGGTAAGTTGGCAGGTAGGAGCCCAGAGTCGTCGTAACTTGGATATGAAAAGAAACGTGACTTCACATTGCGGTCACTGGTAGGTGGCATGTGGGCATTGGGGTGACATGTCCTGTGAACAGGACAGGGCAGGGGCCAGTCCAAGCTGCTCATTAGTGATTTCCCTAGTCAGGGCCCTGCGCCTTGTAAACCATCAGTTCACTGCATGAAAGAAGGACGATGAAGTAGGAATTTGTTCCAGGAATGTGGGAAACAATTAGCCAATTTAGTCATTAGGGCCGTGTTACCCTTCTAGGCTCAACTTTAATTAGCTGCTTATTTGAATTAAGTAATTAATCACTACATTGATTCCATTTAGTGCATGTTGGCAAAGGGTAATGTGTATGACCACAAAGGTTAGCTTAGCAATTCGAGAATTTGAGTAGGAGAGGCAGAGTTAAGCATCCCCATGTTATCAGTCACCAAATCTCAACCAGCTCTCAGATATGTGTAAAGTTTTGTGCTGGATGCTTGTAATCAATGTTCAGGGTCATGTAGAAAGTGGCCAGTGATTATTCTTCAAAATAGTGCAGTAAGCAGAACCCCCACACTCCCCAAACAGCTTGTTTTCTCTCTCTGTTTTTGTACACGTGGTTTTTCTCTTCCAGAAATGTCCCATCTTACAAAATCATTCCTCAAGGCTTCTTTCTCCAATGACTTTATCCACCTATCACCTCTGGATCTGCTGAGTGGGAGTACTTCCTCCTTTGCACACCCATCACTCATCACCAGTGTCTTCCGGAACTTGCATGCAATCTTGTATTCTAGTTCACCACCACTTGCCTCATCTCTTTTACTAAATTGTATGTTCCCTGGTGTGGTGGATTGAATAGTATCTACCCTTCAGAATTCCTGTCCATCTGAAACCTCAGAATGTGAACTGATTTGCCAAGAGGGTCTTTGCAGATATAATTTGTTTAGGATCTTGAGATGAGATTTTGCTAGCTTTAAAGGAAGGCCCTAAATCCAATGACCGGTGTCTTTATAAGAGAAAGGAGAGGGAGATAACGGTCACAGCAAGACACAGAGCGAAGATGACCTGGGAAGACTGAGGCAGAGATCAGCCAGAAGCCAAGGAAAGCCAGGCGCCACCAGAAGCTGAAGTCCTCAAAGGCAAGGAAGACTCAACCTTCCCTTGGACTTGTGTAGTAAAGATGCTGACACCTTCCTTCCAGACTTCTGGTCTCCAGCACTGTGAGAGAAGAAATTTCTATTGTTTGAAACCACCACGTTTGTGGTAATTTGCTATGGCAGCCAGGGAATTAACATACCTAAGTATAAGGTGATGATGCAAAGGTAATTCATTTGCGTGATGGGTACCATGTTATTATTCTGAGTCACAAGTGAAAGTGAAAGGGGCTCAGTCATGTCCGACTCTTTGTGACCCCATGGATTATACAGTCCATGGAATTCTCCAGGCCAGAATACTAGAGTGGATAGCTATTCCCTTCTCCAGGGGATCTTCCCAACCCAGGGATCGAACCCAGGTCTCCCACATTGCTGATGGATCCTTTACCAGCTGAGCCACAAGGGAAGCCCATTATTAGTCACAAACCATGGGCAAATCACTGTTTCAGTTGGTGTTGATAATAAATTATTACATCAACTGCTCTACACTTCTATAGCAACGCTTTCCCCACCAAGGTCCCTCAAGAATAGGAAGAAAAAAAAGCCCAGCAAAATTTCAGACCAGAACCTGTCAGCACAGGGCTATTCCTTTGACATCTTGTCTCAACGTCATTTCCTGACATTGCAAGTTATTTAACGCTTACATGGTGATATCTGATCTTTCCTTCTATTGTTTCCCAGTGGCCACCAGAGCTCTCTCATTCAAACACAAGCTGGTGTGAAACCAAAGAGAAGGCAGTAACACCGCAGGGCACTACACAGCTGTGCTTTCTAGTATTTGCCCAAAGGGCTTCCTAGGATAACAGCGATCACTAAAGCACTCTGGTTTGAGTAAGCAACCTCTATTTTAACCGCAGATGGCTCTGAGCATTCTGGCCCTCTAAGTGATTCTAGAATGGCACATCCCTTCTCAGCCTGGGCATCCCAGTGTGGGAGTGTGCACTCACCAGCATGGATTACTGGTGTTTTTTTGCCAAGGCCAAGGCAGTTGCTCTCAGGGTGGGCTGGGAATGCAGCCACGGTGCATTTATAAAGCAGACCTCTGCGCTTAAGGCAGAGAGTAACATGTACTGCTTCCTGGAAAACGACTCCATAGCTGAATCTGGGTCTGCTGCCCAGTGCCTTGCTGTCCTCAGTCTGGAGGGAACCAGTGTGCTCCATCATGGGCATTATCAGGTCTTTGGTGGTCTTTATTTTTAAAAAATCCTGTGCTTTGTGGTTTGAGAAGAGAGCAGAAATCGTCTATCCCTTTAAATGAATCATCTCAGACACGTGGCTATGCAGCAATGTATCCATATTGACGTGTGTAGTGTGCCTGGTTCCATCTCCACCCACCTATCTCCTCTTGACCTCTTACAGCAGAGCAACTCAGAAGAAAGGAAGAGGCTGATGAAGGAACCAGCTCTTGCATATCAAGTCCCTGCGACCTCTTGAGTGTCTACTGCCAGAAAGAGAAGCTAAGGCAGAAAGGACAACTCTGGGTGAAGGAAGGCAACCCCAGTTGAGTAGGGGAATCATTCTAAAACCCAGCCCTGTCCATGTTATCTTGGGGGTGGGGATGGGGATCAGCACTTAGTTGCAGTGGCAGATGGAATCCAAGGGGACCCCCCTACTTTTGGTGCTTGCTCAAGGGAAGAGCCTTGAGTCACCCAGTGCTTCCTGCCCCTCCCTCTATATTCTCAGCCTCCATTCTCTCCCAACTCTTCATTCCCAACTCTATCAGAGGGGAACCACTGACCCCACTTAACGAATCCAGAGACCAGTTAGTTCTCCGTTCCGTCTTACAAAACTTGTGAGCAGTATCATCACAGTTGACCCCTCCCACCTTCTTAAAACTTTTTCTTCCCTAGGGTCCTAGACCATATTTTCTTGGTTTTCATCCTACCTACCATACAGTTTCTTTCTTTTTTTTTTTCATTCTCATCTGCCCAACATCTTAATGTTAGATTCCCCTGGGATGGAATCTTCAGTTTTTCTCTTGTCTTCCCTTCCTTTTCCTTCTCTTCCCTTCCCTTTGTTCTCCTCTCCCACCTCTGCACCCCTGCTCTCCACCCTTTCTCCAGGTAATCTCTTTCAGTCTCATACCACCTACATATTCACGGCTTCCAACTTTGTCTTTTCAGTCCTCATCTTTCCCCTAAGGAAGCTGTCTCCATGACATCTCTGCTTGGACGTCTAATAGACACCCTAAATTGCATGTCTTGGCATCCCTCCAAAGCCTATTTCTCCCCCAGGATTCTTGTGTGAGGCAAGTGACTCCATCATCTAACCAGTTGCTCAGGTTAAAACTTAAGAATCGTTTATCTTTTATTCCTCGCCCCCCCTCCCCGACCCCACCCCAGTTGTTATCTCACATTCAGTGCCATAGTCCTATTAGCTCGAACTTCAGAATAGATCTCAGAATCTAATCACCTCACCACATCCTTTGCTACAGCCCTCATCCATCATCAGCTCCTGCCTAGCCCCCAGCAATAATCCCTCTCTCTGTGTGTCCAAGTTCCTCTGTGTTGTAACGCCTTCTCTACCTAACAGGCCAAATAACCTCTTAAGAGTGTAAATCTGCTACTTTGCCCTCTTGCTTAAATCTTGTTAATGGTGTCTAAACACATAACAGAGTAAAATTTAGGCTGCTTGCCATGGATGTACTCTGAGCCCTGTCTACATGGTCTGACCCGATCCTCCTTGCCTCCATTCTCATCCTGTTTATTAGGCCCAGTTACACTGGCCTTCTTTCTAGACCTCAGACACCCCTCGCTCGGTCCTGCACCAATGTCTTTGCATTTGCTGTTCCTTCTGCCAGGAATGCTTTTCCCCCTGACCTCGGCATAATTAACCCTGCACCTTTCAATTCTCAGCTTTATTGTCACCTCCTAAGAGAGAACTTCCCCAACTTCAATTTAAAGCAGCTTCTCAACCTCTTCAATCTCTATCTCATTACACTATTTTCCTGCATGTTGATGAACACTCTTTTCTTGAAATGATCGTTTTATTGATTTACAGCTTTATTGATTTTTGTCTTCCTACACTGGATTATATAACAGCAATCTTGTCTGTCTTGTTCACTGCTAATTCCTTAACTTACACTAAGGCAGAGCTCATATCATATGTTCAATAAATATTTGTTGTGTAAGAAAATGCTCAATAAATTCTCTAGTGTGTTTCTGATTCTGCTTTGAAGCAACATGGCTTCTAAATCTGGCAGCAAGGAAGAATTACCTAGACATATTTTTAATAATTCAGACTCTTGGGCCCCATCCCAGGATCTATTGATGTGCCACTGAGAGTGTCCTGATCTTTCCATTCACTCTGATAAAAAGTCTTGAATTGGCAAAGGCAAGATCGGGGGTTAAGATTCAGGCTAATGTAATTTGCGTTAAGTGGTCATATGAGTCCTTTGTTCCACCAGAGTGAAAAACCTTTAGAGACCACTAGATTGCAGTTGCGGATGGGGTGGAGAGAGATGAGAAGTTGGCCTCTGTGATGTGGGCCCATCTGGCTATTGAGAGTAGAGATCCAGCTTTACCCCTTCAGGAGTTGAGTGATTCTGTGAATTCCCAGGATACCTCTTCATTCAAGGAAAACCCTTTACTTTACATGTCCTTCAGCTTCATGATCGAGAATGTGCTATTCAATATAGTAGCCATGATTTAAATGTGAATGAATTAAAATTAAGGTATTTGGATCAAATTTATTAAAATTAAGGTAAGAAAGAATGAAGAATTCCATTCTTCAGGCTCGCTGGCCACATTCTAAGCACTCACTCTCTGCCTGGGCTAGAGCCTACAGTTGTGACTGCATTTCCGTCAGTGCAGAAAGTTCTTTGGGTCAGTGTTGGTCTGGAAAATGGGCTCCTGGGACATCCACCTGCTGTTGTGATTGCTTTAAATGCCACCCTTGTCAGTCGTACATGGAATTAAACAATATCCTGGTTAAGCGATGGGTCTCGTGAGGTCTGGGAATTTCAGTTGAGCAGGTGAGAAGCTGATGAAAACAGTTTGTAAAAACACATGCCAGCAGTCTGGCCCACACACAGAGGAGATGCATATTTTCACAGAAATACCTGTGTTGCTTCCAAGGACATGGAGAAAGCACATCTCTCAGACAGGGAGGACACTTTCCTTAGCTTGTTCTCCTTGAACTCTGAGTCCAAGGTCACTCATGGGAATATCAGCAGGATTTGTTAGATAACTGTTTCTTAGGCTTACATGTTATATCCCTAGTGAGAGGATCAGCCACTCTAAGGCAGGGGAAATTATTTATACTCTTATCTCCTCCTCGGCATTTCACACAGAGATGACAAACACTAGCACTTAGTCTAACTCGCACTATAAGGAGCTCTGTACATGCCTGTTTTTGTTTGTTCATGAGGTTCTCAAGGGCAAGGATTATATCTCATTCCCTTCTCTGCTGCAACTGACACTGCACGATGCATAATTGCTTCTATACAAATATTCACTGAACTGGCTGGATAGGTGCATAGACAGATGGGTGGATGGGTGGATGGGTAGATGGATGAATGGATGGACTCTGAGCCACCCTGATGGAAGAATCCACATGGTAATTTTACCACATGGTAAAAGAATGGTAATTCTGTGATATCACCATTTCTAACACATCATTTCTCTTCTCAGGACTTCAGAGGAATTCAGTATTGTTCTCTCTTCTGAAGATGAAGAGACACAATCTTGTAAGTCAACAGTGATTAGATGAATGAGGGAAAGCTTTTCCAGTGTCCTCAGAGCATCCTCATGGAACTTCATGGGAAAAGCCATTTCCTTTTCTTCTCTTTGTCTCTCTGATAGAAAGCCCAGCTGGGGGAGGAACAGATTTAGCTCAAAAGGGAAATATGGAAGTAGGGCGCTTTGATAAGAAATTGCACATGTACCTTGCGAAGCGTTCACATTCCCAGAACATCTTGGGTTACTCTTTCAATAACTCAATTTTGAGGGCTTATTATAGCTTTTAGAATCCTCTATCCCCCACATCTTGTCTCAGAGAGAGGAGAGTGAGATTGCATGTTGCATAGCAGTGAGGCACACGAGATCACAAAACCAGGCAAAGGCCAGCTCTGAGCCACCCGGCATAGGAGACCCGCTTGTCAGGGGCACATTCATCGTCTCCTTGCTGCTCATGACCATGCAGGTGGAAGAGCAATGGGAACCGCAACGCTGCTCATTGAAGATGACGCGAATAGACTGGTCCCCCCTTCTAATATACTTTCTCATGTTAAATGATCAATTCTATAAGTATTGCTTGCTTTTCTTTTTTTGTAATTCTTTTCTGGCTATAAAAATAACCCACATTCATTATAGAAATATAGGAAGGTATAAAGAAAGCTAAAAATACTTGCAACCCTCCTATCCTGAGTTTCTGCTGCATACATTTTAGTGCGTTTCCTTCTTATCCTTTTCCCGTGCATATACAATATAAATAAGTATGGGTATATCTTTCTTTGAATAATGAGAATCATGGTCACACTTTGCTATTAGATTTTTATATTTGACAATGTATTACTATGAGTATTTCTCCATGCCATTCAACATCTTTCAAAGCAGTCATATATAGGTTAAAAAAAAAACTTTCTCTGGGGAGAAGGGGTAGTTAGGGAGTTTGGGATGGACATGTACTCACTGCTGTATTTAAAATGGACAACCAGCAAGTACCTACTAAGGAGCACAGGGAACTCTGCTCAATGTTATGTGGCAGCCTGGATGGGAGGGGAGTTTGGGGGAGAATGGATACATGTATATGTATGGCTGAGTCCCTTTGCTGTCCATCTGAAATTGTCATAACATTGCTTATTTGCTATTCACCCCTCCTGCAAGATGTATAGGCTGTAACTAAAGTATTATTTAGAGGAAATGTTATGGTTTCAAATTATTATGTTAAGAAAGAAGAAAGGCTAAAAATTCATGAGTTAAACATTAATTTAAGAAGTCAAGAGGAGTAGCAGAATTAACAAAGATCCAAACAGGAAACTAAAGTCATGAACACAGGAATGTTTCAGATCTGCCTGTTGTATCTTTTTTCATTCTGTACTTTGGACTCTTTGATCCTTATATTTTAGATGTGTCTCTTCTAAAAGAGCATTTAACTAGATATTTTAAATCTAGTCTGACATTTTTGACTTTTAACTGAGGCATTTAGTCTATTTTCACTTCAATGTAATCACTGAAATGTTTTATCTAGATCAATTTTGTGTTTTGTAATTATCCTACTTTCTCTATAGCTCTTTTTTTTTTTTTTTTTTTGGCCTCTTTTGGACTCATCTCTTTTCATTTTTCTCTGGTACTTTGAAAGTAATATATCTAATTCTCTTCTCCTAAAGCTTATCCTAGAATGTTAATAAGCAAACTTCTCATATTCTAAATGTAATTAATGTTTCCCTCTTTCCATACCTTACAAAAAATTTAAAACACCTTAATCCTGTTACCCCTTCCAATTTACATACTCTTGTTGCTGCGTATTTTATTTCTATCTTTCTTTAACCCACAGAAGTTTATTGTCGTTGTCTTCGGCAGTGTTCTTTGGATTTATCCCAATATTTGCCACTTTCTGGGCCTATTACCCCATCTTTCATCTCGGTCTTTCCACTGAGATTATTTCCTCTGCCTCAGCCAAGCCTTTAGAGTTTCCTTTAATCGCAGTTTATTTTTCCTTACCTCAAAATGTTTTTACTTGACTCTTATTTTTGAAAGATATCTTCACTGCACATATACTTTTGGGTCCGTGGTTGTTTTCTCTCCGCATATTAAAAATATTTCCCCACTATCATCTAGCTTCTGTGATGGCTCTTATGAAATCAGTTGCAAATGTGTCATTTCTTTGTAAGTAACCTATCTATTTTCTTTGCCTGATTTTTAGGGCTTCTCTGGCTTTAGTGTTCTGAGGTTTTATTATTGTATATGTGAGCATGCATTTCTTTCTCTTTTTTCTTCTTTTAAAAATCCTGCTGGGTTCCTTGGGATGCCCATATCTGAGGACTGGAGTCTTTCTCAATTCTGATGACTTCTTTTTATCTCTTTGGAGTGTGTAAAAAGCAAACTGCTGGTCTGCCTTCCAGTTTTATAATTCTTTCTTCAGCTATGCTAATCTTCTCTTAAACCACCCATTGAGGCTTACAAAAAATGTTTAGTTATGACATTTTTCATTTCTAGAAGTTCTAGTTGGATCTTTTCTCAAATCTGCTTGATAGCGTTTATATATTTTTTGTTCCTCACTTATACTTATAAGACATATAGTAGGCTGAATTGTGTCCCTTCAAAATTCATATACTGAGATCCTAAATGCCAGTACCTCAGCATGTGACTGTATTTGGAGACAGGGCTTTTACAGAGGTAAGTAAAGTTAAAGGAGGTCATTGGGATGGGTCCTAATCCAATATGACTTTTATGAAGAGATATGGTGTCCTTTTAAGAAGAGATTAAGACACAGGACAGACATACACAAAGGAAAGACACTGTGAGGAGAGAGAGAAGACAGCCATCTGCAAACCACCCAGAGACACCTCAGAAAGAGTCACCCCAGTCAATACCTTGACCTTGATCTTGGACTTACAGCCTCTAGAACCGTGAGAAAATAGATCTCCATTCTTTAAGCCACACAGTCTGTGGAACATAGTTATGGCAGTACTAGCAAACTCACACAGACCCCTCTAGCTTCTTTTTCCTTTGAGTCAAGTTCAGAACCTGTTTTATATTCCTTGGCTGATAAATCAATATTTGAAACTTTTGGAAGCTGCATCTCTGGTCTGTTTTTTCAGCTGTATTATGCTTCAGTTCAGTTCAGAGCAGTTGCTCGATTGTGTCCGACTCTTTGCGACCCCATGAACCGCAGCACACCAGGCCTCCCCGTCCATCACCAACTCCCGGAGTTCACCCAGATTCATGTCCATTGAGTCAGTGATGCCATCTAACCATCTCATCCTCTGTCGTCCCCTTCTCTTCCTGCCTTCAATCTTTCCCAGCATCAGAGTATTTTCAAATGCATCAGCTCTTTGCATCAGGTGGCCAAAGTATTGGAGTTTCAGCTTCAACATCAGTCCATCCAATGAATACCCAGGACTGATCTCCGTTAGGATGGACTGGTTGGATCTCCTTGCAGTCCAAGGGACTCTCAAGAGTCTTCTCCAACACCACAGTTCAAAAGCATCAATTCTTCGGCACTCAGCTTTCTTCATGGTCCAACTCTCACATCCATACATGACCACTGGAAAAACCATAGCCTTGACTAGATGGACCTTTGTGGGCAAAGTAATGTCTCTGCTTTTTAATATGCTGCCTAGATTGGTCATAGCTTTCCTTCCAAGGAGCAAGCATCTTTTAATTTCATGGCTGCAGTCACCATCTGCAGTGATTTTGGAGCCCCAAAAAATAAAGTCAGCCACTGTTTCCGCTGTTTCCCCATCTATTTGACATGAAGTGATGGGACTGGATGCCATGATCTTAGTTTTCTGAATGTTGAGCTTTAAGCCAACTTTTTCACTCTCCTCTTTCACTTTCATCAAGAGGCTCTTTAGTTCTTCTTCACTTTCTGCCATATGGGTGGTGTCATCTGCATATCTAAGGTTATTGATACTTCTCCCGGCAGTCTTGATTCCAGCTTGTGCTTCCTCCAGCCCAGCGTTTCTCATGATGTACTCTGCATATAAGTTAAATAAGCAGGGTGACCGTATACAGCCTTGATGTACTCCTTTTCCTATTTGGAACCAGTCTGTTGTTCTGTGTCCTGTTCTGTTGCTTCCTGACCTGCATATAGGTTTCTCAAGAGGCAGGTCAGGTGGTCTGGTATTCCCATCTCTTTCAGAATTTTCCACAGTTTATTGTGATCCACACAGTCAAAGGTTTTGACATAGTCAATAAAGCAGTAATAGATGTTTTTTCTGGAACTCTCTATTATGCTTAGGGACCTGCCATCATTGTGAATTTCATGTGCTGATGAGCTGATCTGTGCTGATGATGTGATCTGTGCTGATGAGCTCATATTTTTCAAAAGCTTCATCTGTGGCAATTCTATGAGGCAAATCTGAGAGTATTTGTTTTTCCCATAGTGCCATGAGCCCAGGACCACTTCCAACTCAGCAGCTCTCTATATTAATTCTCCACTTGAACTTTTGGGACTACCCAGAAATGTGGATTGAGGTTGAAAAATTATACAATGGCCTTGTGCTTATGAATAATCAAGGCAGAAATTTTGTTCCTTTACCCAAGTACTGAGGTTAGATAAAGGAAGTTTGTCTTGCTGTCTGGATGGTGGTGGAGAGGGACAGCAAATATCCAATTCATGTTTCTTCATTGTGTGAAGCTCTTCTACCAGATCCCATACTTTGGGAGGTCCTGAAGCCTTTCCTTTTTTTGGCCACACAAACTGTGCGGCATGCAGGACCTTAGTTTCCCAACCAGGGATCAAATCCATGCCCCCAGCCACGGAGGCTCAGAGTCATAACCATCGGATATCAAGGGAAGTCCCTGTAGGCTTATTCTTCATGTGACCTGACCACTGGAGTTTGACAAACGCCCTTAGGATGAAAGTCAGCTTTAGGGTTGCAAAGATAGTTCCAGAAGGAGCGGTTGTTTTTAGCCCAGAACCTTTGTCTGTTCTCCAAAAAGATAAGGCTAGCTTGTGCTGGGAAAATTCAATGCTGCTGTCGCCTCCGTCTGCTGCTTTCCTGACCAGCTCAGTGAATCTTGCCTCTTGTTAAGAGCTGGGTCTAAAAGGCAAGCATTTTCTGGAAGTCAGTTCTAGCTTGCCCGGCCATTGTTGTCAAGTCCCGGTCCTTGCACTGACTGTCCTGAGCATGAGCCCCCCCTACCCTCCACCACCACCCCCTCCCCCGCCATACACACACACAATCACAGAGTGCTTTAGGGATCCTGGATTCTCACCACCACCTCTCCAATCAATTTTTCTCCATTTCCACCTGCTTCTTTGAAAAAAATTCAATAAAAGAGCCATCTGTCTTGGGAGATATCTTGGTGACACTGTCCTCTTTCAGAAAGGGCTAGCAAGAGAGGCGAATTTCAAAGACAAAGTGAAAGTGAAAGTGAAATTCACTCAGTCATGTCCGACTCTTCGTGAGCCCACTGACTATACACTCCCTGGAATTCTCCAGGCCAGAATACTGGAGCCGGTAGCCTTTCCCGTCTCCAGGGCATCTTCCCAACCCAGGGAAGAATCCAGGTCTCCCACATTGCAGGCGGATTATTTACCAGCTGAGCCACAGGGAAGCCCAAGAATACTAAAGTGGGTAACCTATCCCTTCTCCAGCAGATCTTCCCAATCCAGTAATCGAACTGGGGTCTCCTGGATTACAGGTAGATTCTTTACCAGCTGAGCTTATCGGGGAATTCAAAGACACGACTTCCCCGAAACTGTATGAAGACAGGGCTAAGGTTCCTGCATCTGCTGCACCCACTCAAGGAGAGCCTGCCAACTCTTATCCCAAGAGGATTTTTTTTTTTTTTTTTTTTGGTGCTTTGCACAGCATGAGGGATCTTAGTTTCCTGATCTGGGATCAAACCTGTTCCCTCTGTGTTGGAACCATGGAATCTTAAGCCTTGGACCACCAGGGAAGCCCCAGAGAGAATTTAAAAAAAAAAAAAAAAAAAAAGCTTAAGCCAGTGTATGATTTGGGTCTCTGACTGGAAGTCTTTGAATCAACAGAACACAAGACAAGTGACTGAAGAGTGTCTACACACTCACTTGACACTGCCTTTGGTTTCCCCGAGTACAGAGTTGGACTCAGTCTCCAAACTCTGTCTGGAAGCTCAGGGCATCCAGCATACGATGACGGAGGCCATTGACACAGAGCAAAAATCTGCCTGAGAGACACTTTACGATTCTCCAGTTGTAGGTAAAACCTCCAGTATGATTTATGATTAGTTCCTTTTTAATGAAAAACATATTTTATTTCTTAAAAGAATGCATTTTATTAAATAGGTAGTAGGCTGATAGCTATAAGCTTCTTCCACATCTTAATGCATTTGTTTTTCATCTTT
Source organism: Budorcas taxicolor (assembly GCF_023091745.1). Taxonomy (NCBI): domain Eukaryota; kingdom Metazoa; phylum Chordata; class Mammalia; order Artiodactyla; family Bovidae; genus Budorcas; species Budorcas taxicolor. Next base: position 24,690,190 of record NC_068933.1, read on the forward strand.
ATTGCTGGTCAGATAGCCATAACCACCTTTCCCTCAGGGATCAAGAAAGGGCTTGCTGTTACACTGCAGGAAATAATTTATGACTCTTTAAGTGCATGTGACTTACTAATTTGCTCCCTAAATGCTAAAATACCATATTTATGATTAGTTTTTGACTCTCTTTCTTTGGGGTTGATCTTGTTCAAGGAGCCATAGAAACTGTGTGACCCCAGGACCAAGGGTCCTACTTACTGGGCCTCATGGTGGACCAATTTGTGCAAGTTAAAGGAAAAAAAAAAGTTCAGACAATGGGCTTATTGACATGCCTTCTGACCTTTCTCATTAGCTGTTGTTGTCAGGCCCCTGTAGAGAGCCTCGGGCAATAACAGGAGAAGCTAAGCACATTTTCAAATTCAAAGTCAGGTCTGCAAAGAGCTGGGAGTGTGGACTTTCCCCGGGCAAGGGCAAGACTTGGCCCTCTCATGTCCTTACCAGCCCTGCCTTGTGCTTTCAACAGGATAAATCAGGCCAATAAACTCTGCTGTTTGATGGAAGGTAAAAGGCATAAAGGTGAATACTATTTAGGAGAGGAAAGATCAGCTGATGCTTGGGAAATGCCTAAGTCAAAAGAATTCTTTTTCTAGTCATGAATGTGGTCACTTGGAAATTCAGTTTAAGTTTACTATGAGTCTCATGGGTCTAAAAAGCTTTTCAAGTGTTTGTCAACAGATTAACTACTGATATATATGATTTTTAAAATGGTGCAATAAAATTCTGGAACATACAGGAACTAATATTTATAACCCCCAAACCATCCTGAAGAATATTTGGCACTGATTGAACTAAAGTGGGGCCACCCTGGTGTCTCAGCAGTAAAGAATCTGCCTGCAATGCAGGAGATGCAGGTCTGATCCCTGGGTCAGGAATATCTCCTAGAGGAGGGCACAGCAACCCACTTCAGTATTCTCGCCTGGGGTATCCCATGAACAGAAGAGGGGAGCCTGGTGGGCTACAGTCCACGGGGTTGCACAAGAGTCGAGCAAGACATGGGTGAGCATGCACGCATGAACTAGAGCAGCAAGAACAGGGATGCCCACAACCAGAGCAGTGCTTGGCACGTGATAAATGTTGACTGAATGTGAAATGAAGCATCAACTCTCCAGATCTAAGCAGGACGCTAACATCTCTGAAAGTACGTGAAAGAATTCTATAAAGCCCAACCTGGGGTGCTATACTTGGAACAATTAAATTCCCAGAGAGGACACAGAGGAAAGAGGGACCATTTTCTGTAGTGATATTCTAAAGTTTCTTGTTTCAGAATGGCAGCAGATGTACGGATAACATAGGATGAAATCCTTGAACCAGCCACCAGTGTGTTCTAAGACCTCCCTCCCTCAGCCCCTCTTACTGCAGAAGAGAGGAAAGCCCAAAACTTAAAGCAGGTAGATATTCAGAGCAGAGAGCCCAGCCCATTTGTGCAGGAAATCTAGACAATAATAATTATGAATACATTTAAAAGCTGTGCTTCATAACCTAAGGATATGATTAAAGCAATGCTCAGAGGAAAATTGTCAGGTTTAAGCACTTAGCATTAATAAATGAAAAGTAATCACAATAATGCATTGATTATCCAACTCAAGATGTCTGAAAAAGAGCCCAAGGTAATTGCAGAAAGGAAGGCACAAGGAAAACGTAATGTTGAGAGCTGAAATGAATAAATTAAAGAAAAAAAGATACTTGACAACTTGACAGAAAGAAAAATAAATGAATCCAAAGCCTAATGCATTTAACTGAAATAGATAAACCATTATCCATTAGCTATTTTGGAGGGTGGATATCCCACCCTCCAAAAAATTGAGGGTCAAAATACACATCCATAAAATTAAAGAGGAGAATGAGGAGATAGCACAAAGATGGAGGAGATTTTGAAAAAAAATGATGCTAAATTATAAGCAAACACATATAAAAACCTAAGGAGTTACTATTAACATATATGAAGTTGAATAGTTGTCTAGATGCCAGATCCAGATAAATTCACAAGTGGATTATTTTAAATCTTTAAGAAGTAGGTCATTCTAACACTTTAAAACCCTTTCTAGAGTAAGCAAAATATATGCTTCCAATGCCTTCGTATAAAGCCGGTGTAACTCTGATGCCAAAATTTGACACTGATGTTATATCACGCACACACAGAACTCACACATAGCAGATGAGTTCTGCTAATACATCTTATGCAAGAATCTTAAGTAAAATATTGATGTATTAGTTAGGATTTTATTTTTTGCGTGATATACTTTGTAATAGCTCCTTGACCAAAGAGGAAAAAAAAGCTCTAACAGAAAAGAAAGAATTTAAATATTTCAATGATACAGAAAGGTATTATGGGAAAACTGACTTTCGATCATGACTTTTGACTCCAAGGTCGGTGTTAGAACCAACAGGTGAAAGAATATTAAATCAGAATCGAGAGGTGGATTGCAGGTCGAGATTGCTCACAAACCCAGAATTATGCTCTGCTTTCTCCAATCAGAAGTTTCTTTGGAACAAAGTGAATGTTCTGGTTGGGTAAGTTCTTCCAAGAGGAGGCTGTGAGCCTGTGACATTTCCTCTTTCTGTTCTGTGATGGGGCAGCCTGGTGGGTGAGAGGGGCAGGGTTAGTAGAAGGGAGGGAAGGAGATGGGTCCATTCTCCGCAAGAATAAAGATGGAGTTTGTGCAGGGGAAGTGGATTGACAGCAAAAAGACGAGCTGTGACACCCTCGGGAGGCGCGTCCCGAGCAGCATCAGCCATAAGGAAAGGCCCTCGTGGCTGGTGGTTGCCGACAAGACCTTCACTAGTAAGAGATTAGAGCTGAAGTCCTTTAACTGACTCCGTGCAAGCTTAGCTGACTGTGCTCAGTTTAATCCTCTTAGGCAAACATGGCCTTCTCACCAGGCCTTGGACAGTGGCTCATGCCAATTCTGGCCTCAAATGCCAGCCAGCTTTGGAAATTAGACTGGTCTTCTGCGAGCCCTGGTGGGGGAGTACAAGCGCTGGTTTGTGAGGTGTGGAAAGCCAATCTGCTTATGGCACAAGACTTCTGGATAACCGCAGCCAAGTGCAGAGAGGAAAAAACAGCCTCCAAGGTAACCAGGGTAGAGCCAAGAAAGAACGAGGCTGCCACCCAACCTTGACTCTGCCTCTCCCGGGCTGGCCAGGCCCCTGAGGGGACATAAGGAGACGTGGTCTGGGCACAGGACCTGTGAGATTGGAGACTGAAACTGGCCTTTTGAGGGAATAGGACCAAAGCAAGAAACTCCCAGAGACACTCGAGATCGTTTTCCCAGAGGGAGGCCCGTGTCACCTCCTGAGCCACCACGAGCTGCTGTTATTGTCACATTTCAGGAATGGATGGAAAGTGAGTCTGGGTCTGAGACAAGATTTTCAGCTGACAGGGTATATGAAGATCTTCCTTTGAGTAATTTCTTTCCTAACTGGCTAGAAAAAGAAGGGACAGGGCTTCCCTGGTTGTCTAGTGGTTAACAATCTGCTTGCCACTTTGCCAATACGGGGACACAGGTTCAATCCCTGGTCCAGGAAGATTCCACACGCCATGGAGCAACTAAGCCCAGGCCATAACTACCGAGCCTGTGGTCTGCAACAAGAGACGCCACCAAGACGAGAAGACTGCACACCAGAATGAAGGCCCAGCACAGGCAAAAATCAATCAATCAATAAATCTCAAAAACGGGGGGGGATAAAGTTCAGCTTTTAATTGGGTTCAGTTCAGTTCAGTTCAGTTCAGTCCAGTCACTCAGTCATGTCCGACTCTTTGCAACCCCATGAATCGCAGCACGCCAGGCCTCCCTGTCCATCACCAACTCCCAGAGTTCACTCAGATTCACGTCCATCGAGTCAGTGATGCCATCCAGCCATCTCATCCTCTGTCGTCCCCTTCTCCTCCTGTCCCCAGTTCCTCCCATCATCAGAGTTTTTTCCAGTGAGTCAACTCTTCGCATGAGGTGGCCAAAGTACTGGAGTTTCAGCTTTGGCATCATTCCTTCCAAAGAAATCCCAGGGCTGATCTCCTTCAGAATGAACTGGTTGGATCTCCTTGCAGTCCAAGGGACTCTCAAGAGTCTTCTCCAACACCACAGTTTAATGGGGTTAAGATCTCAAAGTCTGGGTTGGTCTATTTGGTTTAAGTATGCATTTATCACCCAATGTATTTAAGGGTCTTTGTTTTGGACTTGCCACCAGGTACAGTGAAAAGCAGTGTTCCCTCAAATTTGAGGGAATATGCCCCAACTGGTATTTAAAATGTGGCACAGCCACATTAAGAGGTAAAGGGATGTGCACTGTGAGTGATAGCAATATGCCATCATAGGTTCCTCAACTGTAATAAACGTCCCATGGAACTGCAGAGCGTTGACAGCAGGGAAACTTCAGGTGTAGGGACAGAGAGCATGGATGAGAACTCTGTTTTCTGCTCAGTTTTGTTGTGAAGTGAAATCTGCTCTGAAAAATAGTCTATTTAAAAAATAAAATAAAATCAGAAAGTGTGAAAGTGAAGTCGCTCAGTCATGTCCAACTCTTTGCAACCCCATGGACTGTAGCTTACCAGGCTCCTCCATCCATGGGATTTTCCAGGCAAGAATACTGGAGTGGGTTGCCATTTCCTTCTCCAGGAGATCTTCCCGACCCAGGGATTGAACCCAGATCTCCCTCATTGTAGGCAGATGCTTTACCGTCTGAGCCACCAGGCAAGTCTGCTAAAATAAAATCAAATAGAAATTAATTTTAATAATATATTTAATGCAACCAAAATATTATCATTTTGACAGGCAATTAGTATAAGCATACAAACAAGATTGCTGACATTCTATTTTCATATTAAGTCTTAGCATTCAGCACATCTCAACTCAGAGTAGCCACTTTGAAGTTCTCGGTAGTCTCAGGGGGTTGGTGGCCACCGTGTCAGATGGTGAATGTAGAGGGTTATATCATAAGGTCCCTGGGAGCTTACAAACGGGCACCCTTATCCCGTATTCAGTGCAGTGCAGGGGTAGGATAGGGACACTTACCCGTTTGGACCCCACTGGAAAGAGATGGGAACTTCTCTAGAGTTTGGAACCAGCTACTAGTACTGGATGGGTTCCACAAAGCTCTCTCCTCTTCTCAAGTTCTAGTTAAGTAACAACTTGACTACCTAACCACAAGAGTCAGAGCTAGTCCCTGATGGCACCATAAGTCAGATTCCACAAGACCAGTTCACACACCTCTTCTTAGTGTATCTCCAAGGTCTCCATTCTGCCCAGATTTAGGGAGACAACGCGAGGTAGGCAAGAATGAAACTGGCCCTCTGATAACCCCTGTTGCTTTACTTAGCTTCAGGATTGGTGCGCACTCTTAACCGGGACCAGGACTAGTGGAAGGACTGGTTCACACACACCACTCTTGCCACTTCTGGAGGGAGGTTTGGCCGGAACCTCCACAGTTTAGGGGTGCAGCTTTTTAAAGCACCCCGGCCTTCACACACAGCCAGTCCCCTCTCCCCTTCCCCCTCCCCGAGGCAGCTTTGCACCAGAGGACTTCCCCTGCTCTCCCTTATCAAATAATACACACAATCATCTCTCTGAGCTGGGTACCCCACACGGTCAAACGAGTGGGTGAACCTGTTCCTCTTAGCACCGCAGCCACTGCTGGCTGGGATGCCTGGTCTGTGTACTCCTCCAGCCTGGCCTCTCTTAATCCTCCAGACCTCTGATACCGGGGCTCTAATCCCTGGCTTACCCCTTCAGCTTCTCAAATCCACATCTACAGCACTTTAGAGACTCTTGTCTGGTTCTCTGACCTTAACTTCTTGCTCGGCTCCGCTTTCCTGATGCTGCCCTCACCTCAGCCTGGGCAGAAGTGCCTCTCTGCCACCAGGGCCCCAGGCGTGCTCAGGCATCCCTGATTCCCTGCCCCCTGCCCTGGCGTTAGAGAGCCATTTGGGTGCAGTGAAGTCCAAGGCTTGACCTGCCGCCGAGGTCCTGGGCAGCCCCTGGGAGAAGGGCCAAGGGTGAGTCTCACAGCCTGGGCCTCGTCCGGCCTCTCTGCTCCCACCATCCTGCTCTATCTCCATGTCTGAGCTACTGTGCTCATTTCAGAGTGCTCAATTTCTACACGGGGCAAATTCCCAAAATTCAGTGCCTAATATGTGTTGATATTTTCTCTCTCGCTCCCTTTCTCTCCCTCAGTATTAATACAGCACAAACACATGCAACACAAGAATTTTTCTTTTTGTGGGACCTGAATACCACATCAGAATAATGCGTGATGACTTCCTTCGCAACTCTGTCTCTGCGGAGGCGAGGAGTTGAGAGAGACTAAAGCGTGCACAGGCATGAACCGGCTGTTCAAATAAACCTGTGCTTTGGGCGGGGCGTGGTCTCTGATTTCCTGAGCATGCGCTTTAGGAGAAGCTAAGGAGTTCCACTATTGCCTCCATTCCCTAAAAATCCACTGCCTTTGGTCTCCGTTTTTGCTCAGCTCCAACTAAAGAAACATTTAAAAATAGAAACTTGAGACATTTCTATTGTTCTGAAATCAGATCACAGAGGCTGAAATGTCCCAGCTGTCCACTAGGGGGAGACTCTAACGCAGCCCAAGAGCCCCGAGGAACTATCATGGAAGAGACTGAACTGAAAAGAAATGGGATTTTTGTGGGAAACACAATTCTTTTCTATATATTGGCTTTGATGTGATTTTGTGGTTAGATTTAAGTTGGGTGCTGAGTGGATGTTACAGCCTAATTTTTTTGTAATCTAAAAAGTTTAAATACTTCCTCTGCACCAGAGGGCTTCCCCCTCTCTCCCTTATCAAATAATACAATCATCTCTCTGAGCTGGGTACCGCACACGGTCAAACGAGTGGGTGAACCCATCCCTCTTACCGTTGTCCAGCTCGGTGTCAACCTCACCAGAGCCCAGTGTCCCCCCAGGCTCTCTGGAAACTGATCTTCTCAGTCAGTCTGACCAGCAGTGTGCCGCAAAGACTACTCAGTGCCGTCTACTTGGTGCAGTTATCACCTTTCCTGAATGAAAAATGGTTAAGAAAAAATGGGGTCATCCTTGCTTTTTGAATTCCAGCCCCCACCCCCTGCACTGGTTGAAAACCAGTGAGTAAAATGCACCTGCATCTAGGGCGTTGATGTGGGGATGCTCCGCTCCCATGGTGGGAGGACCATCACTCTGGAGCCAGAGGCTGTGTTTGAGTCCCCGCAAGGTCTCTTACTATTGGTCCAAGGTTCTCAGTCTCACATCACGTCTCAGGCTTCAATTTCCATCAATTAAATAGGGATATAATGTCCATGTCGTAAGATATTTAGGGGAATGGAGAAAGATAGGCAGGGGAAAAGACACAATAGCAACCAGCACATAGTAGGTCCTCAGCTCATTACTTCTCTCCTTTGGTCATGAAGCCTCTTTGCTGACTCATCAGTTTTAAAGATAATCTCTCTCTATTGTTTTTTTCTCATATTGCTGAGTGGCCTGTTCTCTTGGCCCCTGTGGAGAGATGGAGAGAGAGCAACTCAAAAAGAGAAAACCATTTGATAGAAACTGAAACCAGGATGTCGTTGTCTCGAAATGGATTAGAACCACTTCCCAAACCAGGTGGTCAACAGCCTGCTGCCTCTGCCAGAGTCCCAGCTGCATTTCTTGCTCGCCTGGATAATCTCCAGAGCCCGGTGCCACCCCCACCAGGAGGAACTTCATCTTCTCTTGACTGAGGCTCTTCGACCTCATCCCAAGATGACAGATGTCACAGTGCTTTGGTGGATGGTATTCAACTGAGGCTCTGCTTCCACAGAACTAAATTTGAATTCTACATATCTCTTTGGAAGCTCCCAAGATTTGACAAATGATTCTGTGAGCATCTACATCCTACATTTCTCCACCCTCGGGGCTGGCTTACTGGTACCTGGCTGCAAAATCCCAACTACAGAGAGATTTCAGCTCAAGATTTATTTCCTTCTGCCTTCTTGGCTTCCCAGTTGGTAAAGGACATGCATTCCAATGGAAACACCATGCCAAGCGCAGTTGGGCTGAGTATCACTTTATTGCCTTGGTTCAGCTACATTTTGAAAGGCAGCTATGCTCACAACTATACCACCCACCAATGTTTCATTTTGGAAAAGTTAGGCTTTTGTGGGCTGGGCTGGGAACTTTGCCATTATGTATCAGTTTGTAGCTCTGGGAGGTGAGGCCGAAATTCTAAATGACTGGTGTACCAACTTACTTTCAGAATTTACTTTCTCATACATTGGGAAAGTTCTTTTGGGAATGGCTGGAACCAGAACTGGGATTCAGATAAAGAAGGATATTTCTAAATGACAAGAGAACCCACAGGAAATCTGTTTGCAAGAGGGGCTGAAGTGCCTCAGGAAGACCAGCAAGGCACCCTTTGGTTCTTACAGCAAGAGTCAAGGTCAGAGATCCAGGTGAGTGTCAGCCGTGGACACTGTCCTTCGGGTCAGCCCGTGGACCAATGCCCACGTCTCAGAGCAGGAGACAAAAACCAGAGAGCATGTAATTATTTTTTTTTAAAATAGATAAAAATGATTTAGAATATCTAAAAAAGGGTTTTCACCATGAGACCGTATGTTCCTGGGGCACTGGGCAGAAGTAGTGTTCTACAGCACACGTGGAGGGAAATACGCATCAAAGAAACTGGATCCTGGACCAAGCATCTTTTCCCCCCATCATCATGACATCCCATTCTCAGATCTGACCTGCCAGGCTTCGCCTCCCTCCGCGGCCATGTTTGCCCTGAGGTCCTGTCTCACCGAGTTGGTTGTATTGGAGAGCGTTTTCTAGAAAAGCTGTGTCCCAGTTTGTTTCTGATTCTTCCTCTTCTCAGCCTGTCCTATGAAGCTTCTGCTCCGTGGTGTGTCAGTCAGTGACAAGTGCCTGCCTCATCCACAGCACCTGATGAGATACCACACCGGTGGCAGGTCAGGGGAGTGACAGCTAGAGCCTGGAGGAGACATTCTTTGCTGTGATAAGCGAATGCTCTCAGAAGGTATCGTTGCATGAGCAGAATGGATCTGGAAGAAAGAAGTCATTGTTTCTGATGCAGCTGATCTGCAGTGTCTGCGTGCTTGGGTTGATACTGTATCTCTATTGACGCACAGCCTAGATCAGCGGTTCCTTGATTTCAGTGGCCACCAGACTCACCCAGGGAAGCTGAGTTACTTCAGAGAGTAGGGGAAGGGCTTCCCCAAAGTGATACTGAGGCAGGAGTTTATGGGAGCTCACTTTCTATTACCATGTCACTTTAAAAAATCATGATAGGGCTTCCCTGGTGGCTCTGTGCAAAAGACATGGGTTCGATCCCCCGTCCTGGAAGATCCCACATGCCGTGGAGCAACTAAGCCTGTGCGCCCCAACTACTGAAGCCCAGGAACCCTAGAGCTCAAGAGAAGGCACCACCGTGAGAAGCCCTTGCACCACAACGAGAGAGTAGCCTCCGCTCACCACAACTAGAAAAAAGCTCTTGTGGCAATGAAGACCCCGCACAGCCATAAATTTTTAAAAGTTGTTGAAAGAGCATGCTATTGAGAGCCTTGTTACTTGCAATTTATATTACATGAAAATATAGCAGTTTCATGTCAATCTCAAGCTCTCTAACAATCCTTCCCCCACTACCCTTCCTTCCTGGTAACTGTAATTTCAAAGAAACATCTCTAATCATAAATGCTTTACAGATAAAATGACACCTTTAGGTATTATAGCTTCTGTGACTGTGCAACAACGCAGGGTGCTGGATGCCTACAGTACAGCCAGTTTATTAAGTCAGGTCAGGCTGACACAACAGAGGTCCACAATGGCTTCAACAATAGACATTTATTTTCTCAAAGTTCTGCTGGCTAGGAATTCAGTGTTAAAGTGTTCATCGGGTTGCTTCCTTCAGAGGGCAGTAAGATTTTTTTTTTTTTAGTCTGCCAAGTAAATTTAATAATTGCATTTATTGATTTTTGATTGTGCTGGGCCTTCGTTCCTGTGCGCTGGCTTTTTCCTGGCTTCCGAAAGTGGGGCCCGCTCTTTTGTTGTGGCGTGCGGGCTTCTCACTGAGGTGGCTTCTCTTGCTGCAGAGCGTGGCTCTAGCATCAGCGGACTCAGTAGTTGCAGCTCCTGGGCTCTGGAACACAGGCTCAGTAGTTGTGGCACATGAGTAAAGTTAAAAGATCTTATTGGCTTCATTTGGGGCATCTCCGATGGCTGAGATGGTAAAGAATCTGCCTGCAATGCAGGAGATGCAGGTTCGATCCCTGGGTAGGGAAGATCCCCTGGAGAAGAGAATGGCAACCCGCTCCAGTATTCTTGCCCGGCGAATTCCGTGGACAGAAGAGCCTGGTGGGCTACAGTCCATGGGGTTGCAAAGAGTCAGACACGACTGAATGACTAACACGTGGCTTTATTCAATAACTCCTGAATTGGGCAGCATCCAATTGAGCAGATAGGAGCTCCGAGGAGCTGTATAAAATGATACAAGCAAAGGAGAGCAGGAACAAGGATGCTGTACTAGGCAAAAAAGCAGGTTATTGCAAAGTTACTTTCCTTTAAGGGACAGCAAGGGTCCATCAGGCAGATGACTTAACTAGTGCTGATGAAGTGATGCCTGATTGACTGGTTTACGATGACATTTCCTGGAGAGCTAAAATCATAACTAAGTTAACTCTTGGGTTGATGATTGATGCGGGACTAAGCAAAAGTGACTCCATATTGGACCTGTTGTCTTGCTTTTAACAGAGGACAGAGCTGTCCTATGTTTCTTTCCTAGCTTCCAATGGTTTGTTGGCAGTCTTTGGGTCTCCCTGTGACTGGTCGGCTTTTCCCTGTGTCTTCAGATCATTATTCTCTCTATGGGTCTGTCTCTGTCCGAGACAGTCTGTCCAACTTCCCTCCTTCTATAAGCACACTAGTCGTGTTGGATTAGGGGCCTGTTCTATTCCAGTATGACCTCATCTTAACTCTTGCGATGACCCCACTTCCAAATAAAGCCACAGTCTCAGATAGTGAGGGTTAGGGCTTCTGTGTATGAATTTGGGAGGGACACAGTTCAATCCACACCAACCGTGATTACGTAAAAACACTGTGGTTTGGGTCAAGGGCTGGAGCTTGCTGAGCTTGCAGTTCGGCATGCCTATCACAGAATCACATCTGCCCTCAATTGCCCCATACGTAGCCTCCCTCCTGTACCCTCGAGTGGTACCCCACGGATAGAAACCCACCAGAAATATTCTGAGGCAAGCATCCATTCTATAATTTACATTCCTGTCCCTGTCACTAGCCATGCCTTCCCACGGCTGTTTGCTCCTTCCCGTATGTCATACCCTTTGCTCTTCTAAAGCTACAGATAAAAAGATTTCAGACCAGGCAACATCTCAGGATGTCTGTACCATCTGTGAAATCACATCCCAAATGAACAGTGAAAGGAAACACTTTAAAGGTCTTATTTCAATAAGCTTTTCATTCTGAACATACTGAAAGTGGGATTAAAAAAAAAATCTTGCCCTTTAAGCTTTCATTTTCACTATGAATAAAGAATGTGTCCTTACCTCAGGGCAGGATGCTTTCCTTCAGAGTACAGCTGCTAGAAATACAACACTGAGACAGTCGTAAATCCTTAGTGCAGGTGATAAACAGAAGGCATTCACAACCTGTGAGGATGAAAATCTTCCACAGCCATCAAGTGTTGCTTTTGGTATTCCTGTGGCCGCATCGTGGTTTGAATGATGAGGAAGGCCTTGGAAACAGCCAGCAGGCTTCGGCGGGGAGGTGGGTGACTCAGCTGCTGTAGGTAATTTCCAGCTAGAAATTACAAGTAGAAAATGTGAGTTGAACTGAAGTTTCTCAACTGAAAAACATCTTCCTGGAATATTAAAATAACGTGATCTAAACCCAGTACGGAGATGGCAGAACTGTAAATCTCTGGATTGGTGTGGTTCAGTCGCTAAGTGGTGTCGGACTCTTGTAACCCTGTGGACTATGGGACCCCACAGAGAGGCACCAGGCTCCTCTGTCCGTGGGATTCTCCAGGCAGGAATGCTGGAGTGGGTTGCCATTTCCTTCTCCAGGGGATCTTCCCCAACCCAGGGATCAAACCCAAGTCTCCGGCACTGCAGGTGGATTCTTTATCACTGAGCCACTAGGGAAGCCCCTGGATTCGTGGAATATACTTTAAAAATGTGTTTATGTCTGCAATTTTGAAGGGCTCTTTGAGGAGACAGGATGAATAATGGTTACAGGGTGTGACCTTTCTCTAAGATAGAAGCCACGCCTGTGTGTGACCATTTGACAGGCATCTCATGGGTAATGAACGCGGGATCTTTCCAGACTCTTTCAACCTTGTGGTTCTGTTAGTCTCTGAACTCTGGGTGATGAAAACATTCATAGGCAAAGCGAAGTGAGTTTGGGCCACAAATCCAAAAGCCTTTATTTATTCCAGCTCTGTACTGAGGTATTCAGTTCTGGAAATGGGGAGGAAAAGAGAGAGTTGACATTCAAAAAAAAAAAAAAAAAAAATGCACTGAATACCCACACTCAATGGTAATTAGTTATCATTTCCATAAGAAAAGTAGGACAGTCTACCCCAGAGGCAAACTCTTGGGCCCATCTTGCGTTGGATAAAAGGGGTTCAAGCCATTCCAATACTTAAGCATTAAAGTCTTAGGAGTTAGTGAAGTTTCATTTGCTCTCAAATGCCCCAGAATTAGACTGAGCAAAAATATCTGCCTGGTTCCTACAACAAAAAACAGCTTTGGTCACTGCCCCCAGGATAAGCCAAACCTACCGAAGGAACAGAAGGTCACTGAGGCATTCACAATCGAAAGAGGGAACAAGATGGCAACTGTTAATCACCACCACACCAGTGGACTCAGCTTCCCCCATGGCTCAGTGGTAAAGAATCTACCTGCAATGGAGGAGACGCAAGAGAACGTGGGTTCGATCTCTGTGTGGGGAAGATTCCCTGGAGGAGGGCATGGCAAACCACTCCAGTATTCTTGCCCGGAAAATCCCACAACGGAGGAGCCTGGTGGGCTACAGTCTATGGGGTCACAAAGAGTCAGACACAGCTGAGCACAGAGAACAGTGACTGGACTAGTCTATGGATAAGCCAGTCCATTTTCTTCAAAAAACTGTAAAATATACATACCACAAATTGACCAGTAAGATTTTAACTATTTTAACTGTATAATTCAGTGGCATGGACTACATTCAACAATACTGTGCAACCCATTACGATCCCGCATCTCCATAACTGTCATCATCCCAAATAGAAACTCTCCACTTCCTCTTTAATGCAGAAGAAGTAAGTGTGCAGACTGTCTTGTCTTTGCTCTCTGACTCCAAGCCCTACTGCAGTCTTCCTACGGAGAAATAGCAATGCTGAGTACAGGCTGCTGACCACCAGAACTGCACAACTGTCCCCTGTAAGATTCCATGACCTGCATGGGACCAGGGACCCGACTGCACTATGCTGATGGCAAGAACACACTCACATCCTCCATCAGTGTTTTTCCAGGAACTCTGCCTGCTCCACGTGGCTCACTCGTTATGTGCTGAGATAAGTGCTCAATTAATTTTAACGATGTCATAAACTCGATAATCAGAAAACGAAATGGCCTGGTCTCCTTTCGCTCTTATGGGTTAATGACAGTGGACACATGGTAAACAAATAGTGTTAAGGCTGAAAAATGACTTTTGGTTATCTGTCAGACTGGGCTCCTGAAGCTCCAATAGCTTTGTTTATTTAGGAGGCGGCAATAAATCTCTGGAATGGAATGACCAGAGCAAGAGGGCCAGGGCATGGAGTTCCCTGGTTCTGTTAGAGGAGGCACGCTGACTGGACCCGCCCACCCTGGCCAGGCACCAGAGGAACCATTTGCATGAGTTGTATTAGGACAGGAGGTCCTGGTAAGGAACACGAAACTAATAAGCCTCCACCAACCGGAAGAGTTTGGGAAAGGTCAAATGGAGACATCACACGTCCATCCACCTCCCAGAATCCTTCTGTCTGCCATACATATTGGCTGAACAAGGCTTGCACCACCAGGAAGGACTCTGAGTCAGAATGATTGGCTGAAGGCAACCTGGAAACTAACCCCATCACCATAAAACCCGAGACTGCGAGCCACATGGCAGAGCTGTTCTGGGTTCCCTGACCCTCCTGCTCTCCACCTGGGCACACTTTCCCAATAAAATCTCTTGCTTTGTCAGCACGTGTGTCTCCTCAGACAATTTATTTCGAAGTGTCAGACAAGAGTCCAGTTTCGGGCCCTGGAAGAGGTCCTCCTTTCTGCAACAGTTCTTGCTTCTCTTTAGCACTTGAGCTGTCCCACCCCCATCCCTGGGAATGGCTAACACCGCTTCTGCCCCTGGGGTGAGGAAAGGTCACAGGCAACAAGGCTTCTAAGACTCATTCAGGTCTCCTCCTAGAACACAGGGTCAGTTCTAACGAGACACCAGTTCTATCTGCGCCTCTGCCCCCTCGGATCATCTCCCCTTCAGGTACTCATGGCCGCCTGATTACACTTGCATGTTTTGTCTTGGGTGGCTTCTCAGCTGCGATAATAACCTGTTTCTTTCATCTCTAGGAGATAAACTGAGTGGCTGGAGCTTGTGAGTTACAGCCCTCATTACTAATGGCGAAATTCTAAAAGAACCAGTGAGCCAAACCCCCCATACTTGCCTACTGGCCAATTTCTAAGTGCTCCCTTTCCCAAAGAAACAGTTTCTGAAGACCAAAACTTGGGGCTGCCAATGGTAAGAACCAGCAGAGTCAGTAAGCTGGGAGCTTGAGACTATGGAACCAGAAACTGGACACAATACTCTGAATAATATAATTTCAAAAGTGGAAACAACTCTAAAGGTTTTTTCAGACTGGTAAGCCTCCACCAATTTATGCTGGTTAAAATATAGATCCCTAGGCCCTTTCCTAACCTGTTCATTCAGAAACTTCTTGGAGGTGGTATCTAGAAATCTGTACTTTTTCACAGTATCCCAGGTTATTCTGATGCTGTATCTGTTCTAGGAAACAGCGGTAGCATTCATGCTTCCTGCGGAAGATGCATCTGAAAAAGCCGTGAGACAATCTCCTCTTTGTTCTGGACTTGCACGCCTTAAACACAGCCCGAGATGGCATTCAATCACAGGGGAGAATCATTACTGAGCTTGGAGTCAGCGAATATTCTCTTTGCTCCTGAATCATCACTATCATGTTTATTCTTGAATCTAAAAAGGCAGAAGGCAGGGAAGAGATTTGAAAAACTGGAAGCATATTTCAAGCCAAATTAATTTCCTTTCCTATGTCCATCTTTCATTGTTAAAGTCCATGGTTTCCATCTCATCACATGTGCTAAGTTGCTCAGTCATGTTTGACTCTCTGCAACCTCATGGACTGTAGCCTGCCAGGCTTCTCTGTCCATGGGATTCTCCAGGCGAGAATACTGGAGTGAGTTGCCATGCCCTCCTCCAGGGGATCTTCCCACGCCAGGGATCTAACCCAGGTCTCCTGCTTGCATGCAGATTCTTGACCGTGTGAGCCATCAGGGAAGCCCATCGCATCATGGGTATCAAATCATGACACAAACAGCAAGAAAACCCATTCTATTGTGGTTCACATTTCAATTCAATAGGTATTTAATTGTCAGATAATTCAACAAATGATTAAAGTACTAGGCTCTTTATATATAAAATCTGTAACTCGAATATTCGGCTGGCCAAAAAGTTCATTTGGATTTTTCCCATCAGATCTTATGGAAAAATCTGAACGAAACTTTTGGCCAATTCCATACAAGGTGGAGTTGATATTTGCCACAAGAGAGATGCAAAATGTTAAGCAAGTTCAAAGAAGGTGAAGATAACATCTTGTTGAGGATGGGCCAAGGACACAGAAGGGTCATTTGGGGAGAGCTCCCATTTGAACTGGAGCTTAAAGTGCTGTACATATAGATGGGTGAAGGAAGGCACAGCAGGCATAGAAAAGGGTGTCAAGTAATGAATGTAGCAAACGTGTGTTGAGGGTGTGAGTGGTCATAGAATAGTCAAAGGTAAAAGAAGTGGGTTAGGTTAGTGCATGGGGGTCCTTTGGACTAAAGAATTTGGATAACATTTTCCAGAAGTTGGAAGTCAAGGAGTGGCCATGGGCAGCAGACTGAAACCAAGGGAGGCTTCAGTCAAGAGTTTCTCCAAGAAACTCGAGAGATAAGAGTTTCTATCAAGAGATGTGTGCTCAGTCATGTCTGACTCTGCGACCCCATGGATAGTAGCCCGTCAGGGTCTTCTATCCATGGAATTCTCTAGGTAAGAATACTGTAGTGGGGTGCCACTTCCTACTCCAGGGAATAATCAAGAGATAGGAGGTACTGAAATATTTACACGTCCCCAAAATTGAAATCAACCTGTCTTAGTTTCCTAAGGTTGCTCCAATAAATCACCACAAATGGCATATATTCTCCTGGAGTTCTAGAGGGTAGATGTCCAAAATCTGTTTCTCTGAGCCCAGATCAAGGTGGCTCTACAGGAGAATTTGTTCTCTTGTCTTTTCCAGCTTCTAGAGCTGCATTCCTTGTGCTTCTTGGCTTCTGGCTTCTTCTGAAACAAGCATGTGCCGTTTTTGTAATTAAAATAAAGATGGGAGAAGTTAATGCGGGCCAGAAATAATGCAGTGAAGATGAATAGGGAGGGCGTGATATGAGATGAATCACAGAGATGAGGTCTCTGAGACTGGTTAACACATCAGATCTCAGAAACAATGGAGGGAAAAACCGCTCCCTGGCAGCAAGCCTAGGTGACAGAAAGCCTGGGCTGCCTGCAGACATCTGTGTGGGAGGAGTCTGGAGATGAGGAGGCGTCTTTCAGATGTGTTTGTCCTTTCAGGCGAGCCCACTAGTACTTGGCCTTTCTGCTGTGTGACATGAAACTTCCAGAATTTCCATCGAATCGGTCAGTAGGAAGGAAAACTTCTTTTAAAGAATCAAGACCCTCCAGCAGTTCTGCTCTTCCACTTCAAAGGCTCCTGACCTTTGAGCGCTTACCTTGGAGCCTGGCTCTAATGAGATGAGGCGGCACACTTGTTCTGACCGCTCATCAGGCCTGGCAGCACCGAGATCCCCTGGGAAGTTCTGCTGGGTTCTGCTGGGAGGTGTAGTGGGGAAGGAATGCTTGGTTGGCAGTGGCCTTACTGGGACGGGACAAAGGATCTTCTTCTCTGCAGAGGAAGAGCTTCCATTGATCCTTTCCAACCCCCAGACCGGACTGGAATCTCTGCTCACCTCCGATGGCCCCTCTTGCAACAACAGTGATTGAGAAAGTGAGAGAGCTTCCTGGTTAGTGAACTTATAGGAGAAGGCAGTGGCACCCCACTCCTGTACCCTTGCCTGGAAAATCCCCTGGACGGAGGAGCCTGGTAGGTTGCAGTCCATGGGGTCACACAGAGTCAGATACGACTGAAGCGACTTAGCAGCAGCAGCAGCAGTGAACTTGTGGATGTGCTGGGAGGTGTGCACAGGGACAGAAGCACCTGTGCTGGGGCCCCTTTCAGACCTTCCCCTCCGTGTCTCTTCATCTTGTTGTACATTCGTGTCCTTTATAAGAAAATGGTAATTGGCAGGACAGCGCTTCCCTGGATTTTGTGAGTTGCTCTAGCAAATGAACAAAGCTAAAGTGGTATGGGAAGCTCTGAATTTGTAGGCAAGTCACAGGCAAGAGAGGGTAGCCTGAGGACCCCAGGTGTGACTGGCAGCTAAAGCAAGAGCAGTCTTTTGGGGAACCTCACCTTTCAACTTGTGAGATCTGATGCTCATTCCAGGCAGTTAGTGTCAAAATTGAGTTGAATTGGAGGACACAGTTGGTGTTGAAGAATCAATGTCAGAACTCAGTGCTGTATCCAGCTCTTGGGGTGCTCCATTTGAAAATCAATGGCAGAAGAAATAGCCTCTGATGGATCAGACAAGAAGGAATGTGGAAGTGTGGACCAAGCCCAGAGGATCTGGCCATGTGGTTTCTAGTACCGTTTCTGCTACTGCTCTAGATGAATACCTCAGTCTTTCTAGGGTCCTCACCTACAAAGTGAGGTAACTTAGATCCACATCACAATCAACTGAGACACTTGAAAAATGCACACTCTCCCAGCCCTGTCCTTCAGAATTAGCATCTGAGAAGTGGGAGTAAGCCCAGGGTTCAGAGTTTGTTCAAAGCTCCCCCCAACCCCCCATCCAGGTGATTCTGTTGCAATGAATGGGTAGTTGACCCAGTCAGAGTTTCCCAAGTTCCCTGATGATAAGTACAGCCTGGGCCTCACTGTAAATCCACAAAATCAGACTTTTTACTGGTGGGATCCGGCAATTAGTATTTTAAAGAGTTTTCTACGTGGACTGTAGCATCACAGGAGTTTGTGAAGTAAGACCTAGAGAAGTCGCTTTAAAAGTGTGACGCTGGGACCAGCAACACTTACATCATCCTGGAATTTGTTAGAAATGCAAAGTGCCAGACTTCCTCCCAGACCTCCTGCATCAGAAACTCCAGGGGTGGAGTCAGGGATCTGAGACAGAACAAGCCCTCCAGGGGCTTCCAACACATGCCCAGTTGGGAAAAAACCCCACTGACCTAGAGAGCTGCTAAGGGTTCAGTTGTTGTTCAGCCACTCAGTCGTGTCCAGCTCTGTGACCCCACGGACTGCAGCATGCCAGGCTTCCCTGTCCTACGCTATCTCCTGGAGTTTGTGCAAACTCATTTCCATTGAACTCATGATGCCATACAACCATCTAATCCTCTGTCACCCCCTTTTCCTCCTGCCCTCAATCTTTCCCAGCATCAGGGTCTTGAGGGTCCAGACAACACTGATAATTTCAGTCTAAATCTTGCATGGGCAATGTTATCCCATCTCTGCTGTGGACCCAATGAAAACTAAACCCCTATGGTCAATCCTGAGACCTTACTCTCCACTGAGACTGACTGGGTAACTTGAATCACTGTCCTCAAGCTAAAAGTCAAGATGGAACCCTTTCTACTCTTGATTGCAAAAGAACCAGCTTTCCAGGAAAAAAAAAAAAAAAAAAAAAATCCACTCTCTTCACGGGACCTCCTCATTGTAGAAGCTGCTTGGGCACCAGGTAAAAATATTTTCAGACTTATCTGGTCTGAAAGTGACAGACTCTTTAAAGCTCATTGCCTCATGTTATTGGAAGAACATGGAACATAGTTCTAGTCTGATCCCATTTTATCGGTTAAGAAAAATGGGGGCGGGGGGCAGAGCTAGTTCATAACTTGTAACAGAAATGGTAACACAGTTTGTAAAAAACCTGGACTCAGACCTTCAGACTCATTTCACTGACCAGCATTGGTTAGGCTTGGAAGGAACAAGTGTTTGGTCCTCTCCAGCAGTCTCCAACCTTTTTGGCACCAGGGACCAATTTCATGGAAGACAATTTTTCCACAGACTAGGGGTAGTGGAGGAATGATTTGGGGATGATTCAAACACATTACAATTATTGTGCACTTTATTTCTATTATTATAAATAAAAATCTGATCATCAGGCATTAGATCATGGAGGTTGGGGAACCCCTGTTTCTCTGCAAGCCCAGTATAGCTATCAGGGTCATCCATTCCCATTCAGGAAATTCAGGGTCTCCAGGAATGGTGCAGACTTGGATTCCTGTTGGCACAGAGAAGGCAAGTAAGGGGAACATGGAGACATGTATTTCTAGACAGTTACATGCTACATTAATAATAGTTCTTGCTACAGAGGTTCCCCCATGTACCAGGTAGGTCTTGTCCTCAAAACAATTCCATAAAGGGGATACAATTATCCCAGTTTTACCCATGAGGAAATGATATACAGAGAGGCCAAGTACAAGAGCAAGTCCAAATAGTGGACAATGAGAGGAGGCAGGTTTAAAACCGTCAGCTCTGAATCCTGAGCCCTTCCCAAGAAGCCCTACTGCTTCCTGGTGAATTGCTTTTGAACTAGCAGTGTGATTTCTTTCAGTCTCTAAATCAGTGACTCCTAACCCTCACTACAGGTTAAAATCGTGGGAATCTTTAAAAAGTACTGATAGCTGCTGCCCTCCCGCCCACTTCCATTAAATCAGAACCTCTGGAAGTAGAACCAGAATTATTGGTGTTTTTATTTTCAAAGCTCCCCCAGATAATGATAATTGCTGATGGGCTGCAATCCACTTCTCTAAATGTTTCATTTGCTTCAAAATAATTTAGATTACCAGGAATAGACACCATTCTTGAAACAAGTGGTGGAAATGTAATTAATTAAATTACTCAAACCTATGATTGAATTATACTTAGAAGTTAGATAAAGAAAGGAAATGGGGGAAAGGAGGAGAGCTGGGTTCTGAAATAGTTTATTTGTGTGCAGGCATGCAAACTGTTACTCATCTCGGGACCCCTACCGGTACCCCCACACCCCAAGATTCCCTGGAACACAGTGTTATCCTAGTGTTTGAAAATGTAAACATGTTTAAAAGTAATTAAAACAAATTGGAAGTTAATTATTCTCAACATTATTTTACCGGAGAGAAAGTTCTCTTTAAATTTAACAAGTCTTCTATTTAAAGCATTTTGGGTCATGTTCCTAGGTTAAACATAGAAGACAGTAATCTCATGGTAACTCCTTGAGTCTTATCCAAAAGAAGTCTTAATTAAGAGCACATTCATCACGGTTAAAAATGAATCTTGAACAAAAGTTTTTCTTTAAGGCAATCTATACCTCCCACTCTTTAATTAAGGCTTCCTGTAGGATCCATGCCCCTAGAAATTCTAATCCTTTTGATTTTTTGAAAGTTTATATCCAACGAGACTGGGAGTAATCAACCTTCTCTTTTTAAGTATGTGAATACTCAGGTAGTGACTAACCCGAGCGCCTCCACCTGCAGCCACCCCTCACCTCCTTCTTCACATGGACAACACGTTGAACCTGATGGAAAAACCCGACCACTAACTGCAGTCTCAGAAAACTGCCATCCATCTGCCTTTAAACTCTCCTAAAACTGAACCCAAAACTGGTTTATAGACTACATGCATGTGCTAAGTCACTTCAGTTGTGTCTAACTCTTTGCAACCCTATGGACCATAGCCCGTCAGGCTCCTCTGTCCATGGGACTCTCTAGGCAAGAATTCTGGAGTAGGTTGTCATGCCCTCCTCCATGGGATTTTCCTGACCCAGGGATGGAACCCGCATCTCTTACGTCTCCTGCATTGGCAGGCTGGTTCTTTGCCACTAGCGCCACCTGGGAGGCCCCTTAGAGACTACATATTTACTTTTTTTTCTGCCTGAAATTTTTCATACCTATTTACTTACCCATTTATTTGATCTTGAGACTTCAGTATTAGAGTTTTTTATGACTGGAGTAAATTTTTTTTTCTATAAAGACCTTCTCTACAAGTTTCTGAAACATTCTTCCACCTCTCCAGGTCAGAGGAAAACGCTCAAAATTCTGCAATTTAGAGAGAAGGGTGCTGAAAAAAAATATTTGCGATAGACTTGGATTTCTTAGCCTGGAGGAAACTGGCTTCAGAGTAACTCATTAGAGTCTAAATGTATACAAAGATGGCTCTATGGAAGGGGGTAACCAGCTATTTTACACATTCACTGAGAAAAGAACAAAGGAAGCCTAGTTAAATTGCCAGAGGAGGGATTTAGAGGGATCGATAAGGAGGGCCTTTGCTTCAGAAACAGATGAAAGAGCAAGGGCTCTTTCTTTTTTTTTTTTAAGCCTTAAAGAAAAAGCAACATACTCCCTTGCACTGAGTGGTGTTAGTTATTCTTGAAGGGAGGAGAATTCATTGAGACCTTTCCACGAAACAGTGACAGAAATCCAACAACTAACTCCTTTTTTAAAAGACGAAATCATTGCAAGGGTTGGACTACAGCCCTTGCTGGATTTAGGGGTTTGAACGGTAAGATGGGCACACTCTTTTCATCTCCCACTCTGCTTGGCTTTATGCCCTGAAAGAGTTCCTTCTTGTGACAGCAAGATGGCTGCAGGCAGCTTTGAGCTTATTCTGCCCTTAAAGCTCCTTTTCCAATATCTGCTTCAGTAAAGGATTCTGATTAGCCTTGATTCTGCCCCTGGACCACTCACTGGTTCCAGAATAATTGAGTCTGTCAGGCTGGGTTACATGCTTGTCTTCAGAGCAGAGGCAGTGAGACCCCTCAATTGGCAGAACCCACAGGTCATATGGAGTGCAGGAAAGAGAGTTCCAGAAACAAAAAGGCAGGACAGATGGAGAAATAACATGGTTACTGCAGAGATCATCGGGGAAGCATTCTTGTCTCCTGTAATCACCGGAGGACAACTATGAACCGAGATTTTAACAAACTATCCTGATGTTCCAAACACAAAGCTAATTTTTTTTTTTTTTTTTTGGCAGGGGCCTAAAATTTAAGCTTGTGGTATCTTTCACTATTTTTGTGTTCTACTTTTGGATTTTTTAAGTGGGATGGGTCGGCTAGAGGCAAAATAATAAGTTCCTGATAAACAAGTTAGAAGAGGAAGCCATGTAACTGTCCTTAATCTTTGGATCACTACTAACTAATCAGAACTTGATCTGGTTTGAGTTCATGGGCGATGACCTTCCACTGTCACCGTGTCACAGGGGCCAGATAACTGCCCACCAATGGGATGCTGGCCTTCTTTCTCAGAGTCTAGACTGCAAACTTCCCCTGGCTCCAGAGCACAGGGAGTCCAAGGCTTCCCACTTCTGAAGCTCTAAGGAAATTGATTGTGACCTTGCTCCCAGGGCCCAGAGAAGACAATCACAATCGCTGACAGTGCATTTGCCAAAGTTTGGGTTGTTTGGTCTTTATTTAAACCCTGTGCATTACTCAGGGTCCTGGGAGGAAACAGAATTCATTGCAGATGGTTTGAATGAAGAGATTTTATGAAGAGCTATCTACAGATAGATGAGCAGGATTAAGGAAACAAACCAGAGACCAAAGATATCCAGAGACTGGCAATGTTGAAAGCCAGTCATCTCTAAGGCAGACAGACAAGGAGGAAATGGAGGGACCAGAGCCAATGAGAGCTGAAGACGGAGAAAGGCCACACGGTGGGAGTCACGGAAGGGGTGAACAATTTGCTGCCTCTCTGATACCGTGGTCCTGTCCCCTTGGACCAAATCCACCTGCAGCCAATCAGCAAAGGGCCCCAGGGATTGAGTCCTTAGGGGTCACTGTCCCAGGGCAGAGAAGAGAAAGAATCAACTGGAAAAACTGGGTCTGGCTTCCCAACAAGGGATGTGACATCTCAGAAAACTCAAGCTTGGTCAAGTCTATCTTCTAAAATTCTAGAGAAAGTGTAACTCTAATCCCGTGATGCACTGAGTCTCTCAGTGGCCCTAAGGAACTTTTGTTCTCAAAGCTCTGAGAATTGTTTCTTCCAAATTTTATGCCAAGCAGGCATGCCTTGACATCCATAATAGGATACTGCAACCATTATACCTGGGCTTCCCTGAGAATTAATGCTCAGGAACCAATTCAAATTAATTATCTGGCTACACGATGGCAGGATTAACCTTTAAAGTGGATGCAACGACCATGATTTACATAATCTATTTAATCATTTTCAATAGAGTTAATATTTAGAATGCAAGTGGGGAGAAGTAAATTACATCTTACGGCTTTTTGCGAATACCAGGCTCAGCTCACAAAAGAATAAAATTAACATTATCAAAGGTATAGAACATATCAGGTGCCCAGAGAAATAAATTAGATTACAGGGATAATTAACAACCCTTCCAGAATCTTCTTGTAATATGAATTCATCCAGAAAGTAAATAAACAGTGACACACAAAAGGAGCAGATTTTATTCATCACTTTCCTCTTGGATCCAAACAGAGATAGTCCGATCTGATAGGACCTTAGGAGATATTTGACAGGTGTGTGCAATAAACGGTGACCCGTTTGTTGAGGGTCTGTGGGGGATATATCTAGAAAGGAAGGAGCAGGCTGCAATGAAGCAAATAAGATTTA
This sequence comes from Budorcas taxicolor, assembly GCF_023091745.1. Lineage (NCBI taxonomy): Eukaryota > Metazoa > Chordata > Mammalia > Artiodactyla > Bovidae > Budorcas > Budorcas taxicolor. The sequence continues at coordinate 24,714,186 of NC_068933.1, forward strand.
ATCTGAATCTGGCTACCATTCTTATCTGATCATTTTCTTCATTTAAGTTCCATTCTGGGCAAGAACACATGTGTTTTATCCTGCTTTCTAAAGAAACAATGGCCATGAGACTTCGTGGCAGTCCAGAGGTTAAGACACTGTGCCTCCAAAGCAGAGGGCTTGGTTTGATCCCTGATTGGGGAACTAAGATCCCACATGCTCCGTGGTGCAGCCAATAATAATAATAAACAGTGAAGAAACAAAGACCTAAGAACTAAGCAACTGGGATGGTCTGTCCTCTGTTGCTAAGACACCTAGTGCCTCAGAGCCATTCTTTGAGGAATCCAGAGAGTTGGCGAGAGTGTTTACGGAGAAATGCTTTATTCAAAGCAAATCTCCTACAGAGAAAGACAAATGGTATATGATATCCCTTATATGTGAAATCTTAAAAAATACAACAAACTAGTGAATATAACAAAAAGAGTTAGAATATAACAAAAAGAGGTAGAATCAATTGTACAGTAGAGGACGCAGGGGCCTGGGAGTCCAAAGAACCAGGTCCCAGCCCTGCCCGTTCCTAACTAGAGGGTTCCAAGCAAACTCACACTACTCCTCCGGGAGCCAGGAGCCTCATCTGAAGTAAAAGAACCATATCGCATACTAGTTAAGCATAGGTATAGACTTAGTCCAGCCTGTGTTTTGAGTTTAAGACCTACTGCCTGCATGACTCTGAATAGGACATTTAAATTTTCAGCCTCAGTTTTCTTATCTGTGAAATGGAGAGATTAGTAGAACCTACCTCACAGGATTGTGATGACTAAATAAATGTATAAAGCACTTAGCACACAGAGCCTGGCACATAGTAAGGGTTTGATAAAAATTGTTTCTTATTTCTTAAAAAAACATTTTTCTGTTCATTTACTTATGGTTGCGCTGGGTTTTCGCTGTGGGGCTCAGGCTTCTCATTGCAGCGGCTTCCCTTGTCGTGGAGCGCAAGCCTTAGCAGCTGTGGCTCCTGGGCTCAGTAGTTGTGGAATCTGGCCTTAGCTGCTCTACAGCGTATGGGATCTTAATTCCTGGACCAGGGATTGAACCCGTGTCCCCTGCATTGGCAGGAGGACTTTTAACCACTAGACCACCAGGGTCTTGGTTCTTATTACACATAACATAGCTCTAAAATCTCTCCAGCTATATTGTTCTGTAATTGTAGTTTTATAGCATAAAGAGAAAACTCATAGCTGAGCAATATTACAAATGATGAGTCTCTAAGCTCCACTGATTCATGAAAACGTACTAAACCATCATCTAAAGTAGAAGACAGAAGTTGGGAATAGTTGTCCTCAGTGTAAATTTGCTGGAAAAAAAAAAAAAAAGAAGTAAATACTGACAAGTAATGGAAGGACATCATCATTGAAATAGTTGAAATGTCATCTTATCCTTTTCTCTAAAATTGTTTGAAGTTCAGTACAGAGTTAATAAGAAACTGAAACTCCATGAAAGGTGGTTTTACGTCTCTTCTTCTTCTATGAAATTGTCCTGGATACGTAGCGATTACCATTTAGGGTTACAGTCAGTGCTCCAGGGCCCTTGGATAACTGTCCTGCCAAGGTGATGGATCTAATTGTTTCGTGGCTCATCTGTAGCTTCATACAAAAAGCTTTTTCAAAATAGAAAGATAGCCCAATCTCTCCTAGTGAAGCTGGCTGAACATCTCTTCTCAGAAAATGTTCCTATTAGCTTTTCTCCAACTCAGCCTCCAGCATTTTAGGAAAAGCCTTCAAAGATAGTCTAATCCATAAACTACACAGACACAATCTTTATCAAACTTGGACTGTTTACTTCTTGAGCTTTAGTGGGGGGAGGAGTTAAATAGCTTTGGAGCATGAGAAATCACAAGGGAGATCCTGAAGCTCTCTGGTTACTGGAATAGTTATAGAAATAAGAACACGAATCCAGTCACTGAGTGTTTTCTAAATGCCATGAGCCATGCTAAGCACTTCACACACTAATATTATTTGATTCTCACAACAGCTCTATGAGATAAGTAGTCATATTGTCCCCAGTTTACAGATGAAGACATGGAAGCTTAGAAAATTTCAGTAACTTGTTCAAGGTTACTTTGTTAGTAATATCAGAGATAGGATCTTAATCACTTTCGACTGTTTCAAAGTGCATGATTCGAACAGTTACTTCTTAAGGTCTGTCTGTTGACTGATCACTCACCTTGACAGTCTTCCCCAAACTACCGTGGGGTCTCCTCTCCTTAAGGAATATGGCATCTTATTGCACGAGGTTTCAGGAGCCTCTTCCCCAGAGTGGGTACTTCTGTTAGCCAATAATTGGCCTGTTTCATGCCCAGCATTGTGCTAAGCTGAAGAACCCTTTGAACTCTCAGACTAATTATTTTCTAAAGAAAATGTACTGGAGCAGAATTAATCAACAGAGGAAGTTGTAAAAAATTAAAAGTCCATCCTTAAGAGACTCCTTTAAAAGTAAGCTAGACGGCCAAAAAAAAAAAAAAAAAAAAAATCATCTAACCCAAAATTTGTTTGTGTGTCTGCAAAAGGGGAATGGAAGAGAAATGTTGCCCATTTAGCCCACAAAATGCCAACAGAGAAGATGAGCAAGATCAAGGCAAGAGATAACTATAGTTATTTATTCCCCCAAAGAACAGAGTTTGAAGAGACTCATCGGCTTGACATTAGCAATCCTCCCAAACATTTATACATGAATTCTAGAAGACAAGAAAAGGACAAATCAAATGGACACCCAGCATTTGAAACTATTGCATTAACCAGTTCTGTAGTAAGTTGTCAACTGTGGATAGAGGGTCACTAGTCTCCCCTGCACCCGGCTTCCTTGTCTTCCACCTCTAAGTATGAAAATACAGCCTGGGTCAAGGCTATGGTTTTTCCAGTGGTCATGTATGGATGTGGGAGTCAGACTATAAAGAAAGCTGACCACTGAAGAATTGATGCTTTTGAACTGTGGTGTTGGAGAAGACTCTTGAGAGTCCTTTGGACTGCAAGGAGATCAAGCCAGTCCATCCTAAAGGAGATCAGTCCTGGGTATTCATTGGAAGGACTGATGTTGAACCTGAAACTCCAATACTTTGGCCACCTGATGTGGAGAGCTGACTCATTTGAAAAGACTTGATGGACATGAATCTGAGTGAACTCCAGGAGGTAGTGATGGACAGGGAGGCCTGGTGTGCTGCGATTCATGGGGTCGCAAAGAGTCGGACACGACTGAGCGACTGAACTGAACTGAACTGAATTGATGCTGGGAAAGATTGAGGACAGGAGGAAAAGGGGATGACAGAGGATGAGATGGTTTGATGGCATCACCAACTCAATGGACATGGGTTTGGGTGGACTCTGGGAGTTGGTGATGGACAGGGAGGCCTGGCATGCTGCAGTTCACGGGGTCACAAAGAGTCAGACACGACTGAGCGACTGAACTGAACTGATCAACTACATCAAGGAAGCTGCAGTACAAATGGGCTCCTTCCAGTCAATGAGCAGGAACCAAAATGGAAAAAGCCCACTTCTCAATCAATATAGTCAGTCTCTAAAGAGAGAATGCAGTCTCTTCCTGTAAATGGCTAGGAAGCACGAGGGCTGATTTTTCTTTCTCTTTTCAAGGGTGAGTTCTCATGTGGTCATTCACAGAACAGAGCATAATATAAAATTGGAGGAAAGATCTTTTTGTTTCTCTATGTCGGTAAGGCAATGGCACCCCACTTCAGTACTCTTGCCTGGGAAATCCCATGGACAGAGGAGCCTCATAGGCTACAGTCCATGGGATCGCTAAAAGTCGGACACGACTGAGCGACTTCACTTTCACTTTTCACTTTCATGCATTGGAGAAGGAAATGGCAACCCACTCCAGTGTTCTTGCCTGGAGAATCCCAGGGACGGGGGAGCCTGGTGGGCTTCTGTCTATGGGGTCGCGCAGAGTCGGACACAACTGACGCGACTTAGCAACAGCAGCAGTATGTCGGTAATAGATGTTTCTTTCAGATCAGGGAGTTGGAGGGAGGAAAATGAGTTTGCCAATTAAGCATGAGGGAGGAATAAATTTCATCTCATGCAGCTTTAAAACGGGCTACCCAACGCTGCAGAGTTATGTCTCTGCTAGTTTCTTTAGGAAGATTCCTGACCTTAAGATAAGCCCTGTCAGAGCCAAGAAAGTGTTCCTGTTCTGTATGGAAAGTGACTTATTCACATGGATCTGGAATACAGCAGTTCCCAGGGTAAAAGTTCTGTCCTCCACAGCACTGTGTGAGGCAATCGAGTTTGGCTCTCTGATCTTGAACTCTGAAAATGTGCAGACCTGAATTCAAGCCCTCAATTTCTTCTCAGCTTCAAGAGCTTCTGTGATTCAGGGAGAGAGAATAGAGGTGTCAAGAAACTATTGTTTACATGATAAATTACAGATCGTTGGGAACCATTGTCAAGGTTTGACGAAAGGGAAGAGGTTTCTCACACCAATCCTCTGAAGGCTTTATTATATATTTGAGAGAGAAATTCACCAAGTTTTTCTGACATGTTGTTTCCTCTTTTGTAAAATGGAATTAACCTCTTCTGCAGAACAGTCTACTAGAAGAGGAGTTTCTAGTGCACACAGATAGTGTTCCCCAAAAAGTAGGCTGTCAAATTTTTGAGCAGTGCCCGGCACAGAGAAAATGCAGAAAAATGTCATTATTGAATGAATGAGTAAATGAAGGAAGGAGTACATCAATGGATTGACAGTTAAAAAAAAAAAATATGAAAATTTATGAAGTCCTCTACACTAGTTGTAAGCACTCTTCTCCAAAGGAAATAAACTACTGGCACTTCCTTTGGCATAGTTCAAAGTCTATAAAGCATCTCAGCCTTTGATTCGGAGCTCTTTGAATTATCGGTTTTTTAAATTCTGTTTCATCTTTGGCAAACCGATGCTAATACAAACATGGTTTTTCCTCTAAAGACTGTGCGACTCATCAAACAGCATTCACCTAAGCTCTGTCTCATCTGCTGACTGGTCTCCAGGTGGCCAAAGGTGTTTTCGTTTGTGACAGCTCAGTGGGAGGTTTTATGAAGTCGCTGCCTCCCCTGAGCTGCACTTCTAGAAAGCAATTCCCCTCCAAATATTAGTGGGAAGTGGTGCACTTAGTGGAAAATACTAATGAAATTTGAGGTCCTGGTCTCAGGTTCAGTTTCCCCAGAAGGCAAGTCACCAGAATCTAACTGGCTTCTCACATATGAGACATGCCATCTGGGGTCACCCTACTTGTCACTTTCCCCAGGAGATGTTAGCGCCCAGCCTGTTCTGACAATGAGCCAAGCCTGCTCTGTGGGTAAATCCAGGTCTTCTTGTTTTTCAGTTGCTAAATCGTGCCTGACTCTTTAAACCCCATGGGCTGCAGCATGCCAGGTTTTCCTTTCTTTCACTATCTCCCAGAGTTTGCTCAATTCATGTCCATTGAGTTGGTGATGCTATCCAACCATCTCATCCTCTGCTGCCCCTTTCTCCTTTTGTCCTCAGTCTTTCCCAGCATCAGGGTCTTTTCCAATGAGTTGGCTCTTGGCATTAGTTCAGTTCAGTCCAGTCGCTCAGCTGTGTCTGACTCTTTGTGACCCCATGAATTGCAGCACGCCAGGCCTCCCTGTCCATCACCAACTCCTGGAGTTTACCCAAACTCACGTCCATCGAGACCGTGATGCCATCCAGCCATCTCATCCTCTGTCATCCCTTTTCCTCCTGCCCCCAATCCCTCCCAGCATCAGAGTCTCTTCCAATGAGTCAACTCTTCGAATGAGGTGGCCAAAGTACTGGAGTTTCAGCTTTAGCATCAGTCCTTCCAATCAACACCCAGGGCTGATCTCCTTTAGAATGGACTGGTTGGATCTCCTGGCAGTCCAAGGGACTCTCAAGAGTCTTCTCCAACACCACAGTTCAAAAGCATCAGTTCTTCAGCACTCAGCTTTCTTTATAGTCCAACTGTCATATCCATACATGACCACTGAAAAAACCATAGCCTTGACTAGATGGACCTTTGTTGGCAAAGTAATGCCTCTGCTTTTCAATATGCTATCTAGGTTGGTCATAACTTTCGTTCCAAGGAGTAAGCGTCTTTCAATTTCATGACTGCAGTCACTGTCTGCAGTGATTTTGGAGCCCAAAAAAATAAAGTCCGATGCTGTTTCCACTGTTTCCCCATCTATTTCCCATGAAGAGATGGGACCAGATGCCATGATTTTCGTTTTCTGAATGTTGAGCTTTAAGCCAACTTTTTCGTTCTCCTCTTTGACTTTCATCAAGAGGCTTTTTAGTTTCTCTTCACTTTCTGCCATAAGGGTGGTGTCATCTGCATATCTGAGGTTATCTGAGGTTATTTCTCCTGGCAATCTTGATTCCAGCTCAGTGCTTCTCATGCTGTACTCTGCATAGAAGTTAAATAAGCAGGGTGACAATATACAGCCTTGATGTACTCCTTTTCCTATTTGGAACCAGTCTGTTGTTCCATGTCCAGTTCTAACTGTTGTTTCCTGACCTGCATATAGGTTTCTCAAGAGGCAGGTCAGGTGGTCTGGTATTCCCATCTCTTTCAGAATTTTCCACAGTTTATTGTGATCCACACAGTCAAAGGCTTTGGCATAGTCTAGCTTCAACGTCAGTCCTTCCAATGAATATTCAGGACTGATTTCCTTTAGGATTGACTGGTTTGATTAGCTCATGGTCCAAGGGACTCTCAGGAGTCTTCTCCAGCACCACAATTCAAAAGCATTAATTCTTCAGCACTCAGTCTTCTTTATGGTCCAACTCTCACATCTGTACATAACTACTGGAAAAACTATAACTTTGACTATATGGATCTTTGTTAGAAAAGTGATGTCTCTGCTTTTCAATATGCTGTCTAGGTTTGTTATAGCTATCCTTCCAAAGAACAAGTGTCTTTTAATTTCATGGCTGCAGTCACCATCTGCAGTGATGGAGCCCAAGAAAATAGAATCTGTCACTGCTTCCACATTTTCCCCTTCTATTTGCCGTGAAGTGCTGGGACCAGATGCCATAGACACAAATGCATAAAAGCTACCCAGTAGTCCAAGCCAGCCCATTTAAGGGTCACCTGAGTGAGCTAGAGTTGCAAGACTGTCAGGGCCATAGGAGCAGAGTCTTCAGGAAGAGCAGGTGGGCCGTGAATCAAGCAGAGGCCATGTCTGTAACTAACCCTGCACGGAGCCAGCCAGACTCTTCACAGGTCCTGGGAAAAGTCAGCAGGCTACTAGGACCTTGGGTTTTCCTTTCTTGACAACATTTTTATCTCTCATATGGTCCTTGGGAGGATCCAATTAAATAGTGGATATGGAAGTTATTTGAAAATTCTAAACTATTATCATTGTTGTTTTGGAAAAATATGGCCTGAAAAGCTCATCAGGCACAAATCAGGAAGTACATTGAAGTCTGGCTAAGAGCTGGTTAAACTTGAACTTCATAAGCCTGAAGAGGCAACGAACAGCCCTTGGGCTCTTCCCCACCTGCAGCTGCTTCTTCCCTCCCTACTGGGTACCACGCACCACAGCACAGACCTCTCTCATTCACCTAGTGGGAAAGGAAAGGTAATCTCTACGCTTATTGATAAAGCGTGAACTCACCCCATTTCAGCTCCATCCTCTCCAGCTTGGCATAGAAGCTAAAAATGAGCAAATCAATTAACACAGTCTATTTTAGAATTTCAGCAAACTCTGGACATCGGAAGCAGCACTGCCTAACAAGAAGAAAGGATGTAGGGATCGCCTGAGCTCTCATTCAGAATGTCCCTCTGGTTAGCTGCTTAACATTGACCTAACTTACTTTCCTTGTCTGGACCCCAGTTTCTTCCTCTGTGAGATAGGGGAGGGGGCTTCACATTCCCTAAGTACTTGTCAAATCCTCTTCGTGATGTTCCTGTACCTGAGTGGAGAAGGGGAAGCTCCAGGGCAGGTGCTAGGGGCTCCAGGGAAAGCACATAAACCACATTGAGGATACACTGCCAACCACACATACTGTCTAGAGCCAGGCGGACATGATCTGTTCTACCAACAGACACTGAGGATGGGCCAAGGAGGTCTTTGGATGAGCGACACAGAGCTTCTGCCATCACAGAGCTCACAAATCTGGGGACAAAATCAGACAAATAAACAGACCGATGCTCTGAAGCGTGGTGAGTGTCGAGATACAGCAGTGCCGGGAACTTTGGGGCCAGAGGAGGGACCACTGCATCTGACAGCTCTTTTCCAGCATTTCTGTCCCGTGTGCCCTGAGATGCTTTCTCAGCCTGTTTCCTGAATGGCTTCACCAAGAAGACTTGGACACATTCCATCTTCTATTTTTTAGGAACATTACAATGACATTAAGTATACCAAATATGCCCAATGATCAGGTTTGGATCCTCCCTGCCCTCCACGGTGAATTGTTAATTACCTAAGGCCCTTTCCCTGCACCAGGATCCCAGGATTCCCCGTCTCAGTTTACATCAGCTGTTTCTGCATGGTATGTACTGAACTCACTTCCAGAACCCCGCCCTTTCTTTCCCCTCCTCTGTACCTGCCACTTGGCTGTGTTACACCTTTCAACCAGGTGTCCATATTTTGTTGGGCAAATTCCCTACGTCCTAGGGCAGATACCAGGATACAGACTCAAGCACTGATGGAGAGACAAATTATTAACCACCTGCTTGGATTTAATCAGAAAATCTCAGGCCCAAGGCCAATTGAGAGTCTATGGAATGGTAATTACTGGTGTTTAGCCACCATATACAAGTTTTCTAAGGTTACTGTTCACTAGAAAAATTCATATTTCATTTCCTTTTTGCTAAAGTGATCTCTCTAAAACCTTGAGCGTTTGGTATCCAAGAATCTTGTGATCACACACACAATCTCCATCCTTTCCCTTCCCCCGTTTCAGACAGCCATCCTCTCCCTTCTTTGTCTCTGCCCTTCTGGACTGAAGACCTCAGTATTTCTCTTCTGCCCAGGCCTCTGACCCCTTGATCACCTCATTGCCCATCCCTGGGCATTCTCCTGTTCCATTAGGGTTTTCTTTCTTTTTTTTAAAATTTTTTAACTTACAAAACTGTGATAACACATTTACACGAAACTTGGAAAAATACTGAACGAAGTTACATAGAGTTCCACTATATATTACAATTATTTTTAAGTAGATAAAGATTTTTAGTTAAGAGTTTCAATTTCAAACACTCAAAAATTAATAAAATGAATATTCAGAGAAGTAGAAGGATTCAGAAAAGACCTGAAAAGTATTGTGAACCAATTCGACATAATTAAGATTTGTACAATTTTCACACAACAGTAGGATAAAAATTCAATTTTCCTGAAGGTTTTCTTAAAGTGCAAAGATGAGAACACACATAGCATCCCTCCTCAAGTAAAAGCAAGTCTTTGCTATTTGTTTTCAAAACTCTTCCTGGAGCCCCCAGCCTCATGCTGGCCTTTGTGGCCACATATGCCCATGTCAGCCCATGAGCCAAAAGATAACATCTTGGCTTCCTCTCCCCCTCTATTCTCAGGGACAGACTCTTTCTCCAAGGCTCTCTGAAAATGACCCCTCACCAGACAACAGCAATTTCTTCTTGCTGCATGGCTGCTCTCTGCCACGGGTAAGAATCAGTAAAAAGCAAAAACCATTTGCAGCCGGGAGAATTCTAATCCTGGGCTAAGTGTCTTCATACCCCACATACATGCAGGGCACGGATTCTGACAAACAGATGCCACAGGCACAGTTGTGGAAACAGAGCTGTTCAGAATCTGCCAGCTTCCTCCTGGCGTGGGGGGAGAAGCTCTCCATCACTGCCAGTCCTCGGAGTACACCCTTCCAGCACGGCCCCGGCGTCAACCTCCTTTCAAACAGGGCGAGCTGAAATCCATGTGAAATGAATGAGTTGGACCGTGTTCATCAAAACAGCTTCAGCGGCGATGGGAGCCATTACCTTTCTTACGTTCGGATTCAGGACTTCTCTAGGTTTTGACAACTGAAAATTCTAACCCAGAAGTTACTCCTGTTCACTCAGAGACACACGTGTGTGTGTGCGCACACACTCGTGTGTATCTGTGTATGCGTATGTGTGTGTCCGCCTCCTCTTCCTCTCTCTGGTATCTCTTTCCATATTTCTGATTCTCCTTTTATGTATTTGAGTATCTCCTTTCTTTCCTCCCTCCATCACTCCTCCTCCCCTCCTTCTTCCTTCTCTTCCTCGGCTTCCTCTTCCTCTCCTTTTTCTCTCTCCCTTCCTTCCTTTTCCCCTGCTTCTCTCTTTATCTCCCCTTTGCTTCTGCTCACTCCCTTCATCCCCTCATTTTCTTCACCCACCTCTTTCTCTTCTCCTCGCTCTATCTGTATGCGCTTCTCTCCCCACAATTCTACTAATTTCCCCCATGCCTTAAAGGCCACAAGCAAAAGTTCAGCACACTCTCCATCACCCTTTTTGTGATGGAGGTGTCATCTACTCAGGCCCTCTCACTATGTTCCAGGGTCTAAAGATTTTCTTTCATATGTACTTGATAAGCACCACCACCACCAACAACAACAAAAAATAAAGTAGAAAAAAGCCGTAAAGATCAGACTATAATGAGCTTAACACTTCTGCGCTCCCTAAAACTTGTTGATTGATACCATGGATTCTGTCAGGATGACCTTTCCCAGCTGCAGCGTGCCATGATCTTTATTATGCCAGTGCAGAGCTCTGAAGTGCTTTCTAAAATATGAAAGAGAAAATGAACAGCATTTGAGGGATTGTGGAAGGACATTATATTACACTTCAATTTTTAGGAAATCGGTAATTTGTCTATGGTATAATTTATATGCTGACTTATAATCGACCAGAACATTTGATGGACCTAAACTCTTCTTCCCTAATTGTGCCACATGGCAGACATGCACCATGGAAACAGCTGTACAAATTCTTCATATAACACATTGGAAGACAATATAGAAATGTGTGTAAATGTCTCAGCGTATCCTGGAGTAGGATCCAGACGTGTGCGTGTGTGTAAATGTCAGCAGACCTCAAATCTCGTCTGTTCCTGTCCTCGGTGCTTTGATGGCAATCACAGCTGCTCTGATAAACCGTGACGGTGGGTCCATCCCTACTGACATGCGGCTCTTGGTGCTTTTGCTCTGGGAAGGTCACCCCCTCCTATTGGATTCATCTCCCAGGCCGCTCAGGCTCAGTGCTATCAGGTCTCAGCCTCTAGGCTGCAGATGTTTGTCATCTCAGCTTCCCTGAGCGTAGCTGATGTCTAAACTCTCTCCTGCATGCATTTGGAATGAAAACATATTTTGTACTTGTCCCCGCGGTCATGAATTATAGAATCATAAATCGGAAAGGAACCTCAGAGTTGTCTATTCCAATCTCTCATTTGACTAATGAGTAGGGTGACTGGTTTGTCTGGACAGTTTCAATTTATGTCTCCTGTCCCGACACAGTTATTAACAGCTCCCTCTTTTACTCTCAAATGTATCCTGATATGGACAATAAATTATATGGTCTCCCCATAGCTGAGGCCAGAATCTACACCCAGGTATCCAGAGTTTTTATTTTTTTTAATTAGTACTGTGCTGTCTCTTTTACCTTAGAGATATCCCTTTAGAGCAATGCTTCTTAACCAAAATCACCTGGATAGGTGTTCCAAAACACAAATGCTTCGACTCTAATCAATTCTCAGGGTGGGGGTTGAACACAGGTCTTATGATGGAATTCCCAAAGCAATCCAGATGAACATCTCTGATTCAGAGCCACTGCTTCGAGGAAAGAGGGGGTTAAGAGAGTTTGCTCCACCTCCAAAACCGTGTGGCAAGATGAACTATTTCAACGCTAATAAATCTGACCAACAATTCACCAAACTCTAAGGTTTCATCATGGATCCCTCCATTTTGGTTTTGTATATACTATGTGACTTTGAAATTAGGCTAAACAAAAAACTTAAAAGCCCAAAGGTGCTGGCTCTCCTGCAACTCTAGGAGACATAGAGGAAGACTTTGATCCACAGAGGTTTCCTTTCAGCTTAACTTCCTCCTTCATACTGACCACACCATGCAGTTAGAAGTCAAAGAGCTAGATAAGGATAGATTGTCAAACAGATGAAGATCACAGCCTAAGGGTGGCTTTGAGATGGGCTAAAAAGTGATGCCAACCACCAGCAACATGAAGCCAATAACCAAAGAGATTTAGTAAAAGGCAGGAGTGCTTCTCACATTTGGCCAGGAAGAAAAGAAATGGGCAGAAATGACTCCATGCCAGGAAGGAGAAGTGAACCACAGCTGGAAAGTTAACAGAAGGAAGGGGAGTGATTAATCAGTGTTTGAAAGCCATCTGCTTTCCTTGGCTGCGGAGTTCAGGCCAGCAGCACTGGCTACAGATGCTTGAAAGTGGGCTGGGTGCCGGACAAGGGATAGTATTTACCTGTTAATTCACTGAAGATTCATCTTCCACAAGACTGGAGCTGTGAAAGCGCATGCGTATTTAGGGCAACACAAGTAGGTCCCAGCCACCCACCCACACATACCAAAGGAGTCACCCCAACACGGTGATTGTTGGTGGTCATGGTCTTGCCTTTTCATTATAGTCCTAACCACCAGAACAACATACCACCCCAAAAAGGAACAACATGAAAAGATGTTCAGCATCACTAATTGTTAGAGAAATGAAAATCAAAACTAAATGAGCTAAGACCTCACATGGCTCAGAATGGCCATCATTTAAAAATCTACAAATAACAGATGCTGCAGCGGGTGTGGAGAAGAGGGAGCCCTCCTACATCATTGGTGGGAATGTAAACTGGTGCAACGACTATGGAAAACAGTATGGAGTTTCATCAGAAAAACTGAAAATAGTGTTGCTGTATGATCCAGCAATCCCACTCCTGGGCATATACCTGGACAAAACTATAATTTGAAAAGATAACATGCACTTGAATATTCACAGCAGCACTATTTACAATAGCCAAGACATAGAAACAACCTAAATGCCCATTGACAGATGGATGAATAAAAAAGATGTGGTGTATTGTGGAATACTACTCAGGCATAAAAAATGAAATCATGCCTTTTGCTGCTACATGGATAGACCTATGGATTATCATCAGTTCAGTTCAGTCACTCAGTCATGTCCGACTCTTTGCAACCTCAGGAATTGCAGCACGCCAGGCCTCCCTGTCCATCACCAACTCCCAGAGTTCACTCAGATTCACGTCCATCGAGTCAGTGATGCCATCCAGCCACCTCATCCTCTGTCGTCCCCTTCTCCTCCTGTCCCCAATCCCTCCCAGCATCAGAGTCTTTTCCAATGAGTTAACTCTTTGCATGAGGTAGCCCAAGTACTGGAGTTTCAGCTTTGGCATCATTCCTTCCAAAGAAATCCCAGGGCTGATCTCCTTCAGAATGGACTGGTTGGATCTCCTTGCAGTCCAAGGGACTCTCAAGAGTCTTCTCCAACACCACAGTTCAAAAGCATCAATTCTTCGGCGCTCAGCCTTCTTCACAGTCCAACTCTCACATCCATACGTGACTACTGGAAAAACCATAGCCTTGACTAGACGGACCTTAGTCGGCAAAGTAATGTCTCTGCTTTTGAATATGCTATCTACTAAGTGAATTAAGTCAGAAAGAAAAAGACATATACCATATGATAGCACTTATATGTGGAATCTAAAATATTAACACAAATGAACTTATCTATGAAACAGAAACAGACTCATGGGTACAGAGAACAGACTTGTGGTTCTGTACCCATATAAAAAGGATAAACAACTAGGTCCTATTGTACAGCACAGGGAACTATATTCAATATCCTATGATAAACCATAATGGAAAAGAATATGAAAAAGAATATATATATGTAAAATTGAATCACTTTGCTACACAGCAGAAATTAACACAACATTGCAAATCAACTATATGTCAATAAAATAAATTAAAAAATAAAAGGAGCAAAGGAAACTTGTTGGGAAGACACTGCTTTTGGAGAACGTGCTTAGTAAGATCACTGAATTGGGAAACCTGGGCTCAAACCCCCTCGGCCACTCAAGAGCCCTATGGCCCTGGCCGAGTCATTCAGTATCACAGTCCTTCTCTCTCCTCATCCATAAAATAGGGACACTTCGCATGGTGCCTTTTAAGCTGTTCAGTGCTGTGCAATGATGGCGCCCCACCGAACTCTGGCAACTGTACTTCCACATCCTCCCCGCATGTTGTACCAGAGAAAGATAGTGCAACTTGCTGGACAAGGAAGAAAAATGGTCCATTACGACAATGACCTAGAAAATCTTAACAGTCAGAATTACCGGGAAAAATTATGGAGAACTGGGACACTGCCCTTTCCACTGTCAAATGAGGCAGACATAATGAGGGCTGAGAGAACTGAGAAAGGAAGGCATTAGAGCCCAGACTTAATTTGACAATTTAAGTGACTCCTCTCCCCTTCCTTTGCCTTCCCCACTTTTACAAATAGCACTGGGTGACACAGGCTTTTAGCTTCACCTGCCTCAGACTTGTTCTGCTACACTTCCGGGGTGGAAGGGGTAATTATCTTCCCTCACCCCTGCTTTTTTGCATTACATAGAATGATTAGAGACTAAACTTCTCATCTCTGGAAGCCCTTCACATTAATGGGTGAGATGTCCTGAGATGCCCCACCGACTCATGCACGTGTATGCAGCCTGCCAGCATAGACGTCTTTGTGGGCAGGCAGGGTAGGAAGAGGGCTTCCCTGGTGGCTCAGTGTTAAAGAATCTGCCTGCCAATGCAGGAGATGTTGGCTCGATCCCTGGGTGAGGTAGATCCCCTGGAGAAGGAAATGGTAACCCACTTCAGTATTCTTGCTGGGAAAATCCCATGGACTGAGGAACCTGATGGGCTGTAGTCCACAGGATTGCAAAAGAATCATATGCAACTTAGCGACTAAATAATAAAGGTAAGAAGATGCTGACAGACATGAGACTCAGAAATATCTGGGGTTTTCTTCAAGAAACAGGCTAGTGCTGTCCTGAAAACAGGGGTGCACATGTTGTTTCACTCTGGATTAAAGACTTTCTTGAATTTGTTCAGTATTGAGATACTTGCTCCATTTCCATAGCTAATGTTGGCGTAGCTACCTTATAGCAGATGTCTAATGTTGCCTGCAGCCATACTTTGGGGCAGAATTTGGCAGGAATCATTAGAGGTGTTTTAACCATCTCATTGCCAAAACAAGGCAAGAACACCCACATATTAGCTTATTTGCATATGGGCGCAAGGTGTTAGCCTTCTATTGCTTCCCAAATTTATCCTTGAAATCTTCCTAAAGGGCATCATGAAAGATCTGCAATATGGTCCTTAGAGCTGGAAGGCCACCAGCAATTCTGCACCTGCTACTGTACACGGCCTGCATCTTTTTACAGAAGTAATGCCTTGCAATTTGTAGGGGGAAGGAAATCCCTTTTATTATGCCATAGAACTCAAAGAGCCACATGTGTAGAACTGCCAGCTGTTTTCAGGAAAGGTGAAAATCTACATATCCTCACCCCATCTGTGCAAAGATCCTCATTGTTTTAGAAATTCTCTAGAAAGCAAATCGAAGACCACAGTTCTGAACAGTGTACTCATCTACACTCATCAAGGAGACAAAGAGGAAAATAAGGTAAAACAAACGCAGTTCCTCAGGGATTGAAAACAACAACTACTACAGACCTGCAAGGTCACTGAATTGCATCAAGTGAGCATTCTTTCTACAGCTTTCATGCTGTTTCATGAAAGTATGGCGTACAAATTCATTTTTACATGACAGAATTACACTCTGTAATTCCAAACTACAGAAACATTTATAAAGCAGAGAGTGGTCTTAGCTCTAAAAAGGGAGAGAGTGATAATGGTGTTTTAGATAAAAATTATGTTTTCGTTAGTGATTCATCCATTTAATCAATCAATATTTTAGGAGACCTCTAGGTTCTGGGATGCAGAGATGATTCAAGCCACGTAAAATGATACAGTCTCTGCTCTCTGGCTTGCGGAAGAGAAAGGTGAAGAAGGACATGCAAAGGCATGGAACGACGGAGTGACAGGTGAAGGCAGACAGAAAATCAGAGACAGAGTGGATAAGCATCTTTTAGCACCAAGCATAGACCTGGGAGAGAAATGTAAGCCATTAACTGCTGTGGGATACTGGCCAATTCATTCAATCTTTTTAAGCTTATGTTTTCTCATTTGTTAAAAAGCTATGTTTTTTAATGGATTGGAAGAATTATATGATTATATTAATTCTTTGAAGTTCTAGACACATGAAAGCTTGATATGCACATAAGGGGAGTTTATTCACTTAACAAATATGAACAGCTGTCAAGACTGTGCCATATGTATTGCGTACAATTGTAAGAAAAAATGTATACCATCTCTGGTTTTACGGGGCTCACAATATCATGAAAATCCTCAAACATGGGCTAGGATCACGGATGGGATTTTTGCAAGAAAACTTCAAATGCATAATAGAACATAGTAATGCAATGTTCAGGTTCAGAGGAGACCTCGAATCTGACTTGTATCCTAATTCCAGCTCCACCACTTAACAGCCTTAGACTTTGGGGCATTTACTTCTCAAAGCCTTCATTTTCTTATCTGTAAGCCTGAAGCATCACTGACTCAAAGGACATGAATTTAAGCAAAATTTGGGAGATAATGGAGGAAGGACAGAGAAGCCTGGAGTGTTGCAGTCCATCAGGTTGCAAAGAGTAGGACACGACTTAGCGCTTGAACAAGAAGCTTGGAGCTAACAATGCTGATTTAGTACTGTTCAAGTACTGTTTAGTACTGGTTTAGTACTGTATCTCAAGTACTGAATGAGATAATGCGTGGCGATAATGCAAGCGTAGACCTGGGAGAGCTTCCCACAGTGACTTGAACATAGTAAGCATTCTATAAACTACAGCTCTTGTAATCATCTTTGAAAATCCTCCCAATTCTGAAATTTCTTGACTTGGTCTATTTTAATCTCAAAGTTCTAAGTAGAAGAGACAGTAGCGCACAGCCATCTGAGCTTCTGAGGAAGGCATATTGGGCACATGTGTCTGGTGTTGAAGATAATTATTTTCCACTTCATTAAAACCCTGTACGGGAACTAGGAGATACATAAATGCTTAAAATTCACATTTCTACGTGTTGGTAGCTCATTTCCTTCTTAGTTGATTAGAGTAAGAGTTCAGTTCAGTTCAGTCGCTCAGTGGTGTCTGACTCTCTGCAAAGCCAAGGACTGTAGCATGCCAGGCCTTCCTGTTCATCTCCAGTTCCCGGGGTTTACTCAAACTCATGTCCATTGAGTCAGAGATGCCATCCAACTATCTCATCCTCTGTCATCCCCTTCTCCTCCTGCCTTCAATCTTTCCCAGCATCAGGATCTTTTCAGATGAGTCAGTTCTTCGCATCAGGTGGCCAGAGTATTGGAGTTTCAGCTTCAGCATCAGTCCTTCCAATGAATATTCAGGACTGATTTCCTATAGGATGGACTGGTTGGATCTCCTTGCAGGCCAAGGGACTCTCAAGAGTCTTCTCCAACACCACAGTTCAAAAGCATCAATTCTTCAGCACTCAGCTTTCTTTATAGTCCAACTCTCAAATCCATACATGACTACTGGAAAAACCATAGCTTTGACTAGATGGACTTCTGTTAGCAAAGTAATGTCTCTGCTTTTTAATATGCCGTCTAGGTTGGTCATAACTTTTCTTCCAAGGAGTAAGCATCTTTTAATTTCATGGCTGCAGTCACAATCTCCAGTGACTTTGGAGCCCCTCAAAATAAAGTCTCTCACTGTTTCCATTGTTTCCCCATCTATTTGCCATGAAGTGATGGAACCAGATGCCATGATCTTCGTTTTCTGAATGTTGAGCTTTAAGCCAACTTTTTCCAACTTTTTTTATCCTCTTTCACCTTCATCAAGAGGCTCTTTAGGCACCCTACTCCAGTACTCTTGCCTGGAATATCCCATGGACGGAGGAGCCTGGTAGGCTGCAGTTCACGGGGTCGCTAAGAGTCGGACACGACTGAGCGACTGCACTTTCACTTTTCACTTTCATGCATTGGAGAAAGAAATGGCAACCCACTCCACTATTATTGCCTGGAGAATCCCAGGAATGGGGGAGCCTGGTGGGCTCCCTATGGGGTCACACAGAGTCGGACACAACTGAAGCGACTTAGCAGCAGCAGCAGCAACAGTTCTTCTTCGCTTTCTGCCATAAGCGTCATGTCATCTGCATATCTGAGGTTATTGATATTTCTCCCAGCAATCTTGATTCCAGCTTGTGCTTCATCTAGCCCAGCATTCCTCATGAAGTACTCTGCATGTAAGTTAAATAAGCAGGGTGAGAGTATACAGCCCTGATGTATTCCTTTCCTGATTTGGAACCAGTCTATTGTTCCATGTCCTGTTCTAACTGTTGCTTCCTGACCTGCATACAGATTTCTCAAGAGGCAGGTCAGGCGAGTGAGTATGAATCAACAAATAATGAGATTTGTCATAATTGCTTTATGTGTACTTGGATCCCATCATTTGTTACTCTATGAACTCTAACAATCCATCATTTAATTGGCTTATCCTTCAAAAAGAACAGGTTTCTTTTCTAATATAGTATTTTGCTTAAAAAGGTTTGGATGATTCATTGTAACTAATAATGTATTTTAGCTGAAATAAGAATGTTTTCAAATAACCTAGAAAATGCACAGGCAGGATATATCAAAGAAAAATAGTTTGGGGTGTGACTTCACCTAAAACAATAAATCCTAACCTGCTATTACAAATGTATACTATTTTCCTTTAAATTAGGAAATTAAAATATTTTTCCCCATGGATTTACTCAAAAAGATTTTCTTAAGCATAATCTTCTCAGACTAAAGGGATTGTTTTTAAGATTAACTTTTAAGGCACTCTTGAGATTTGCATAAATCTCCTTTAATAATAAATTCCTTTTCAGCTATTCTGCTTCCCTCTATATTTGGAACCATTCCCCTTTTTAATACCTTTTGTCTTTTCAGTCATTTTTACAGAGGGTTAGGCAATAAAACCACAAAGAACTTATCCCACAGAAATTTCCCTGAAACATTTGCCTTTCTCAGAACGGATTGTTTTATGAGCATATTTTATCCACTTGCATAAAACAGTAAGACAAATTTTCCTTCAAAAAGAAAATAGGTTGCATGCATCTTTAACTTTAGCATTTCAATTAGAATAAGCAATAACATGCTTTCAAAATACTAGACAGATAGCCCAGTGTGCTGGTTATTTCATTTTGATCATATAATTGTGCCTAATATATGGAACAGGAAGTAGTGAAGGACAGAGGAGCCTGGCGGGCTACAGTCCTGCTGCTGCTCCTAAGTCGCTTCAGTCGTGTCTGACTCTGTGCGACCCCATAGACGGCAGCCCACCAGGCTCCCCCGTCCCTGGGATTCTCCAGGCAAGAACACTGGAGTGGGTTGCCATTTCCTTCGCCAATGCATGAAAGTGAAAAGTGAAAGTGAAGTCGCTCAGTTGTGTCCGACTCTTTGCGACCCCAGAGACGGCAGCCCACCAGGCTCCCCCGTCTCTGGGATTCTCCAGGCAAGAACACTGGAGTGGGTTGCCATTTCCTTCTCCAGGGCTACAGTCCATGGGGTCACAAAGAGTCGGACATGACCGAGCATGAGGCACGAACCTTTCTTCATGCCATACAACCCATGCCTACACAAAGGGTCACTAACCCAGCTCAATCTACACTTCACACACCATATTTTGAATTTTCATAACCTTTGTAGAGCCAACCTTCATCTCACCTCTAAAATCTTTCCAGCATCAGTGTTTTCCAATGAGTTGGCTCTTCATGTCAGGTGGCCAAAGTATTGGAGCGAATAGGAAAATATTACCTGTATTTCCAAGTCCTTTACTGTTCTATCACTATAGCAACAATAATGGTAACAGGTAACATATTGGCCCCCTGCCCTCAGGTTGCTCAAAATCAGATGAGTGCACAAAATTCTGTTGGTGAATGAGATAAGTAATATCCCATTACAGCTATGTCTAGATATTTATTTTTCGCCCCTCAAAGGCATTTCTGAAAAAAACAGCAGTTGCAGAGGTGCCTAGTCATTTGGCTGAGAAAAAAAGCAAGCGTATATGCCCCTAATGGCCAGATGTGTTTCTAGACTTTTATTTTCCATGGGCCACAGGAGTTCAAGCTGCCCATTATGCTTTCCAGCTAAAGTCACTCTCTAACTTTCTCTTCTCATTCAGCCCTTTCCTCCTGTCACATGTTTCCCATACCTAAGGATCTCCAAGGAAGATTTTCTTCATGCTGATAATTAGGGTTGATGTATTCATGGGGCTTTATTTTCCCATCAGATCATCCCATCTGAGGCCAACATTCCTTTTGAAGTCTGGAGAATCTGAAGCTTGGAGGAGCTGAGCAACTCCCAGAGAACAGAGCCTCTGGGAATAAAACTTTAGAATGATCTTAAGATCATTAGCACTCTCTTTCCTCCTTGCTCAAAGAGTATCTCTTTGGAAAATCTTTGGTGGTGAAAGTCATTAATGATCACATATAAAACCCTAATTAATCAAAGTATGAATCCAATTCTTGATGAGCTCTTTTCATCCCCATTAGATTTGGAGTTTGCAGAAATCTGGACTATTTTAGCCCATAACAAAAGGTGGATATATTAAAATGTTGAAGTCTGAATCATTGGAGCTATCTTTTCATTGCATCCAATTCCTGGTGACCTTGCATGAGTCACTGTTCAACACTGAGGATTTCAAATGCAGTCAAAAAGGAGCAATGAATATTCATCTTTTGCTACCAACTCCTCAAACATGTCGTGTGTGAGTGCACAGTCGCTCAATCATGTCCAACTTTTTGCAACCCCCACGGACTGTAGCCCGCCAGGCTCCTCTGTCCATGGGATTTCCCAGGCAAGAGTACTGGAGTGGGTTGTCATTCCTTTCTTCAGGGGATCTTCCCAACCCCAGGATCGAACCCGCGTCTCCTGAATTGGCAGGCAGATTCTTTACCACTGAGCCACCTGGGAAGCCCCTCAAAAATGATATGTACCCGTAATATTCAGTATTCAGTTGGTTCTCGTAAATGAGCTAGAAAAATTACATTTTGCCAGGACTGATCTTCTTGTTTCTCTGGCAGACAGCTGCCTAGGAAATGCACTCTGCACTGCTGTTTATTACTTGAGAATCTGCTGTTGTAGAAACACAGGCACATTTACAACACCAAAGAGGGATGGATGGAAACAAAGCGGGGTACAGAAATGAACTCTGTGATTTTCTGTTATTTATTAAGGCTCTCTAAGCATCGGTTTCTTCATCTGTATAATGAAGATAATATTTCCTGCCCATCTTACAGGATGATTATGAAAATCAGTTCAAGTTCATCAATGTATAAGCAGTACATATGAAGTCCCACACTGTGGTAGCTAGTTCTGGAAATATAAAAGTATTACTTCTTGACTTCATGACTTTAATGGAAAAATAAAATAATTTATGTAAATGGTTAGAATCCTTACAAATACAAAATAGTAGCAGAGGTCATGGTCCACTTAAAAAGTCAATATTGGAAGGGAAGTCAGAGACTCAGCAATCTAGCTGTATCATTTTAAACAAACTGAGTTCCAGAGAGATAAAGGGCTTATGCAAGGATGTACAACTTGAGGATCAAATATTTGTTGTTAGAATATCCGAATATTTAAGGTATACTGTGTTTAGTTGCTCAATCATGTTCGACTCTTTGCGACCCCATGGACTGAAGCCCACCAGGCTCCTCTGTCCAAGGGATTCTCCAGCAAGAGTACTGGAGTGGGTTGCCATTTCCTCCTCCGGGAGATCTTCCCAACCCATGGGTCATACCCAGGTCTCCCGCATTGCAGGCAGATTCTTTACCATCTGAGCCACCAGGGAAGTCTTTAAGCAGATTCCTAGAAATTCAGTAAGAGCCAGGCTAATCTGCTAAAATGTAAACAGTTCTATGGGGAAAGCTGAGTACTTTTTTAGAGAAACCACTTAGCTCTGTTGGACGCTGCAGGTAAAAGGACAGACTCGGGAGACAGACTGACGGGTTTGGGATTCTGATTCTGCTACTTATTAACTAGTGGCCTTGGGCCTGGGTTATTTAAATTTTCTGTCCCATTTCTTCCTCTGTAATATGAAGATACCAATAGTACCAAACTCCACAGGACCGTCAATGAAACTCCGTCAAACTCCACACTGACACAGAGTGTCAATGAATTAATATGTAATGGCCTCAGAGGAGAGTCTGGCAAATCACAAGCTCTCAGGACCTGTTATTTATTAATATATTTACATCAACTGGAGGCTCATGTGGGTTACTCTGTTAGTAAGAGAGTTGCCTAGAGAAGGGGTGACTGGGGAAGACAGTCACACTAGACCAAAGGACTGCGTCCAGAGCAATGATCGCCCTGAATGGACTGTCCCGGTGAACCAACCAGAGCTGCTATAGCCTAAATAGCCATTAAGCTATTTCTTCCCTTTCATACAAGTGTCAGCTAACATTCTGAGCATTTCAAGTATTATGTATGCATGAGGACAAGGCTGAGCAGGAGACCATCCTTCTCATCAGCTCAGCTCCTGCAGCATCTCTCGTTCCATTCGAGCAGCCAGTGGTTCGCAGGGAAGAGGCAGCCCCTTTTCTGAAATAAAGGCATTGATCACCCATCATTAGCAATTCATTAGCTTCCCCTGCCTGGTTGGAACTGGCCTGGACTTTGACAGGCAAAGCCTGGAGGCAATGTTCAGTCTACACACTGATCACATGTGATTATATAAGGCTTCTTAACCTCAACAGAACATGACAGGCACTGCTGACCCTAGGTTAGGGTCTCTTAGGGACAATGGCCCATGTTTCAGCCTCACTAGGTGACGGGGCTGTAAGCTAGTCAGTGAAACTGGTGCCGGTGAAGAAGGAACGTGTCGACCCAGAGGTGTGGGCATCTCAAGACAAAGCTGTGTCCACGGCTAGAGGAGATTGGGAACGCCCAGGTCTGTGCTAGGGATGGTGACCTGCCTGAGAATTCAGTCGTCCGATTCCCTCCAGGTAAATCCCTTTGATGGAGAGCCAAGCACCCAGCTTCCCCTACATTCCAGACAGCTGCCTCTTCTCACTCAGATTCCAGGCTGCCTGGCTGTCTTCAGATAATTTGACTTCCCACGTAGCTTTCACCACAGGGAGAGAATGTGCTTGAAACAGAGTGGGTCTGATCTCCTGGCCGATTCTACTTGTCGCTGTAAATTAATAAAATGGCATTTTGATTTACACATCTGTCTCTTGTGAACTCGGTTAGTATGACTGAGGGGCCCGATAAACTGATCTTACCTCAGCACGCTGACAAAACCAATTTTCTCAGGTTTAGAACCTGGAAAACAAAGGGGCCAGACCCTGGACAGTGTGGTTAAATCACCAAGGTAAATTCCCCTTTGAAATGTCTGGCAACGGGACAGCCAGACTTCCCCCTGCTTTCAAACACATTTTCTCTCCTGGACTTTAATCTTTCAAGGTGAATGCTCCCTGTTCAAGGCCCACTCAGATGATTGATTCCATGGTGATAAATGTAGGAAATGGGAAGTTTGCCCCTATTCTGAGCTACCCAATCGATGTTTTGATGAATCTACAAAAGCACCTAATCAAAACATAACTCTGACGAGCATGTGATTTTTTGTTTTACACATGTCCTCTATTCAAAACTACTAAGTTATTATTCATTTATAATCCAAGCTTTGCCAAGACTTCTCAGACAGTACAAATTAGGTTATGTTGTCTTTAACCCCAGGGGGTGCTTGCTGGTTGGATGGGTCTCAGCCCCTTTACTCAAGTCCCCATTCTGCTCTGGGAGATAACTGAGGACATCTCACCTGTGCTCACATCCCTCTTCTTCAACATCTTTTTTTTAAATTTAAATTGGAGGGTAATTGCTTTATAATGATGTGTTAGTTTCTGCCGTAAAACCATGTGAGTCAGATAAAAGTATACATATATCCCCTCCCTCTTGAGCCTGCTTCTCACTCTCCCCCCATCTCACCGCTCTAGGTCATCACAGAGCACTGAGCTGAGCTCCCTGTGTTATATATCAGCTTCCCACTGCTGCTGCTGCTGCTGCTAAGTCACATCAGTCATGTCCGACTCTGTGTGTACGGCAGCCCCCCAGGCTCCGCCGTCCCTGGGATTCTCCAGGCAAGAACACTGGAGTGGGTTGCCATTTCCTTCTCCAATGCATGAAAGTGAAAAGTGAAAGTGAAGTTTCTCAGTTGTGTCCGACTCTTCGCGACCCCATGGACTGCAGCCCACCAGGCTCCTCCGCCCAGGGGCTTCTCCAGGCGAGAGTATTGGAGTGGGTGCCATCGCCTTCTCCGGCAGCTTCCCACTAGCTAGCTATCCATTTTACACACGGTAGTGTATATATGTCAATGCAACTCTCACTTCCTCCCACCTTCTCCTTCCCACCCTGTGTCCACAAGTCCATTCTCCACGTCTGTCTCTATTCCTGCTCTGCAGATAGGTTCATCAGTACCACGTTTCTAGATTCCCCAGCTTCTTTTTGAATGTTGGGTGCCGGCAGGTCACTTTCAAGAGAGCCCGAACTTTGCCACTACGGCTGCTTTACATGTTGCAGTAATTCAGAGGATTTTGTCTTCCATGTGTACTATTTAGGGGAGTCAGCAAAGATATTTTTTGAAGTCAAACCCGTCTATAGAAGGTATGCATTTTTCCATCTTCCTTTTCAAGTCGGACAAGTCAATCTTGCATCTCATCATCAAGTCCTGGTCTTGGCACAAATGTTACCTCTTTTCAGGCAAGTTTGCTCTGACGGTGCATCTAAACGGCAGGAAAATTCATGTATCTGAAGTATTGAGATCTCTGTTGACAGATCAACAACAGCTATGTCAAAATGTCCCATATTTCCAATGGCTAGAACTGTTGGCACTCATGATGACCTCCAATCTGAAGACACTTCAGGATACAAGCTCTTTCCTACAGGCAGCCCACCAGCTACTTACAAAGTGCTTCAGAATCTCTAGGATTAGATCTGGGCACCTCTCAAGCCCAGATCTTACACCTGTTCCATGTTAATAGCAGGGAAGAAACTTGAAAGCTCATTAGACAAGAAGGGACTCAGACTCTGTAGATCATCATCCACTTGTGTTTTGAAAACTGATGTGGTGTTTTAGCCATCTTGACTTGCCCAGTAATTACCTGGATTCATTCTGTTTTCTGGGAGAAGGCAATGGCAACCCACTCCAGTACTCTTGCCTGGAAAATCCCATGGATAGAGGAGCCTGCTAGGCTGCAGTCTATGGGGTAGTGAAGAGTGGGACACAACTGAGCGACTTCACTTTCACTTTTTACTTTCATGCTTTGGAGAAGGAAATGGCCACCCACTCCAGTGTTCTTGCCTGGAGAATCCCAGGGACGGGGGAGCCTGGTGGGCTGCCGTCTATGGGGTCGCACAGAGTCGGACACGACGGAAGCGACTTAGCAGCAGCAGCATTCTGTTTTCTGAGTACTGTAACAGATATTCAAAGATTCTCCACCCTAGTAGTCTGAAGATAGTGAATATATATATATTTTTTAATATTTATTTATTCTTGGCTGCACTAGGTTTCTGTTGCCGTGCATGGACTTTCTCTAGTGTCAGTGAGTGGAGGCTTCTCTCCAGTTGCACGCCCTGGGCTTCTTGTGATGGGGGCTTCTCTTGTTGCAGAGCAAGGGCTCAAGGCACATGGGCTTCAGTACTTGCAGCATGCTGGCTCAGCAGTTGGGCACATGGGCTTAGTTGCCCCTTGGGATGTGGAATCGTCCCCAACCAGGGATCGAACCCATGTGCCTTGCATTGGCAGGCAGATTCTTAGCCACTGGACCACCAGGAATGTCCTGGTAAATATGTTTTAACACAACTATTATGGAACATTATGAGATCACATCAGGAGGCAAACCTCCTCCGTACATCCTCACACCCAAAAGTATCCAATGGTCCCATTATTGCAAAAAAGTGACAGCTTGATTAACCAGGAACTGTTGAAAACTAAGGTGAAAAACATTAACATGAAGATCTATGGACCAATGAGTCAGATTTTAGAGACACTAAATGTCCACATTTTCAAAGACAGCAGCGTTTACACTGAGAAATATTATTTCTCTCCCTTGTCATGTAAAGATAGCATATGATCCTCTCACACCTTGTCAAGAGTACATACATCTGTAACAGATCACAAGTACAAGGGTGATGGATGGGCTGTGGAAAATCTTTGGATGTGTGTGCACGTGTGTGTGCTTCTGCTATGTAACATACCCTCAGTGTGTAAAACAATACATCTATAAAAAGACACAAGAAAAGAAGAAAGCCATAATATAACAAAGTGTCATCTATTAGAGAAAACAACAACAGACCTGGAGCAAAAACCATTAGAATAAAAAGAGGTAATGTAGAAACACAATTTTTATAGCCACATCAGCCTATGACACAGCAAACAGATGCTCCCAAGAATAATAAAGCATCTGAGCAGTGTCACTTTAAAATAATATTATATATTTGCATAGTAATAGATGTATATGCATATATGTACATATATATGCAAATATACATATGTAGATGTTTATAATCTTCCCAGGGATGGGATCCTGGGTGTGGTTTTGTACCAACTAGTCCCTGTGTTTTTAGGACAAAAACCAGTACAGCATGAAGGGTAAGGTGCTCTGGACTTAAATAGACACTTTAGTCCTCAGCTCTTTGATTCACTTAAGATGAACGCTTCCAGATGACATGTTCAAAATAGGCAAACCCATTGAGACTGAAAGTATATTAATGGTTGCCAGGGTGACAAGGGTATGGGGGTGACTGCTCACGGGTATGAGATTTCTTGAGGTGATGAAAATGTTCTAAAATTGCACAGTCATTATGGTTGTATATTCTTATTAATATATACCGAGACCATTAAGTTGTGTACTTTAAAAGGGCCAGTCTAGCATGTGGATTATATCTTAAGAAACCTATTATTCCTTGATCACTGACATATATACACTACCACGTGTGAAATAGACAGCTAGTGGGAAGCTGCTGTATAGCATAGAGAGCTCGGCTGGGTGCTCTGTGATGACCTAGATGAGTGGGATAGGGGGATGGGAGAGAGGTGTAAGAGGGAGGGGATATATATACACACATGTATTACTTCATTGTACAGCAGAGACTGGGCTTCCCAGGTAGAGCTAGTGGACCAGCACTCAGGCCCCTCCCCTGACAGAGGAAGGGAGTTGCCTCATGAACAGTTCATACCAGCATTACAAAACTTCACTGGTTTCTGTAACAGAGATTTCTACTGTGTTGTAGCACTGATCCACTCTGTGGATGCCCTTTCTATAGGGGTGGGAGAGAGAAAAGAAAACGGCAACACTTCCTAGGCTCTGGTGACAAAACTTTTCACTTCCACTTCTCAGACCGTGGAGTTACAGACAGAGCTTCCGGGAAGGTTATTTAAACTCCAGGGCTCATTGGTATTGCTAGAGGTCAGCACCGGGTAGCACAGCCTTGCTGTAGGATCAGTTCCCCCATCAGAGAGGTTGATGAGAGTCTAGCCCACAGGCCTGCTGCTGCTCTCTCTTACGGTACTTTTATTTAACTGTCTAATTCCACTCAGCAATCTGAATTAACTTGCCAACATGCCAATCCACTAAATGTGCCTATGTATGCATAAATCCCTCTTGGGTGTGCCAGGAAGTGCTAGTGGTAAAGAACATGCCTGCCAGTGCAGGAGACATAATAGACACGGGTTCAACCCCTGGATTGGGAAGATCCCCTGAAGGAGGGCATGGCAACCCACTCCAGGATTCTTGCCTGGAGAATCCCATGGACAGGGGAGCCTGGCGGGCTACAGTCCACGGGGTCGCAAAGAGTCAGACCCGACTAAAAGAGACTTAGCACATGTACCTAAATCCCAGTTTGGACATACTGCACATTGTTCCCCATAGAGCTTCTGGCCACGTATGGCATATGGCCAATGTTGCCTAATTTCATGCTCTGTCATAGTGAAGTGAAGTCGCTCAGTCGTGTCCGACTCTTTGCGACCCCGTGGACTGTAGCCTACCAGGCTCCTCCGTCCATGGGATTTTCCAGGCAACAGTACTGGAGTGGGTTGTCATTTCCTTCTCCAGGGGGTCTTCCCGACCCAGGGATCGAACCCAGGTCTCCCACATTGTAGACAGACGCTCTACCGTCTGAGCCACCAGGGAAGTCCTCTCCTCTGCCATAATTGTACCTAAAATTTTTAACGTACCTGGGACCCCTGAGTCTGCTCTCTTCCACAGAAAATAGATTTTCTCTTTTTTGAGAGATCCATGGAATATTTACCAAATAATCATATGGTCAGGCTACCCTGGTGGCTCAATTGGTAAAGAATCTGCCAGCAATGCAGGAGACGTAGGCTCAATCCCTGCGTCAGGAAGGTCCCCTGGAGGAGGGAGTGGCAACCCACTCCAGGATTCTTGCCTGGAGAATCCCCATGGACAAAGGAGCCCAGAGGGTCAGAAATGAAGACAATCTCAATAAACTAAAGAACAGAAATTCAATAGACCACACTCCCTAGCCACAGTGCAGTAAAGCTAAAAGCTATTTACTTAAATTATACCATAAAACACCTAACCATTTGGAATTCTTTTAAGTCTCCTAATAACCATGAGATCAAAGAGGAAATAATAATACAAAAATATATCATTTAGAAAATAATGGGAATACAAATACATATCAAATCATGAAATGAGCCCAAGCAGAATTTAGAAATAAATTTATAAACTTCAATTGTTTAAATAAAAATGAAAAACACATGCTAAGCTATAAAGGAAAGATTTCTGAGGAAAAAAAAAAAAGGTCCCAAGAGAGGAAATAATGAAGTTAAGAGCAAAAAGAATATCATCTTCCTCATAATGAGTACCTACAATGTGTCAGGTTCTTTTCCATTTTCTAATCTCTCCAAAATTACAAACTGGTATCCTTAGGGGATTCCTCCAGTGCTCAAGTCCCTTATATAAAATGGCTCAGTATTTGCATATCACCTATACACATCCTCTTATATACTTAAATCATTTCTATTTTACTTATAATATCTAATATAATATAAATGTTATATAAATAGTTGCTGGCACATGGCAAATTCAAAGTTTTGTTTTTTGGAATTTCTGGATTTTTTAAAAATATTTTTGATCAGAGTTTGGTTGAATCCACAGATGTGGAACCCACAGATAGAAGAAGGCAGATTTTTGTTATTATTTCAAATTGCAAATGAGGCTACTGAATATCAGAGAAGATGAGGAATTTGTTTGAGGCTTCACAGCTCTTAAGTTGTGAAAGGAATCAAGCTCAGGTCTGTCTGACTCCAAACATTGCCCTGTTTCTACTATATTCCATCCACTGATACACACTTTCTTTAACATATCTCATTAATACAAACATACATTTAAAAAGAGACTACATGCTGGGTCATTGAAAAAAAGATTATATAATGGATAAGCCTCAGAAAGACTTAATGGACAAAAAAGATAACAATATATCACATCAGGTGCAGAGATTTTAAAATCAAAGCTATATACCTCAACATAATAAAAGCTATATATGACAAACCCACAGCAAACGTTATCCTCAATGGTGAAAAATTGAAAGCATTTCCCCTAAAGTCAGGAACAAGACAAGGGTGTCCATTTTCACTGCTACTATTTAACATAGTTCTGGAAGTTTTGGCCACAGCAATCAGAGCAGAAAAAGAAATAAAAGGAATCCAAATTGGAAAAGAAGAAGTAAAACTCTCACTGTTTGCAGATGACATGATCCTCTACATGGAAAACCCTAAAGACTCCACCAGAAAATTACTAGAGCTCATCAATGAATATAGTAAAGTTGCAGGATATAAAATCAACACACAGAAATCCCTTGCATTCCTATACACCAATAATGAGAAAGTAGAAAAAGAAATTAAGGAAACAATTCCATTCACCATTGCAACGAAAAGAATAAAATACTTAGGAATATATCTACCCAAAGAAACTAAAGACCTATATATAGAAAACTATAAAACACTGATGAAAGAAATCAAAGAGGACACTAATAGATGGAGAAATATACCATGTTCATGGATCAGAAGAATCAATATAGTGAAAATGAGTATACTACCCAAAGCAATTTACAAATTCAATGCAATCCCTATCAAGCTACCAGCCATATTTTTCACAGAACTAGAACAAATAATTTCAAGATTTGTATGGAAATACAAAAAACCTCGAATTGCCAAAGCAATCTTGAGAAAGAAGAATGGAACTGGAGGAATCAACTTGCCTGACTTCAGGCTCTACTACAAAGCCACAGTCATCAAAACAGTATGGTACTGGCACAAAGACAGACATATAGATCAATGGAACAAAATAGAAAGCCCAGAGATAAATCCACACACCTATGGACACCTTATCTTTGACAAAGGAGGCAAGAATATACAATGGAGTAAAGACAATCTCTTTAACAAGTGGTGCTGGGAAAACTGGTCAACCACTTGTAAAAGAATGAAACTAGATCACTTTCTAACACCGCACACAAAAATAAACTCAAAATGGATTAAAGATCTAAATGTAAGACCAGAAACTATAAAACTCCTAGAGGAGAACATAGGCAAAACACTCTCAGACATAAATCACAGCAGGATCCTCTATGATCCACCTCCCAGAATTCTGGAAATAAAAGCAAAAATAAACAAATGGGATCTAATTAAAATTAAAAGCTTCTGCACAACAAAGGAAACTATAAGCAAGGTGAAAAGACAGCCTTCTGAATGGGAGAAAATAATAGCAAATGAAGCAACTGACAAACAACTAATCTCAAAAATATACAAGCAACTTATGCAGCTCAATTCCAGAAAAACAAACGACCCAATCAAAAAATGGGCCAAAGAACTGAATAGACATTTCTCCAAAGAAGACATACGGATGGCTAACAAACACATGAAAAGATGCTCAACATCACTCATTATCAGAGAAATGCAAATCAAAAGCACAATGAGGTACCACTTCACACCAGTCAGAATGGCTGCGATCCAAAAATCTGCAAGCAATAAATGCTGGAGAGGGTGTGGAGAAAAGGGAACCCTCCTACACTGTTGGTGGGAATGCAAACTAGTACAGCCACTATGGAGAACAGCGTGGAGATTCCTTAAAAAATTGCAAATAGAACTCCCTTATGACCCAGCAATCCCACTGCTGGGCATACACACCGAGAAAACCAGAATTGAAAGAGACACATGTACCCCAATGTTCATCGCAGCACTGTTTATAATAGCCAGGACATGGAAACAACCTAGATGTCCATCAGCAGATGAATGGATAAGAAAGCTGTGGTACATATACACAATGGAGTATTACTCAGCCGTTGAAAAGAATTCATTTGAATCAGTTCTGATGAGATGGATGAAACTGGAGCCGATTATACAGAGTGAAGTAAGCCAGAAAGAAAAACACCAATACAGTATACTAACACATATATATGGAATTTAGAAAGATGGCAATGACGACCCTGTATGCAAGACAGGAAAAAAGACGCAGCTGTCTATAACGGACTTTTGGACTCAGAGGGAGAGGGAGAGGGTGGGATGACATGGGAGAATGGCATTCTATCATGTATACTATCATGTAAGAATTGAATTGCTAGTCTATGTCTGACGCAGGATACAGCATGCTTGGGGCTGGTGCATGGGGATGACCCACAGAGATGTTATGGGGAGGGAGGTGGGAGGGGGGTTCATGTTTGGGAACACATGTAAGAATTAAAGATTTTAAAATTAAAAAAATAAAAAACTTTATACAAAAAATAAAATAAAATAAAATCAAAGCTATACTCTATACAAATACATAATACTAGGCTTTCTATCAGATAGGAAAAAATTAAAAGTTTAACAATATACTTTTTTGGATAAGACTGGAGAAACAGGCGCTCTCTCTCTCTTTTGCTCCTACATTGCTGGAAGAGATGCAAAAATGGTAAACCAATGGAGGGAAATTAAGCAATACATACCAAAATGCCATATTTATCCACCTTTTAACCAGTCCAGCAATCTCACTTGTATAAACTTATCCTGAAGATATACCTATAACAACACAACAATATACAGTCATAATGTCATTCATTGTTTGTAATGGCAAATTATTGGCAATTACCTAAATGCCCGAGCATAGGAAGTTGGTTAATACTATGAAACATGCACAGACAGGAATACTATGCAGCTGGACAAAAGAATTGGGAAGACCTTTATTAGCTCACATGGAATGATTTCCAGGATGTATTGTTAAATTAAAAAAACAAGATGCAAAAGATTTTATATGATACAGTATCTTTTTGTGCAAGAAATGAGGGAAAATCACAAAACATACATAAATCTGAAATTTTAGGGAGAAAATTACCAAAAAGATGAATCATAAAGCAGTGAAATTTGTTACTTACAAGTGATAGCGGAATGCAGTAGAAAGGCTAAAGGAAGGGCAAACATCATTGAGTATCAGCACAAACTCGTCATTTCAAATACAAAATACATATATTTCTTAGTGTAAGCGTGTGCTCAGTCAAATACAATCCTTTGCAATCTCATGAACTGTAGCTCACCAGGTTCCTCTGTCTATGGGATTTTCTAAGCAAGAATATTGGAATGGGTTGCCATTTCCTTCTCCAGTATTTCCTGGTACTGGCTGTTAAGAGGACCTAAAAGCAACCCACACATCTAGTGGCCAGATGTGTGTTGGTTTAAATGCCAACCCTGCTTTGAAGGGGTTCCCATTGGCTAAATCTGTGATAATTTGAACATCAGAATAATTAAGAACCATACTGGATAATAATCTACTGTTTAAAACTGGAATTATGAGTCCATACTAATGGTATAGATAACTAGAAAGATAGTGAATATTAAGCAGAAGGCTTCCCTGGTGGCTCAGTGGGAAAAAAACTGCCTGCCAATGCAGGAGACACGGGTTCGCTCCCTGATCTGGGAGAATCTCACGTGCCATGGAGCAACTAAGCCTGTGCACTGCTACTATTGAACTGGTGCTTAGAGGCCGTGCTCCCCAACAGAAGCCACCGCAGTGTGAAGCCAGCACACCACAGCTAGAGAAGAGCCCCCACTCGCCACAACCAGAGAAGAGCGCGCACAGCAATGAAGACTCAGCACAGCCAAATCAATAAACTTTGAAATATGTTCAGTAGGTAGGTCGTTGGTAGACATATCTATACCTATATATATATGGGGCTTCCCTTGTGGCTCAAATGGTAAAGAATCTGCCCACAATGCAGGAGAATTAGGTTCGGTCCCGAGATTGGGAGGATCCCCTGGAGAAGGAAATGGCAACCCACTCCAGTATTCTTGCCTGGAGAATTCTATGGACGGAGGAGCCTGGCAGGTTACAGTCCATGGGGTTGCAAGGAGTCAGACATGACTGAGCGACTTCACTTTCACTTTGTATATATATATTCAGGAACATGTTATGAGTAGACTAAGGATCGGAGAAGGCGATGGCACCCCACTCCAGTACTCTCGCCTGGAAAATCCCATGAATGGAGGAGCCTGGTGGGCTGCAGTCCATGGGGTCTCGAAGAGTCGGACACAACTGAGAGACTTCACTTTCACCTTTCACTTTCTTGCATTGGAGAAGGAAATGGCCACCCACTCCAGTGTTCTTGCCTGGAGAATCCCAGCGACAGGGGAGCCTGATGGGCTGCCGTCTATGGGGTTGCACAGAGTCGGACACGACTGAAGCGGCGCAGCAGCAGCAGCCTACTAAGGATAGGTTAAGGGCTTTTCTCTCTTTTTTCTCATTCTCATTCACTTTGGACAATGCTCTTAAAGTGAAACACAATACTGCATATTCTTATTCTCATCTTCATCTTTGACCAGATAAATCTCTTCCACTGCGGACACTTAACAAAGTTTTATTTTGAGGTTGGTAACAAATGAGAATTTTTCTTCCCAGTTGACAAGTGTTAAAAAAGAGAGAGAGAGAAACTGGAAGTGCCAGGAAGTGAACATCCTTACCCAGAATTAGGCAGAGGAGAGGGCAGCCTGGTGGGGATGTTGCACTAGGGCAGCTGGTGGTTTCCTGGAGACCTCCAGACTGCAGCGGTGGCATGGGGTAGGGTGTGAGCCCACTAGAGGAGACCCCGGGTCTTTACAAGCAGCCCTTCTGTCGTTAAGGGTTTACCACTTCCCGGACTGTGCCCAGGTTCATTGGGGGTCCCATTGAGTAAGGCAGACCCCAGAGCTCAGCCATTCAGCTATCATTCTGACCCACAGACCATCCTCTCTCTTCTCCCTAACAAAGCCCTACAATGATAATTATAATGATTTTTTTTTACCATTCTTCCTGGACTCATTTCCATTTAGTTAAAAATGTACTTCCCCAATGATTCATTTATCAGCCTGCTTCTGCATTTAATCATGCATTCCCCATCGCCTCTCCCAATGATGTGAAATTGTTATCCAACAGCACCCAGACCTCTCCTACTCCCAAATGATTGCATGGCCCTCACCCCTTCTCCTTAAGTTATAGCATTAATTAAACTGTGTTTTAATTAAGTAAGCCCTACCCTCCTCTTATAACAGTCCCCATTCAGGCAATTTTCTTCAGTAATTTCCTTCTTTTCGATATTATGACTCATGCCTACTGGGGTTAGAGGCAAATATGTACTAGCACAGGATGAGATTTTATGTTGTCTTTGGATGTTGATTCATTACCTTAGCAACCTGTGTAATTTCTACAGCTCTATAAAACCTCGATCCTTATTTTCTTCTTCCCTAATCTCTTCTTCTGGGGAAATAGAAAAGCAAGGCCTTCTGCTGTGTTCCACCTGAAATGCAATCAGCACACAAACCTCCAGACCTAGGGAAGAATTGATATTTACAGCTCTTGCTGCTATGCACATCAGCAAACACGACAGACTGGAGAGTACCAGTTCCGAGTGCATTTAGGAAGCACCATATTGTGGAATTCCTCAGATCCCTATTAAGTTACAGAAAAGGTGAAGCCATCGGTATAATTCTGCCCTATGTCAGCACTGCAAACAGAAAGTGCTGGTATATATTTCAGACCTGAGTGTCCTAAACCAACACCGTCAGGAGACTCTCTTGCTCTGAGCTTCCTATCTCTGGAGGTTAATAGGGTGGATCCCAGGCCCCGGTTAAATCTCTGCCTCACAATTAGGAGTCCAGCTGGGCATTTCTGCCCCAGTTTCTTGGAGACCCACTCCAGTAACTCTAGGGCACAGGAGGACCAACCATCCTGGTTTAGCTGGGACTGAAGGGTTTTCTAGGACCTGGGACTTTCAGTACAAGAACCAGGAGAGTCCCGGGTAAGGTGGCATAGTGGGTTACCCTGAGGGCAGGTCCCTAAGGGAAGGAGCTCTGTTCTAAGCAACTGTGTCCAAAGCAGCCAAGTAGCTTCAGCTAAATTTGAGTGGTTATCCACACTGAAATATATTAAACCATTAGGAACTTTGATCCTATAGTTGTACTCCAATTACAGAAAAAAATTTTTTTTGCATTTGAAGAATGGGTATTCCTTAAGCATCATCCCTTTTCTCAGTGGCCAGCCCATTCTGACTGAAGGACAGGCAGTAATCAGGTAAGATACCTGTTCCTGGTACCCCAGAGGAGAATTGAAAAGGCTTACACGAGAGTTGAGGGGGTCTATATTTGAGGTTAGGGGAACAACACAGAGCTCTAAATCCAGGAGGATCCAGCCGCGCTGATCAAAAAACGGAATCCAAGATGACCACACTGGACCTACGAACCTCAAATTTAATTATAAAGAATTACTATGGGTACTTGTTATGTAATAATAGTAACAACCAGCATATATGAAGCCTCATTGGGCTTCCCTGGTGGTGCAGTAAAAGAATCCACCTGCCAACCAGGAGACCCAGTTTTGATCCCTGGGTCAGGAATATCCTCTGGAGTGGGAAGTGGCAACCTACTCCAGCATTCTTGCCTGGGAGATCCCATGGACAGTGGAGGCTGGTGGAGCTATGGTCCATGGGGTCACAAAAGAGTTGGACACGACTTAGTGACTAAACAACAACAAATGGCAGTGTGATTATGTACCTAGAACTGTTCCAGGCACTTTAATGGATTTACTCATTCAATCCTCTCTATGAGGTGAATATTAAGGTTATTATCACCATTTGACACATGAGACAGAGGAAGGTTAAGTAAATTTCCCCCAAGATCACTCAAATATTAAGTGAAGGGACAGGTCATCACCAAAGCTGGTGTTGTTAGTCATTGCTATGCTCTTTCTCATGGGCTATTCTCCTTGTGTTAAAATATACAAGGGTCCATCCTTATATAATGAATTTGGGGTGAGATCCAGGGATCTGCATTTAAACAATAGCTTAAACGAGTCTGATGCAGGGAGAGGCAGTATCTCAGGGATCTAAGTACATCTTCAACCCAACAGATATGCAAGAGCCCAGGACTCAACACCGGACATTCTGGATTTCTAGCAGCAGTTCCAGTTCTGAACCTCACAGCTGATCTGCCCACTCTGGTGATGGACATTTCTATCCCCTTCAAGCCTGATGTGTGCATGGGGGCACGACTACAGTGAATGATCTCAGCTAGGGCTGGCAAAGGCAGGGCTCACAGCTTCATTCTGCAGGCCATCTTCATTTTGCTTGGGGAGAAGAAATTGCGAGGCCATCGCACTAAGGTGCACTGCTGAGTGTGAGCTGCCCAACTGCCTAAAGTGACCCCAGACCATGACTTTCAACCCTTGGAGAGGATGTGGTTGTCTGAGCTGAAAAGTGGTGGTGACACGCATGAACTGTCCGAATCCTAAGAAAGAAATCTTGGCATGTTTGGCATGGTTTCCAGTGAAACAAAGAACCCCGCCTTAAAGCCCACCGGTTAGGCCAGATTATGTGGTTTTGAACAGTCCTACCTGGGGGAAAAAACACACAGAACTGTGAGACAGTCTTTCTCTTCCTGGGAAGATCTAAAGGTCTCAGGAAAATGGATGCTCTGCTTCTTGCTTTAAACAAAGGATTTTCACTCCCCGAGTCTTCCCCAGCACCAGCATTTGCAAATCATGAAGAGTACACTGGGGCCATTGTAGTTTTACTGATCCATCCTGGTACTCTGGCTGTGTGTGTGTGTGTGTGTGTGTGTGTGTGTGTGTGTGTGTGTATAAGACAGACAGAGAAGTACACTAGCTTGCACAAAGCCCTCCTTTGCTATGGATATTGCTAGAAGTACAGCTCGAAGCCTGTGTTCTTCCCCAGCAGTCATCACAGTATACGTTTCAGCTCCTCCTTACTATGCCTGTGTTCTGGAAGCTGAACGTCTCCAGTCGAGAAAAGCAGAGCTTGTTATCTTCCCCCAGTCGACTCTTGAGCAATCACCTTAAAGAACGGATGGAAATCATATCGGCTTTTGTTTCTTTTCTCCTACCTTTGCTAATGGAGATTTTTAGAGAACATGGCCACCCCCAGACAGACTGCTGCTCCTGATCAAAACTCCCCAGATCTTTTGGGCAGGGTGTGCACCTGCCAGCCAGCCGTTCGTAGAAAGTGAGAAAATGAAGCAGAATTAGCATCATATCCACATTCTTTTTTCTCCTAACAGGCTCGGCAGCTGGCTCTTCCTGCTGGGCAATTTTTTCCCTTTTTCTTTGTGATTTGCCAAAGGAAAAAAAAAAAAAAAAGACAGAAAGAAAAGGAAGAACAATTAGGAACATCATTTCAAGGTGTGTGCACCAGGTGGAGCCCTTTTAAGTGACATTCAGAAGCCCTGGATCTCTGCAATCCCTGTGCCCCAGGCTGGTCTGGCCCAGATTTCTTGTTTCAGTGACATCCATCCTTCAGCTTCTTCATTGTGTTCTGGTCTCTTCTCAAATGACAATACCCAGGGGATAAAACACTGCTCTTCTTTTTTCTTTTTGTCTTTATTTTAAGAGCAATTCCCTTAGTCCTTTTTTTTTTTAGCCATGGAAAGGAACTCCTGTTCTCATCAATGGCTCTGCTGGATGAATGCTAACCACAGGCAGCTATGTGGACAGATCTCAAAGCTGGCAGTCTGAAATATTTTACCCATTATAGGTAAAAGTGAAAGTGTTAGTCCCTCAGTTGTGCCTGACTCTGCAACCATATGGACTGTAGCCCACCAGGCTCCTCTACCCATGGGATTTTCCAGGCAAGAGTGGTTTTCCAGGCAAGAATACTGGAGTGGTTGCCATTTTCTTCTCCAGGGGATCTTCCTGACCCAGGAATTGAACCCTGGTCTCCTGTACTGCAGGCAGATTCCTTACAGTCTAAGCCACCAGGGAAGCCCCAACTAAAAATACTCATTCTGAAGAAATCTGAACTTTAATACAAATTATGAAAATGTTTAAAGAGATTCTTAACAAAAAGAATCCTCCCAAGATCGATTCTTGTAGGTAACTGCTTACAGATCATTTACTATCATTAAAGATAGGTGGAAAATTCACTGGAGAGGAAAAATTAACTTGGAGTGAAATTTAAAGTCAATCTGTCTGAACCATAAAAAAAAAAATTAAATCTCTCAGAAATGTAAATAAACCTTTGGGTTATAATA
Source organism: Budorcas taxicolor (assembly GCF_023091745.1). Taxonomy (NCBI): domain Eukaryota; kingdom Metazoa; phylum Chordata; class Mammalia; order Artiodactyla; family Bovidae; genus Budorcas; species Budorcas taxicolor. The sequence goes on from NC_068933.1 coordinate 24,752,813, forward strand.
AAAACCTATGCTGAAACAGCATTTTGTATACAAAATTTAAGCCATATTTTTGTTTTTTAAAAGCTTGATTCTAATGGAATTTGATTAATCAAATGATTAAATCAAAGACTCATTTGTAAGTACAAGGAACAAACTAGTGTGACCATCTTATTACTTTCAAATGAAGACGTAAATGCAAATTAGCTCATTATCAGGCAGAAGGAGGAAAGAATGCTCTCTGTTTGGAAAAAGGCAGTTACAGAAAGAACCATGCAAGTGTTCCCTTTTCTTTTCTCCTAATCTCCTTGATAATCTAATAAATGAAAAATAATACTTTATTGTTCTAATATGTATCTCTCCATCCATGACAGAAAGATATTTTCATATGTTTGTAGTCCTCCAGATTTTCTCCTTTGTCAGTAGTCTTAAATTATTATTATGGTTGTCTTTTTAAACTTGTTTATAGGAGTAATTTCTATACTGTAGGTCTATACTGTCCAGTACAGTAGTTACAAGCCACATGTGACTATTGAACACCTGTGGTTAATTTGAATTGAGATATGCTCGGACTTCCCTAGTGGCTCAGACGGTAAAGTGTCTGCCTACAATGCAGGAGACCCAGGCTCAATCCCTGGGTCGGGAAGATCTGGAGAAGGAAATGGCAACCCACTCCAATATTCTTGCCTGGAAAATTCCATGGATGGAGAAGCCTGGTAGGCTACAGTCCCTGGGATCGCAGAGTCGGACATGACTGAGCGTCTTTACTTTCACTAAGTGTAAAATAGACACGGGGTTTCAAAAACCTAGGATAAAAAAACCCCGGATCTGAACAAAGTGAAAAACACCAAAACATAGAAAAAGATCCAACTATATACTGTCTATAAGAGATTCTCTTTAGATTTAAAGACATGCACAGGTTAAAAATGAAAGGATAGAAAAAGGTATTGAGCACATGTTAACCAAAAGAGAGCAGGGGTATTCATACTTCAACAAATAGAATATATCAGAAACTGTCACAAGAGACAAAGAAGGACATTATTATATAATGACAAAAGGGTCAGTTCATCAGGAAGAAATAATAATTATAAATATATGCATATACATATATATGTCTATATCAGAGCACTCAAATATAGGAAGCAAACACTGACAGAACTGAAGGGAGAAAAAGGCAGCAGCACAAAAATAGTAGGGTATTTCAACACCTCTACTTTCCATAATGTATAAAAGATTCATACAGAATATCAATAAGGAAATAGAGAACAACACTATACTGAATAGGCCTAACAGACATATATAGAAAAAGCAATTCTAAAATTCATTTGAAATCATAAAAGACCTCAGATAGCCAAAACAACCTCGGAAAAGAAGGACGAAGCTGGAATCCTAATGCTTCCTGACTTCAAAATATATTACAGAGCTACAGTAATCAGAACATATGGTTCAGTTCAGTTCAGTCGCTCAGTCGTGTCCGACTCTTTGCGACCCCATGAATCGCAGCACGCCAGGCCTCCCTGTCCATCACCAACTCCCAGAGTTCACTCAGACTCCCGTCCATCGAGTCAGTGATGCCATCCAGCCATCTCATCCTCCGTCGTCCCCTTCTCCTCCTGCCCCCAATCCATATGGTACTAACATAAAATAGATATATAGAACAATGAAACAGAATAGACAGCCCAGAGATAAACCCATACATACATGATCAAATGATCTTCAACAAGGATACAAAAACAATATAATAAGGAAAGGATAATCTCTTCAACAAATGGTGTTGGGAAAACTGAATGTCCACATGTAGAAGAATGAAACTGGATCCTTAGACCATACCAAAAATCAACTCAAAATGGATTAAGAACTTAAACCATAAGACCTGAAGCTATAAAACTCCTAAAAGAAAACAAAGGGATAAATTTTCCTAATACTGTTTGTTGGAATGATTCTTTGATATGGCAACAAAACCAGAGAGAGAGAGAGAGAAACAGAGGGATACAGGGAAGGGAGGGAGGGAGGGAGAGAGGCTACACCAAACTGAAAACTTCTGTACAGCAAAGGAAACAATCCACAGAGGGAAAATGCAAGGCAACCTACAGGATGGGGGAAAAGTACTTGCAAATCATATACCAGATAAGGGGTTAACAGTCAAAATACAGAAGGAATCTCTTCAGTTCAATAGCGAAAAACAAATAAGCTGATTTTAAAAGTGGGCAAAAGACTTGATTAGACATTTCTCCAAAGAAGATGTACAAATGACCAACAGGTATGTGAAAAGATGCTTAATATCATTAATCATCGGGGAAATGTGAATCACAACCATAAGAGATATCACCACACATTGGTTAAAATGTCCATTAATCCAAACAAACAAACACGCAAACTCAACCTAAAAATAACAAGTGTTTGGAAATTGGAACTCCTGTGCACTGTTGCTGGGAATGTAAGTTGGTACAACCACCTGGGAAAACAATATGAAGATTCCTCAAAATACTAAACACAGAACTTCCATTTGATCCAGCAATCCCACCTCTGGGTATTTATTAAAAAATTGAAAACAGGATCTTGAAGAGATAGATATTTGCATTCCAGCGCTCATGGCAGAATTACCATATTTAAGAGGTGGAAACAAGCTAAATGTCCATTGATAGAAGCAAACTGTTTGCTTCTAAATTAAATATTATTCAGTCTTTTCAAAAAGGGAACTCCTATCATCTTACAGCATGGATGAATCCTGAGAACATTATGCTAATGAAATAAGCCCATCACAGAAGGACGAATACTGCGCGATTCTATTTATATGAGGTATCTAAAGTAGTCAAGTGAACTCCGGGAGATGGTGAGGGACAGGGAGGCCTGGCGTGCTGCGATTCATGGGGTCGCAAAGAGTCGGACACAACTGAGCGACTGAACTGAACTGAACTGAAAGTAGTCAAACTCACAGAAGCAGAAAGTGGAATAGAAGTTGCCAGGGGCTGGAAGGAGAGGAAACTGAGGAGTTACTGCTCAATGATACAGCATTTCCATCATGCAAGATAAAATTTTTGATTGATGTAGTCAAATCTTTAAAGATCCCTTTAGGGCTTATGCTTTTAATATTATTCCCTGTATTCACCTTTATAACAATATTCCATATTTTATCCCAATAGTCTTAAATTTATTTTTTCTCTTATTTAAACTTTATTCTGACTGGAATTTTGTGTGTGTGTATGTGATATGAGGTTTGCCTAAACATTTTTTTTTTTGGTTTTGAAGACCAATTGTCCCTATATCATTTATTAAACAATGCAGTCTTTCCTCCGTGAATTGTAAAACCATCTTTATACCAAATCAGGTTTCTGTGGTATGCAGGGATGTATCTCTAAGCTCTTTATTTTCTATCACTGATCTATCTATTACCCCTATGCCACACTGTTTCAACTGCTAAGGCTTTATAATATATCTTATCCCTTGTAAGAAACTCCCTGCCAACCCTCCTTGTTCTTTATTTTCAGTTGCTGTTAGAATTTTTCAGTTTCAAGGTTGGCTCCCCTGAAGCCCTGCAGAGGGTATGTGCTGAACAGTCAGGCAGGTGACTGTCCTCTGGATCCTTCCCAAGTGAAAAATCATCCAAAGATTTGTCTTTAAAGTCAAATCAATAAAATAACAATAATGAACACATCTGTTTTATAAAGCATGGAATGATATGATTATGATGATGTTGATGGCATCTCTCATTTACAAAGTAAATATAGTATAAAATGGAATTTTATCCATTTCATCTCACTTGATTTCTACAGCAATTCTGTGTTGATAAGATATGAGTTATTATCCCCATTTCATAGTTGAGAAAATGGAACTCAGACAGACTGAGTAAAATCATGGAGTACAAATAGGATTCAGAGATGTTGACCCATTACTTTTCCCAGTGCATTTTGAAACCCAGTAATAAAAATGTAAATGATTTCCACTGGAAAATAACGTCATAACCCTCTTCAGTCACTTGAATAATACAACATACATACACTTCAACTCACAACTGTATTCCTGAATTCCCCCGTATGTTCAGTTCAATCAATTAAATCCAGCAAACATTTGTTTTCTTCTCTTCTCCCAGTTACATCATTTTCTTATGGAAGTGATACCTTGGAGATGTCCAGTCCTGATGTTTTTACATTCTTATTATCTGACGCTTTGTTTGGCTTCCTGAAACACATATGGGGCAACAGCAGCTCTTACTTTATCCAAATATGCTTGATGTACCCAACTTTCTACCAGTTGGGAAAGGAAGGAATATTTCACATTAAATAGCCTTAAAATACTAATGTTAAATTCACTACAGTATATTAGTGCCAGCAACATTCTCACGCCCAAATTTCCAAGACCCCCAGAGTCACATGTTCAACTGCGCATAAAATACATGTCAGGTTTATATTTAACTGTAAATAACAGAAAATTTTACTACAATGACGTAGGCAAATAGAGGTTGACTTTTTTCTTTTTTCACATTCCAAGACATCCTGAGTAAGGCAGGCAGGTCTAGACAGACACTGAAAGATGCTGCCAAGGGACCAGGCTATTTACGTCATTCGGCTCCACCTCCTGGTCACAAGATGGCTGCTGCATCTGCTAGCATTGTGTCCACCCTCTAGAGGAAACACAAAGCATCATTAGCCACCTCTTTTGTTTGTTTGTTTTTATAAAAATAATCCTTCCTAGAAATTTCCTATAATTCCCTTTACATATCAAGATTTCATAAGCCAGAGCTAGATAAACTGGCATCTCTTCTCTGCAAGAAAAAAAATTGGGGAAATTGGGGCAGAGGTTTGTCATGACTGATCATGATCAGATACAATCCATCACCTGAGGCTGGACTCACGCCGTCTCTAAACAAAACCAAGATTTGTTTATAGTAATGCAGGTGGCCCCACATGAATCAAACATTATGTGGTGATGGTAATAGAGACCCAAATCCAGAGAAAAAGAGGAAAAGAAGGGATGAGAAGGTTGCTTTTACCTATTCTTGAACAGAGTAAAATAGGCCAAAGATTTCAAAACTTTGATTTGGTCAATAAGAACATTTTGGGGCATGCCCATATTTTTTCTTTTTTATTAAATTTTAGTTAATTTATTTATTTGGCTGTGTTGGGTGTTAGTGTATCATGCAGGATCTTTTCAATGTGGTGCACAGACTCTAATTGTGGCCCACAGGCTCAGTAGTTATGGCATCATGACACTCAGCTGCAATCAGGCTCACGGGATCTTCATTCCCCTACCAGGAATCAAACGCACGCCCCCTGTTTCGCAAGGCAGATTCTCTACCACTGGACAAACAGGGAAGTTCCTGTGTATGCTCATATTTTAAAAATAGATTTTATCGTCTGTAAAAAGCTTTGGAACCCTAAAATCTCACAAGGCACAGAGGACTACAATGGGGCTGTCCCAGGCGGGATGCGTTCTGAAGAGCAATAGAGCTGGCCTAGGATGGCAGCACCAGCCAGCATCATGCTACCAAGAGGCTTATGATGATTCAAATTACTAAAATGTCTGGGAGTCACTTTCATTATCCTTACTGACAATTAATTTTAATGGCAAAATGAAATAATTAAGCAACAGGAAGTCTGGAGCACATAGCTCTCCTGTTACTGTTATGAAAGAAAATCAGTGGTGCAAAGAGAAATTTACCAAGTCTAAGGTTCTTTCGGAGAAGGCAATGGCACTCCACTCCAGTACTCTTGCCTGGAAAATCCCATGGACGGAGGAGCCTGGAAGGCTGCAGTCCATGGGATCGCTGAGGGTCGGATATGGCTGAGCGACTACACTTTCACTTTTAACTTTCAGGCATTGGAGAAGGAAATGGCAACCCACTCCAGTGTTCTTGCCTGGAGAATCCCAGGGATGGGAGAGCCTGGTGGGCTGCCGTCTATGGGGTTGCACAGAGTCGGACACGACTGAAGTGACTTAGCAGCAGCAGCAGGGTTCTTTCATATGAACCAAGGTGGTGTGGAACTAAGACTATGGTGAGAAAAATGCTGAGTCACTGAATTCATTAGCAAGGTTAATGTTCCATATGGCATTCAAGCTACTGCTTTACAAATTATTTAAGATAAGTAATAAAAAATGTGCTACAATAATGAGCAGTATTTTAGTAGCTTCTTTGCCAATATGCATTACAAAGAGCGCTCATTTAATATTCCCATTTTTTTGTTTGTTTGTTTCTACTCCTTGGAAAGTATTTTGCCAGAAGCTTGTCTATATTTAACATCATTGCCTGTTGACTTTGTCAAAGTTAACGGAACTGCAATTTGCCTCTCAGTCACTGTCTTAGGGAACAGATTTCCACCAGTGTTTTTGAATTGAGAAACAGTTACAATCTTGGTCAGACTATGCATTCTTGTGGTGGGGGACTGACTCCCATATTGCATGGAATTTTTATCATCCCGGGTCTCAGGACACTAAATGCCAATGTCATTTGGATGACCCCATACACTCCCACTCATTCCCAAATATCCCCTAAGAACACAGTTAAGCCACAAACTGAGATCCAGGCGGCATCTTAAATTTACAGAGTCCAAAGTAAGATGCTCAGTAGCCCAGATCATATATTGATTGGTGGTAGACACAGTACTGGAACCCAGGACTAGAACTCTGACTCTGGGGAGCTTCACACAACAGGCTTTTCTGCCATCTAATAGAAAGTTAATGTTCTCTTTTGTGCATAATAGCTATTTAATAATATTTGCTGAATAACTGAGAATCCAATTTTGTCAAAGCCAATGCTATTCATTAACTGGTGGTCATCTGTGAAAAATGGCATCCTTAATAAATAAATAAGAAAAGGAATTTTGCATTTGGGCTCCAGCCAAATATTAACTGTAGAGGTTTTGCATTGCCTACAGAGTCAGACAAACAGCAAGAATAAGGTTGTTGTATATAGAAGTTTGATGCCAAGGAAAAGTCAGTGATTCCATAAACGAGGCAGTGGGGGTCCAGAGAAACATTTTGTGCAATACCATGCTTATGGACTCTGAGAAAAGGATTCAGAGACATTTTCAGCAATACTTTCCCTGCTACCTTTTGCCAAATACATTTTTATTTGTTAATATTTCACTTCCCTGACCTGGCCTTCCACCTTTATCATTAAAATGAACACTAAATACTTTCCTTCACTAAATACTAAACAGTATTCTTTTTGCCTTTGGGAATACCAGACCACCTTACCTGCCTCCTGAGAAATGTGTATGCAGGTCAAGAAGCAACAGTTAGAACTGGACGTGGAACAACAGACTGGTTCCAAATTGGGAAAGGAGTACACCAAGGTTGTATATTGTCACTCTGCTCATTTAACTTGTATGCAGAGTATATCATGTGAAATGCTAGGCTGGATGAAGCACAAGCTGGAATCAAGATTGCTGGGAGAAATATCAATAACCTCAGATACGCAGATGACACCACCCTTAGGGCAGAAAGTGAAGAAGAACTAAAGAGCCCTTGACGAAAGTGAAAGAGAAGAGTGAAAAGTTGGCTTAAAGCTCAACATTCAGAAAACTAAGATCATGGCATCTGGTCCGTCACTTCATGGCAAATAGATGGGGAAACAATGGAAATGGTGAGAGACTTTATTTTGAGGGGCTCCAAAATCACTGCAGGTGGTGACTGCAGCCATGAAATTAAAAGATGCGTATTCCTTGGAAGAAAAACTATGACAAACCTAGACAGTGTATTAAAAAGCAGAGATGTTACTTTGCCAACAAAGGTCCATCTAGTCAAAGCTATGATTTTTCCAGATGTGAGAGTTGGACTTTGAAGAAAGCTAAGGGCCGAAGAATTGACTCTTTTGAACTGTGGTGTTGGAGAAGACTCTTGAGAGTCCCTTGGACTGCAAGGAGATCCAACCAGTCCATCCTGAAGGAAATCAGTCCTGAATATTCATTGGAAGGGCTGATGCTAAAGCTGAAACTCCAATACTTTGGCCACCTGATGCGAAGAACTGACTCATTGGAAAAGATCCTGATGCTGGGAAAGATTGAAGGCAGGAGGAGAAGGGGATGACAGAGGATGAGATGGTTGGATGGCATCACCGACTCAATGGACATGCGTTTGAGCAAGGTTAGGGAGTTGGTGATGGACAGGGAAGCTTGGTGTGCTTCAGTCCTTAAGGTTGCAAGGAGTTGGACACAACTGAGCAACTGAACTGATTCTTTTTGCCTTCCTTGCTGGCCACCAAAGTACACATTCTATTTATCACTTAGTCATTCCACAAAAGTGGGTGCAAGGATAGCCACAATGTGACAGGCACTATGCTCAATGTTAGAATACAGCTGAAACATATAGGTTGCAGAAATGTGAGAACAGATGAGTGGCTTTGGAAAACCAGGCTCACATTCCAACAAGGCCACTTGAAATCTCCTTAGCTTGCTCATATTCCAACTCTGAGCCTCAGTTTTCTCATTTCTAAAAGTGAGAAAAACACATATGCTCTAGGTTAGTATAGGAATTAAATATAATTTATGTGAAAATTCTAAGCACATTGCCTAGTACATAAGTTTCTTTTTGCTTCTGAACATTTGGTCACTTTAACAGTGACAGTGACATTTAGTCACTGTAACTCTGCCACTGCCCTCAGCTAAGAATTTGAGTGAGCTGCAAACACACATGGTTTCCTCAAGTGAAGATGCTACCTGCCTTATCAACAGGTTACCAAGGGGGTTCATTCACAGGGATATTATGAGGTTTGAGAGAGATGACAGAAAAAAAGAAATTCACATGGATCTTAATCTAATTTTTAAACTTAATTGAAATTTTAAGTGCACCTAGTAATATATTTAACTTATTTCAGATTCACAGCATTGAGTATAAAATCAGAATATCACAAATGCAATTTGGATAATGGTATATGCTTTGCATTAATTTAAAAAAGCTAATTCTTACATTCTTTGGGCTAAAATGATTATATTCTCACAAAGCTACTTATATCACTACCATGTTTAATCACACATAGAAAGAGTTCTCTCTTGTTCTTTATAATAAGCCCCCAAATATACATATATATATTATATCTCAATTCTGTTTTAAGACTCTATGATGTCACAGTGATCAATATAATTGTCCTGTAGTGAATGCAAATATAACTGATCCCATATCTAATAGCAGGCTTGACTCAGGTTATGAAGGAACATTTCTTCCCACTTAGTGTGGCTAACTCCTATTCACCTCCCAAGATTTTGACCTTGGGATACCCTCTCTGGGCAGCTCCCAGCCACTACCAGTCCACTCTGATTCCCAAATGAGCCAGGCATCCCTTCTTGTATTCCCCTGACGCTGTGTGAATCTATCTCAAATCACTGAACAGTCCAAATAAGTTGCTGTATTTTACCCCTTTGCTTCTGCTGGTAGACTAGAAGGGCTTAGAAAGGTCCAGGGACTATTCTCACCCTTGCATTCTAGTTCCTCACATGTCCTACGTGTTAAAAACATAACACTTGATTTCAGAAAGTTGAAAGAAATAAAGACACACTTTGTGACTCCATAAAACCATGTCTCCAAAGTGTTAAAACCCTGTTTCTTCCCCATCTTTCCACCAGCCATGAGAGCCTCAGTCTTATCACTGAAGCCAGAACTTTGAAGTCATTTGATAATGGTGTTAGTGGTGCCAAAAAAAGCAAATTAAAAGACTTTCTAAGGGATTGTTTTTCTCTTGAATTTGAAAGCCAATGTCTGAACGCTGAGATCCTATGGCAAGGAGTGACAGTCCCTTTAGGACAAGCAAGAGGAAACATCCAGTTACTTCTTTATTTCTATAGCTTCTAAGAGGCCATTTCTTCCCCAAAATGATATATGAGATAAAAGCAATGGTATGGCATATTTAAGATCATTATTCATTTGAGATCCTCGTGGAAGTGGCATGAGGTAAAGATAATACTGTCCAAAACTGCTATTCTGTTGGGTTCTTATCTCTCTTGCCCCTGCTTGGTTTCGTCTCTGGTCGGGGCAGCCAGATAGACGTCTGAGGACAGTGTGTTGTCTCTATGGCATAGGCAATGAGGGAGAAGGGAAGAGAGAATATCCATTTCTAACTGATTCTGCCAGTCTTTATGTATTTTGCATACATTATTTCATTTAATCCTCTCAAAAGCCCTGTGAGGTGGTTAAGCAGTTCATTATCTTAGTTTTACAGTTGCAAGCCCACAAACTCAGAGAGAGTCAGTAACTTGCCCAAGGTCACACAGGCGGGAAGGAGCTCTCAGAGCCACATGGAGCTCCAGCAAAAGCACATTTCTTGAGAAGTTACCAAGTTGCACATGGTTCTTTCATTCATTTAGGGGCTTTGGAGCCACACAGAGAGGTTGAGTCCCAGACACACAGTACACTGAGTGAACACACAATCTGTGGGCACATTTGTTACTTAAACTTTTTCAGGCTCAATTTTCTTATCTGAAAATGAAGATTATAAAAATGCCTGCCCCGAGGATTGTTTGGAAGATGAAATGAGATAATCCACGTTGTGCTCAAGACGGTGCAACTGTGCTGGTACAAGCTGTTTAAATGTTGCCGCTACCGACGAAGCAGTCGCAGTCCAGTGGGAGAGCCAGTGTCATAATCAACCCACTAAGAAACAGTGAGCACTGTTTCTCACTGTAGAAACTAAATTGTATAGGAATACTAATGAGGAAGTGAGGGTCCTTGAGGGACAAGAGAGGGGGCTCCCAGCAGTGATGGCATTTGTACTGTAAACTGTCTTATTTCCCTGATCTGGGAGATTGGAGGTACAAGGAGCTGTATCAGGTGTGGGGAGAACTGTACACAAAGCTTGGGATGCTACATAGGGTTCCATTAGGGGGTCCCTGCAAGGGGACGGCAGGAGATTCAGCTTGAGTCGTAAGTTGGATTCTGTGTGAAGAACCTGGCATGTCGGGCTCCAGGGTTTGGCTTCCTGATGTAGGCAATGGAGAACTTCCCAAGCAGGGGGCCACCTATTCCCATTTGCATGCTGGAAGAAGAACAGGGGAGGCCATCTGGACCACAGATTAGAAAGGAGAGAGCTGGAGGCAGGAAGGCCGTAGTGACTCTTCAGAACATAAGGGCTGAGCAAGACCGTGGGAAGTGGACAGAGAGTAGGGCTCCCATCTGACAGGATGGATCACACATGTCAGAGATGTGGGGCTGTTATCCATTTCTCTAAGGAAATGCTGTTTAGTGTTCCTCCTTCTTTTTCAGAAGCAAAAAATCTTATAGGTTTAAGGCAGTACTTGAGAATTTGAGAAGTGAAAGCACTTCTGTAAGAAATGAAGAAAAATAAGGGAAGTTTTCTGGGGTTTGCAGCAACATGATGTGCTTGGTCTGGATGACCTTCCGACTTGCTCTCCAGATACCTCCAACGAGACTTTAAAGTATAAGGAGTTACTGAAATGGCCATTATGTAAATGGACTGTGAAATGGATTATATTAGCCATTTTCCCAGGCTCCATATTCTAACATTCTTCTGGAGAAAGTATGTTGATCAAAATGAAGTCATTAAGAAAGAGAATACCTACAGAGGGGGTTTCTCCAGGAGTTATTTTACAAACTTTGTCCCCAAAACACAAATGGCAAGATTGGCATGAATGTCCCAGTATTGGGTGCAACCAAAGTCTGCAAGGTGCTTTGTGTTCACTGATACATCTAGATTTGAAAGGTAGAAGACATCTGTTTTCAGATTTTTATTTAAACCAAGAGGTAGGATGCTAAGAGTACAGAAATTTTTTTAAAGCCTGTGAACTGAACATTTTTGTCCAGGACTGCGTTAGGAGCTGACAGGGAAAGATGTGAATACATAATAAATAAACACTCAAAGGGCAACTTAGGAATTTCAAAACATAAAAAAAAATGAACTATTTGATGAATAGTGTCGGAACATTAAGTTGGCCATGTAGAAAAAGCAAACATCCAGATTCCTATATACTCATTAAACCAAAATAGATTCTATATAGGGAATAAAAATATTAAAACAAAACATTTTTAAATGTTTTTATTCTAAGAAATTTGTAATATTTGTAATGATTTTGTAATAAGGAAGGCATTCTTAAGTAAAAAATACACCTTGAAGTCATAAAGGAAATAATAATTTTGACAATATAAAAAGTAAAAACTTCTATAACCATATATTAATATATTATTAATATCATATATCAAAAAAGTCAATATATAATATACTTATGAATATGTTGCTGCTGCTAAGTCACTTCAGTCATGTCCGACTCTGTGCGACCCCATAGACGGCAGCCCACCAGGCTCCCCTATGTGCAATAAAGTCAATGCAAATATTTATATATTGTTAATATTATATATATTAATAAAGTAAGAAACAAACAACAATCTGAGAAAATAGTCATTTGCAGCACATATGACCACCCCTCACTTGGCCTCCACACCTCTATCTACAAGTGTTAAAAACCTCCCTAAAACCCCATAGGTTCATGGCCAGGCTCCCTCTTCTCCCAGCTTCAGTTTCCCAGCCCCTTCAGCTCCACCCTCATAACCTCACCCTCATTTACCTCTTTGTGGTCATCAGCACTCATCTCTATCGTGACCTTTATCTTTGTTCATTTCAATCCCCTCAAGAAGCCCAGACTCCCCTCATCACTTGGACCCTTCCTCCCATTTGGCCCTTGTGTTCCTCTTCCAACCCCACACCTCACCCATCCCTAATTCCTAAAACTGTTCCACTGTGTTATCACTTCAAAGCAGGTCTCCTATATGCTGTACTTCTTCTCTAAACATTCCCATCATTTTTTTTTTTTTTCATCTTCGAGGCATGTGGGATCTTAGTTCCCTGACCAGGGATCAAACCCACACCCGCTGTGTTGGAAGCTCAGTCTTAGCCACTGGACCGCAAGGGAAGTCCCTCCCATCAACTTTTTACTCTAACTTCTACCCCACTGTCCCTGAGCATAGTGCTTCCTCACAGCCCCAAAGCAGTCGACAGAGAGTGTGTGTGTCCATTAAATTATCTCTGGAAGGACATATTAGAAGCAGTTAATAATTTTTGTCTCTGGGAAGCAGTTTCAGAGATTGAGGAAAGGGAGATTTTGTTACTGTTATATTTTTTTCTACAGGGTTTACTTTTCATGACATGTATGACATTTTCTTTTTTTCAAAGGAGAGCGAAGCATCTTAAAAGACATGATCAAGTTCTTTTTTCTTTTATCATATCAACATCATTGTGTGAATCTATTCACGCGCATGCCCACACACACTTACACGTCACCTTTGATGCAGTGCATAGAGTGAAAGCAATTTCACATCAGTTAATGGATCCAGTTATTGTTTAAGAGCTGTTTTCAGAGGGCAGAAACAGCTTGTCAGGATAGTTGATCAAGTGTTTCCCAACCCCCCATATACACATACATAAATCTGATAATAGAAAAATAATCTTTCAGACCATTTGTTTGGCATTTTGAAGACAAAGCAGCTAATCGAAAAACCGCTTCTCAGTTGTGTGTGTGTGTGTGTGTGTGTGTGTGTGTGATTCTTCAGACAAGTATTGTATTTCTGGATTTAGATGGGGAAGTCTATTTTATCTGCCATATACCCAAAGTTGTCCAAGACCGGATTAGGTCCTAAATTAAACAAACTAAGTCTCTCCCTCAAGATGCTCATACTCTTTGAAAAGGTGGAAAGAACAATATAATCACACCGGAAATTGTCGGGAAAGACTTAATGGAAGAGTGAAGACTTGAGAGGCCACAGCAGAAATCAAACCACATAACCGACAATCAATGTCTTTCTTCTAGCCTTTGAAATCACAGTTTTAATAGTCCATGTACTCCAGTAAATTATGACAAACCAGAAATGCTTCTATTAAAATGGACCCCTGGGGCAAAACTCCTTACCAAGCCAATTTGAATTCAAATGGGCAGCAGGATATACAAAGAGAGGAAAACAACAGACCCTATTTACAACACTGTTTCATAAAGATAATTAACTTTTATTTATTCAGATATAAGAAGATACTGCAGAGTGGAAAACGGTGACTATTGGAGAGGTTGCTAAGGACGCAAGCCTTTCAGGAGATTTCCTCCCCTCTGTTCACCCTTCCTGAATTATTATGCCCATTACCAACCCCATGTCTAAATCAGAAAATTACTGAAATGCAAATTGAACAGAGTAATTTATCTGTGCCCGAAAATATCTCTGAGTTAACAGAGCTCCACTGATGAGATCTAAACAAGCCCAGGGAATCGTGGTACCTAATTTACAGCAGTATTATGTAGCAACATAAATTTAACCACAAGCAACATATATTGTGAAAGTCATAATAAACACCAGAGGAAAATGGAGGAGAGATGAGGAGTCACACAAAATGTGTTTCATTAAAAGGGAAAGGAATTGCACGGCTATCGCATTAGTACCTGATGCACAGTCCAGTTTCAAATTGGTGAGACTGAGGAAGCCAGCAAATTAAAAATCATGATTCCTTCCCTCACTCCACTGGAGACTTACAAATAAGTACATCAACTTTTCGTGTGATGGAAGAGTTCCACAGAAAACTCTTTCTCGTGAAAGATTTCCACAGAAAAATATTTCTGTATTACCTTGTCGTGGTACCTGAAATCATCAGTATGGATGTAAGGATTTTGAAAATCTTTTGGTTTCTAAGATTTCTGTATTAAATCTCAGAGAACAGACTCTTTATCAGCTAATGTATCATCAGGAATGAGATATCAGAAAACTTGTATTAAAACTTGTAGACAAAAGAGAGTTTAGTCATGCAATTACTGTTTCTTCTGAATTTATAAATGGGTAAATGGAGGCTCAAAGATATTATCCAAGGTCATGAAGTCAACTGCTGGCTGAACTGGAACTAAAATTTAATCTTTGACATTCCTGATCTAGCACCCTTTCCCAACTCTGTACCTCAGTTTTCTTTCAAAGCTCTATAACAATGAGACATGAGTGAGATAGCTGGGGCAAGAAATAGGAATTGTCAGCATGTCCCAGAAAGAAAAAGAGAAAGCACCATAAAGTAACTTCACTAACTGTACAACTTTGCCTAGATGGGCTCTCTGTCTGTGTTATGTTAGTCAGTCATTTGTGTCTGACTCTTTGCAACCCTGTGAATTGTTGCCTGCCAGCCTCCTCTGTCCACTTCCTTCTCCAGGGGATCTTCCTGACCCAGGGATCAAACCCAGGTCTTCTGCATTGCAGGCAGATTCTTTTCCATCTGAGCCCATAGATAGGCTCTATTAAAAACAATTGAGATTAGGAATTCCCTTGTGGTCCAGCAGCTAGGATTCTGCCCTCCACTCTAGTGGGACATGGGTTTCATCCCTGCTGGGGGAACTAAGATCCTGCAAACCATGTGGTGTGGCCACTAAGTAAGTAAATAAATAAAATAAAATGGACTACACTGTCTTTTTAAAAAAACTGAGTTTGGGTTTCCCACCCGCCCCCCGCCCCATCAAATTCAAAGCTGACCAAAGTAGACTGGAATTGAAGCTTGGTGTTGGAAAAGTTAAGACACTGTGTACAATGTTAAATCTTGTTCTTAGTTGTAGGTGATCTTAGTCCGCAGGCCTTTCAGGTAAAATCCCTAAATCAACACTATTTATTGTTCTCCTGGTCAAAGTCGCTACTGGTCAAATTGATCACTTGTTATTTGCAAGAGTGAGTTATCATACCAAGTCGATATGTACTCACCCACTTATGGTATGTGAGGTGCTGGGTTACCTGGTGAGCACATTACATAAATGGTCGGGAAACTTGTAAAGCAGAGGCAGTAGGAAAATGGAAAGAATCTGAGAGTTGGTATTTTTAAAAATCAAAGTAGACTTCATTTAGGAAAGAATGTTGTTAGATGGCTTTACACCTGTTTCATAGTTTGGTGACTCACTTTAAGTTCATACAGCTGAAAGGTACCTTAATCTTTTTTAGAGCTCAGGGCCGTTAAAGCTTTTGTACTAGAACTTCAGTTCAGGATGGCACAATGTCCTCAGGCTTTGCTACATTCCGGATGCCCCACTCTCAACCTCTGATCAAAACCAACCATGGTAGATAACGAAATGGCATAGTCAATGTAAGAAAACAAGATAAATACCTCTGTGGACCAGGA
Organism: Budorcas taxicolor; assembly: GCF_023091745.1. Lineage (NCBI taxonomy): Eukaryota > Metazoa > Chordata > Mammalia > Artiodactyla > Bovidae > Budorcas > Budorcas taxicolor. Next base: position 24,768,852 of record NC_068933.1, read on the forward strand.
GCTGAATGGGACCTCAGAATGGTGATAAAGACAGAAGCCCCAGCCCTGCTTATATCTGGGTCTGGAAGTCCTTGAGGACTCACCCTTGAGGAGTGGCTTTTGAGGAGTCATCACTTTAGAAGGACATGGATGAACAGTGCTTCTCCCCTAGACGCACCTGGAGCCACATGAACGAGAGCCCGGGGACTGGAATGGGGGCCTCTGTTCTTGAGAAGATGCTGAACACAAATGCTGCTGCCCTCTGCCTGGAGCCGTGACTTTATGGGAACTCAGATGCCTGGGAGAGCAGAGAACAAGCCAGTCCTCAACTGGAGACTGAAGTTTTCCTCTTCGCTCGTGAAAGGATCTGCAATACCCTCAAGGTCACCGAGGGCCATTCTTCCCCAAATTTCACTTTGAGCATCTGGTTTTGTTAGAATAGTGAGCACTTTCTTAGTCCAATCAACCAAAGTCCACCAGGGACAAATCTATAGTCCAACAAAATCAGGTTCATTTGCTCATTGCTATCAGTAAGACAGCACATGAGAGAAACCGAGTGTCTCAACAAACAAAGGAGGAAAATACATTGATTATAGGATTTGGGGAAGAGTGGAGTTTGGGTGAAATTTGAATGAAGAGGATGATTTTTTTTTTTTTATAAATCATTTGAGCCACTGTGAAGTGTATGAAAATGAAAGTATTATTTGTTCAGTCGTGTCTGGCTCTTTGCAACCCCATGGACAGTATCCTGCCAGGCACCTCTGTCCATGGAATTCTCCAGGCAAGAATACTGAGTGGGTTGCCATTTCCTTACTGCACGGGATCTTCCCAACCCAGGGATCAAACCTGCATTGAGAGAGAGAAGACCTGCATTGAAGGCAGATTCTTCACTGTCTGAGCTACCAGGGAAGCCCCTTGATGAATATAATCCAGTGGCATTTAGGACACTCACATTTTGTGCTACCCTCTATAGAACACTTTCATCTATAGAGTACTTTTCATTTTGCACAACTGAAACTCTGTAGTCATTAACCGTTAATTCCTCATCCCTTCTCCCAACCCGCACCCCTAGCAGCTACTCTATTTTCTGTCTCTATGAATTTGATTACTTAGAGACCTCATGTGAGTGGAACTGTACATCTCTCCTTTTGTGACTGCCTGGTTTCACTTAGCATAACGTCCTCAAGGTTCACCCATCTTGTATCACTTCAGAATTTCCTTCCTTTTTGAGGCTGAATAATATTCCATTGCATATATATTATATACAAAATTTATACATTTTGTTTCTCCATTCATCAGTCGATGGATATTGGATTGTTTCCACATTTGGCTATCAGGAATCATTCTGCTAAGAACATGGATGTACAAATATGTTTGAGTCCCTATTTCCAGAGCTTTGAGGCATATATCCAGAAGTGGAATTGCTGGGGCATCTGGTAGTCCTATATTTAGCTTTTTAAAGAACCACCAAATTGTCTTCCATGGTAGCTACACCATTTTACATTCCCACTAGCAATGCATGAGGGTTACAATTTCTTCACATCCTCACCAACACTTGCTATTTTCCATGATTTTGATTATAGGCATCCTAGTAGGTATAAAGTGGTATTTCATTATAGAATGAAGCAGTGTTTTGATGGGCTCAGTGCTAAGCAAGACTGTGAATAAAAGGGTCAACACCAGGTTAGGACTGTGAAGTGGACTCAAAGTCTCATTTCCTTGGAAACTGCAAAGTTAATGTGAAATGTGGTGTTCCAAAACCCTCATCTGAGCCCCTGTGCCTGGTTCGGCCATCGAGGCTGCTTCTGTTACAGAATGCCTTTTGTAGATCTTCCTGGCCAAAATGGAATGCTCATTCTTCCTGATATCATTTTAAACTGAAAAATCTCAGACAATCTGTGATTTTTGAAAATAAGGTGTCACAGAGAATAAGTAAAAGAAACATCCCTTGAAAGTGGGGGTTGTTGTGAAAATTTACAATGGCAGAGTTGTCCTTGGGAGGAAATAATGGTTACTTTTCACTTTGAAGCTGGCTTTATCTGCTACCTGCTAGTCCAGAGTGATGACAGTGGCAGGGCCGATATTTTATTTACTTTCTTAGTCTGGGCTTTTACTTTTCAACATCAAGGATACGATAGAGAGAAAGGAAAAAATAAGTCATAAATCAAAAGCTTTCTACTGAAAAATGCATCTACAAACCAAAATTCCAAATCACATAAATATAATTAAAGAGTGACAGCCACATAGCTATGGTCACGTGGGCATGACACTGATGGCAGATGTGATGGGGTGCGGGGGATCTGCCTGTTGCAGGAAGGCGGACCCCTTCCAGGGCCCGAAACTGAGCTCTTGTCTAACACTCAGAAATGAATTGTCCAAGGAGACACATGTGCTGACAAAGCAAGAGATTTTATTAGGAAAGGGCACCCGGGTGGAGAGCAGTAGGGTAAGCAAACCCAGGAGAACTGCTCTGCTGCGTGGCTCACAATGTCGGGTTTTATGGTGATGGGGTTAGTTTCCGGGTGATCTTTGACCAATCATTCTAATTCAGAGTCTTTCCTTGTGCCGCACGCATCACTCAGCCAAGATGGATGCTAGCGAGAGGGATTCTGGGAAGTGGACGGACACGAAGTGTCTCCTTTAGACCTTTCCCGAACTTTTCCGATTGGTGGTGGCTTATTAGTTCCATATTCCTTATCAGGATCTCCTGTCATAAAACAACTCATGCAAATAGTTACTATGGTACCTGGCCAGGGTGGGCGGTTTCAATCAGTGTGCTTCCCCTAACATGCCTACTTTACCATTATCCAACAGGTGGCTAGCTGAATCATCAGCTTTTATTGGGATTTTTATTTCATTATGTATAAAATAGAATTAACAATATGACCCACTCCATAATCTTGTGCAATATGTGAGACAGGCTTAACATTTCAACACACCTTTGAAAGACCTGGTATTACTATTAGTGGTGCTATTTATTCTTCTCTGAAAAAAAAAATATTTGGAGACAATTGGTGTTGCTTCACCTGCAAACAAAACCATCTATTCTTTCCATGTTAAACGAGATGCATGGAATATTTGCTTCGTAATCCTAAAATGTACGAAAGCAGGGCAGAGTCTGGGCAGGACTTCCTCTACCTCTTCCCTCAAACCTCTTCTGCTCTTCTAAAGGGTTATTTCAGCCCTTTGGACTGTATCTTCATGGATCGAGATATGGTTGGTAATCTCATACTATTTCAGCCATTCTCCCTTAAGCAGCAGAAACAGAGTGAGCCTGTGAGCTTCAAGTGCCAACTGTGCAATTTACATCCATCATTACATAATTAGCAATTAGCTGAGCACTACAAAGGGAGATCCTGCTACGAATACCTCTGCATACAATCCAGACTGGGAGGCCGCGTTTACTTCTGCCTCGCAAAGTGCAAATTGGGAGCCATCGAAGTCTTCAGCGAGAATAAAGTACAACATTTAAACGAACTGTTTAGAGATGATGGTGGGGCGGATTTCGGTGGATAGTCAGGGCTTCTTTGGGGACCTCATTTTCACTGAACTTCAGCTTCCTGAGCCCCAGGGGGGACTCCCTAAAGAAGTATTTAAGATATTTTCGAAATGAAGATGGGGCATTATTTTGGGTAATGACTTCAGACCCTAGGCTACAGTTAGCAGCTGACAAGGAGACTTTCAAGCTGAAAGCTAATATCTAAGAGGGGAAATATCGGCCCTTTTCTCTCTGCTTCTTGCATGCTGAAAGCCAAGTAGAGCAGTCCCTTGCTGGCAGGAAAGGTAAAACAGACCAGTGTAACCACGGCATCCTTCAGCTTTGCGATTAGAGCGATAATCACTGTGCCCCCTCATTTTCCTGCCACTGCAGGAACTATAAATGGCATTCTGTGAGGCCACAAATTGCAAGGGAGCACTTTGTACGTGAGGGAAAGTCTCCCATTGTGTAAATGGATCGGTTCCCACCCCAAAATTACTGGCCTCTCTCTGACAAAATGATGTGGGAGCCTTGTTATTGCCTGCTGGGTTGTGTAAAATCCAACTAATTTTACAGGGAGAAAGCTTTTCCTACCTTATGATCCCTTAAAATGAGGGTTGGCAATTTTGGGGCAAGCTAGTGAGAGACGCAGCGGTTCTTTTCTTTCTTTTTCTCTTAGGAAAGGTCATCTCCTGAACTGTCACGGTTCAGAAAAAGAAAAGAGATTCCCCTCAGAGCACATTTTTGAAATCTTTTCCACCATGATTTTGGACCTAAGCCCTCTAAAATGTACCCCTCGCCACAGCCTACCTATCTTTCCCATCTCCACCACCCTCCTACATCCACACCCATCCCCTACACAGATTTACTGTTAGGAATTTGCCTAAATTCCTGCATCCTCTAGGCAGTTTTTCTTGGGATATCCAAGAGAGGTAAACACATCCTTCTTTCCTCCTACACTGCCTTGCTCATGCTTCTAAAGTAGCTCAGCTCACATCCCCGTACTTGTATCCCCACTAGACTGTAACTTGCTAGACACCAGAAACCATATCGTATTACATTTAACTTTGCTCCCCCAATATTGACCACAATGCCTGGTACACAGTTGGTTTTTAATGAATGTTTGCAGTTGAATATGTCTTCTAAATGATAATTTACCTGTTCTTTCATGACCTGCAATTGAAGCAGAATTTAGGATACTAATTTAAGAAAAGATGGATAGATTTACTTCCTAGGTGTATATTGTATGTCTTCTCTGGATTGGGCAACCTGGGTACAAAGAGGACATTGGCTACAGCCTGAGGAGCTCACAGCTCAATTGAAGACACATCGTTACCTTAATGAAACAGAAAGAAATCAGTGCTAAACAAGCATGCTGGAAGTGACCAGCTCCATCAGGGCCAACTCCAAAGGATTCCACAGTGAAGATGACTTTTAAAGGGATCTTGAAATATGGGTAAAACTTTCCATGTATAGGAAGAGGAAAGGTATTCTAGAGGAAAGAAACTACATTTGAAAATAAAAATTTCAAGTCTAAAAAGGCCATGCAGGACTGTGTTGCTGTCCTTACTTTTGTGTTGTCTTTCAGTCACTATGTTGTATCCTACTTTTTGCAACCCCATAGACTGCAGCGTGCCAGGCTTCCCTGTCCTTCACTACCCCCCAGAGTTCGCTCAAATTCATGCCCATTGAGTCAGCGATGCCATCCAACCATCTTACCCTCTGTAGCTGCCTTCTCCTCATGCCTTCAGTCTTATCCAGCATCAGGGTTTTTTTCCAATGAGTCAACTCTTCACATCAGGTGGCCAAAGTCAGTCCTTCCAATGAATATTCAGGGTTTGTTGCCTTTAGGACTGAATGGTTTGATCTCCTTGAGTCCAAGGGATGCTCATGAGTCTTCTCTAGCACCACAGTTCAAAAGCATCCATTCTTCTCAGCCTTCTTTATGGTCCAGCTCTCACATTCGTACATGACTACTGGAAAAACCACAGCTTTGACTATTTAAACCTTTGTCAGCAAAGTGATGTCTCTGCTTTTTAGTGTACTGTCTGGGTTTGTCATAGCTTTCCTTCCAAGCAGCAAGCATCTTTTTAGTTCATTGCTGCAGTCACCATCTGCAGTGGTTTTGGAGTCCAAGAAAATAAAATCTGTCACTGCTCCCACTTTTTCTCCTTCTATTTGCCGTGAAGTGATGGGACTGAATGCCATGATCTTAGTTTTTTAATGTTGAGTTTCAAGCCAGCTTTTTCTGTCCTTACTTGTGTGTACACCAACCTAATTCCCTCCCCTCCCCACCTCCCATCTCCAGCATGTGTTGTGGGCTTTCAAAAATGAATCTCTTCCAGTAGGGTATGGTTGAAATATGTGAAGGGGGTCAAAAGGTACAAGCTTCTAGTTATAAAATATAAATGAGTCCTTAGGATAAAATGTGTAGCATGGTGACTGTTAAGAGACTTATTGCATATCTGAAAGTTGCTAAGAGACCAGATCTTAAAGTTCTCATCACAAGAAAAAAACTAATACCTCTGCATGGTGATGCATGTTAACTAGACTTACTGTGGTGATATTTTCTCAATATATACAAATATCAATTCATTATGTTGTATTTCTGAAACTAATACCATGTTACATGTCAATTACATTGTTAAAAAAAGAAATGTCTACACAACTATTTCAGAGTCTTGTTTGCCTTTCCTGTCCTGTATTTGGGTCCTGGTAGACAGGGATAGGAATTCTGTAGGGGCTCAATCACTTAAGTCACGACTCACAGAAGGAAAAGAAAAACCCCTCTTCTCAGCTATCAGTGAGATCCCTGATTCCTTGTTTCTGGTTGCTTGTTTGTAGAATCGGAGATGCTTCTTACCAGAGAAGCCTTTAGAAGCCATAATTTCTGCCCCAGTAGGAATGTCCTTGGAGAAGGAAATGGCAACCCACTCCAGTATTCTTGCCTGGAGAATTCCATGGACAGAGGAGCCTGGTGGGCTGCTGTCCATGGGGTCGTACAGAGTTGGACATGACTGAAGTGACTTAGCATGCATGCATGCCTTCGAGAAGGAAACGGCAACTCACTCCAGTATTCTTTCCTGGAGAATCCCAGGGACGGGGGAGCCTGGTGGCTGCCGTCTATGGGGTGGCACAGAGTTGGACACGACTGAAGTGACTTAGCAGCAGCAGCAGGAATGTCCTAACACAGTCCCTCCACACTCCTACCCTCCCTTGTGTGTATCTGACCGGCTGAGTTCCAAAGACCCTGGAAAAAATTCTGGAGCATCACTAGAGAACATCCTAGACAAAATCTCACCCAAGAATAAGAATGTAGCCAAAGTTCCTACCAGTGGAATCCAAGGTGTTACCTTTTATCCAGTTTTCTTCCTCACTGCTGTTTTATCATCTACTGTGATATCTGAAATGACCTCCCACAAGATTCTGACAACAGTACCAGATACATTGCATACTTAAAAATAATGGTTAGGCTATTCTTTTCCAGCCAGGCCAACTTTAAATGTGTTCCTGAACTGCTCCTTTTAACTGCAGCCATCCTGGTTTAAGTGGACTGGAGGGAACATATTAAGCCGATTTGCATTGTCAACTAAGATACAATGGTTAGCTATAGATCAACTTTAAGAGACTTTGACCTTATGAAAGTCCTGATTCAACTCCCATATTTTGTGTCTCTCTTGCCCCTTTGGGTGCCCCCCGACAGTTGTTTTAGTGTTCTCATCCACCCACTTCACTGTCCACGGCCTCTGCAGGAGCACCTTGCCTGGAATTGACCTTGTTCCCTATACCGGTGATTGCTCAACCTGGATGTCCAGTCGAATCATCTGGGAAGCTTGTTTTTTATTTCAGTTCCAGGGCAGACTGCTGGTGTTTTTAAAAGGCCCCCAGACAATGCTACTGTGCAGCCAGGGTTGAGAATCATTTCTGTAGACAGTGTTTTGTTTTGTTTTTAAGCTTTTGAAAGCTGTAGAACTCAGTTCAAGGGAACACTTACACCAAAACCCAAAGTGTAAATCAAACTGAAGCAGAGTCTTCTTTAGTTGGTGAAGTATAAGCGTGGAAAGGAACACACATCTGTAGGGGACTCCCATAGGACTAATAGGCTTCATGGGTATCTACTTGCTCCATCAAAACGTACCTTCCCTGAAAGTCACTGCATTCAACCTATGTGTCTGAAAACTTTTTCTATAAAGAGTCAGTGATAAATCTTTTTAAGCTTTGCAAGTCATATGGTCTCTGTTGCAACTACCCAGCAGTGTTACTGACCATGAAAACAGCCAGAATTTACAATAGGTATATTAATGAGCATGGCTGAGTGCCAATCAAATTTTATTTACAAAAGCAGGCTGCAGACTGGATTTGACACGCCAACCATAGTTTCCTGACTCATGTCTTAAAACATCATCCCCTTCTAGATGATGGATTGCTAATTTTAAAAACTAAGTATGCTTATGGTTTGCTTACATCCAAGTTACATCTATGCTCATTAAGTTACATGTGTGTTAATTGGAGATCTCTGATAACACCCTCAAATACCAAGAATTGGACTTCCTAGATGGCTTTGGTAGAACAGAACTGAGGGGAGAATTATTCGGCGGAAGTGGCAGGTCTACGCCAAGGGCTAAACTGGGACGATGGTAACACCATTAGTCGTCTCCTGTGAGCGGGAGTTTAAAGAGTAAGGAACAGAAGTCCCTCCAACCTCCTGGAGGGCTTCCCAGGTGGTGCTAGTGGTAGAGAACCCACCTGCCAACGCAGGAGACCTAAGAGACGCAGGTTTGATCCCTGGGTAGGGAAGAGCCCCTGGAGTAGGATATGGCAACCCACTCCACTTGGAGTTCTCTACAGAGGGGCCTGGCAGGCTACAGTCCATGCGGTCGCAAAGAGTTAGAGACGACTGAGCACGCGCGCGCACACACACACGCACACGCACACGCACACACCCTCCTGGAAGTACCTAGCACGTGGGCCCTGATCTGGGCCAGCTAGAGCTGTAGTGATCTTACCCTCTTTACCAGATAATCATGATATTGTGTTGAGGTGAAAACTGCCCTTTCAAAATCTGCCCTGTTTGCTTGTATGAATCTTTGTGTCCGGGCTTCTCCTACTTAAAGAATCACATCCAGTTCAGTTTAGGAACAAAAGCTGAGCCCCCCGTGCTCCAGGGAGGCTGTAACTGCTCCTACCGGAGAGACCACAGGAGCTGACATGGGGGCTGATCAGAGTGTGGGGATTTGATTCTGCCTGCCAACAGTTATGCAGGTGTCTTTACCTTTGTGCCACCTACCTCTGGATGCGTTTCCCTTGGGCCTCATTCAAGATCGACTTGTCCTCCTCCATCAACCAAACAGTCCTCTTTCCCCTGGTCATGCTGCTCCTGAGACGCCGGAGCTCAGTTACTGAAGAGCATTTTTTAAAACCACATTCTTTCTACTGCTTTATGTTTCAAATCTATTTGACACTTACTTTTCTTTTTCATTCAGAATGCCTTGATTTTTTTTTTAATCTATAGCTTCTTGTAAGTAAGAAAAGAAATGAAATATTGGAGCTAAAGATATGAATGCTGAAGTATTTATGGAGAAGTGTGCTTATACTTTGGAGGAGGAAATGGCAACCCACTCCAGTATTCTTGCCTGGAAAATTCCAGGGACAGAGAAGCCTGGTGGGTTCCAGTCCATGGGGTAGCAAAGAGTCAGACATGACTGAAGCAACTTAGCATGCATGCATGTGCTGATATTTGCAATTTACTCTGAAATACAACAAAAAACTGGGAAAGGTCGATCGGATGGAGAGAAGGATAGATGGGCCTGTGATATAAGCAGAGTGAATATTAATGGTAGAGCTGAGGCTGTAGGTATACAGCGGTCATTGTAAAATTCTTTCCATGTTGCTGTAAATTTGAGATTTTCATAACAAAATGTTGAAAAGAATAAATGTTGGAATATTTAGAAAAAAATAATTTCTTCCTATGAATTATGCCAAGGCTTGAGTCAAGACTCAAAAACTTGGACTAATATATGAGAACTACTCTGCTTGGAGTACTAATTATGAGTAACCCTATTACAAAGGAGCCTAATTAGATTCAAACATTTTATTCCATCATCGTGGTTATTAAATTCTATTAAACAACAAGTACTAAATGAAGTGTTCTAGAATCAGCATAAATTATTCTTGTTTTCCTCTTTCATCCCTTTAGCTCTCAGGTGGCCAGAATTAGATTTACCCTAATCCTTGGTCACAGTCTCATTATTAGCCTATGCTTGACCCATTTCTGTTTATTCATTATTTAGTCATTTGTATTAAACAACTATAAACCCACCACCCAAAATAATGGCCAGAACCTTGAAAACCCACATCCAACTATATGGTCTCCTCAACCCATTCCACACCATCTCAATTCTATGGACATCACTTCCTGTTTTCATATGTGCATGTGATCTTTCTATATCCACATAATCTTTTAATAATATTTTAAAAATTGCTTTTAACTTTGGAAAAGTAGTATATTCATTTTGACCAGTCTTAATTTTTCCCACTTAACATTACTTGCAGAGATTTATCCAGGTTCAATCCAGGCAGGTTCAATGCCTGGGTCAGGAAGATCCCCTGGAAGAGGGCATGGCAACCCACTTCAGTATTCTTGCATGGAAAATCCCATGGACAGAGGAGCCTGGCAGGCTATAGTCCATGGAGGATCACAAAGAGTTGGACATGATAGAAGCAACTCAGCATGCATGCAAGCACCCCTACCTTAAATATGGTTTCTGTCCTTAAACAACATTTAATCCAGTGGAATATAAGAACATATAATGATATGATTTAATATTGCACATACATAAATGGGGTGAATAATGGAATAGGAGCTTCAGGAGAAGACTTTTAGCAGCAGGAAATAAGTGGTATTTGTCTCCCCTCTCAACTGATACTCATTGGAGTTACATCTAGATAGATGTTTGCGTTTCTCTCCTTCCACTCCTGTTTTGAAATTGTTTGTACTAGGGGAGTCTCTTGGGCTCCTCTCCATCTTAGAGGCTGTGGCTATGTTTTAACCTTTCATTCCTTGGCAAAAGTGGAAGCCTCTCCCTATAATTCTTTCTGTACCAAAAAGCGTTCTGTACTCCCCACCCACCTCTTCCAATAGTTGTCTCTCCTTCCTTCTCTGTCCATGTGCTTCTGTCCAACGAGCAGCTTTGTGCTTGGAGGTCAGAGGTGCCAAATTCACTTACTTCTTTATTCAGCATCCAGAGAACTTAGCTGGGCCTCTGGGTTTGTTAAAAACACTCCCGGCTGGACACAAATTGGTGTGATTCATTTTATAGCTAATCCAAGTACAGTCGGGCTCTCAGTGTCCTATGGGTGTCCAATCTGTCTAATCTCTGGACAGCCAACCCTGAAAAATGATCTCGGCAGCAGCCGTGATAGGCCCCTGACCACCCCCCACCGCCCGCACTAAGAGCTTTCAACATTTATTCTGCATATCAGTTTGCCCAGACAGCGACGGAATCTGCCACCTCTGCGGCAGGTGTGAGGGTCACCTAGGGTTTCCTGGCAGCCAGTGTTCAGTATGCTGCTCTGCTTGCCAGTGCGTCTCCTGCACCGAGGCGGCCTCATCAGATAGCGAGTTTCATTATGCACTGTCCACTGGGGACTCCACTAAAAGCAATAAATTCATTTCGCTGTGCTAGTCTCTGGACTATTAAAGCATTTTAGTCCTGTTTCTCCTTTAACCTCCCGGGAGCCAAATATTCACTCGGACAAATGCTATTCATTACAAAGTTAAGATGACTTTGACTCTGTTTCTCTCCCTTATAATACAATGAAGACTCTTTGTCCTGGATTCATCTACAGCCTGACGGTATTAGGGATGAAAACATGCCAAGGCAGGCAGCCTTCTCTCCAAAATGGATTGAAATTACCTCTAGCGAGCTATGCCTTGCTTAGATAAAGGGTAGCTGAAAAAAAAAAAGAAAAGAAAAAACAGGTTTTCATTTTTAATATCCTGACCAATAGATTGCTTAAGGGTAGATGATTGGAGAAAAACTAAAGTAGAAAAATGAAACATCACTGGAATATAAAAAAGATCAAATCCCTTTCACTCTTCTTTAATCCACAGATATTGTCCCCTGCTGTTTCTCCCCAGGCTGGGCAAATAAATGAAGGAATTTTGCAAAATTTAGCAAATAAATGAAGGAATTTTGAGGAGTTATGGAACATCTCCAGAGCTGGACACGGAGAAGAGCTTAGAAAGATCATGATGACTGATTGATTTGAGCAGAAATTAGAGCTGTATTTGATGTATCATCAAAGTCAGCTGTGGGCCCAATTCATACCCCTAACATATACCAGCATCAGGTACATTTGATAACCTCTAGGGTGGTTAACCTCTTTTTTAACCTCTTTCCTCAACTATAAAATGGGAGAGATAGTACTTCCACTACAGATTCATTGTGAGGACTGAATGAAACAATGTATATGAATCTCAGAATCACTGCAGATGGGGATTGCAGCCATGAAACTAAACGACGCTTACTCCTTGGAAGGAAAGTTATGACCAACCTAGAGAGCATATTGAAAAGCAGAGACATTACTTTGCCAACAAAGGTCCATCTAGTCAAGGCTATGGTTTTTCCTGTGGTCATGTATGGATGTGAGAGTTGGACTGTGAAGAAGGCTGAGCGCCGAAGAATTGATGCTTTTGAAATGTGGTGTTGGAGAAGATTCTTGAGAGTCCCTTGGACTGCAAGGAGATCCAACCAGTCCATTCTGAAGGAGATCAGCCCTGGGATTTCTTTGAAGGGAATGATGCTGAAGCTGAAACTCCAGTACTTTGGCCACCTCATGCGAAGAGTTGACTCATTGGAAAAGACTCTGATACTGAGAGGGATTGGGGGCAGGAGGAGAAGGGGACGACAGAGGATGAGATGGCTGGATGGCATCACGGACTTGATGGACGTGAGTCTGAGTGAACTCCGGGAGTTGGTGATGGACAGGGAGGCCTGGCGTGCTGCGATTCATGGGGTCGCAAAGGGTCAGACACGACTGAGCAACTGAACTGAACCGAACTGAGCCCTGCACTTAACATATACAGTAAGAAAAACTGAATATTTATTTCCTTTCCTTTGTCCTCCGTCCTCTGTGGAGAGATAGAGAGGCAAGTTAAACCTTTCCTTGAGCAACAAAATATAAAGAAACTATATGGGTCTAAAAGTAACTGTGCGCGTGTGCAGTTGGGGCAAATTATGGAGGGAAAGATATGAAAAGACCAAAAAAAAAACAAAAACAAAAACCCTGATTGCGACTTCTGAAGAGCCAGGAGCAGAAAGTGGGCGTTGGGAGCAAAAGCAGGGTACTGCACGTGGCCCCTGCACTCAGCGCCACCAGCGGGGCACGCAAGCCGCCTAAGCCACCCCTGCACCCCAACCCCTGGACACACCCATGCCCTCACCCCACATACGGAACAAGGTCGCCACCCTCCACCCCTGCCTTGGGGGCTAGCCGAGCGAGCAAGGAAAATTGTGTGTTCTCAGTCCCCTACTGCAGTAGGGGCCCCAGAAAAGCCTTGCCAGGGGGAGGGTGGGGGAAGAGGCAGGAGTGAAGAGCACAGACATAGATAGTCGTGAGTCTCAGACAGAAGGCTTTGCCCCACCTATTTGACTTCAGAGAATGTGAGCTCTCCTCTGTCTACACTGATGGAATTAAACCGAATAACCACAGAACATTTGATCACTGTGTTTGATGTAGGAATGAGAGTGCAGATCTTTCAGATAAAAGCTGCTGGAGGAATTTCTTTGAGGTCAGAAGCTGGAGAAGAGCTCTGCCTCCCATGAGACCGGGCCTGCTCTGGTCTTAGGTATAACTGATCATCCTATACTCTTTATGTACCCTGGGCTTCATAGCTGTGTTTTGGGTACCAATTTCCCACCTAGTTGCATCTTAATCTTCCCCTTTATGTCCTTTCTCTTTCACCCACTGCTCTTCTTGATTTCCTTGCTTATTTCCTGCATTATTGTATGCTGGGTACTGTTGAGAACAACCTTGTCCCTATCTGATTACTTTGTTGACTAATTAAAACTCCCCAGAGTTCTGCACCAGGCTTTTTCTTTGCACGCCCAATGGGAGCACTGGAGGCTTGTCAGCTCTAACAGCTACAGTCCAGCCTCAGGAACAAAGGGAGGCTCTGTTGCTTCCACAGCCGTGGCTGGTCCCACCCCAGAATAAGGAGCGACTTGGGCTGGACTTTCCAGAACACTGGAAAAACAGCCCTCTATCCACCAAGAACGTAAAATCCAACTCACTTGTCTGTCCAATTAGGGACACTGCTTTATAAATATTTTTCTAAAAATGTTCCTGTCTACTCTCTTCTGGTAGAATAATACCTGATGTTGTCAACTCTGTAGAGTTCCTTGGAGAGCATGCAGGATCCAACAGGATATGAAAAACTCTCCATTAATGCTTTCTTTTAGAAAAAATGTCTTCTTAAATCCCGGAATTACTTTTGAAGGACACCATTAGAATACCACAATGGGGGGAGGGGGAGAATAAGGACAAATAAGAGGTTTTTTCCCAATTAAAGTTGTGTATTTGTGCCTCAATATATTCAAATAACCCATAAATTATTAACTATCTGGGAAATTTTCCAAGTGCTGTGTCAAAACATACAATACCAGAAGGCATTCACCAAAACAGGTTCTATTTATCAAATGTTGTTTACTATCTCTTGGCAGTTTTGTCTTTGGGGATGCTGTTTGAAGTCTCCCTAACATATACACTGTCAAGGGGAGAGATCTTTGTTTGGGTTCTTCAAATGAAAGACTGGCACACACCCAAAGGCAAGTGTGCTCACTTCAGATCCTTAGAGAGATCAAAGCAAAGTATTTGGTGGTAAATCCACCTATGCAGAGTCCTGCCATATGTTGAATCAGTTCAGGACTCTGACATAGTGGTAAGGATTAGACCTGGAAAGCTGTCATATGAGACGATGAAATTCGGAGATTAAAATATTGTGAGTGTGAAGCAAAGAGCAGATATGAGTAGGGAAGAAAATAGGAAGAGTAGGAAGATCTCCTGGAGGAGGGTACGGCAACCCACTCCAGTATTCTTGCCTGGAGAATTCCCATGGACAGGTGGTCTGTAGGGTGTCAAAGAGTTGGACACGACTGAAGCGACTCAGCACAGTAGAGAAGAAAATCCATGGTATTTAAGATGTGAGTTGGTGTTGTCCATTCTTGGCAGTATTTTCTTCCTAAAATCCTTTAGTTTGTTAATCTGAAAGGTAGAAAGAGTGGAGGAAGAATGAGAAATACAGGAGAGTCTATTCTGTATATCAGACAGCATTTTGTCAGCACCTACAAATATAAAGGCCCAGCTTTCAAAACCATGCACAATTGTGAAGACTTTTACGTGTGAAACTGAATTTATATGTCTTTTTATTGAGTTTTTTTCAGATGAGCAGTTTATTGAAGCCTTACTTACTTTCAAAGGAATAAAGAATGAGACCACAGAATGAGGGAAAACGGTTGGGAAAAACAGAGCCACTAAGATCTCATGAGTGACTGGACATGACCTTGACTTTGCAACACAGTCTCAGAGATCTCATTGTGTTAAAGATCACAGGGCAAAGCAGCCATTCCAGTGAATGACCTGGGCACCTGGGCCAGGCACAAGAATTTAATGCATGCCTGAGTCTATAAGGGGGTACTTTGGAGGCTGTTTCTACCAAAGTAACCCAGAATCTCAGATGTCTATCTCAGGCGAGAGGTATGTGAAGGAATCTGGCGTACCTGATGTGCAGTACAAAAAGCAGATAGGCAGATTTCTGGTGGTGGTATCCACCAGCATCTTTTGCATCCCCTCACCACCAACCTCCCTCACAACCTGAGTGAAGGCCCATGTAGGATTCTTGGGGCACTGAATGCCACAATCCACGGGGAATAGCTCTAGCCAAGCATTTGGATGACTTTTTCTATATTAACCCTTATTTCTTGGAGAGACTTAAGTCCAAGGAGGTTCAAAGTACTTGTTCACATCCAGCTGAAACAAGGCAATGGCCAAGAATTTATTAAAACCTTCGAATTACATATTCCAGGCCCATGATTAAATGTTCAAAAGGGCTGTTTTTCTCTGTAGAGCAGTACCTTAGAGTGAATAGTCCCATAATATAGGATCATATAATTTTTATTCTAACATAGAGAGGGATAACTGGAAAATATTTCCAAGTCTTTTTTAAGAAAAAAAAAATGAGAGCATCTAAAGCTGTTTTTTAAATTTTATAAATCCAGAATATAATAATGGTTTTATTACAATATTTCATTACCACTCACATTTCCAAGAAACATCGTCCTACTTAACCTCAGGAGACTTGAAATAGGCAGAGTCCCACTCTGTCTAGAACACTTGAGGAACTGGGGCTCTGACTTTCTTTGCGGACTCTTGAGAAGGACATATTCTTGCTATGTCATCTGAAGATTTACATTCCAAAAATAACCATCATATTGTACTTGATTAACAGCATTCATGCATGCTAAGTGGCTTCAGTTGTGTCTGACTCTTTGTGACCCTATGGATTATAGCCCGCCAGGCTCCTCTGTCCATGGGATTCTCCAGGCAAGAATACGAGACTGGGTTGCCAAGCTTTCCTCCAGGGGATCTTTCCAACCCAGGGATCAAACTCATGTCTCTTAAGTCTCCTTCATTGGCAGCTGAGTTCTTTACCACTAGCACCACATGGGAGGCCCCAATTAATAGCAACCATGTTCTATAATATTACTACCCTGGTGGTGGCTTAAACAGTAAAGCGTCTGCCTACAATGCGGGAGACCTAGGTTCAATCCCTGGGTCAGGAAGATCTCCTGGAGAAGGAAATGGCAACCCACTCCAGTATTCCTGCCTGGAAAAGCCCATGGATGGAGGAGCCAGGTAGGCTATAGTCCATGGGGTCGCAAAGAGTCAGACATGACTGAGCGACTTCACTTTCTTTCACTTTCTATAATATTAATAACATTTAGCGTACTTGCTCCATGCTATCCTTAACACAGAATCATAAAATGAAGATAAACACTTGTAATACAGCCTTCCTCATCTCCTACCTTATTCCTCACTACATGAAAGCAGTGACATTTTTCTCTGAATAACAGACCTAAGAATACTTTTCTTTTATACTTCCCCAAGGAGCACATTTCACAAGAAACAGAGTTATAGCCACCAAGAGCAATTTGTGTACCTAACGCACACAGAAATGCTCAGCCTGCAGAACCATCATTAGCATTCAATCACACACTTTATTCTTAACAAGCACTCCTTGGCCCTACAAAGGGAAATAATTGTACTTCTTCTTCATTTACTTTAAATTAATTTATCCATGGGGGTCACAGGACTGCCAGGTTAGCAGCCCTAGAATCTAACATTATAATTGTTAGCCTTACAAGCCTCCTTTAACAATCACTTTTTAAAATTATGATTCTCTCCCAATCCTGGAGTTTAGAAAATAGGCAATGAGGGATGACATCTAACCAACCTAGACCTAGAGGTTGATTCCTAAATTATACAAGACAGGAGACAGAGATCATATTTATCTGTATAATTAACAGATACTTACAAAGTATAATTAGGTTATATTATTATGAGTGATCTGAATTAAACAAAATTAATTAGAGAAAATATTAATAAAACCACAGACTTCCCTAGAGTTTGCTAATCTTGGTGGATTTGAATCCATTGTGTCTTTTTGCTTGTGTCTACTTCAAAAGTGTATTTAACAAAGACAATAATAAAGTGTGCTGGGCTGTGTTTAGTCAGTCATGTCCAGCTCTTTGTGACCCCATGGACTGTACCCTGCCAGGCTCCACTGTCCATGGGCTTCTCCAGGCAAGAACACTAGAGTGGGTTGCCATGCCCTCCTCCAAGGGATCTTCCCAACCCAGGGATCGAACCCCGGTCTCCCACAGTGCAGGTGGATTCCTTACCATTGAAGCCACCAGGGAAGCCCAATAATAAGGTGTAATCTTAAGTAAAGAAAAAAACAAACCTTATGGAGATTTGAGAGATCCAGTCAATGCCACAGATTTGAAGTGGCAGCTCTAAAAGTTACGAAGCAATGAACATTTTAAAAAGAAATTTAGTTCCGGCCTCACTGGGTCTTAGTTGCTGTGCATGGGCTTTCTCTAGTTGCTCTCCATGTCTGTCTCTTCTTTTGGAGCGTGGGCTCTACAGCATGTTCTCAGTAGTCGTGGCACACAGGCTTAGTTACCCTGTAGCATGTGAAATCTTCCCGGACCAGGGATCAAACCCATGTCCCCTGTATTGGCAGGCGGATTCTTAACCACCAGACTACCAGGGAAGTCCCAGGAACCAACATTTTTAAGCAGTTACTCTATGCCAACTTATGTGCTGATAGTGTACATTTCAGTCAGTTCAGTTCAGTCGCTCAGTCGCGTCTGACTCTGCGATGCCAAGGACTGCAGCACACCAGGCCTCCCTGTCCATCACCAACCCCTGCAGTTTACTCAAACTCATGTTCACTGAGTCAGTGATGCCATCCAACCATCTCATCCTCTGTCATCCCCTTCTCCTCCTGCCTTCAATCTTTCCCAGCATCAGGGTCTTTTCAAATGAGTCAGCTCTTCACCTCAGGTGGTCAAAGTATTGGAGTTTCAGCTTCAACATCAGTCCTTCCAATGAATGTTCAGGACTGATTTCTTTTAGGATGGATTGGTTGCATCTCCTTGCAGTCCAAGGGACTCTCAAGAGTCCTCTTTAACACCACAGTTCAAAAGCATCAATTCTTCGGCACTCAGCTTTCTTCACAGTCCAACTCTTACATCCATACATGACCACTGAAAAAACCATAGCCTTGACTAGATGGACCTTTGTTGGCAAAGTAATGTCTCTGCTTTTTAATATGCTGTCTAGGTTGGTCATAACTTTCCTTCCAAGGAATAAGCCTCTTTTAATTTCACGGCTGCAATCACCATCTGTAGTGATTTTGGAGACCCCCAAAATAAAGTCTCTCACTGTTTCCATTGTTTACCCATCTATTTGCCATGAAGTGATGGGACCAGATGCTATGATCTTAGTTTTCTGAATGTTGAGCTTTAAGTCACATTTCACTCTTCTCTTTCACTTTCATCAAGAGGCTTTTTAGTTCTTCTTCACTTTCTGTCATAAGGGCACTGTACATTTACTGTCTTATTTAATATCCACCACAGCCTGATGAAATAAATTCTGCCTCCTTCAATTCTGCCTCCTTGTAATTGTTACAGAGTAGAATTTGAAATTCATAGATGTAAAGTAAATTAATTACCCAAGATCACACGTATTTACAGGTGGTAAAGACAGGTTCCAAAGCATGTCCTTCCCACTACTTGAAGCAACTCTCAAACACTGTATTCTCCCCTCTCCAGTAAACCCATGCTGTGGGTTGCTCTGCTGCTGCTGGCAGAGCAGACTAGGAGTCCAGGCAGGAAGATCAGGATCCATGGGTGCTGGGATCCACATACTCGACTGAGCCCCTAAAACTTTGTTTGACCCAACAGGTCAAATCCAAGAAATCACACAATAAAGTACTTCTCCTGGGGCCAAACCAAGCCCAGAAAAACTGGGTTTTTTGGTGGTTACAATCAGAGCCCATTACAGAGTCCAGGAACAATTACAGGAATTAGAGGCTGTGTTGAGCAAAAAGAATAGCCATTTACAGGGTCAGACTGTACTCATTGGAGAAAGATGATTGCTGAGCAAAGTGGAGAGGACGCTGAATGAACCCAAAGTCAGAACAGAGAGATCCGAGCTGGCCTGAGCTGGCTGCCTGCTGCTCTGGTGGGCACCCAGGGAGCAGTCACTTTTTGAAGTTAGAGCTTCATATTCTGTCCTTACTTGACCTTCATTTCAAACGCCTTTCACCTTAGCAGGCTGAGAAGCTGCCTGGGTCCTCCCAGTGTTTGGTGACTCTAGAGAGAGCCATGCAGGGAACTCTGATCATTAGTTTGAACCTTTGTGTCCAAAAGGTTGAGCACGCTATGGAGATCATAAGAAGGACTTAATAAATATTTGTGGAAGGAGGGAAGGTAAGGAAAGGGTGAGTGGGCCAGATTCAAGTACCACTAGCAAACTATTCACAAGTCCTGGGTCCGAGGCTGTGTCCAGAAAGGACAGAAAGAGACATAGCTGAGCTCCAAGCTGCGGGATGGCAACTATCAGAAAAGAGACTGGGACCTCGGCCACTGGGGAGGTGGGTAGTGAAACTCTCCAGTCACAAAGAAGGCCTGAGGGGACTGCCCTGGTGGTCCAGTGGTTAAGACTTCACCTTCCAGTGCAGCGGGGGTGGAGGTTCAATCCCTGGTTGGGGATTTCAGATCCCAAATGCCTTGTGGTCAAAAAACCAAAACACAGAACAGAAGCAGTATTGTAACAAACTCAATAAGGACTTTAAAAATGGCCCACATCAAAAACAAAAAAAAATATCTTCAAGACAAAACAAACCAACAGAGAAGGGCTGAATGCAAAACCCATTCAGTAGTGAGAACGAGGAATACATCCTGCCTCCAAGGAACTGGAAAATCGAGGATGACCTCAAACACCAAGACACAGGAAGGAGGAGAGACCAGGGTGTCAGGGTTGGGAAGCATTGATAACAGCAGGACTAGTAACTGTAAATCCTTACCAGGATATTCCCCTAACCAGGGTCACTGTTAGTCTGGGGTAGAGTTGAACCCGCACAAGTGGCTCCGTACTCTTCACAGAGAATGTTCAAGGTTGGGCAGAAATGGAAACCTAACAGGTTATTGCACATCTTTCTGGTGGCTGGTTATGAGGAATGCATTCTATTCCTCTGGATAGCCGGGGAGGTGGGGTAGGTCCTGCTCAGTTTGGTAGAAAAGATCTCCCTGTCCTGTTCTTTTTTTTTCTTTTTTTTTTTTGAAGAGATAAAGGACAACGGATGTTAATGAGCTGTTACCTGGAGAAACAGGTGGTGGGGAGGTTCATCTATCAGGACAATTCTTTTAGGAAAGTGTGATGGAAGGAAACAGAATAACCCTTAACAGAGAGGCATGGTGTTTCAGCTCAACAATACCCTATCAATCCAGCCCATGGCTGTATATGATATTTCAGCTCCCAATGTGGGACTATTTGCCCCTTCCTAGCATCCTTTACTATTCCCATCTTAGTACACTCTGTACATTCTTTACAATTTTATTTTTATCTCTAACACTATAAACTCCAAGAGAATAGATACCATGTGTACTTTTTTAAATCTCTGTATCCCCAGAACCCAGTTCTGTGCCTGTGATACTCAATAAATAACGGTTGGATGGATGAAAAAATACATGACTGAATGAATAAAGGTCAAGAATTTATCTTCAGTTTCAATTACAGAGAAGAGAAAATTTTAGTTTAATTCTTTTTTAAAAATAATGTTTATTTATTTGTTTATTTTTGGCCGTGCTAGGTCTCCATTGCTACACAGGCTTTTCTCTAGTTGGAGTGAGAGGGGGCTACTCTAGCTGTGGTGTGCAGACTTCTCATTGCAGGGGCTTCTCTTTTTTCCGAGCATAGGCTCTAGGGTGGGTGGGCTTCAGTAGTTACAGCACAAGGGCATAGTAGTTGCAGCTCCCAGGCTCTAGAGCTCAGGCTCAGTAGTTGTGGCTCATGAGCTTAGTTGCTCTGAGGCAAGGGGGATCTTCCTGAATCAGGGATTGAACCCGTGTCTCATGCACTGGCGGGTGGATTCTTTACCACTGAGCCACCAGGGAAGCCCAAGAGAAACTTTTAGAGACAAGTGAAGCAGAGATAGTGTTGCTTCTAAGCTTCTGCTTGGAAGGCTCCTGAGGGCTGTACTGCAACAACATATAATCTCTCTCAACACAGAATCTGGGGCTGGAAGTCCAAAACTGACAAGAAAAGAATGGATGACAAGCTGTCCACAATAACTTAACGGTAATTTCTAGGTCACTTGCAAATGATTACCGTTAATAATTACCAGCTTTTATCGGGCCCTTTCTATTTTCAGAGCGCTTTGTGGTCATTAGTTTGTAATTTCTCACAACATTGCTATGAGGTAGATCATCATTATTATCGCATTACAGATGCACTAAAGATGTCAAGTTGGATTTAATTGACCCAGGGATGTAGCTATTCTTAGTGGTTCATTTGCTCCTCTGCTTTCTGTTCTTACAAATCTATTGATGCTGCCTAGAGGGTGATGCTGCTGAAGTGCAATTTAGAAAGAAACATTGCAGACAGCCGCAGCGAATCGCAGGAGCAGAGTAGGTACTAAATTTCTGAAAGGTAAGAGGCGCCAGAGAGAAGCTTCGATGTAGTCTCGAAGTGCACGGACTAGCTTCCCATCATTTTCTAAAAACTTCCTTTTCTCTTTAAGGTGACTGTCACCTTGAAAATATTGATATCATTTAACATGTATAGGTTTGAAAGCAGTTAACACAATATGGCCTCAAAATGCTAAGGCAGCTTTCCTATCCATGATAGAGCTGAGTCTGGGGACCAAATTGTTTTACTCATATGGAAGCAAATGATGTTCACTCCAAGGACTAAAAGTCACAGGATCAAAGGCTGGAAACAGTATAGCCTGAAAACGCTGGTGAATCTGGAGAGCAGCACTTCAACTATTGGAACGTTGTGTCTCCAGATTCAAGGAGAGAGTTTTACCTACATGTCTATGGGAGGTTTTTCCTTCCTTCCATTGTTTGGTTTCCATTTGTCCACCTGTAGAGAGTTCTCAACAAGCACTGAAATTGTTCTTGCTGTGAGATGCATTGTGTCACTCAAATAAGATATGTGGGAATCCTAACCCCCAGCCTCTCAGATTGTGACCTTACTGGGATACAGGGTCCTTGTAGAAATAATCATTTAAAATGAAGTTGTTAAGTTGGGCCCTTATCCAATATGACTGGTGTCCTTACAACAAAGGGGAAGGTTGAACACAGACAGACAGGCGAAGAGGGAAGAAGGCCAGGTGAAGGCCAAAGATTAGAGTGATGCCTCTACCAGCTGAGGAACGCCAAGGACTGTCAGCAAACCAGAGGCGACAGAGAGACGGGGGGAGTCTACCCCACAGGGTTCAGAGGATGCGCAGTCCTACTGAGGCCTTGATTGCAGACTTCTAGTCCCCAGAACTCTGAGACAATAAATTTCTGTTTTTCTAAGTCCCTCAGTTTGTGGTAATTTGTCATGGCAGGTCTAGAGAACTAATGCAGTTCTAGTGATAGATTAATTTCAAAAGATGATGAAAAATGATATACTGTCCAAGGCACTGCCCAGTATCCAACTCTTCTAATTTGTTTAAATAAATAAGTTATTTATTTGGCTGCATTGGGTCTTGGTTGTGGCATGCAGGATCTTTAGTTGTGGCAGGTAGGATCTAGTTCCCTGACCAGGGATAGAACCCAAGCCCCCTGCATTGAGAGTGTGGAGTCTTAGCCACTGGACCACCAGGGAAGTCTGTATTCAATTCTTCCCTGGGTAAGTCACTTCTTACTATATAATAAATTGGGTGTGCAAGAGATGATCTCCACCCTCCAGACCAATGGGCAACATTTCCAGTTGTTGTGTTAACAACGTTTTAATTATGGCCACAGTTCTATACCATAGAAGCTGTGCTGAGTCGCTCAGTCCTGTCTGACTCTTTGGGGCCCCATGGACTGTAGCCTGCCAGGCTTCTCTTTCCATGGGGATTCTCCTTCCATGGGGATTCTCCAGGCAAGAATGCAGAGTGTTTTGCCATGCCCTCCTCCAGGGGATCTTTCCAACCCAGGGACTGAACCCAGATCTCCCACAATGCAGACAGATTATTCACCAACTGAACCACCAGGGAAGCCCAACTACCATCTAAAAAAAGTAAGGCTTTTTACTTAGTTTCTCAGGGATCCTCATTTGAAAACACATGCTTTTGGTTCCTTAAAAGACAACAGGGAGAAAGGTGAATGGTATAATGTAATCTATCACCACTATGGAGAAAGTATTTTAATGTATTTCTTCCCAGTATCCATCCATCACAAGCAATTTTTTTAACGCACAGTAAATCAAATTCAAATAATGTTGAAGAAAAGAAATAACAAAAAGGGGAAATGAATGAAATAGAAAATATAAAAGAAAAAAATCCACAATGTCAAAAGTTAGTTCACATTTAAATGTGACAGATACTGAGAAAAAGAGAGATAAGACACAAACTGTGAATACTGGAAATAGAATAGGGACATTACTGTAGATTAAACAGATGCTAAAATCTGATAAGATATTATAGATAACGTTATGCCAACAAATTGACAATTTAGACAAAATGTATACATTCAAAGAAAAACACAATTCAATAAATTGACAGAGAGATAAATTTAAAATTTTAAACATCTATCTATTAAGCAAATTGAATCTGCAGTTTAAAACTCTCTCGCAAGGAAAACACCAGGGCTCTATGGTCTTGATAGTAAATTCAGGAGTAATACCAGTCTTAACAAAACTGTCCATAGAATTTAAGGGCAGAAGTCATCTTCAACTTGTTTTATGAGGCCAGCATAACCTAACAATGACATTACAAGAAAGGAAAACTACAAGACGATATTTCTCATGAGCATCAATGCTAAAACCCTAAACAACATGCTAGCCAAGACCTCTACAGAAAACCATAAAGCACTTTTATAAAAATTAAAGTGGTCCCAAATAAATGGATAAACCATATTTACCAATTAGAAAACTTGCTATTATAAAAATAGAAATTCTAGGGCCTTCTCTGGTGGGCCACTGGTTTGGACTCCTTGCTTTCACTGCTGAGGATAGGAGTTCGATTCTGATTCCTGGTCCAGAAACTAAGACCCACAAGCTTCATGGTGTGGCCACAAAGAAAAAAGAATTTCTCACACAAATAGATATACAGATTCAATGAAATACCAATCAAAATCCCAGAAGGTTTACTTCTGTGAAAATCGACTCTAAAGTTTAGAGAAAAAAAGGAATAGCCAGGACAACCTTGAAGAAGAAAGTTGTAGGATTTTCCTCCTAAATGCCAAGACTTAATACAAAGCTGGAATAGTTAAGACAGTGTGCCATTGGCACAAGGATGGATAAATAATTTGACTGATGGAAGTAGATAGAGATAGCAAATAAACACAAGAAAAGATGCTCAACATCACTCATTATTAGAGAAATGCAAATCAAAAGTATAATTACGTATCACCTCACACTGGTCAGAACAGTCATCAACAAAAAACTGTACAATAAATGCTGGAGAGGGTATGGAGAAAAGGAGACCCTCTTGCACCGTTGGTGGGAATGTACAATTGATACAGCCACTGTGGAAGACAGTAATTAGATTCCTTAAAAGACTAGGGATAAAACTACCATAAGACCCAGCAATCCCACTACTGGGCATGTATCCTGAGGAAACCGTAATTGAAAGACACATGTACCCCAATGTTCATTGACTGCAGCACTATTTATAATAGCTAGTGTAGTCCATGGGGTTGCAAAGAGTCAGACACAACTGAGCGACTTCCCTTTCACTTTTCACTTTCATGCATTGGAGAAGGAAATGACAACCCACTCCAGTGTTCTTGCCTGGAGAATCCCAGGGACGGCGGAGCCTGGTGGGCTGCTGTCTGTGGGGTCGCACAGAGTCGGATACGACCGAAGTGACCTAGCAGCAGCAGCAGTACATGAAAGCAACCTAGATGTCTATCAACAGATGAATGGGTAAAGGAGCTGTGGTACGTATGCACAGTGGCTTACTACTCAGTCATAAAAAGGAACACGTTTGACTCAGTTCTAATGAGGTGGCTGAACCTAAAGCCTATTACACGGGAAGTCAGTCAGAAAGAGGAAGTAAACAGAGAATCTAGAAATAGATAAATAAATACTTGATTTATGACAAAGGTGGCACTGCAGTACAATGCAGGAAATTACAGATTTTTCAATTAACTGAGTCAGTTGGATATCCATATGGGAAAACCATACTATGATTTCTGCCTCACGCCATATTAAAAAAAGCAAGTCTAGACTATTTCGGATTTAAATATGAAAGGCAAAACAGTAATGCTTCTAGATGAGAGAAAATCTTCATAAACTGAGGAAGCGGATTTCTCAACTGGACACAAAAACACACTGACCATAAAGATTAAAAAAAAAAAAACATACTGGACTTCAGTAAAATTAAGAATTGTGTCCATCAAAAAGTAACATTGAAAGTGAAAAGGCAAGACTCAGAATGAGATAAATATCCATCCAAAAATAACGCTGAAAGCAAAAAGGCAAGACACCAAATAGGTTAAATGCACATGTGTACATTTAGGATGCCGAGGATATATAACTCCAAATATATAAACAATTCCTAAAATCAATAGGAAAAAATGAGCAAAGGACTTGAATATACACTTCACAAAAGACAAAAGTCAAAATGGCCAATAGACATATAAAGAGTTTTTCAATGTCAGTAGTCAGCAGGGGAAATAAAACCACAGTGAGATAGCACTACTCATCCACGGAAATGGGCAACATGAAAAAGGGCGATGTTACCAAGTGAGGATGTTGGGGATGTTGACAAACGTTTATCCACTGTGGGCTGGGAATATAAATTAGCACAGCAACCTGAGTAAACTGCTTGGTGCTATCTATATGCATATCAGGGAAATACATACCCTGAAAGTGAAAGTTGCTCAGTTGTGTCTGACTCTCTGTGACCCTACACAGTCCATGGAATTCTCCAGGCCATAATACTGCAGTGGGTAGCCTTTCCCATCTCCAGAGGATCTTCCCAACCCAGGGATCGAACTCAGATCTCCTGCATTACAGGCAGATTCTTTACCAGCTGAGCTACAAAGGATGCCCAAGAATACTGGAGTGGGTAGCCTATCCCATCTCCAGAGGATCTTCCCGACCCAGGAATCAAACCAAGGTCTCCTGCATTGCAGACAGATTCTTTACCAACTGAGTTATCTGCTGATGCTAAGTTGCTTCAGTCGTGTCCGACTCTGTGTGACCCCATAGATGGCAACCCACCAGACTCCCACATCCCTGGGATTCTCCAGGCAGGAACACTGGAATGGGTTGCCATTTCATTCTCCAATGCATGAAGGTAAAAAGAGAAAGTGAAGTCGCTCAGTCGTGTCTGACTCATAGCGACTCCATGGACTGTAGCCTACCAGGCTCCTCCGTCCGTGGGATTTTCCAGGTAAGAGTACTGGAGTGGGATGCCATTGCCTTCTCCGCAACTGAGTTATCAGGGAAGCCCTAAATGCTGGAGTGGGTTGCCATTTACTTCTTCCAGGGGACCTTCCCAACCCAGGGATCAAACCTGGGTCTCCTGCATTGCAGGCATATTCTTTACCACTGAGCCACCAGGGAAGCCCTATACATATTTTATGGCCTAGAGCTCTTACTCCTAGGTGTACGTCCAACTATAATATATACCAGCAGTTGCCAAACAAATATACAAGAATATTTGAGAGTAGTGCCATTCCTAATAGTCCCCAAAATAAAACAACTTCATGTCCATCAAAATAAAATGGATAAACTGGAACACAACACAGCATTAAGAATAAACCAAATATTGTTACACACACTAACACAGACAAACCTCATAAACATATATTGTACAAAAGAAGCTAGATATTGAGTTGGCCAAAATGTTCATATGGATTTTTCCATAAGATGTTACAAAAAGTCCAAACGAACTTTTTGGCCAAAACAACACGAAAGGGAAGATACTCTACATAAATAAACTTTACATGAAGTTTATTATATAGAGTTGAAGACTGGAAAAACGAATCACAGGTGATAGAAGGAAGGGGGCAAGGAGTGAGAGGAAGAGAATCTGAACAGACTAATAGGGGAGCTGGTGATGAAATGTCCTTGATTTGAATGAAGGTTATGTTATGAAAATTAATCAAGCTATTTATTGATTGAAAGTTGAAAGTGAAGTCGCACAGGCATGTCCGACTCTTTGCGACCCCATGGACTGTAGCCTACCAGGCTTCTCTGTCCATGGGATTTTCCAGGCAAAGAGGACTGGAGTGGATTGCCATTTCCTTCTCCAATATATTGATTATTATTTTGCACAAACATAAAGGTTTGTGCACTTATCTGTTTGTATAATTTAATACCAATTCTCCTTGAAAAATGCATCTCACTGATAGTGGATCTTACAATACCACTGGACTTTAAAATCTGGTGAATTCTTAGATTTAAGGGTCAAGAGAGGATGACTGACTCACCCTTGACAGGGAGGTGGCAAGAAATGGGGCTGGAAGGATAAACTCTGGCAACACTGTGGTGGTCTCTCAGCGCAATGTCAGGGATTTGAGAATTTATTCAATGAACCCTAGAGGGTGAGATGGGACTCAGGGAGTCAATATGACCAGATTCATGTTTACAGAAAAAAATTTTATAGCAATATCCGAAATAAATTGAAAATGGAGAAGGGAGACAAGACCCAGACGGACTAGGTAAGGCACTGTCAAAATAATGAGGAAAGAAATGAAAGCCTGAGATGGCAAAGAAGTACAAAGTGTATGTTTTCACCCTGCCCACCCATGTCTGCCCTTGATCTGGATCTACCCAGTAAACAAGTACAGATGCTGAAAACACTGGTTATGCCTGGAAAGTTGCCGTCTCTTTAGCCCAGGAGCATCTTCATGTTGATGGCTAGCAGCAGAGAGGCCGGCCCCCAGAGCAGCTGCTGTCAGACCGTTTTTATTCTGATGAGTTCTTGGGTGCTAGTTCTTGTCATGCTTCACATCTCAAGGTACATTCAAGCGTGGCATTTCCTGGGAGGTTAAAAGAGAAAGTCATGTAATCTGTTGAAAAATCACAGGACAGAAACTGCAAAAAGCAAAGATCTGAGGACTACAAAGGTGGATTGACATTTTTTGACACTAACTTCTTGGGTAATACAGTCTGAAGTTTCAGGTAGACTGGAAAGGTTTTCTGGTCTCTTTGATGGATCTTTGTGCATAAATACCTTGTTCATGAATGGAAGGGGGATTTCAGATGTCCACAGGGCTGGAAGAATTCTTGTTATATATAAAACCATAAACAAATTACAGCATTCCCTATCCTTTTTCCCTGTTTCCCGATAGATGGATGATAGATAGGTAGGTAGGTAGATACAGAGGTAGGCAGGGATCTTAAGGAATTTGTTCTCATGATTATGGAGAGTTTGGCATATCCAAAATCTGCAGGGTGAGTTAGACACCCAGGAAGATAACCAAGACAACTGAACACCTGCTTTCCTTCTGGGAGTTTGGATATATGGTGCCATCCAGGCAGAGACTGCCTCTGTGAGCAGCTCCCAATAAAACCTCGGGCGTGGAGTCTCTAACGAGCTCCCTGGTGGACAACATTTTGCAAGTGTCATCACTACTTGTTGTTGGGGAAATAAGCACATCCTATGCAAGTCCACTGGGAGAGGATCCTTGGAAGATTGCATCTGGTCCCCCAGACTTTTATCACATATTTCTTTTCCCTTTGCTGATTGTGCTCTGCATCTTTTTCTGTAATAAATCACAGTTGTGATCACGACTAGATATTGACTTCTGTGAGTCTTCCTAGGGAATCATCAAACCTGGTGGCGATCTTGAGAACCCCCAACCCATCTTATTGGGTAGTACAGCAACCCATCTTATTCTTTTTCCCCCTTGAACTACACCGAAACATGTAACGAGAGTAAATCACATATTGTATTAAAAGAACATTATAATGGGTAACATAAAAACAGCTCAAGAGGAACCAGTGATTATATAGTATTTGGGGAATAAAAAGTACGAAAAAATACAAAGTAATGATAATAAGACAAATTATACTTTTCCATTAATTCCAAAGGACATTTCCACTGATTTTCACAGAAAACAAACTTAATTATGTATGTCCAGCAAGAACTATTGTAAGTCTTTTAAATAGACCCAGAATATTTTTAGTGAGGATAAGTACAGAGATCCATTAACCAAAGAGAAAAATGTTTAGGGACAAGTGAATGAAATTTCAAGCCTAATAGGTTTTGAAATCAATTTATTAGAACTATAAGGAAATCTTTCATGTATAATGATCTCTGGGTTTTGCTTAATAGTCACACTAATTAACTTCTCAAATTCAATAAAAGTGTAGGAAATTTACTTATGTTCAGTTCTTGACAAATAAATCATGGTAATTACATATTCACATGGCCAATGATAATTCCTCTAATTCAGTCTAATAAGCAAGAGTCCTTTTGGATAATTACTCCTTTAAAAAAAAAGAAAAAATCACATGTATAAAATGATTCCTACTGATTAGGAGTTTTGAGGCTTTGTTATGATGTATGAACAAGAGTTTCCAAAATCTTCAAGTCAATAGTAACATCCTTTCAGGTCCAGCTTTAGTAAGATGTGTATTCACCGGACATCATAACACATCCAGATGTGATCTCTGGGGGAAGGGCGGGGGTTGAGGTGTTGAGTGACACAGAACTGGGATTTTTCAGTTTCAGGTCTGCCTCGACTTCCACTGTTGCTTCATGGGGAACAAGGTAATATATCAAAATCCCAGGAAAACCATAGATGATGAATATCAAAAGCCTGTTGCCAAGTTGCTGCTAAGTCGCTTCAGTCGTGTCCGACTCTGTGCGACCCCGTAGACAGCAGCCCACCAGGCTCCTCTGTCCCTGGGATTCTCCAGGAAAGAACACTGGAGTGGGTTGCCACTTCCTTCTCCAATGCATTAAAGTGAAAAGTGAAAGTGAAGTCGCTCAGTCATGCCCGACTCTTAGCGACCCCATGGACTGCAGCCTGCCAGGCTCCTTCGTCCATGGGATTTTCCAGGCAAGAGTACTGGAGTGGGTTGCCATTGCCTTCTCCATATCAAAGCCTAAGAAGATATTAAAATCTAAGAAGTAAACCATACACCAAGCAGATTTTTCCCATCTTTTATACCACAAATAAGACTGGGATTCCATCACTTAACATATGTAATCTAAAACAGTGATTTTCAAAGTATTATTCTCAGATCATCATCACCCGGGAACTTGTTAAGAATAAAAATTATTCAGCAGCAAAGACAAACCAATTGAAAAATGGGCAAAAGACTTGAATGGGCATTTCTTTTTTTAAAATTTTATTTATTTTACTTTACAATGTTGCATTGGTTTTGCCATACATTGACTTGAATCCGCCATGAGTGTACATGTGTTCCCCATCCTGAACCCCCTTCCCACCTCCCTCCTGGCATTTCTGATAGATGGATAGATAGATAGATAGAGGTAAACAGTACATGTGTGCAAATGGTTAATAGGCACATGAAAAGGTACTCAGTATCACTAGCTGTAGTGTAAGTGCTTGACTTTCAATTCCTGAGGCATTTATTTCAAAAGATATCCATTATGAATAAACACATTGCCAGTTCTATGACACAGTTATTAATACTAACAAACCAACCAGATAAGGGGCCAGACTGTCCCACCCATGGAGATCCCCTTTTGGAAAGCCCAAGGTAATCAAGATAATTGATTGAGTTATCCCTTTGAATGACCCTACTTTCCCCTTCTTGTGCTATGATTCCTGCTCTTACGCTTTCAATTAGCCAATAAATAGTGAATCCAAGAAACTCTATAGACACCTCACTCTCAGACCCTAATAAAGGCAGAGCCCAAGCTCTAAGCTCTCTTTTTTCTCCCATGACCTCACTGTGGCCCTTGGTTGTGCAATATATCCTCCAGGACTTGTGAGTTAAAAGCATCTTCCTCAAAGTCCCCTGATGGTTTTTGCTGAAATATGTCCTGCGATCATAACAACCACAAGAACTGGTCCAGTTGTAAGTAGGGACTCCCAGTGGGAAAATGTCTATGGAGATAGCTAGGATTAACATGTGCCCAGTGAGTTCAGCAGGCATTCTAATGGAGAGCACTACCCCCAGAAGGCTTGGGACTTATGGAACATTAATCATCAGGGGAATGCAAATCAAAGTCACGGCAAAATACCACTTTCAACCCATTAGGATGAAAATGTAAAATATTTTTTTAAAAAACAGAAAATAGCAAAATTTTGTGAGGATATGGTAAAACTACAACCCTTGAGCACTGCTGCTGGGAATATAAAATGGTGGGGCCACTCTGGAAAATTATATGGAAAAGCTAAACAGAATTATCAAATGACCTAGCAATTCTACTTCTAGGTATATATCCAAAGAAATTGAAAGCAGGAACTCAAACAGATACTTGTACATTGATCTTCATAGCAGCATTATCCACAGTAGCCAAAAGGTGGGAATGACCTAAATGTCCATTGACAGATGAATGAATAAATAAATGTAGTTTATACTGAAAACAGAATATTACTTAACTTTAAAAAAGGGATTAAATGCTGATTCATGCATGTTCACACAACATGCATGAACCTTGATCTTATTATGCTAAGCCAGACATGAAAGGACAAAGACCAATTCCACTTATATAATAAGGTGCAAAGCCACAGCTGGAGACATCCAAGACAAACAGACTAGGCCTTCTCAACCTCAAAGGACAGTGAAGTCTAATCTTAACAACATTTCTGAGTTCTCACCCTCTCAGTAGGCAGCAGCAGGCAGGAAGAACTGATTCATTAACAGTCGTAAGCAACCCTGGGAGTTCTAGAGAGTATTTGGAGAGGAGAAACCTAGGAAGAGTTGGACTTCTTGATTACCCGGAAAGTGAAAGGGTATAAATTTGGGTATAAATATGTGATCATATTTTATCGTTGCAGATCAGTAAGGCCCAGATTCTTGTGTTACAAAAGGGAAATAATAATGAGATGTGATTCTCAGCAAGGTTTTTTTTCAACTATCTTCTTACACACCTCCTTCCCATGGTACTTGTCTGCAATAAATCATAGTGGGAAAGAGTTTCAGCAGCCTATTCAGTAATATCTAAATATCCCTGGCAATGGAGAAACTAGGCATTCAAGAAAAGTAAAATAAGAAATCAAATAGGAAGAACAGAGACTTTCAAGTCAGACGGAGGATGGTAGTTTCTCCAGGGGTTCCCTGGGGGCTCCATTTCTTAGTCATACTTTGAGAAGCATTGTAGCCTGTACTGGATTAATGGATGATGTTGTCATTCCTGTTATATGATAGCAGTAGACCTGTGAATGGGGCTTCCCTAGTGGCTCACTGGTAAAGAATCTGCCTGCGATGCAGGAGATTGGGGTTCGATCCCTGGGTTGGGAAGATCCCCTAGAGAAGGGAATGGCAACCCACTCCAGTATTCAAGCCTGCAGAATCCCATGAACAGAGAAGCCTGCAGTCCATGGGGTCGCAAAGAACCAGACATGACTGAAGCAACTGAACAAGAGCAACAGCAGACCTGTGAAAGAAGTGCGTTTAGTAAACTCTTATCTACTGCTTAGTTACATCTGCTTCATTTTTTTGTTTTTCAGTTTTTTAATTGGAGGATAATTGCTTTACAATGTTGTGGGGTGTTTTTTTTTTTAAAAGATTTTAAAAATATGAACCATTTTTTAAAAGCCTTCATTGCATTTGTTACAGTGGTGTTTCTGCTTTATATTTTGTGGGTTTTTTTTTTTTTTTTTTTTTTGGCTGCAAGGCATAGGGATCTTAGCTTCCAGATCCTAAATGGGGACGAACCTGCAACCTCTGCACTGTAAGTCAAAGTCTTAACCAGTAGACTGCCAGGGTAGTCCCAACTTACATCTGCTTTGATTTCACAAGACCCCATAAGCACCCTGAGTATTCTCAATAGGGACCAAGAGCCACTGGATTCTCTATTTTAATCCATTGTCTCTGTCACTTTGGAGCACCTCCTCCTCCACTAATAATAACCACTCTTGGTAGCAGACCTCTTTGGGTATCCTCTACTTCTCCAAGTCTGAATAGTGATGATTATGTATTTCCAATCTTAATCAAGGCTTAAGATATTAAGTCAGCCCAATCAATAGAAGCTTTGTATAATCCAAGTTGAGCACCTCTTATTTTGCTTGAGAAAAGCCGTAAGGATGCTCTCGCTTCTTAGAAAGGGCTGGCTGAAGTCTAAAGATTTTCAGTAAGTTCAAATTGCCAGAGATATTTGTTTCTCGGAGGGTTTGAAAGAAAAACGATGAAAAGAATTTGAGAGTACTGTAAAGGAAAGAATTATAAAGGTGATTACCCACATTAGTCACATTTTATCAATTTTCTTTCCTGCTTTTTTTCCTAAAAAACTAGAAAAGGGATCCAATAAAAACACAGAAATCTGTGAGATTTTCAGGGTCGTACAAAATAACAGAACTACTATTTAATGAAGGTGTGATTCCATGAAGCTTTCAACACAGTATAGTCGTACGTATTTGCAGCCCTCTGCATGTGAGGACCCATATGCAGGGGTGATAATGGTATTAATCTGCTCTTGGGATGTAAATAAAAAATGGCAGTGCTGTAACTGCCAGCACCTGTTCAAATGTTCTGTCCAAGTTAGGGGCTGAGATGACACTCCATAAAGATACGGATCACTGGTGTTCATAAGAACTTCTCGGGTGCCCTTGGGTTGGCATGGAGCTCATCAAGGGAGATGGTGGTGTGAATCTGGGCACTCTGCTCACAGAGTGGAAACAGCGATGCTGCATTCGATCTGCCTCTAGAAGCACGGGAGGCCTGGGAGCCCAGGAGGCAGCTCCTTCCACGATTTTAATGCCATTAATACCACTCACCATTTAAAACGAGATCTTGGTAATCAATAATGGTGCTTCATGAATACACACCACACCTAACCGGCTGATTGCTGTTTGCTGGAGATCTGTGAGATTTTTGGTGGTGTACAAAGTAACAGAACTACTATTACTGAAGGTATGAGTCCATGAAGCTTTAAACATAGTAGAGTCGTACGCATGTGCAACCCTCTGCAAGTGAGGAGTTCATTTAGTAAAGTCTTATCTTCTGCTTACTTACCTCTGCAACTTTTTTAAATTTTTAAATTGGACGATAATAGCTTTACGACCTTGTGGGGGTTTTTTTTTAAGATTTTTCAGCGACAGTCAAAGTATGTAATAATCTATATGGTCCAGCCACCACCCTGTCAGATGTCAACCTGACAGATGTCAGTCAACAACAATCATTGCAGCCCTACTACTGCTTTTTTTTTTTTTTAATTATTTTATGTTGGAGTACAGATGATTAACGATGTGTGTTGTGTTAGTTTTAGGTATATGGCAAAGTAATTTAGGTATAGATGTATCTATGCTTTTTCAAATTCTTTTCCTATTTAGGTTATTATAGAATATTGAGCAGAGTGCCCCATGCAGTACGTCCTTGTTGGTTATCTATTTTAAATACAGCAGTGTGTACATGTCAATTCCAGACTCCCAGTCTATCTCTCCCTTCAACCATTCCCCCCTGGTAGCCACAAGTTTGTTCTCTAAGTCTGTGAGTCTGTTTCTGTTTTTTAAGTAAGTTCATTAGTATCATTTCTATTTAGATTTCACATACAAGGGATGTGATACAATATTTCTCTCTGTCTGACTTACCTCACTCAATAGGACACTCTCTAGGTCCACCCACATTGCTGCAAATGGCATTATTTCATTCTTTTTCATGGCTGAGTAATATTCTATTGTATACATATAAAACATCTCACAACATCTTCTTTATGCAATCCTCTGTCAATGGACAATTAGGTGCTTCTCTGTCCTGGCTGTTGTAAAAAGCACTGCAATGAACATTAGGGTGCATGTATCCTTTAGAACCATGTTTTCTTTGGATATATGCCCAGGAGTGGGATTGCTGGATCATATGGTAGCTCTATTTTTAGTTCTTTATGGAACCTCCATATTGTTCTCCCATAGTGGCTGCACCAATTTACTTTCCCACTAACAGCGTAGCCCTACTACTGCTTTTCAGCTGAACAGCAGTCCTGCTTATGTTGGAGTCTTTAGAATCTGGGTACATTGTAAGAGATCTGCCATAGATTGGTTACCAACTCCAGAACCCAAACGAGAAGACCAGATCTTCTTGAGATCTTTGATCCTAAGCATGAGAGGATACATGGAGATAGATGCAGAACAGTCAAATAAGGGACAAAAGAAAGGAGTGTAAATATTTATCTTTAAGGTCCCTATGGAATTCTGATTTTTTGCAAGGACAGAATCTCTTTAAAGAGAAGCCCTACTGTAGCAACAGTAATTCTGATCTTAAATACTTAGCGCATATTTCAGCAGAACAGTTTGAAAGAAGAGATCAAATTCTACCGCTAGAGAAAGAATGCTGCTGGCTTTAACCATAGGGCATGGTTGTACCAAATTTCCTAACAGATTTGGTATACTGAATAGTACTCATCTCCATTTTACAGTAGCAGCCCAATTTCCCTTTGGTAATCAGGATCAATCATCCCAACCAGTATAGTAACTCCCTTATTTATATATTAATTCAGGGGCAAAAGGAGCCCAAAGCACTCAGGTACTAGCCTTAACTTCCAGTTCAATGAAATTATTAGTGTGTTTCCTGGTGGAAGTATTCCTTGCTTTGGAACTAGGACTCCTAGGCTCAGATGGTAAAGCATCTGTCTACAATGCGGGAGACCCGGGTTTGATCTCTGGGTTGGGAAGATCCCCTGGAGAAGGAAATGGCAATCCACTCCAGGACTATTGCCTGGAAAATCCCATGGTCAGAGGAGCCTGGTAGTCTACAGCCCATGGGGTCGCAAAGAGTCGGACACGACTGAGCAACTTCACTTTACTTCAGACTAGCAGAGCATAAGGTCACAGGGACAGGAAGTAAACATTTTGCTGGTGGGTCACTAAGTGTAACAGTGAATGATGACACCTCAATTTCCAGCCTTTGATTCCTGGACTCATGAATCCTGACTATGGGAGAAACAGCACCATGGGGCTTTACTGGTGGTTCAGACGGTAAAGAAACCACCTGCAATGCAAGAGACCCAGGTTTGATTCGTGGGTTGGGAAGATCCCCTGGAGAAGAAAATGAGTACCCATTCCAGTATTCTTGCCTGGGAAATTACATGGGCAGAGGAGCCTGGTGAGTTACAGTTCACAGGGTCACGATTAACACACACATCCTCCCAGAGAATATTGCCCAAACCCTGCAAGTACTGCCACCTAACTTGTGCTGTATATCTGACCCTGTTCAAAAGACTGTTTTACAAGCTACCTGCTTTAGAGCAATGGAGAACATGGTAAGACTTGTGAATTCCATGAGCGTGGTCCTATTGCCATACTTTATTTGGTGTGAAACGAGTTCCTTGATCAGAAGCAATGCCTATTACAATGCTGATACTATGACAGTGGGCGAGGCATTCTGTAAGACACAGATGGTAATTTTGGCAGAAGCGTTGCAAGCCAGAAAGGCAAATTCATGTCTAGAGTATCTGTTCCAGTAGAAGCAAAACACTGCCCATTTTGTGATGGAAGTGGAACAGTGTGATCAACCTGCCACCATGTACCTGGCTAATCATCCCAGACTGCTGCCATATTGGGAACTTGGTTTTAAAGTTTGCTTTGGAGAAGGACTGGAAAAGGTCAGTTTTCATTCCAATCCCAAAAAAAGGCGATGCCAAAGAATGCTCAAACTAATGCACAATTGCACTCATCTCACACGCTAGTAAAGTAATGCTCAAAATTCTCCAAGCCAGGCTTCAGCAATACGTGAACTGTGAACTTCCAGATGTTCAAGCTGGTTTTAGAAAAGGCAGAGGAACCAAAGATCAAATTGCCAACATCTGCTGGATCATCGAAAAAGCAAGAGACTTCCACAAAAACATCTATTTCTGCTTTATTGACTATGCCAAAGCCTTTGACTGTGTGGATCACAATAAACTGTGGAAAATTCTGAAAGAGATGGGAATACCAGACCACCTGACCTGCCTCTTGAGAAATCTATATGCAAGTCAGGAAGCAACAATTAGAACTGGACATGGAACAACAGACTGGTTCCAAATAGGAAAAGGAGTACGTCAAGGCTGTATATTGTCACCCTGCTTGTTTAACTTCTATGCAGAGTACATCATGAGAAACGCTGGACTGGAAGAAGCACAAGCTGGAATCAAGATGGCAGGGAGAAATATCAATAACCTCAGATATGCAGATGACACCACCCTTAGGGCAGAAAGTGAAGAGGAACTAAAAAGCCTCTTGATGAAAGTGAAAGAGGAGAGTAAAAAGGTTGGCTTGAAGCTCAACATTCAGAAAACGAAGATCATGGCATCTGGTCTCATCACTTCATGGGAAATAGATGGGGAAACAGTGGAAACAGTGTCAGACTTTATTTTGGGGGGCTCCAAAATCACTGCAGATGGTGATTTAGCCATGAAATTAAAAGAGGCTTACTTCTTGGAAAGAAAGTTATGACCAACCTAGATAGCATATTGAAAAGCAGAGACATTACTTTGCCAACAAAGGTCCATCTAGTCAAGGCTATGGTTTTTCCTGTGGTCATGTATAGATGTGAGAGTTGGACTGTGAAGAAAGCTGAGTGCCAAAGAATCGATGCTTTTGAATTGTGGTGTTGGAGAAGACTCTTGAGAGTCCCTTGGACTGCAAGGAGATCCAACCAGTCCATCCTAAAGGAGATCAGCCCTGGGATTTCTTTGGAAGGACTGATGCTAAAGCTGAAACTCCAGTACTTTGGCCACCTCATGCGAAGAATTGACTCATTGGAAGAGACTCTGATACTGGGAGGGACTGGAGGCAGGAGGAGAAGGGGATGACAGAGGATGAAATGGCTGGATGGTATCAACGACTTGATGGATGTGAGTTTGAGTGAACTCTGGGAGTTGGTGATGGACAGGGAGGCCTGGCGTGCTGCGATTCATGGGGTCACAAAGAGTCGAACACAACTGAGCGAATGAACTGAACTTGGAGAAGGAAATGGCAACCCACTCCAGTCCTCTTGCCTGGAAAATCCCATGGACAGAGGAACCTGGTAGGCTACAGTCCATGGGGTCGCAAAGTGTCGGACATGACTGAGAAACTTCACTTTCACTTTTCACTTTGACAGATTAGACACTCAGCAGTGACTGCAGCCAGATCAGCATTGGTGAGTGGAAGTCTATGCTGCTGAACACAGGCTAAACCTCCATCCGTACCACCAGGACCACTTGGTTCCTGGGTCCATAGGATGATGGCAAGAAGGGCTGGGGAAAGGCTGACTGGAACCCACAGGACATGTCATCTCATCCTCTTGATTATTAAAACCCTACTAGTTAGTGAGTATTAACATGGGATAAAAGTATCTTCATGGTTTTTTTTTTTTTTACCCAATTACAGAGGTTTATCTATATGTTACTTCTCAAGACTTCTTTGTTACTAATTATTCAGTCACATTCCTTTTAAGTCCCTACCTGTCCAGCTAAACTGCCAGCCACAGTTCCTGATTGGTATGTAGTTGCACATCTGGCCCTTTCTCTTTGCAAGCACAAGGAACAAGAAGGTGCACCCCTCCAAGTTTCCCTTTGTGGGAGGATTTCCCTTTACCACTAAGAAAAGGGCTGCAGAGCTCCTGTGTATTGTGGTGCCTGAATCCTGTGCAGAACCGTCTGTGACTCAGGCACACATTCTGTCTTCATTAGTCAACTGGCTTTAGGGAACTCCCCAGGAGGCCATAAATGTAGGCTGGAGAAAACAATGTTAAGAGTGGAAGTGGGAGCCAAGGGCACTTGGGCCATTTCCTCGTGTAACTAACTTGTTTCCTCAGGGCCTGCTCAAGCCTGATTTCTATGCTGCTGCCGCTGCTTAGCCCCTTCAGTCATGTCCAACTCTGTGGACTGGAGCCCCCCAGGCACCACTGTCCACAGAATTCTCCAGGCAAGAGTACTGGAGTTGTCATACCCTCCTCCAGAGGATCTTTCCAACCCAGGGATCAAACCTGTGTCTCCTACATTTCAGGCAGATTTCTTTTTTAAAAAAATTGATTTATTTTAATTGGAGGCTAATAACTTTACAATATTGTGGTGTTTTTTGCCATACATTGACATGAATCAGCCATGGCTGTACATATGTCCTCCATCCTGAACCCCGCTCCCACCTCCCTCCCTATCCCATCCCTCTGGGTTGTCCCAATTCACTAGCTTTGAGTTCCCTGTTTCATGCATCGAACTTGGACTGGTCATCTCTTTTGCATATGGTAGTATGCATGTTTCAATACTATTCTCTCAAATCATCCCACCCTCGCCTTCTCCCACAGAGTCCAAAAGTCTGTTTTTCATGTCTGTGTCTCTTCTGCTGTCTCGCATATAGGGTCATCATTACCATCTCTCTAAATTCCATATATATGTGTTAATATACTGTATTGGTGTTTTTCTTTCTGACTTACTTCACTCTGTATAATAGGCTCCAGTTTCATCCACCTCGTTAGAACTGACTCAAATGGGTTCTTTTTAATAGCTGAGTAATATTCCATTGTGTATATGTACCACAGCTTTTTTTATCTATTCATCTGCTGAGGGGCATCTAGGTTGTTTCCATGTCCTAGCTATTGAAAAAAATGTGCTGTGATGAACATTGGGGTACACATGTCTCTTTCAATTCTGGTTTCTTCAGTGGGTCAATGCCCAGGAATGCAGTGGGATTTGTATGGGTCGTATGGCAGTTCTATTTCCAGTTTTTTAAGGAACCTCCACACTGTTCTCTATAGTGGCTGTACTAATTTGCATTCCCACCAACAGTGTAAGAAAGTTCCCTTTTCTCCACACCCTTTCCAGCATTTATTGTTTGTAGACGTTTTGATAGCAGCCATTCTGACAGATGTGAGATGGTACCTCACTGTGGTTTTGTTTGACCTTTCTCTGCTATGAGTGATGTTAAGCATCTTTTCAAGTGTTTGTTAGCATTTCTTCTTTGGAGAAATGTCTGTTTAGTTCTTTGATCCATTTTTTGATTGGGTCATTTATTTTTCTGGTATTGAGCTGCTTGTATGTTTTTAAGATTAATTCTTCATCAGTTGCTTTGTTTGCCATTATTTTTCCCCATTCTGAAGGCTGTCTTTTCACCTTACTAATAGTTTCCTTCATTGTGCAAAAGCTTTTATGTTTAATTAGGTCCCATTTGTTTATTTTTGCTGTTATTTCTATTACCCTGGGAGGTGGGTCATAGAGGATCTTGCTCTGATTTATGTCAGAGAGTGTGTTGTCAGGCAGATTCTTTACCACTGAGCCACCAGGAAGCCTCGGTCTCCTCTACACTGGCTCCTCTGGATGTTGGAGCATGCTGTGCATGCCCAACTTTATGGCTCCGTGGATCTGACAACATTCAGCTCATGAGCACAGCTCAGGTCTCATGGTCGGTTGGTGAGCCATACGTAAGCATTCCAGTCTCTCTAAGACACAGTAGCAAGCAAGTTTCTCAAAAGGGGAATAATCACCCCCAAAGGCTGGCAAAATTTGCTCCGAAATCCTAACGGTTTGTCTAGTGATTCACATAGAGGGGCTGCCAAAGGCTCCAAACAGCGTCCTCATCTGCCACTTCAAGCCCCATTCCATCTGCTGACTTGTGTGGGCCAAGTAGCAGAGCAGTTTGCACAGCATCCTGGCCTTGCTGCAGAGTCTCCTCTTGCTCTGGACCCAATTCCAAACCAGCAGCTTTAGAGGGTGGGGGTGAGGTAACCCAGTAAACAAGCTGGAGTCATACACTCTGAGGAAAAAGGGAAAGTTGCTCAGTCATGTCTGACTCTTGGCTACCCCATGGACTGCAGCCTGCCATGTTCCTCTGTCCATGGAATTCTCCAGGCCAGAATCCTGGAGTGACTAGCTGTTCCCTTCTCTAGGGGATCTTCCCAACCAAGGGATGGAACCCAGGTATCCTGTATTGCAGGCTTATTCTTTACTGTCTGAGCCACCAGGGAAGCCCAAGAATACTGGAGTGGATAGCCTATCCCTTCTCTAGGGGATATGTCTCCTCTAAAACCCAAAGAGACCCGCTAGGCTTCATGCCTCTTTTTTGACT
Source organism: Budorcas taxicolor (assembly GCF_023091745.1). NCBI lineage: Eukaryota > Metazoa > Chordata > Mammalia > Artiodactyla > Bovidae > Budorcas > Budorcas taxicolor. Next base: position 24,810,189 of record NC_068933.1, read on the forward strand.
GTAGCAGGGCCAGATGCAACAACTTATCCTTCACCTTAGGAGGGATGTCTTGACACGCCCTAGAAATTTCACTGAGGCCAAAGACCCCATCCTCAGACATGAAAATGTCTTACTAATAAGTCTACTGTCATTACAAACTCTTGCTTACTAGGTCCAATCAGAATTCTATCCTCCGGAATTCACTGGCGGTCCAGAGGTTAGGACTCTGCAATTTCACTGCTGAGGGCCCAGGTTCAATCCCTGGTTAAGGAACTAAGACCCCACAAACTGCATGGCACAGCCAAAAATTTTAAAAGATAATATCCTCAATGTGATGGGCCAGTGTGGTATCTTATGGAAAAGAAATCTATATTTCTGTGGACTAATCACAGGAGTCTAGGAAGCTGACATGCTCCTGATTCAGGACAGTGTGAAGCACAAGCTGGAATCAAGATAGCCGGGAGAAATATCAATAACCTCAGATATGCAAATGACACCACCCTTATGGCAGAAAGTGAAGAGGAACTAAAAAGCCTCTTGATGAAAGTGAAAGAGGAGAGTAAAAAAGTTGGCTTAAAGCTCAACATTCAGAAAACGAAGATCATGGCCTCTGGTCCCATCACTTCATGGGAAATAGATGGGGAAACAGTGGAAACAGTGTCAGACTTTATTTTGGGGGGCTCCAAAATCACTGCAGATGGTGATTTAGCCATGAAATTAAAAGAGGCTTACTCCTTGGAAGAAAAGTTATGATCAACCTAGATAGCATGTTGAAAAGCAGAGACATTACTTTGCCAACAAAGGTCCATCTAGTCAAGGCTATGGTTTTTCCTGTGATCATGTATGGATGTGAGACTTGGACTGTGAAGAAAGCTGAGCGCCAAAGAATTGATGCTTTTGAACTGTGGTGTTGGAGAAGACTCTTGAGAGTCCCTTGGACTGCAAGGAGATCCAACCAGTCCATTCTAAAGGAGATCAGCCCTGGGTGTTCTTTGGAAGGAATGATGCGAAAGCTGAAACTCCAGTACTTTGGCCACCTCATGCGAAGAGTTGACTCATTGGAAGAGATTCTGATGCTGGGAGGGATTGGGGGCAGGAGGAGAAGGGGACGAGGATGAGATGGCTGGATGGCATCACTGACTCGATGGACGCGAGTCTGGGTGAACTCCGGGAGTTGGTGATGGACAGGGAGGCCTGGCTTACTGTGACTCATGGGGTCACAAAGAGTCAGACACGACTGTGCAACTGAACTGAACTGAACTGAAACCCCATCATGGTTCTTTGACTGATTATAAAGCTTTGTCTTATCCTGCTACTTTCATGTTGTAAATTAACCCAGATCTGCCCTTAGAGCAGCCTCTCTCTCCTCTTCAGATGAGCGGCTTTTGGCATTCTCATTGTAGTATGCTGAATAATGACTTCCCAAATATTTCCACATCCTAAATCCAGAAGCCATGAAACTGACTTTATATGACCACATTGACTTTGTAGATATGATTAAATTAGGGATTTTGAGATGGGGAGATTATCCTGGATTATCTGGGTGGGCCTGAGTAATCACAATGGTCCTTTATAAGAGTGAAGCAAGAGGAGTCATAGGCAGACAGAAGGTGATAGATGGTGAAAGCTGTAATTGGAGTGATGGGCTTTGGAGATGAGGGCATTATAAGTAAAAGAATATCGGCAGCTACAAGAAGCTGAAACAGTCAAGTAAACATTGTGCCCTGGGAGCTCCCAGAAGAGACCAGCATGGTCAACTGCTTGATTTTAGCCCAGTGACATGGCAGAAACACCTCACCCCAGAACTTTAAATGAGAGAATAAATTTACTTTGTGGAAACTTATTACAGCAGCTGTAGGAAACTAAGATGCTCTGCTTAAGGCTCTGAGGTCAGCCTATGCTGTGAATTGTGATTATGAAAAGTGAGGAGGACATTTTTGGGACTGCAGAATCCATTCCATGGTCTCCCATTCAACAAGAACCACGCCATTTTGTGAACTGATCCCTGGAGGGGGTCATGATTAGTTCAAGCCCAACTTCCTTAGAGCTGGTTGATTCAGGAGCACAAACTCAAGTTAATCAGTGTGCAGAGTTGTCCTGGCAACAGGGATTCATTTAGAAGTGGGCATGTGATCCAACTGGGGCCAATGAGATACAGGGAGAAACAAAGACCCATCTTTCTCTTCTGTTTTCTATTTTACTAAGAAAGAAGAACAAATTAACCCCATCTGCTCCCACCTGCTTCTCTTTACGTGAGATAATAAACCCTTTTTGTTAAAGAAAAACAAAAAGAAAGAAGAAGCAATCAAGAGTCTTTCTCAATCTCCCACCATGATGTATAGCCATTTATTGCATCTGTGCCCATACACTCTGCCTTTTTCTGTGGTACTAAGGATGAATTACCAGTTACTGCCCTCTTGATTTGAGTTCTTCACCTGCTTAAGGACATATGGCCCCAGAAATTCTCCCCTCTATCTACTGAAATATGAATTTCTCCCTCTACACTAGATTCTCCTTATCAGCATAAAAATATGCTTTTATTTTTGCCATCCTAAAAATGCCTCTCTTTAGTGACTAATAGCGGGTATGCAGTTTCTTTTTCGGGTACTGGAAATGCTCTAAAATGGATTATGGCAATGGTTACACAACACTGAATCTACTAAAAATCATGGGTGTTTGCACTTCAGATGGGTGAACTGAATGTATGTGAAGTGTCTCTCAAAAGAGCTATTTTTTGAAAAGAGGATATTGGCAAATATGATACTCTAAATGTTTGAAGTTGGGTAGGGTAGGTCACAATGATATTTTAACTACTTTAATGGAATATCTGAGAACATTTGCAAACTTATTCTATAAAATGGTATAAATAGCATATATTCATTAATAAAAAACATGATTAAAAAGAAAACAAATATAAAAAATAAGTGTATCCATAAAAAAGCCCTCTCTTGACCCTACTCCTCCCTCCAGTTGCTATTTTATTCCTTTTCTTCTCTTTGCACCAAAGTTTACTACTTTTAAAATTGCCTTTGCTTTAAAAATATATATATTTATTGGAGTACAGCTGCTTTGCAATGTTGTGTTAGTTTCTTCCGTACAGTAAAGTGAATCAGCTATACATATACACATATCCCCTCATGTTTTGATTTCCTTCCCATTTAAGTCAGCACAGAGCACTGAGTAGAATCCCCTGTGCTATACAGTAGGTTCTCACTGGTCATCTATTTTATACATAGTATCAACAGTGTGTATATGTCAATTCCAATCTCCCAATTCATCCCACCTCCCCTTTCCCTCTTGGTGTCTGTACAATTGTTCTCCTCAATCCTTCCTTTTTTCCCCTACACTCTATTGAACCTATCACCTCAACACTTCAACAGAACTGCTCTTCGGGGTTGCCAGTAACTTTCATGTAGTTAAATTTCATTGTCAGTTCTCAATCCTGATCTGACTTGGCCTGTCCGTCGCATTTGACCCAGTTTACCATCTCCCTCCCTGTCTTCCTTTATCTCAATTATGGCTACAAGAGTACTTATAACAAACCACCCCCAAACTCGGTAGTTTAAAACATTTTTGCTTATTCATCTGTGAATCACATGAGTTTTCTGATCTAGGCTTGGCTCAGCTGGGCTGGGTGGGCTCCAAGCAGCAAGATAGGTTCAGATCTGTTCCACAAGTCTCTAATCTTTCTTGGACCAGTGTGCTAACTAGGTCATGTTTCTCTCTTGCTGATCATGCACCACAAGAATGCAAGTGCAAACACAGGTTGCCTCTAAGGTCTAGACTCAGAACTGGCAGGGACAACTCCACCATCATTCTGCCAGGAAAAGAGAATCATGCCTTTGAACACCAAATCAGAGAGCTGGTGAATATGCTCTATCTTTAAGGGGAGTATTTACAAAGTAATATGGCAAAAAGCTTGGACACAAGGACACTAAGGCCTCTCATTTGATCAACTGTATAGGGCTTCCGCGATGGCTTAGTGGTAAAGAATCCATCTGCAATTCAGGAGACACAGAAGATGCAGGTTTAACCCCTGGGCCAGGAAGATCACCTGGAGAAGGCAATGGCAACCCACTCCAGTATTCTTGCCTGGAGAATCCCATGGAGCGAGCCTGGTGGGCTACAGTCCACAGGGTCACAAAGAGTCGGACATGACTGAAGCGACTTTGCACACATATTTCTCCTTGAATCACTTTCTTCATTGATTTCCAGAATACCCCATTCTATTAGTTTTACCCTTACTCCACTGACTGCTTTTTAGCAGTAGAACTGTGATGCCTTGAGGCTCAGTCCTTGGACTTCTCCAGTTTAGTGACTCATCTGGTGATCTCATCTAGTTTTATGGTTTTAGAAATTGTCTATATGTTGATGACTCCATTGTTTGTATCTTCACTCTGACTTCTCTCAACTCCAGACTCACATACCCAACTGTCTAAACTTGTATGCCGAACAGCAAGTTTAAACTTAACAAACCCAAAAACAAACTCCTGAGTCTTCTCCCTAAACAGTCCCCCAGGTAATAAATGGCAACTCTTTTTTTTCCAGATGCTCAGGTAAACTCTTGGTGTCATTCTTACTTCTTCTTGTCACCATCATCTCTTACATTTTAATGGTCTCTTCCACCCTAGAATCTGTTTTCAATACAGCAGCTAGAGCAGTGGTCCCCAGTATTTTTGGCACCATGGACCGGATATGCGAAAGACAATTTTTCCCATGGATCAAGTTGTGGGGGAAGTTTTAGGATGATTCAAGCACATTATATTTATTGTACACTTTATTTCTACAATTATTATATCAGCTCCACCTCAAATCATCAGGCATTAGATCCTGGAGGTTGGGGACCCCTGAACTAGAGTAAGCTTTTAGAAATGTAGCTGAGATAAAGCCATTCTTCTGCTCAAAACCTTCGATGCCCCCCATCTCACTTGTGGCTCAGCTGGTAAAGAATCCATCTGCAATGTGGGAGACCTGGGTTCGATCCCTGGGTTGGGAAGATCCTCTAGAGAAAGGAAAGGCTACCGACTCCAGTATTCTGGTCTAGAGAATTCCATGGACTATATAGTTCATAGAGTTGCAAAGTGTTGGACACGACTGAGTGACTTTCACTTCACTATGACTTTATAGTACAATCCAATCTTCTATTATTCTTTGACCTTATTTCTTTTCACCTCCTCATTCACTCTGCTCCAACAACATGAACTTCATTGGTGTTCCTTGAATAAGCCAACTACTTCCTGTCCCAGGACCTTTGTATCTGTTGTTCCCTTTCCCTGCAACTCTCCTCCTCCAGATACAGCCAGGCTTGCTCCTTTAAATCATGACCCTTATTTTTATCACCCATTTCCCAAGCTGTTTTTTGTTTCTTATTTTTTATCACCATCTGACAAATCATAGGTTTTTACCTATTTGCTTATTGTCTATGTCTCCTCGGTGGATATGTAGGTTTCATGAGAACAAGACTTTTTGTTTTGTTCATGGCTATATTCTCAGGATGTAAAACTGTGCCTGGCATTTGGTATGCACACTATAATGGTATTTGATGAATGACCTGATGGATGGATGGATAGATTACATTGAAAAATTTGGTTAACCTGATATTAATAAAACCTGCTTGATTCACTGTGGTTGAGCTTAATGACTGCTAAAACTAACCTGACAGACCTTAAATGTCTCAATAAAAAGTGACTGCCTAATGAGTGTTACTATTAATAGCATGATGGGTATGATGGAACTACCCAGGAATTACATATAAACAGGGAAAAGAGGGCAAGGATTCCCTTGCTCTTTCTTCACCTATCTGTCTAGCTACTTTCTATGTCTCCTTGAAGCACAACCATTTCTTTAAAAACTTTTTATTTTAACTAAAAAAAAAATTTTGTTTTGGTCATGCTGCATGGCTTGTGGGATTCTAGCTCCCCGACTAGGGGTTGAACCCAGGCCCTTGGCAGCGAGTGCATGGAGACCAACCACTGCACGACTAGAGAATTCCCCACAGCCATTTCTTAGAAACTATTACCAGTAAAAACACTGGGGCTGCAGGGAGTTATTTTACCTTTGAAAAGAACTGGTATCTCTGCAAATCAGGGTCAGATAAAGCTCCAGAAGAGACCTGGGTGTCATAGCGTGGACAGGCATTAATTTAACTTCTGGCATCCAAACAACAGTCCTGGAGTTATTACAGAATGTAGTAGAGGGTAGAGGTTAAAAGCCCAGATGCCAGAGCCAAGATGTGTTGCTTCAAATGGTAGCTCCACACTATTAATTGTCCTGTGACCTTGAGCAAGCAACCTAAATTTTCAGTTCTTCCCTGCATCATCTGTGCAATGCCTTTAATAACAGTAGAATTATTGAGAAGATTGCAGGATTCCCTGGTGGCTCAGACGGTAAAGAATCTGCCTGCAATGCAGGAGACCTGGGTTCGATCCCTGGGTTGGGACAATCCCCTTGAGAAGGGAACAACAACCTACTCCAGTACTCCTGCCTGAAGACTTCCATGGACAGAGGAGCCTGGTGGGCTACAGTCCATGGGGTTGCAAAGAGTTGGACACAACTAAGCGACTGACACACACACAGACACATTGGGAAGACTACATGAATTAATGAAGGCACTTGAGACATAAAGTACTATAGATGTACATAGGATACATAGCAAGTACTGTATAGTGACAGTGACATGGCTGCTGCTTGAAGCTAGGATCTTATTATTTGAGACATGGCACCGTCCCCTCCTTGGATGCTCATGCAGGGTTGGGTTATGAGAGAGTCAATTCCTAGGAAGGTTGATAAGAAGTCCAAGAGTCCCTGAAGAGAGATGGATCTGGGGCTCTCAAGGAGGAGCAAAGGACAAACATCTTTTTTTCTCTATATTCCTTAGTCTTAGTCACATAAAATGTTTTTTATTTTAAGCCCAGAACTGATGATTACACAACAAACAACTCAGTTTAAACTCTGTACTAAGGATTATATAACAACAATGTATCCTTCTTGAGGACAGTTTCTCCTTCCTGAAAACCTTCTGGCTAATCCTGTTATCTTAAAATGTACGTTATGGGAGTGGGTCTAGTAAGATCTTCACAACCTTGAGACATACTTTTGATTTAGTGTAATTTAAAAAGTATTTAAATTTAAACACTTTTTTATATTTAAATACTAATATTAATTACTAGTATTTAATAATTAAATACTAATATTAAATACTAATATTTAAATACTAATTTAAAAAGTATATAACTCCCTTGCTAACACTAGGGATGGGGGCATTCTCCATCCCCCTTCTGATGTCTATGTCAGAAGCTTTCTCAGTCCCTTTTCACTTTAATAAAATTCTGCTATACAAAAGCTCTTGAGTGATCAAACCTGGTCCCTGGTCCGGCAGGTAAATCTTCTTCTTCGGAAATCACAGATCCGACCCCGTTCTGGGGGATCGTCTGGGATCTTCAGGACAAGGTAAGAACACTCAGAGCTCTAGCCGCTCTGCTTTCTAAATGTACCTGTTTTCTGCTTTACTCTTTTTTACTTTACTAACTCTCCAGTGTGCCGTGTGAATGAATGACACACCGTGCTCGAGACAAGGGATGAGCCCTGCTCTGTGGTTTCGAGGTGCCTCGTAATGACTGAAGGCAGCCCCCAAGGGGGGAGTCTTGTCGGGGGTTTATACCAACCTACCAGTGCCAAGAGACACCCAACCTCCCTGCGAGGGGAATGGCCAGGGATGGGCAAAGCGTGTGGACCTAATTCTTTTCTCAGTCATCCTTTCCTGGTCTCTTTGACCATTTCGTAACCTAATCTGTTGGATCAAAGACTTTCAAGGGACTTGTGATCCATGCCATTACTGTGTACTTTTACTTAGACCTCAAGCTTGGTAGTCACGGGGAACCCAGACTTGCTGGGAGCACGTTTGGGAGCGGGGCGGAACTCTAGCTCCAGGAACGTCTCTCAGGCGAGAGGCCACTCTCTTGGCTGCTGCCCCAGGGGCCAGCCACCTGAAAGTGAGTCTTTGTCATGGCTGTGCCTCCAATTTGTGTGGACAGCAGCACTGCTGGTGAACATGAGGTTTCTGAAGACACAGATTGGGAACTGCAGGATCTGGTCAGATTGTAAGTGCAATGGGCTTCTTCCTTTGGCAGTGCTAGCTCTTAGCAGGCCAGAGGAGGCTCTCTGATGGCTTCTGTCTCAACTCCTTAGATATTCTGTCTGTGGTATCTGTGGAAATGGACTGGAAGGACTGGCCCTAGTACCTTGAGGACAAAAATCACTTTTTCCTCACAGGGCAACCCTTTCGCTATCACATATACTGATGTGGCAATGACTCACCACTTCGACCTGCAGTCAGGGCAATACTCAGGAATGTGCATAGACACAGGAAAGACGGATGATTCCCCTAGGAGTCCCAGGAAACATTCCAGGAAAGCTATTCTGCTGCACTCGGGGTGACATCAGAGAAGGCGTGAAAATCGAACAAAGGTCTTGGGGTAAGGAGCTGGAAATCAATCTGGGATGCTATCAGGTCTACCGCTGGTGCATCTCTACCCCACCTCAGTGGTAGAACTAGGAGGGATGAGTAAGATGCCTGCATCAGTAAGGGACAGACTAAGACCAACCAAGGAAAGAAAGCTTTAGTGGAGAGTCTGTGTACAACTGCATCTAGAGCAGGAAGGGATGCCTCTGGAGGAAAGAAGCCATGGTGGTGGATGCTGCTTTTTTCCTTCTTACAGGTGGGAGCTAACAGTTCCAGAACCACTTCTTTAAAATGTATTTTAAAAACTGGGACAAGTTTGATCCCAAGAGTTTAAAGAAAGACACTCCTGATCTTCTTCTGTGATACTGAATGGCCACAGTATCCTTTAGAAGACGGGGAATGCTGGCCTGGTGAAATGTCTGTTAATTACAGTACTGTTTTGCAACTAGACCTGTTTCATAGAAAACAAGAGAAATGGGTATAAGTGCCATATATGTTGGAGAAGGCAGAGGCACCCCACTCCAGTACTCTTGCCTGGAAAATCCCAGGGACGGAGGAGCCTGGTGGGCTGCAGTCCATGGGGTCGCTAGGAGTCGGACACGACTGAACGACTTCACTTTTACTTTTCACTTTCATGCATTGGAGAAGGAAATGGCACCCCACTCCAGTGTTCTTGCCTGGAGAAGCCCAGGGAGAGGAGAGCCTGATGGGCTGCTGTCTCTGGGGTCGCACCGAGTCGGACACGACTGAAGCGACTTAGCAGCAGCAGCAGCAGCCATATATGTTGCTCTTAATCTCTCTGCGAGACGTGCCAGACTTGTGTCCTAAGGGTACAGATTTGGGTGTGAAACCTACAGCTGCCTCCTGTTCTCTTACTTTTCCCCTGTACATGGAGCTCCTGACTGAACAGGTTGAGAATCAGGGCACCCTTCCAGAAGGGGTTTCCTCAGTCTCGTTAGAAACTCAAACAGTCCCAACTGTGGTTGAGACTATTCAGAGGATCCAAAAAGTACACAGAATCCTTTACGGGACTAACTTTACTTTATAAGATTACTTGGAGAGATGTAATACATGTCTTGGGACAGACGCTGACTCCTGACTCCAGAGCTTGAGTTTTGGGGGAAGCTACTACTCTTGAGAATCCCTTGGACTGCAAGGAGATCCAACCAATCCATTCTGAAGGAGATCAGCCCTGGGATTTCTTTCAAAGGAATGATGCTAAAGCTGAAACTCCAGTACTTTGGCCACCTCATGCAAAGAGTTGACTCATTGGAAAAGACTCTGATGCTGGGAGGGATTGGGGGCAGGAGGAGAAGGGGACGACAGAGGATGAGATGGCAGGATGGCATCACGGACTCGATGGACGTGAGTCTGAGTGAACTCTGGGAGTTGGTGATGGACAGGGAGGCCTGGCGGGCTGTGATTCATGGGGTCGCAAAGAGCTGGACACGACTGAGCGACTGAACCGAACTGAACTGAACTACTTTTGGAGATTAATGGCTTAAAGGTAAGCAGAAAGAAGGAACACAAAATAGCCCTCCTCCCTACTGGGAACCAAGAAGTTCCCAAACAGAACTTATTATTCCATAACAGAGCCACTCTGCTGGCTGTATTCTTGAAGGACTCAAGCCAGCACACATTGACTTTAAACTATGCTAAGTTGGCTGACATAGAACAGGGAGAGAAGGAAACTCCTGGTAAATTCCTAGATAGACTATGGGAGGCTCTCTGAAAGCTTATGGACATTGATCTTGAAATTACAGAGGGAGAAATTATCTTGAAAGATTTCTCATGAAGTTGGCTCCAGATATCTGCTGAAAGTTACAAAAACAGCAGTTTGGACCAAATCAGTCTTTAGAAAACCTGTTGCAGCTGGCTCACATGGTATATTATGGTAGGGAATATAAGGAGAAAAATAGGAAAAAAAAGAACAAGACAAAAGACTGACGCCCCAACAATGGCTGTTCAGTTCAGTCGCTCAGTCGTGCCTGACTCTTTGTGACCCCATGAATCACAGCACACCAGGCCTCCCTGTCCATCACCAACTCCCAGAGTCTACTCAAACTCATGTCTATAGAGTAGGTGATGCCATCAAGCCATCTCATCCTCTGTCGTCCCCTTCTGCTCCTGCCCCCAATCCCTCCCAGCATCAGAGTCTCTTCCAATGAGTCAACTCTTCCCATGAGGTGGCCAAAGTATTGGAGTTTCAGCTTTAGCATCAGTCCTTCCAATGAACACCCAGGACTGGTCTCCTTTAGGATGGACTGGTTGGATCTCCTTGCAGTCCAAGGGACTCTCAAGAGTCTTCTCCAACACCACAGTTCAAAAGCACCAATTCTTCAGCACTCAGCTTTCTTCACAGTCCAACTCTCACATCCATACATGACCACTGGAAAAGCCATAGCCTTGACTAGATGGACCCTTGTTGGCTTTTGAATATGCTATCTAGGTTGGTCATAACTTTCCTTCCAAGGAGTAAGCGTCTTTTAATTTCATGGCTGCAGTCACCATCTGCAGTGATTTTGGAGCCCCCATAAATAAAGTCTGACACTGTTTCCACTGTTTCCCCAGCTATTTCCCATGAACTGATGGGACCACATGCCATGATCTTTGTTTTCTGAATGTTGAGCTTTAAGCCAACTTTTTCAGTCTTTTCCTTCACTTTCATCAAGAGGCTTTTTAGTTCCTCTTCACTTTCTGCCATAAGGGTGGTGTCATCTGCATATCTGAGGTTATTGATATTTCTCCCAGCAATCTTGTTTCCAGCTTGTGCTTCTTCCAGCCCAGCATTTCTCATGATGTACTCTGCATATAAGTTAAATAAGCAGTGTGACAATATACAGCCTTGACATACTCCTTTTCCTATTTGGAACCAGTTTGTTGTTCCACGTCCAGTTCTAACTGTTGCTTCCTGACCTGCATATAGATTTCTCAAGAGGCCGGTTAGGTGGTCTGGTATTCCCATCTCTGTCAGAATTTTCCACTGTTTATTGTGATCCACACAGTCAAAGGCTTTGGCATAGTCAATAAAGCAGAAATAGATGTTTTTCCAGAACTGTTTTTCAATGATCCAGCAGATGTTGGCAATTTGATCTCTGGTTCCTCTGCCTTCCTCAGCGATCAATGTGAAGAAATAGAGGAAAACAACAGAATGGGAAAGACTAGAGATCTCTTCAAAAAAATTAGAGATACCAAGGGAACATTTCATGCAAGGTGGGCTTGATAAAGGACAGAAATGGTATGGACCTAACAGAAGCAGAAGATATTAAGAAGAGGTGGCAAGAATACACAGAAGAACTGTACAGAAACAAACTTCATGACCCAGATAATCACGATGATGTGAACAATCACCTAGAGCCAGACATCCTGGAATGTGAAGTCAAGTGGGCCTTAGAAAGCATCACTATGAACTAAGCTAGTGGAGGTGATGGAATTTCAGTTGAGCTATTTCAAATCCTGAAAGATGATGCTGTGAAAGTGCTGCACTCAATATGCCAGCAAATTTGGAAAACTCAGCAGTGGCCACAGGACTGGCAAAGTCAGTTTTCATTCCAATCCCAAAGAAAGGCAATGCCAAAGAATGCTCAAACTACCACACAATTGCACTCATCTCACATGCTAGTAAAGTAATGCTCAAAATTCTCCAAGCCACACTTCAGCAATACGTGAATCGTGAACTTCCAGATGTTCAAGCTGGTTTTTAAAAAGGCAGAGGAAAAATTGCTGTTATACCTGCTCTGAAACAGCCTGAAACAAATGCCCAGAGGGACCTAGGTGAAAAGGGATGGACTTGTTATTACTGTGGGAAGAAGGGGCATCTCAAGCTGGATTGCCCTCAAGTGTTTAAGCCTCCCCTGGCTCCATGTCCGGTCTGCAAGGACCACACTGGAAAAGAGACTGCCCTCCGAGGTATAGGTACCAGGGATCAGACTCTCAAGGCAAGCAGGACTGAGGGTGCCTGGGGGTCCCCGCACAAACTCCCATCCTAATTACACCTGCAGAACCCCGGGTATTAATAACTGTGAGGGGCCAATCTGTCGATTTCTTTTCGACACTGGCGCAACTTTATCTGGGCTCAGTGAAGCCCCTGGTCCATTTTCCTCCTGATCCACTACTGTAATGGGAATGTCAGGACAAGCCAAACGCTATTATTTCAGTCATCCTTCAAGCCACAACTAGGATTCTATGCTATTTTCTCGAGTTTCTAATTGTGCCAGAGTCTCCCCACTCCTTCTGGGGAGGGATAGACTGAGCAGGGTCCAGGCCTCTGTTTTCATGAATATGGAACCTGCTCTTTTAACTAAAGAAAATGTAAATCCTAGAGTGGGGGCTGATGAAAAAACTGTGGGTTGAGCACAAAATACTGTTCCTGTCATCAAACTCAAAGACCCTCACTTATTTCAAAAGCTGCTGCCGCTAAGTCACGTCAGTCGTGTCCAACTCCGTGTGACCCCATAGATGGCAGCCCACCAGGCTCCCCCATCCCTGGGATTCTCCAGGCAAGAACACTGGAGTGGGTTGCCATTTCCTTCTCCAATGCATGAAAGTGAAAAGTGAAAGTGAAGTCGCTCAGTCGTGTCCGACTCTTAGCGACCCCATGGACTATAGCCCACCAGGTTCCTCCGTCCATGGGATTCTCCAGGCAAGAGTACTGGAGTGGGTCGCCAGTGCCCACTAAAGCCTGAGATTAACAAAGAGTTAAAACCCATCATTGAAAATTTAAAGGAACGGGGGCTATTAATTCCCTGTAACAGTCCATACAACACTCCTATTTTGGGTGTGAAAAAAGTCAAATGATAAATGGAGACTTGTTCAAGATATGCAAATAAGTGCCTAATCCTTATACTTTGTCTGAAATTCCTAAACAAGCCAAATATGACTTTAAGACAATTGAGAGGATTCTTGGACATTACAGGCTATTGCCACATTTGGATTCCGGGTTATGGGGAACTTGCCCAGCGTTTATATAAACTTGAGACTCAGTAGGCCCAAACCAACAAGCTGGTTTGGTCCCCAGAGACTCAAAAGGCTTTTAAAAGGCTATTCAAACTTCTCTTCTACAGGCTCCAACTTTGAGCTGTCCCACAGGATCAGAGTTTAGTTTGTTACTTAAAAAAGGCTATGGCCACATTGAATAAGGGTAACTGTTATTATTGTTTTACTAATGCCTAAAGCTCATAAGTTTACTAATGGGCAAAATCTTACTGTACTGACTTCTCATGATGTAAGTGGGATCTTAAACTCTAAAGTTCAGAGCAACAATGCTCCACCTTTAAAGCTGCTGTAACTCAAGTGGTGTTGAAAGCTCTAGGAATAGAATATCACTTACACTATTCCTGGAGACCCCAATCCTCAGGAAAGCTGAAAAGGCTAATGACATTATTAAGAGGCATTTGTGTAAGCTAACTCAGGAAACACAAGACAGTTGGTTTAAAGTTTTACCCATACCTTTAATGAGGGCTTGAACTGCCCCTAAGAAGAAGGGACTGTCGCTGTGACAGACTGTTTTTGTGCACAGATATTTTCATAGATCCTGAAGCCTTAGAATTAACTATGTGACTCAGCTTTTAGCTTTTCAACAGACATTACTGGGAGGTTAACTCCTGACCCAGCCTTTGAGTCAAACAAGCTACTATTTGAGCCAGGAGCCAAGATGGGCCTGAGAATCTAGGTGGGCTTGCTTTTGCTGACTCCAAAAGTTATGAGTCTGCCGTTTGACCCTCAAGACAGCAACTTCCTGTCCTGGACTCACTCCTATGGTGCATTCCACAATCGGTCTAATTGCTGGGTCTGCGGAGCACTCCCCTCCTCATCAATTGAAGACTTCCCATGGTGGGTTTCTCTGCTTAAAGGAAAGGACTTTCTTCAACTCTGTGATGACATCTAACAATCCTAAGATGGACTGATGTAACTATGGACATAATGTGACTTTTAATTTTGGTTATGTTTTAACTTGGTTTAATGACTATTTTGCCTTACATCTGTAACTGTATAATGGGGTTTGTTTCTAACCATCTGAAAGCTTTTAAGTTATAAATGGCTGTTCAAGCTCCTACAAGTGCCACAACTTCCTCCAACTATTACTTGGGGCCCCTGGATCAAAGACCCTCAATATGAGGGTTAGAAGAATATGTTGCCTCAACAATTTAGGGATGATGCCCCTCAACAGAAGGAAGTAGCTATGCAACAAAAATGACGCTCCTTTCCCATGGCAACATAATTCTCCTAAAAGAAAAGGGGGGAATGAGGGAGTCAATTCCTAGGCAGGTTGATAAGAAGTTCGGGGACCCCCAAGGAGAGAAGGGTCTGGGGCTCTCAAGGAGGAGATAGTGTTAGATGCTGAGTCATGTCCAACTCTTTGCAACCCATGGAATGCAGCCTGCCAGGCTTCTCTGTCCATGGGATTCTCCAGGCAAGAATACTGGAGTGGGTTGCCATTTCCATCTCCAGGGGATCTTCCCAACCTAGGGACTGAACCAGGGTCTCCTGCATTGCAGGCAGATTTTTTACTATCTGAGCCACCAGAGAATCCTCAAGCAGGAAATAGGGGTCTGGAATTCTCAAGGAAAAGAAAAGGACAAACATCTTTTTTTCCCTTCTACATTCCTTAGTCTTAATAACATACAATATTTTTTTTTCTTTAAGCCCAGAACTGATGATTACACAACAAACAACTCAGTTTAAACTCTGTACTAAGGATTCAGTTCAGTTCAGTTCAGTCACTCAGTCGTGTCCAACTCTTTGTGACCCCATGAATCGCAGCACATCAGGCCTCCCTGTCCATCACCAACTCCCAGAGTTCACTCAGACTCACGTGCATCGAGTCGGTGATGCCATCCAGCCATCTCATCCTCTGTCGTTCCCTTCTCCTCCTGCCCCCAATCCCGCCCAGCATCAGAGTCTTTTCCAATGAGTCAACTCTTCCCATGAGGTGGCCAAAGTATTGGAGTTTCAGCTTTAGCATCAGTCCTTCCAATGAACACCCAGGACTAGTCTCCTTTAGCATGGACTGGTTGGATCTCCTTGCAGTCCAAGGGACTCTCAAGAGTCTTCTCCAACACCACAGTTCAAAAGCATCAATTCTTCGGCGCTCAGCCTTCTTCACAGTCCAACTCTCACATCCATACATGACCACTGGAAAAGCCATGGCCTTGACTAGACGGACCTTACTTGGCTTTTGAATATGCTATCTAGGTTGGTCATAACTTTTCTTCCAAGGAGTAAGCGCATTTCATAGCTGCAGTCACCATCTGCAGTGATTTTGGAGCCCAAAAAAATAAAGTCTGACACTGTTTCCACTGTTTCCCCATCTATTTCCCATGCAGTGATGGGATCGGATGCCATGATCTTCATTTTCTGAGTGTTGAGCTTTAAGCCAACTTTTTCACTCTCCTCTTTCACTTTCATCAAGAGGCTTTTTAGTTTCTCTTCATTGTCTGCCATAAGAGTGGTGTCATCTGCATATCTGAGGTTATCTGAGGTTATTTCTCCTGGCAATCTTGATTCCAGCTTGTGTTTCTTCCAGTCCAGCGTTTCTCATGATGTACTCTGCATAGAAATTAAATAAGCAGGGTGACAATATACAGCCGTGACGTACTCCTTTTCCTATTTGGAACCAATCTGTTGTTCCATGTCCAGTTCTAATTATTGCTTCCTGACTTGCATATAGATTTCTCAAGAGGCAGGTCAGGTGGTCTGGTATTCCCATCTCGTTCAGAATTTTCCACAGTTTATTGTGATCCACACAGTCAAAGGCTTTGGCATAGTCAATAAAGCAGAAATAGATGTTTTTCTGGAACTCTCTTGCTTTTTCCATGATCCAGCAGATGTTGGCAATTTGATCTCTGGTTCCTCTGCCTTTTCTAGAACCAGCTTGAACATCAGGAAGTTCACAGTTCACATATTGCTGAAGCCTGGCTTGGAGAATTTTGAGCATTACTTTCCTAGCATGTGAGATGAGTGCAATTGTGTGGTAGTTAACAATGTATCCTGCTTGAGGATAGTTTCTCCTTCTTGAAAATCTTCTGGCTAATCCTGTTATCTTAAAATGTACATTGTGGGAGTGGGTCTAGTAAGATCTTCACAACCTTGAGACATACTTTTGATTTAGTGTAATAACTAATTTAAAAAATATATAACTCCCTTGCTAACACTAGCGAGGGGGGCATTCTCTGTCCCCCTTCTGATGTCTGTGTCAGAAGCTTTCTCTGCCACTTTTCTTATTTTAATAAAACTCTGCTATACAAAAGCTCTTGAGTGACCAAACCTGGTCTCTGGTCTGGAAGGTAAATCTTCAGAGATCACGAATCAGACACCATTCACTGTAAGCTATCAGTTACGTGCTGCTTAGTACCCTAGATGCACCGGCCTTGGAGCACTCACAACATTGTGTTCACATCTTCTGATGAATCTGTCTCCCCCACTAGACCATAAACCCTCAATGTTGAGAGCCAGGTCCAATTCATTTTGATAATCACTGCCTGGCATGGCACCTGGCACCTAGAAAACACTTTTGTGCCTATAGGGGCCCAGGTCTACTGAGTAAAGTCATCTAGATATCAATCACTAAAAGGAATGGTAGAGAATAATTGCCCTCTCACAATACCAAGTAGCAGGAACTATGCAAATTCAGTTTATTGTCACATGGAAAAAAAAGCCGGGGGGCTTCATATCACCTGATTTTCCAAAGCCCTGTGTTCATTTTCTATTGCTGCTGTAACAATTAACAACCTTAATTCTATCTGCAATCTTGAATCCACTTTGCCATGTAAGGTATCATATTCACAGGTCCCAGGGGTCAGGGCATGGCTATATTTGGGGTGCTATTATTTAGCCTACTACAAGCCCCAAATATAGACAGAAAAATAAATGTTGGATTGTTTTATGCTTTCTCTGACATAGGGCCTTTTATTTGTTGTGTTGGTTTTTTCTCTCTCAGACTATAGGTCCTTCTCATGTATTTGGTGACATATTATGTAAGCTCATCTTCTCTTGGAGATAGCAGCAAACATTCACTGACTTTAGGAACTATGGCTGTGTGGGTTTCCCTTGAGGCTATGGTTTCTCAGGCTCTGTGGTTTCTCAACAGGCTCTGTGGTTTCTCAGTATTGTGGGCAGAATCTTTGGAGGGAGAAACATGCAAACTTCCACACTGAGGAGCCTTCCTTTGCAGAATCTGCACCTCCTCTACATCATGACTACATCCAGAAGGGGAGATTTCAATCTTCTCTTCCAGTTTTCAAGTTTATTAGATCTTCCTTTAAGACACAATGAAGCAAGACATACGAGAGAGTAAAGATCAACATTAGCAGGTGAAAAGGAACCTACGTGTAATTGGGCAGGCAAAACCAGCCCTGTCTCCCAGGTAACCTTTAATGTCTCATACCAGAGGCCTTCTCCAGTTTTTGATAATAAGGGCTGACATTTACATAGCATTTAGCAAGTGCCAGAAGCTGTTCTAAGCAACTTGGCACACATTAACTCATTTATTTCTCCCAACTCTTAATATCCCCACCTTGCAGACGGGTTTACAGATATTGAATAACTTCTGGATTATTCAATGTTTTATTCTGAGCAACGTCAAAACAAAGACAAGATATGAAGGAATGGGCAACAGCCAGAGAAACTGCACGCACAACACCATTTAGCTCAAACAGCTTCTACTCATTTATTTCCTTCTACCAGCCAAACAATGCAAGCAGGCAAGAGGAGAAGTGCGTGGAATCCTGTTCCAGGATGGACTAGTGCCTCTTACTCCCTTCAGTCAGTTCAGTCGCTCAGTCACGTCCGACTCTCTGCGACCCCATGAATTGCAGCACACCAGGCCTCCCTGTCCATCACCAACTCCCGGAGTTCACTCAGACTCATGTCCATTGAGTTGGTGATGCCATCAAGCCATCTCATCCTCGGTCGTCCCCTTTTCCTCCTGCCTCCAATCCCTCCCAGCATCAGAGTCTTTTCCAATGAGTCAACTCTTCGCATGAGGTGGCCAAAGTACTGGAGTTTCAGCTTCAGCATCATTCCTTCCGAAGAACACCCAGGGCTGATATCTTTTAGAATTGACTGGTTGCATCTCCTTGCAGTCCAAGGGACTCTCAAGAGTCTTCTCCAACACCACAGTTCAAAAGCATCAATTCTTTGGCGCTCAGCTTTCTTCACAGTCCAACTCTCGCTGGATCACTGGAAAAACTATAGCCTTGACTAGACGGATCTTTGTTGGCAAAGTAATGGCTCTGCTTTTGAATATGTTATCTAGGTTGGTCATAACTTTCCTTCCAAGGAGTAAGCGTCTTTTAATTTCATGGCTGCAGTCACCATCTGCAGTGATTTTGGAGCCCAGAAAAATAAAGTCTGACACTGTTGCCACTGTTTCCCCATCTATTTCCCATGAAGTGATGGGACCGGATGCCATGATCTTTGTTTTCTGAATGTTGAGCTTTAAGCCAACTTTTTCACTCTCCTCTTTCACTTTCATCAGGAGGCTTTTTAGTTCCTCTTCACTTTCTGCCATAAGAGTGGTGTCATCTGCATATCTGAGGTTATTGATATTTCTCCCGGCAATCTTGATTCCAGCTTGTGTTTCTTCCAGTCCAGCGTTTCTCATGACGTACTCTACATAGAAGTTAAATAAGCAGGCTGACAATATACAGCCTTGACATACTCCTTTTCCTATTTGGAACCAGTTTGTTGTTCCATGTCCAGTTCTAATTGTTGCTTCCTGACCTGCATATAGATTTCTCAAGAGGCCAGTCAGGTGGTCTGGTATTCCCATCTCTCTCAGAATTTTCCACAGTTAATTGTGATCCACACAGTCAAAGGCTTTGGCATGGTCAATAAAGCAGAAATAGATGTTTTTCTGGAACTCTCTTGCTTTTTCCATGATCCAGCGGATGTTGGCAATTTGATCTCTGGTTCCTCTGCCTTTTCTAGAACCAGCTTGAACATCTGGAAGTTCATGGTCTGTGTATTGCTGAAGCCTGGCTTGGAGAATTTTGAGTATTACTTTACTAGTGTGTGAGATGAGTGCAATTGTGCGGTAGTTTGAGCATTTTTTGGCATTGCCTTTGGGATTAGAATGAAAACTGACCTTTGCCAGTCCTGTGGCCACTGCTGAGTTTTCCAAATTTGCTGACATATTGAGTGCAGCACTTTCACAGCATCATCTTTCAGGATTTGAAATAGCTCAACTGGAATTCTATCACCTCCACTAGCTTTGTTCGTAGTAATGCTTTCTAAGGCCCACTTGACTTCACATTCCAGGATGTCTGGCTCTAGGTGAGTGTTCACACCATCGTGATTATCTGGGTCATGAAGATCGTTTTTGTACAGTTCTGTGTATTCTTGCCACCTCATCTTAATATCTTCTGCTTCTGTTAGGTCCCTACCATTTCTGTTCTTTATTGAGCCCATCTTTGCATGAAATGTTCCCTTGGTATCTCTAACTTTCTTGAAGAGATCTCTAGTCTTTCCCATTCTGTTATTTTCCTCTATTTCTTTGCATTGATTGTTGAGGAAAGCTTTCTTATCTCTCCTTGCTATTCTTTGGAACTCTGCATTCAAATGGGCATATCTTTCCTTTTCTCCTTTGCTTTTTGCTTCCCTTCTTTTCAAAGCTTTTGTAAGACCTCCTCAGACAGCCATTTTGCTTTTTTGCATTTGTTTTTCTTGGGTGGGCCTTGATTCCTGTTTCCTGTACAATGTCACGAACCTCCATCCACAGTTCATCAGGCACTCTGTCTATCAGATCTAGTCCCTTAAATCTATTTCTCACTTTCACTGTATAATCATAAGGGATTTGATTTAGGTCATATCTGAATGGTCTAGTGGTTTTCCTAACTTTCTTCAATTTAAGTCTGAATTTAGCAATAAGGAGTTCATGATCTGAGCCACAGTCAGCTCCTGGTCTTGTTTTTGCTGACTGTATAGAGCTTCTCCATCTTTGTCTGCAAAGAATATAATCAATATGATTTTAGTGTTGACCAGCTGGTGACGTCCATGTGTAGAGTCTTCTCTTTTGTTGTTGGAAGAGGGTGTTTGCTATGACCAGTGCATTCTCTTGGCAAAACTCTATTAGCCTTTGCCCTGCTTCATTCCATATTCCAAGGCCAAATTTGCCTGTTACTCCAGGTGTTTCTTGACTTCCTACTTTTGCATTCCAGTCCCCTAGAATCAAAAGGACAGCTTTTTTTGGGTGTTAGTTATAAAAGGTCTTGTAGGTCTTCATAGAACCGTTCAGCTTCAGCTTCTTCAGTGTTACTGGCTGGGGCATAGACTTGGATTACTGTGACATTGAATGGTTTGCCTTGGAAATGAACAGAGATCATTCTGTTGTTTTTGAGATTGCATCCAAGTACTGCATTTCGGACTCTTTTGTTGACCGTGATGGCTACTCCATTTCTTCTAAGGGATTCCTGCCCGCAGTAGTAGATATAATGGTCATCTGAGTTAAATTCACCCATTCCAGTCCATTTTAGTTTGCTGATTCCTAGAATGTCGACGTTCACTCTTGCCATCTCCTGTTTGACCACTTCCAATTTGCCTTGATTCATGGACCTAACATTCTAGGTTTCTATGCAATATTGCTCTTTACAGCATCGGACCTTGCTTCTATCATCAGTCACATCCACAGCTGAGTATTGTTTTTGCTTTGGCTCCATCCCTTCATTCTTTCTAGAGTTATTTCTCCACTGATCTCCAGTAGCATATTGGGTACCTACCGACTTGGGGAGTTCCCCTTTCAGTATCCTATCATTTTGCCTTTTCATACTGTTCATGGGGTTCTCAAGGCAAGGATACTGAAGTGGTTTGCCATTCCCTTCTCCAGTGGACCACATTCTGTCAGACCTCTCCACCATGACCCACCCGTCTTGGTTGGCCCTACAGGGCATGGCTTAGTTTCATTGAGTTAGACAAGGCTGTGTTCCGTGTGATTAGACTGACTAGTTTTCTGTGTTTATGGTTTCAGTGTGTCTGCCCTCTGACGCCCTCTCACAACACTTACCGTCTTACTTCGGTTTCTCTTACCTTGGATGTATGCTATCTCTTCATGGCTGCTCCAGCAAAGTGCAGCTGCTGCTCCGTACCTTGGACGAGGGGTATCTCCTCACTGCCGCCCCTCCTGACCTTGAACATGGAGCAGTTCCTCTTGGCCCTCCTGCACCCGCACAGCCACCTCTCCACGGATGTGGGGGACTCCCTTGGGTGCCACTACTTATTCTTGCAGAATGAATATTCATCAAGACTTGGCTGGCTAGCACACTGTTCTGATTAGGGAGGCTGAGCCCTCAGGCTTTGCCTCACAATCTATCAGTCTGCAGCAGCATCAGCCGTATTCTGATTGCTGTGCTGTGCTTAGTAGCTCAGTCCTGTCTGACTCTGTGTGACCCTATGGACTGTAGCCCGCCAGGCTCTTCTGTCCATGGGGATTCTCCAGGCAAGATTACTGGAGTGAGTGGCCATGCCCTCCTCCAAGGGCTCTTCCCAACCCAGAGATTGAACCCAGGTCTCCCACACTGCAGTCAGATCCTTTACCATCTGAGCAACTGCTGCTGCTGCTGCTGCTGCTGCTGCTGCTAAGTCACTTCAGTCGTGTCGAACTCTGTGCAACCCCACAGACGGCAGCCCACCAGGCTCCCCCGTCCCTGGGATTCTCCAGGCAAGAACACTGGAGTGGGTTGCCATTTCCTTCTCCAATGCATGAAAGTGAAAAGTGAAAGTGAAGTCAGTCAGTCGTGTCCGAGTCTTAGTGACCTCATGGACTGCAGCCCACCAGGCTCCTTCACCCATGGGATTTTCCAGGCAAGAGTACTGGAGTTGGGTGCCATTGCCTTCTCCATCTGAGCCACTAGGGAAGCCCAAAGTTACATAGGCCATTACATCATTACATATGCATTATTATATATAGTTATATCATAGTTACATCATTTCCACATCAATATATTCCAGAACTTTGGAGAACTTTCCTAAACATGTTTATGACTTTAGAAGTTTTTCTAAATGTATTTATGACCTTGGGAACTTTTCTAAACTTGTTTATGACCAGGTGTTTATCTTTTTTGAGTGAGAAAGCCAAGTGCTAATCCTTCATGGGGAATATATATTCAATTTTAATCACTTTTGGAAATAATGTTTAGAAGAAATGCTTTGGGAAAGCTAGTTTACCATTTTTAAACTACAGCAAATAGATTTTTATTTATCCTTGTTAAAATGTAGATTATCCCTTAATCACACACAGCTAGTTAGTGACAAAGTTAGGATTCACATTCAAGCAGTCTAAATGCAGAATCCCCATGTTTAACTACTGTCTAATATTGTCCTTCTGTCATCAATGCCCATGATGCCAGAAGCCCAGATTTCTCTATGAAGGTATTACTACTAAGCTGAGAGAATTTTTAGCTGAAGTTTTATCCAGAAACCCAGGAGAATCTTTTTTTCTAAAGTTATAGGTGAACACAGCCTGGAACTAACAGTTCCTTGTTCCACTCAATACTACTCCCAAGTGTACAGTTCATACCCGGAGAAAATCCAGTTCATCAGAGGGCAGACAATGGATGTCTTGTGAGCAACATCCAGAGGACCCTGCTATGTAAAAGATAAAAAGCAACTGAAAATTTTAATGGTGGAAGGGGGGGCCAGAGGGGATGCTAATAAACTAATATATAGGGAATCTTTAAATTATTATAATTTTCCTCCCTTGTAATAAGTTGCTTTACCTAATAAAATTTTCTCTGGCACAATGTGGTTAGCATGACTGCAGCTGTTAGAATTATTGTTCACCTATCAGTTCAGTTCAGTCGCTCAGTCATGCTATTTCAAATCCTAAAAGATGATGCTGTGCAAGTGCTGCACTCAATATGCCAGCAAATTTGGAAAACCAAGCAGTGGCCACAGGACTGGAAAAGGTCAGTTTTCACTCCAATCCCAAAGAATGCGCAAACTACTGCACAGTTGCACTCATCTTACACTCAAAGTGATGCTCAAAATTGTTCACCTATAGCTTTAGAAAAAAAGATTCTTCCGGGTTTCTGGATAAAATTCAGCTAAAAATTCTCTCAGCTTAGTAGTAATACCTTCATAGAGAAATCTGGGCTTCTGGCATCATGGGCATTGATGACAGAAGGACAACATTATCTTCTTCTAAGGCCCAGGTGAGGAAATGGCACTGTCTCAGCCAAAAGATAACTTTAGTTTATGCTGTGGTTGCAGAGGAAGCAATGCAGAGAGCACTGAAGAATAAGTGGACTTAGTACATAGGAGACGCCGCCAGTGAACTTGGATCTGGAGCAGATCAGTGGGAAGGATATGGACAGAATAAACACACCAAGTCTAATGGCAATAAAGACATTGCACAAGTTCATGACTACGTAATTTACAAAGCTTATCCTATGGGGACAAAAATAAACATCACAACACTGTCCTGAAAATGAGTGACCTTTTAATTGGTGGCTCTTCTGTGTCAGCAATATGGTTAAGAGAGAGTGCTATGTGCTCACAATTTTATATCACTTGGACATGAATTTTCTGAAAACATTTTTGAAAATAAGATGCTATACAACTATGATACTCAACAACAGTTACTGGAGATAGTGAGGGGCTGGGCGGGATCTTCAATTTTCAGAAGAAACAATTAAACCTGATTTTCTCTGTTTAAGATTCCTGTTACATGTAAAATGGTGATATTTATTCCCAGTCGGTATCTTTGCCATAAAGGAAATTGTGAGGTGAGTGCTATCAATAGTGGCTATTAACACATTATGTATGACACACAAGAGCAAGAAACTAAAAACCGGAATATCCTTACAAAACACCCTGATCTTTTAATCCTCACGACAATACTACAATAAAATCAGAATTTTAGAATGACAGAGCTGAAGCCTATCTACCAAGACTAGCCAGCTAGTAACCACCAGAGATGTGATTCGAGCCCAGGGTTGCTTTACTATAAGCTTTGATTTTTTTCATGATGGAACTGTGTTTAGCTATAAACACAATTATAGATATCAGGTAATGATATCTGCTCTTTCATGTTTAGAACTCAACATTAGTCCATACAAACCCAAACCTTATAAATACTTAATGTTAAGCACTTTTACTACTTTCCAGTGAAGGGGAAAAAAATTGCAATTGATTGAATGCATTTTCAGACACAGTTTACCAGTAGATAGTTTCAGGCAATTCAACCTTTTAAAAAAAAATCTCTATCCAGCAGAAACTTTTAAATTTATTTTGTACAGATAAACAGACATACTAGATGCATTTTGAATTAGGGTGAACATTACTATGAGTAATGTTTGCTGCTGCTGCTGCTAAGTCACTTCAGTCGTGTCCGACTCTGTGCGACCCCAGAGACAGCAGCCCGCCAGGCTTCCCAGTCTCTGGGATTCTCCAGGCAAGAACACTGGAGTGGGTTGCCATTTCCTTCTCCTAGCAGCAGCAGATGTATTTTGAATTAGGGCGAACGTTACTATGAGTAACTTGCATTCAGGGTAGCAGGTGACATATGTCAATTCCTGTGTTCCCATTTAGGGACAGGGTCACAGTAAACAGGGCAAAGGGGAGTTATGGACACCTAATACAACATGTTGATTCACCAACTCCTCAATGCCACCCCGTGCTGTCCATTAAGATTCAAAACCAGGAGAATGTGTGCTGTGAACAGATTTTAGTTACACTGAGGGAAGTTTTTCTATCCAGTCACACATTTGTTAATATGTGAACAATGGCACAAATTTATAAAACAAATGGATAATGTTAGTATTATAATCTGTAACCACAGACTAGATGGCAATAAATGTCACTCATAACATTATGTTTTTGACCTTATTGTATTCAATGGTAGTCATAAATAAACTTACCTACTTATTTGGATGGGAACGTTAGCATCACACTAATTACACTGAATAACGAACATGCGAAAAACCAGTTTATCATGTGGTTTAATATTCTGCAAAGCGCAATTTCTACCTGACCCATCTAAATCTTAGGCATTTCTTAAGACACAGACTCTCCATCTATGTCCACTCCCTTGGAATAATGCTATTTTTCTAAATTTCCATAATGCCTCAACAGTTCAGTGACTCAGTCGTGTCCAACTCTTTGCAACCCCAAGAATTGCAACACACCAGGCCTCCCTGTCCATCACCATCTCCCGGAGTTCACTCAAACTCATGTCCATTGAGTCGGTGATGCCATCCAGCCATCTCATCCTCGGTCGTCCCCTTTTCCTCCTGCCCCCAATCCCTCCCAGCATCAGAGTCTCTTTCAATGAGTCAACTCTTCGCATGAGGTGGCCAAAGTACTGGAGTTTCAGCTTTAGCATCATTCCTTCCAAAGAAATCCCAGGGCTGATCTCCTTTAGAATGGACTGGTTGGATCTCCTTGCAGTCCAAGGGACTCTCAAGAGTCTTCTCCAACACCACAGTTTAAATGCATCAATTCATCGGCACTCAGTTTTCTTCACAGTCCAAGTTGCATCCATACATGACCACTGGAAAACCATAGCCTTGACTAGACAGACCTTTGCTGGCAAAGTAATGTTTCTACTTTACTATTAAACAAGAAGCAGGAAATGGAGACCTTAATGAGATGATCCAAATCAATCAATACATTTCTTTTGATGGTAGACAATAAAAAAAGGAAGGTATAGGCAGAGGAAAGAGAAAGAAATTGCTGAAGAATGGCTTCTGAAGGTGAGTGATGGGTGCAGCAAGCTGGTTTTTTATCTTAGTTGGGGAACGAGAGGGAAGAAGGATGAGAGGAATAGAGAAGAGAAGGTCAGCTAAAAAGAATTCAAAAGAAAGGAACATGTTTGTAATTATTTCAGTCAAGTTTAAGGTGAGAAATGAAAGCACAGAGATAACAGAATAGAAAAAAAACATAATTTTAGTAGTTAACATTTATTGAACTATTAATTCTATTTTGCAGAGGGGAACCTAAGACACAGAGGGGTTAAATAGCTTGCCCAAATCTACACAGCTCGTTCATGGCAGAGCCTGAATTTCAGTCCTTGCAATCGGAACTTCTATTTTAAAATGAAGTACTTAACGAAGCACATAAAGTGAGAACTCTCATAGAGAGGGGATATAGAGACCAAGGGATTAACTGGGAGGGGGAGAAGGCCGCATTAAAGTAAAAAATTTTTTTAACCAGTGGGCTAATTATATGTGTTGTATGTTAGTCGCTCAGTCGTGTCCGACTGTTTGCGACCCCATGGACTGTATGTAGCCCACCAGGCTCCTCTGTCCATGAGATTCTCCCGGCAAGAATACTGGAGTGGGTTGCCATTCCCTTCTCTAGGGGATCTTTCTGACCCAGGAATCGAACCTGTCTCCTGCACTGCAGGCAGATCTTTACCATCTGAGCCACAAGGGAAGCAGACAGAACACTTTGTATATGTTAGCTCATTTAATTCCGCTAATAATTCTGTTCGATAGATACTAGCTCAGTTTTCAGACAGGGGCACTTGAGATTTGATAAACGACGCATACCTTGCACAGAGTTCCATCTCAATAGCAAGTTCTGCAGCAAGACAAGGAAGACTGAAGGAGACTTGGCAACAGAACGGAACAGGGCAAGGTAAGCAGGTTCAAAATGAGAAATGCAGGAAAAGTTTCTCACTCAAGTCTAGGCTAGTTCGTTTTCAAATCTCCCCGGTCAGGCCGCGAAGGCGTCACAAAGCCCGCCCCTCGGCGGCGAGGCCACGCCCCCTCCCGCGGAGGGGCTCGGAGCTCCCAATACTTCCCTCCCACCCTTTGACCCCGCCCACTCCTCCCAGCATCATTTCCTGTGCGCTGGGCGCTAATTGGTCCGGCAGTCGGAAGTGAGGGCGGGCGGTGGGGCCGTTGCCGCAGTGACAGAGCTGGGGGAGTCCGAAGATGGCGGCGTCGCGTCGCTCTCAGCATCATCACCACCATCATCAACAACAGCTCCAGCCCGCCCCAGGGGCTTCGGCGCCGCCGCCGCCACCTCCCCCCCCACTCAGCCCGGGCCTGGCCCCTGGGACCACCCCGGCCTCCCCTACGGTGGGCGGCCTGGCTCCGTTCGCCTCCCCGAGGCACGGCCTAGCGCTGCCGGAGGGGGATGGCAGTCGGGATCCGCCCGACAGGCCCCGATCCCCGGACCCGGTTGACAGTGCCAGCTGTTGCAGTCCCACGAGCACAGTCTGTACGGTTGCCGCCGCTCCTGTGGTCCCGGCGGTTTCTGCCTCATCTGCCGTCGGGGTCGCTCCCAACCCAGCCGGCGGCGGCAGTAACAATTCACCGTCGTCCTCTTCTTCCCCGACTTCTTCCTCCTCTTCCTCTCCATCCTCCCCCGGATCGAGCTTGGCGGAGAGCCCCGAGGCGGCCGGAGTTAGCACCACAGCACCACTGGGGCCTGGGGCTGCGGGCCCGGGGCCAGGGGTCCCAGCAGTGAGCGGGGCCCTGCGGGAACTGCTGGAGGCCTGTCGCAATGGGGACGTGTCCCGGGTAAAGAGACTGGTGGACGCGGCAAACGTGAATGCTAAGGACATGGCCGGCCGGAAGTCTTCTCCCCTGCACTTCGCTGCAGGTCAGAGACTTTTTGAATTGTTTATTAAGGGTTTTGGTGTTTGGCACTGGGGTCCGGGTAGGGAAAGAAAACGAGTTACGATGATGGGAACGATGGGGGCGTGGTGATGATGCCTCAGTACTTCTCCGGAAGCCTTGAGGTTCCGTTTTTTAGGTGGTGCCAGGGTGACGGGGGCGTGGTAGGGGAACGTGTGAGTCCCTTTTTAGTTTGCACAGTGATCCTCGTTCTCATCCCCAGCCTCCCTTAGTGGTCGTCTCAGGACATGGATATACTTAAACTTTTTCAGTTCCGAGTGTGTCGGAATAAAGTTAGATCTGAGTAGTGTTAGAGTAGTTTTGTCGTGTGTTGGCTCATTTCCTTTTTACAGGAGTAATGTCGCATGAGGACAAACTAGACCAAGAGAAGTTTAATAAAACTCAACGTGTTAAGTAGCTATCGTAACCTTATAATTAATATAAGAGACTTAAATGAAGTTAGTGAAACTTTCTCCCCTTTTGAGGTAGTGTACAGTCCGATTGGGTAGATCAAAATGTTCCTATGTGAAACAACTGGAGAATAATATTTGGATGCAGTATGTGATGGCAGAAGAAAAGGCTTTGAAGTTCTGGCAACTGCTGTCTGTTGCTTGTGTAACAGATAAGTTACCTTATCTCAGTAGCCTCCATCTCCTCATGGGCAAAAATGTATATGGGGATTGTGTGAGGATTTCCTGAGAGGTATCTGGGACCTAAGTTCTCCCCCGAAAATACTTATTCTTAAAACCTGGACCACTGCACACTTTTTTTTTTTTTAAGCAAGTAATTATTATCTTTTAAAAACAGATAGTATGTTTTTATATAAAATACAGAGAAATTTAAAACAAAAAGGATCATAATCTCATTGCCTAGATACCTCCTATTGACATTAAAAAAATAAAGATGATAAGGTTATATACCTTAGAAATGTTACATTAGAAATGTATATATTGTATGTACATTCATATAGTACAGAAATAAATGAAAAAGCGTCACACATAAACATCAAAGATCATACTCTGAAGATAACTTCTATTAAGTTTCATGCTTTATTTCTAATATATACCACTCTTTGAGTTTGTTCTGTTAATGTAAAGCATATGTTAAGAACTTAATGTATTGTTTATCAGAACTCGGAAAATATTTTTATCCTCATTTACAGATGACAAAAGTGAAGCATGTACAGCTTAGATAATCCTAAATTCACAGAAGAAGTAGTGGAACCTGGATTTAAACTTAGTTTGATTTTGGAATGTGTGAAGTCCAGGTTAAACAATTATACTTGGTTTAAGATCACTTTTCAATTTGTGGGTAATTTTTATGGAGTTTTCACTTTGGCAGTGTTTGGGGAGAAGAAGTAACTGGGGGCATATATACTCCAAGAGTAGTGTTCACACATTTTTTTTTTTCTTTTTGCAGCCCATACTTAGCAATAAAATTTTATGTTGTAACATGCAAAGTGAATCAAAAGTTTCAGGAAACAGTTCTTTGCCTTGCTACATGTGTTGTACTCTGATATTTTATATCCTAATCCATTTCCTGTCTTGCAAATGCTGTTTGTGATCCCATTAATGAGTCATGGTCAGCAATGTGAGAAATACTTACAGGAAATCATTATTAGATCGCTGGGAATGTGGACGCTACTATTAGGAAAGATTGAGGGCAGGAGGAGAGTGGGGCGACAGAGGGTGAGAGGGTTGGATGGCATCATTGACACAATAGACTTGAGTTTGAGCAGACTCCAGGAAATAGTGAAGGACAAGGAAGCCTGGCATGCTGCAGTCTGTAGGGTCACAGAGTCAGACATGGCTTAGCAGCTGAACAACAACAACTATTAGGAATGTAGTGAATTGAATCAAAATCAGGCTCCCATTTAAGTAGACAGATGCTCACAAGTGTTGCTTATTTTAGATGAAATAATTTCTTTTTTTTAGGCAGGATGAAAGATCTGTAATAAATGAAGCAAGACTGCCTTTGTAGACTTTATTCCAAATTTGACTATTATAACATGTTGTTTCACAAATCTTGTCATTTTTCATCATACTGCATTGTAAGTAATCACTTGCAGATATTACATTAATTTTTGTAATATTTAGAATTATTCGCACATAAAATAGTGCTTATCTCCCAAGTCACATCTTCTTTTTGCCACAGTAGTTGTTTTTTGTTCTGTTTTAGAGTTTTTTGTGTACCCAGCTAAGCTAGAAGACAACCAGTGAAACAGTCCTGTAATTATGTTGTAGTTATGAGACCCTAATCTTGAGCTGGCTTATTTAGGGGAAAAAAATAATCTGTTTTAGTTCCGTGTGGAAAAGGGAACAAAAACAGTGAAACTCTCTATGGTTTAAAAGCATAACACTCTAGTCAATTTACTGTGTTTCATGTTTGTGTTCATAGCATTAAAGCTTTGTTTAATCTAGTCTTCTTCATGCATAGGCTGGGTAATTAAAAGTGATTGTCAGTTGACTATTACTTGATTGGAATGCTAGTCACTGAATGTCATGGAAGAGCTGTTTTAAAGATAGGAAATTGGTACCATGCCTTGGATGGAAAGATTTAAAAATTGTAGTTCCAGTGTTCCACAAATCTTTCATTAACTTAAGATGTGAAAGTCACTCAGTCGTGTCCAGCTCTTTGGGACCCTATGGACTTTACAGAACCCCATGGAATTCTCCAGGCCAGAATACTGGAGTGGGTAGCCTTTCCCTTCTCCAGGGGATCTTCCCAACCCAGGGATTGAACCCAGGTCTCCCACATTGCAGGTAGATTCTTTACCAGCTGAGCCACAAGGGAAGCCCAAGAATGCTGGTGTGGGTAGCCTATCCCTTCTCCAGCTGATCTTCCTGACACAGAAATCAGAATGGGATCTCCTGCATTGAAGGCGGATTCTTTACCAAGTGAGCTGATAGCTTATCATGCTGCTGCTGCTGCTAAGTCGCTTCAATTGTGTCCGACTCTGTGTGACCCCATAGACGGCAGCCCACCAGGCTCCCCCATCCCTAGGATTCTCCAGGCAAGAACACTGGAGTGGGTGATAGCTTATCGTAGGTTGGTGTTAAATATTGACACAGTTTTGAAGCAGTCAGTTGTCCTTACCCTTATGGAGCTTACAGTCTAGTGGGGAAAACTAAAAGCAACAATAACAAAAACCCCACAAAGTGTCCTAAAGTGATAGTAAAAGTAAACTACTCTCTTTTGGAGCAGGCAGTAAGGACGTTTGTCCTGATTTTAGATCACTTAAAGAAGTCTTTCTAGATAAAGAGATGTTTTAAAGTGAGGATTGAAAGGTTGAGTCCAAGCTAGCCAAGCAAAGATGGGAAGGAAGAGTGTTAATTAATGCCTTTATTTCCATTTAAAAATAAGTATAGTTCTATAGAATGAAATGAAATCATTTTTAAGGCTCTTTGAAGTGGTGTGAAGTCATATTCATATTTAAATCCTTATGCCTTTTTTTAAACCATAATTCTTTCTAGCAGCAGAGTTAAGAATCCTTTCTATCCTACTTTGGACTGTGATAATTGTTAAACATGCCTTTCAGTTCAGTTCAGTTCAGTAGCTCAGTTGGTGTCCTATTCTTTGCGACCCCATGAATCGCAGCACTCCAGGCCTCCCTGTCCATCACCAACTCCCGGAGTTCACCCAAACTCATGTCCATCGAGTCAGTGATGCCATCCAGCCATCTCATCCTCTGTCGTCCCCTTCTCCTCCTGCCCCCAATCCCTCCCAGCATCAGAGTCTTTTCCAATGAGTCAACTCTTTGCATGAGGTGGCCAAAGTACTGGAGTTTCAGCTTTAGCATCAGTCTTTCTAAAGAACACCCAGGACTGATCTCCTTTAGAATGGCCTGGTTGGATCTCCTTGCAGTCCAAGGCACTCTCAAGAGTCTTCTCCAATACCACAGTTCAAAAGCATCAATTCTTCAGTGCTCAGCTTTCTTCACAGTCCAGCTTTCACATCCATACATGACCACTGGAAAAACCATAGCCTTGACTAGATGGACCTTTGTTGGCAAAGTGATGTCTCTGCTTTTGAATATGCTATCTAGGTCATAACTTTCCTTCTAAGGAGTAAACGTCTTTTAATTTCATGGCTGCAGTCACCATCTGCAGTGATTTTGGAGCCTAAAAAAATAAAGTCTGATACTGTTTCCACTGTTTCCCCATCTGTTTCCCATGAAGTGATGGGACCAGATGCCATGATCTTCGTTTTCTGAATGTTGAGTGTTAAGCCAGCTTTTTCATTCTCCTCTGTCACTTTCATCAAGAGGCTTTTTAGTTCCTCTTCACTTTCTGCCATAAGAGTGGTGTCATCTACATATCTGAGGTTATTGATCTTTCTCCCGTTAATCTTGATTCCAGCTTGTGCTTCTTCCAGCCCAGCATTTCTCATGATGTACTCTGCAGATAAGTTAAATAAGCAGGGTGACAATATACAGCCTTGACGTACTTCTTTTCCTAACTTAGAGACAGTATTAATAATGTCCACAACTAGAAACATAATCTTTAGTTTCCAGTATTGGTATAGATTCTTACAGTACTGCTTCTGATACCTTCTTAAAATGACTATGTCAAAATGATCCAGTCTTATATTGTTGAGGAGAGTTTATATAAGTCTTTTACAGATAAGATGCTTGACCTTGGTTGTTCAAAGGACCATCAAAGCTGTTGAAATAGGATCAATTTAGAGTGATGTATCTCCTGAATTCAATTCCTAGTAATGACATATTTTTGTTAAAGGACCAGTATATTCTGATAAGTTTTCTTTTTAAAGAAAAGTCTGGATAAGGTCTTTGTGAAAAAACAACAACGAAAAAAGAGTTTAATGAAGCACTGATTTCTGAAATTTCATGGTATTTAAACTGAAGAAATTTTGAAGTAGGCTTCCTGGTTACTTTAATGGTGAGCATTAGTTAACAGAAGACTTGACTAGGACTTGTGATGTGGGGTACTTCAATATCAAAACCAGCAAAATATGTATGGGATTTTTGTGCTTTCTTTTTATTTATTTGAGAGATATCTACCTCAACACACATTAACTGTATAGAGATTGCCTTACTCATTTCTCTTTCCCTTAATTTTTTGTCATCGTGTCCATGCTTGTCCCCCTACCTCCATCTCCTTCACTGTTTCAATTCTGTTTAAAAAAGAACAAAACAAAACACTGTCCTCTAGACTGTTGTTGCCCATCAGTAGGTAAAAAAATGAGTCAGAACACTTCAGTTCTGGAATGGGAATCTTTCTATACATTGTCTGGCAAAGTCCTTAATTATACTTTTAGCCAAATGTTTTTGCCTCAGGGTTTAGGAAAGGTCTGATTTGATGATAGAAGGAAAGGAACTAGTTCCATAAATATCTTTTCAGACTTAAAATTGTTGGCTGCAAACTGAATTATCTTTTACTTAGTCTTTTCTCAACATCTTATACTTTGGTTAAGGTACTGCTTTAAAAAAAGTTCACATAGAGCTTTTAGTTAGAAAGGTGTACAAAGTGTCTCTTTTTTTTTTTTTTGGATTAATGGTACTACTCTTTGGAAGCAAATGATTGAAAGAGCAAATTAGTTATATGAAGGTGTTATGTAGAAGTGTCTCTCAATAGTAGTAAGTTGGTAACAAGCAAACTGCAACCATAGAAGAATATGTGCATCAGTTAAAAATACTGTCTGATTTCGGTTACATACCTGTCTGCTTATATTTTCCTTTATCCATCAGTATTTTTTTTTATGATGTGTAAATTATAGACATTCATGCAGCTGCCTGTAAATACACCAGTATACATATGATTATCCAGAGTTTAGTGTTTGTTTAAAGATTTGTCTTTTCATGTAAAATCTGTACAAATCTTATGTGTTATATTCACAGAATTCTGACAAATTCAAATGCCTGTGTAATCCAAATCCTTACAGATAATTCTAACTTCAGAAAGTTCCTTCATGTTATTTCCCTCTATCCCTATCCCTCCCCTTCCAGCAGACACATTGTTCTGACTTTTTTCCACTATACATTGAGTTGCCTGTTTTAGAAGTTCATATAAATGGAATTATGCAGTATTTGCTTTTTTGGTAAGACTTCTTTTGGTTTTGATATAACTTGTGTCAGTAGTAGGTATTTCATTATATGAGCATGCGACATTTGATTTATACCTTCAGTTTGGTTTATCCCTACTTTTTAGACCCTTAGGCTGTTTTCAATTTTTGACTATTATGAATAAAGCTGTTATGCTTATTCTTGTAAAATTCTTTTTGAGAACATATGTCTTTCTCAGTACCTCGTATTGAAATTGCTGGGCTTTAGGCTAGGTAAATTTTAAGTTTTATAAGAAACTGCCAACCTTTTTTCAAGGTGGATGTGCCATTTTACATTCCCATTAACAACATACAAGAGTTCCCATTGTTCCATATCTTTGCCAACATTTAATGTTTTCTCTTGGTTTCATTTTAACCATTCTGATGAGAATGTGTGCTCTCTCATTCTGGTTTTATTTTGCATTTCCCTGACCTTTCCATGTGTTTATTTGCCATTTATATTTTTTCATAAAGCCCACTTACCCTTTTTTTAAATTGGGCAAATCAGTAGTACTCTATTAGTAATTATTAAAGCCTTACTATATTAGTTACTGTATTTCCTAATGTGTATGAAACTACCCCAACACTTCCCTGATTTCCCCCTGGTGGCTCAGATGGTAAAGGATCTGCCTGCAATGTGGGAGACCCAGGTTTGATCCCTGGGTCAGGAAGATCCCCTGGAGAAGGGAATGGCAACCCACTCCAGTATTCTTGCCTGGAGAATCCCCATGAACAGAGGAGCCTGGCAGGCTATAGTCCATGGGGTCACAGAGGGTAAGACTCGACTGAGTGACTAACACTTCTCCTTTTCACCCCAAAACTTAGTAGCCTCAAATAACAAGCATATTTTTTTTCTGTGGTTCGAGATTCCAGGTGTAGGTCAGGAATCTAGGCAGGCAGATTCCTTACCATCTGAGCCACCAGGGAGGCCGCTTATATATAACCGAATCAGTGTGCTATATACCTGAAACTTAAAAACATTGTAAATCAACTGCTGCTGCTGCTGCTGCTGCTGCTGCTGCGTCGCTTCAGTCGTGTCTGACTCTGTGCGACCCCATAGATGGCAGCCCAGCAGGCTCCGTCGTCCCTGGGATTCTCCAGGCAAGAACACTGGAGTGGGTTGCCATTTCCTTCTCCAGTGCATGAAAGTGAAAAGTGAAAGTGAAGTCGCTCAGTCGTGTCTGACTCTTTGAGACCCCATGGACTGCAGCCTTCCAGGCTCCTCCGTCCATGGGATTTTCCAGACAAGAGTACTGGAGTGGGGTGCCATTGCCTTCTCCCTTACGTATATATGGCCAGACAGTAAAGATTTTAGGCTTCATGCGCTGTGTGATCTCTGTTTCAACTCTGTCAACTGGTCAGCTCTGCTTTTGTGCCATGAAAGTATCCATAGACAATGCATAAATGAATAGTATAGTTATGTTCCAATAAAACTTTACTTATAAAAAAAAAGGGATGGCCAGATTTGGCACATGCGTTTTAGTTTGCTGATCCCTGTCATAAGGCATTGTGTGTATTTTTTTTTTCACTTTTGTTTTCCTTCTTGTTTAGTCTTTACTTCTGAAATACTTTTTTATTTTGAATTATTTCTGAGTTCCGTCATCTTATTCTAACTCACACATATACTGGTCTTTCATATCTTACATCTTTTTCATATTGTCTTTTAGCTAATACTGAAATAGTAGATCCTAATTTTGGTTTTTCTGGGGGAGCATTTTCTTCTAGTATATATTGCTGATAGAGGTGTTACCCTGCTCACATTCTTATGAAAACTCTGCATGGAATTTGACCTTATTTTTTTTACTGCTCATTTTTAGAGAAATTAATTGCTAAATAATCAAGGATAAAAATAGAAGCCTGAACCTTGAGGGTAACTCCCCTTGTCCTTTCTCCTCATGTTAGACATGGAACTCTGACCTAAAATAGAGTAAGTCTCACAAGAAGGTTTGCAGTATCATCTCTTACAGTCATAGCATTTAAATTAAGAAACATAATTTTATATTAATATCTTAGTTTATATAGCCTACATTGCTGCTTTCTAGGAGCCTTAACCAGAGACATCATGCTAAGGGCATTTTATAGGTAAGATGTCTTCCTCATGGTCTATTTACATAGAAGTTTTCATGAAAAGAGGCTTAGTATAGTCACCTGCCTTTTTTTCCTCCCCCCAGGCATCCCTTTGTTTCGAAAGGAACTGACTAGGTCACAGGCTAGGTGTGCCTTTCTTCCAAACCAGACATGATTCTTTGGCAGTTTAAAGACCAAAGAAATATATCTGGAGGATATATCTTCAAGGGCCAAGTTGTGAGCATAGATAATGTTTAAAAAAAAAAAGTTGGATCTTCAACTTAGATCCCAGGAGAAGAAAAGTGATAGAGGAATGTGAATAATGCTAAGCAAATGCATTTTATTTTAGTGTTAGGTCTTAGAAAGGAATAAACATCATCATGAGTCTTGCAGTGAAATGCAAGTGAAGACACTAGAGTAACTTATTCATAAATGTATTTAATAGCCTGTTTTTGCTTCTTGGACAAATAAATGTTTTGAGTAGTTGATTGTAAAATATGTGAGAGATACGATTGAAGACACAAGAGCCTCTTAAATTCTCATTTTTCCCCTATGTCAGGGTACTTGAAGTTACCTTGGTCTATGTTTATTCTTCTGACATAAACACTCAGAAAGGTGGGTTGTAGCCCTGATCTTGGGGGGAGCCTAACACCTGTATCATCAGTGTGGGTTCGTGATAAGAATTGAGTAGCATGGGTTTCTGGGGTATTTATACTAAAGCCCAGGTGCTCAAGATAACTTTGAGGTTCATATTCTAAAAGTTATTTAATTTTGAATAATTGAGGAAAGTTATGAGTGTTTTGTTTTTGTGTGCCTACTGGGTTTTCCTTAAAAGGCTTCATCAGATATTCAGAATTGCTTTTCCCTACAGTGAGTTGCTGGGACCTTTGTCAAGTAGAAACTTGTTTTGCCTGTTGGTTCAGGAATCCATGTTTAAAATTAAATGAGAGCAGTGTGAGCTTAAACCTTTTTTTTTTTTTTTTTTAGTGTTTTCTTGAAATGTGTCAGTTCCCTTTTGAATTGAGGTTTGTGAATTTTTTAATTGTACAAAAAAAGGAAATAAAGTATTGTAAATTTTCCTTTCCCTTTTGCCTTTTTGGTATAACACAAACTAAACTAATGGTTGGTGGCAGATGATTTATTGGTTTGTTTGTGTGGACTTGCAACTTTTTTCTTCTGTGGTAGACTTTTTGTAAAAAAGAAGCAACTTTTGTTTTATGAAGAACACTTTTAAGTGAAGCTGCTGGGTTTTTTAAAAAAATTGTGAGGGTCTGATGGTGAAGAATGCAGTCACTAATGTGTATCCAGGTATGTCAGTGCTACAGAATACAGTGACTGCCTGGTGCCCGTGTTTCAGTTCATGTCAAGGTGTCAGCAGTTTTACCTACTGTGGCTTTTGCATTATCATGAGCACCATCTTAATATTATTTTGTAAATGGTTTTGGCTTCTCAGATCCCCCCAGAAAAGGTCACTGGAGCCACCAAGGGGTCCACAGACCACACTTTGAAAACTGTTGAGCTAATACAAATAGTTCTTAATTTTGCTTTTTTTTTTTTTTTTTTTTTGAGAATCTGATAATAGGTATGGACATTTTCTCTGAAATATATATTTAAACATCAAACTTACGTGTAATTTTCAGAGGGTTATAACTTCCAGAAGCACTAGCTCGGTGATTCTCAAACTTTATATCAGAGTCACCGGGAAGGCTTTGTTAAGGCAGGTTGCTAGGCCACACCCCCACTGCTTCTCATTCAGTTGGTCTGGAGTAGTCTGAGAATTTGTATTTTTTCATCCATCCTCTTTAGTACTTCATGAACTGTTACTAATCTGGAATTTTGCATTTTCCTTTAATTAGGAGACATCCTGTCATTATTTCTACAAGCATCTGTCCTCTCTTCCAGTCCTCTGTCTCACATCTCTCTTCTCTCCTTTACTTCTCCTTTACTTCCTTTCTCCTCTGATGTTTTTTGGGAGAGTTTGTCAACTGGTTTTTCCCCAGGAATTGTTTCCTTTATTTCCACTATTATCCAGTCAACTTATTGTATCCTTCATTTCTCCTGCTTTGTTTTTCATGATGATATTTCCAGTTGGTTTTACTTGATAGACTTTTGTTCTCATGTTTTCAGTATTCCCCAGTTTTTCGCTGGCAACACTTAATTTGCCAACTTTAAATATCTTTTTTTGGTCTATTAATTCTGCTTTCATTTATTTTGTCATGGTGCTTGCACTCCTCAGACATTCTATTATTTTCCGCCATGAGTTTATAATCCCTTGGAAATGACAGCTACTTGGGCCAGTATTGCATTTGAGAGGATGAGTTTGGGGTTCTAGGTCTTGGTTCTTCACGTGGTTTTAGACAAATAAGGGCATGCGTCAGGGTAGAGAGGCCCTGGATGTGATGCCATCCTAGGTGGTCAGGATTCCCCTGACTCTCTTCTGTCCTGTAGGCATGTAGGCATGTCCTTTGCTTCCCACCTCAGCCAGGTTCCACTGTTCTGCCTCGTATTGTCCCTTCTCTTTTGGCTAGAGGCACACTGGAGATTCCGAACTCATGTTCTGCTGCAGCCCAGGGGACAGTGTGGCAGAGGTGAGGGGGAGGACACAGATCTCTCGCCTCTCTTCTCTGTTCTAGCCAGGATGACCGATCATCTGCAGTTAAGCTGATGATTCTTCCCACAGTGGCACTCAGCCTTTTTTTTCCCCCTTCCCAAGGAGCTGTGATTTCTTACCTTGTTTTTGTTTGTTTTGTATTTTTGTTGTTGTTTAAACTGGCATCGGGAATTTGTGTCTTATCCTTTTGCTTTTGGTGTTTTTTCCCAGTGTTTTGGGGGAAAACATACATTTTTCTACTGCTTCCTAATGAAATACTTCCTTTATTAGTGCTTCCTGATGCCATACGTCTCTTCTTCTATCTAACTATAAATGTTTTCCTTTCTAAATCATATTCTGTAAGATGGAGAAATTAATTGGTCAGAGTCCACCTTTGACAAATGAAAAATATATGCAACTTTATTGCTTTATAGAAGTCATTTTGTAGTTTGCTTTCTAAACTGTTATTTTAGAATTAATAGGGAATATACTCCCTTTTGCTTAACCATGACTTCTGATCTAATGAAATGTAAAACAGTTCTTTATTTAAAAGCTGATATAGTTAGAATTGAAATTAGAAAAGGAAGTAACAATGACTTTGAATGTTAAGTAGAATATGTATGTTTCTTTGTCATAGAACATTTCTTATAAAGTAAGCAGAAATCTAATAGGTATCTAGGGATCTGTGTATATTGGACTGTGTAAATTTAACCCAGTGCATAGGAAACCTTTGACATTTTAAAGAATTATCACAAGACTTCCCCTACCTCCCAATTTAGAGCATAATATTGTGGCATGTAATTTCCTCCACGCATGCACGTGTGCTAAGTCGCTTCAGTCATGTCCAACTCTTTGCGACTCTGTGGGCTGTAGCCCGCCAGCCTCCTCTGTCCATGAGTTTCTCTAGGCAAGAATACTGGAGTGGGTTGCCAGTGCCCTCCTCCAGGAGATCTTCCCGACCTAGGATCGAACCTGTGCCTTCTGCAGCTCCTGCATTGCAGGTTTCTTTACCACTGAGCCACCGAGGAAACCCATAATTTCCTCCATAAAATGTAGTGAAACTGAAAACTTAAAAAAAAAAATAGAACTACCCATCATGTTGAAATGGATCTGCTCTGCTGAGTGTCCTCCTAATTTTGAGACTGCCTCTTGCACATCAGCCAAGATACAGGTGTGAGTCAGGCTGTTTTCCTTCTAGTTTTATTGAGATAAAATTTACTTTATCACACTGTATAGTTTTTAAGATGTATGGCATAATGATTGATTTATGTATG
Organism: Budorcas taxicolor; assembly: GCF_023091745.1. NCBI lineage: Eukaryota > Metazoa > Chordata > Mammalia > Artiodactyla > Bovidae > Budorcas > Budorcas taxicolor. The sequence continues at coordinate 24,850,179 of NC_068933.1, forward strand.
TCATGAAATGATTACCAGAGTAAGTATACTGAATATCTGTCATCTCATATAAATATAAAATGAAAAAGAAACAAATGTTTTCTCCTTGTGATGAGAATGCTTAGGGTTTACTCTCTTAACATCTTTCATGTGTAATGTAGAGCAGTTGTAACTGTGTTTGTTCTGTTGCACATTACATTCTTCATGCTTACTTATAGCTGGACTTGTCTGTATTGACAGTCTTTATTCAGTTCCCCCTCCTTCACCCTCTCTTTCTCTGAGTTTGTTTCCTTTTTAAATACAGTTGACACATGAATAATGCAGTGAACATAGTGGTGCAAAAAAGATATTTTTTTGAATTAGTGTTTTAATTTTGTTCAAAAAATACCCAGAAGTGGACTTGCTGGATTGTCTGGTAGGTTTTTTTCTTTTGAGGAACCTCCATACAGTTTTCCATAGTGACTAGGCCAGCTTTCATTCCCACCAGCACTACACAGCAGTTCTCTTTCAAGGAAATGAAGACCTGTATATTGAAAACTATAAGATGCTAATGAAAGAAATTGAAGAAGACAAATAAATGGAAAGATATTCTGTGTTCGTGGATTAAAAGAATTAAAATTGTTAGAATGTCTGTACTACAATATAGCAATAAAGATTCCATGCAACCCCTATAAAAATTCCAATGGTATATTTCACAGATATAGAACAAAACAGTTCTCAAATTTGCATGGTATCACACAAAAGACTCCAAATAGCCAAAGCAATCTTGAGAAAGAACAAAGCTGAAGATACCACATTCTCTGATTTCAAACTATATTACAAAGCTAACTTAATAAAAACAGTATGATATTGGCATTAAAAAAAGACATATAGCCCAATGGACAGAATAGAGAGCCCAGAAATAAACCCATTCATATATGGTCAATTAATTTATGACAAAGGAACCAAGAATATACAATGAGGAAAGAACAGTCTCTTTAATAAATGGTGTTGGGAGAATGGACATCTACATGCAAAAGAGTGAAACTGGACCACTATCTTACACCATACATAGAAAATTAACTCAAAATGGATTAAAGACCTTAAACCATAAATCTCCTAGAAGAAAACATAGGTGAAATCTCCTTGGCATAGCTCTTGGTGAAGATTTTTTGACCCTGACACCAAAAGCAAAGCAACAAAAGCAAAAATAAGTGAGACTACATTGAACCAAAAGGCCTCGGCATAGTGAAGGAGACCATCAACAAGCGTGAGAAAGCAACCTACTGAGTGGAAGAAAGTATTTGTGAATGATGTTTCTGGTAAAAGGTTAATGTCCAAAATATACAAAGAACTCAAGTTGAAAACAATGTTGAAAGAATGTGTGTGTGTGGGTGGGCAGATTGACACTGAGTAATTAGAGTCTCTCCAAGTTGTTATCTTTGGGCTGAGAATCTGATGACAGAAGGAGCTAGGCATGTGAAGATGTGGGTCTTCAGGCAGGGAACACAGCAAGTACAAAGTCCTCTAGGCTGAAATAAGTTTGGCATATCCAGGGAACAGAAAGTGAAAGACAGGGTTGGTAAAGCTCAATGAGATAGGAGAGGTGAGAATGGCCAACTCACTTGTTAGGTCATAAGGAGGTTTTACTATGTGTGTTATTGGAATCCATTGCAGGATTTCAAGCAGGGAAGTGACCTGATCTGATGCATGCCTTGAAGAGAGACACACAGTCTGCTCTGGTAAGGATGAATTGTTAGCAGATGTGACAGTAGAGAGACCAACAAAAGGTTTTGTGCTGAAGTCTAGACAAGAGATTGTGGGGCTTGAAACCAAGCTGGTGACCCTTGGGAGTAGGCAGATTTGAGATGTGTGTTTGGAAGTGTAGTTCACGAGTTATCAGAACTGAGGGAAAGAATTCTTCAACAATAAAATGAGGAAAATGCTTGTCACAGGATATTATCACTGGAGCTAATGCTTGTCAAGCATTTGGCATTCTTCTTGTCAGAAAAAAGAGCTTACTAAATGTTAACTACTTACCATTATTATTGCTATTTTTATTGTCAGGAATAAGGCATGTACTTAAGCAAAAAGAATTTTTCTGTAAGAAATTTTCTGTAAAAGTTAAATTATACCTTTTGTACAACTCTCATTTGGGAGTCTCTTCTAATAGCACATACTGTTTTGTTGGTAAAGATCAGAGTATTACACTGTCTTGATTTTTAACAGCCTCTGTTGGCTCAGAGAGAGATGGTTCATTGGTTTTTCTTTTGTGCTTTGTAACACTAAGCCATAAAGATATGTATAAATAGCAACATTATTCCTTTTAAAAATTGTAGCTTTTTTTGACATGTGCTAGATTAGTGGAATAGGACACTGAAAATCTTGTGTGGGTCTGTAATGCTTTCACTTAGAAGCTATTTCCTATGAGTTAATTTATAGGTAAGTTACTGTGTGGTTAAATTCTGTGTAGTTCTTTGAACCAGCCCTAATTATTATTTTTATTTTGGTTCTTTAGACCCCCCCCAAAAAAATCAATTACAGAGATAATTGCTACAAACCTTGGTTATGAAACAAAGGCCTTGTATGACCATCATAGGTAATGAATTCTCTTTATGTATAAAAAGTAATTAATGCATATCCATTAAACATGGATAGAGTGGCCAATGACCAGTTATGAATTGTACTTAATAGTACAGGTAGAGTACATGTTTTGTTAAGCTTTTTATGTATGGTTTTCTAAATTACAGTATTTTAAATAGGGGATTAATTTTTTTGTGGGTAACACTGATTTAATGCATTTTATATCGACACATAAAATGTATCTTTACTGATTTTGGCTGTTCACCTCCACCTTTTTAAACTTGTGTGTGTACACATACATATATTTTATGCAAAATTATGTTTTATGTAATAAGAAAAGAGATAAAAAAGAAGAAAAAATTCCGTATTTCTGGTACCTAGTGATTTAGTCTCATTTTCTATCCATCTATATTTCAAATATCATATTTTTTCTCCTATATTTTGTTTGATATATTTGCAATCCAAAAGGCTAATTGAGGGACTTCCCAGGAGGCCCAGCGGTTAAGACTCACGCTTCTACTGCAGGGAATGCAGGCTTGATCCCTTGTCAGGGAACTAAGATCCCACATGCAGCGTGGCACAGCCAAGAAAGAAAGGAAGGGAGGGAAAAAGGGAGGGAAGATGGAGAAGGAATGGAAGGAGAACTGATTGATATATAAGCAACACCTTTCTGTGTTGGAATTTTTTATAATATTGTATGTGTATCTGTGAGGGTGGGTGGGTGGTTGGTCTATACCTTTGTTTTTTTCTTTTTACTATGGTAAAATATAAATTTAAAATTTTTATTTATTTTAAGCAGTTTAAAAATAAAATGCCATTTTTGCCATTTTAAAATATATGGCTCAGTGATATTAAGTCCATTCAGTGTTCTAGCATCCTTTCAATACAGATTATTTTATTCAAATACTGTCATTTTATCATTTATGTAACAATATTATTGGATATCTAATCTCCATGATTTTCTGTAAATAACATTATAATAAACATTCTTGATGCAAAATCTTTGTCCATGGATAAATCATTTTTTAAATGATAAAAATTGAAGAGTGCTATTTTGAGTCGGAGAGTATATTTGTTTAAGCCTATTCATGATAATGTTACATTTTTTTCTGAAATGTGGTACCATGAGACTTCCCTGGTAGTCCAGTGGTTAATACTTTCCTTCCAACGCAGGAGGTGCCGGTTCAATCCCTAGTCAGGGAACTAAGATCCCACATGCCTCCAGACCAAGAAAACAAAACATAAAACAGAAGCAATGTTGTAATAAATTCAATAAAGACCTTTAAAAAATGATCCACATCAAAAAACCTTAAAAAAAATGTGGCATCAGTTTATATTCATATTAACAGTGTTTGAACACAACTCCATTTCACCACTTTCTTGCTGATACCAAGCATTTTTGTTTTTACTTCATTTATTAGTGAAGAAAGGAAATTAGTTCTTAAACATTGTTAGTACACTAATTAGAGAAATGTGAATTTGCACGCAGGCTTTACTCAAATCTATAAAGCAGGAAACTTTTTCTTGGCCTACTTTCCTGGAGTGAGTGAATTTCTAAAGATAGTGTAAAGGACATATATTGAAATAAATCTTTTTTTGGTTTCTATTTTCCACATAATTCTCATTTATTTAGTTAATATATGCATAAAATGAAAGAAGATATGACCATTACTGCTTTCCAGTGTTAAAATGTCATTTTCTGTCATTTTCTAACAACATTACATGGTAAGTAATAGCATGGAGGCAGTGATACCCAGCTGGCAAGTCCTAATAAAATTTAAAGTAGGAAAGGAAAGATCACTAATAAAAGTATTAAGCTGGTAAAGATAAAAATGGTAATATTTTCAGTAATCTTTTTTTTTTTAACCCATTGCATTGTAGCTTAAAATTTCATCACAATACTATGATGACCTTCAAATTGTCAAAATGGCTATTTTTTCCATTTTTCATTATCTCACTAAATCCTCATCATGCTGGACTTGGCATAATGTTGTGGCCCTTTAACATCCATAATGTGTTTTCTTGGTATTTCTTACCATTCTCAGTGTTTGCCTAGTCTGTACAGTGCTTTAGATTTTTTTCTGGCTCTTCTAATAACACCCTCCTGTACTACCATTTTTCTCTCTGAAAATTGTGATGCTTTTCACCAGTGTTATGGTTCTGTATTTCCAAAAGCCTGTATTCTCATTTGTTTGTCCTAAAATTCCCTCAAACTCAGTAAATCCAAATTTGAATTGTAACTACACATTCGTTTAGTTTGCATACCAGTCCCAAGAGTAGATATTATGGCATTATCTTTAGTTCTTCCTTTTCAGATATCTTGTAACCAAACTGTCACCATGTATTTCTGGTATCTGTATATTCTTCTCCAATTTCCCTAGTATAATGTTAAGTGCTGTACTTTGTCTTAGATTTGATTTTCATTGGTATTTAAAAATACAGAAATGGATTTTATGCATCTGATTTTGAGAGGAAAGTGAATGCCTTGGACAGGAATCTTGCCTCATTCGTCCTGCATTTCTAGCATGTAATAGGTGTTGAGGAAATGTTTTTGGAAGGAATTGCCCAAACTAAAGGAAGAGCTTCCTTAGTTGTCAGTTCTGTGAGATGAGAGAATCTATTTGAATGGCATCTTTTTTTTTTTTTTTTTACCTTTTTGCTATAGAACATAGTACTTCAGTTGTTCATATTTGTTGATATTATTGTTAAAGGAATTCTAATGGTTCTTTTAACAAAACTGATTTACAATATAAAATATTTTCCCTATTTTTAGGTTTTGGAAGAAAGGACGTGGTAGAACACTTACTACAGATGGGTGCTAACGTCCATGCTCGTGATGATGGCGGTCTCATTCCACTTCATAATGCGTGTTCTTTTGGCCATGCTGAGGTTGTGAGTCTGTTACTGTGCCAAGGAGCTGATCCAAATGCCAGGGATAACTGGAACTATACCCCTCTGCATGAAGCTGCTATAAAAGGAAAGATCGATGTATGTATTGGTAAGTATTATTTGGTGATATCTAAATTGTAAGGTCAACCCCACAGATAGAATAACATTTAAAATAAAGGTTTACCCTTGCTTGTTTTTTATTGTAGTGGAAATAATGTTTCCTCAGAATAAAGAACACTTTGTTACTTCTTATAAGCCAATCTTTTCCATCAAAGGGAAAGTAGAGACATGGAAATCTAAAGTTGGTTAGGAACAAGATTCACAATATTAACTCTCCAAATGTAAGGCAAATGCCAGCTGGTGTGGAACTAAATTTTGATGGATTACTGTTATCAAATTTAGTTAATTTACAGTCTTTAAAAGTCTGAAAGTTTTCCATCCTAGCATCAATGAGAACCATTATAAAGTACAGGTTCTTACTGAATTGGATGACATATTTGGATGTTCAGGTTGATTCAAGGAAAGTCATCTAGTACTAAGGCAAAACCTTTTTCTTTATGTTGCTAAAATTGAACACCAGCTATTTTATTAGCCCTGGAAAAGCTTTGAGTGATTCGAATACAACAGTTCGAGGCTTAATATTTTCAACAGAGTCTAGAGAAAAAGCAACTTCAAACAAAATTGAACTTTTCAACGATTTTAAGTATTGCGATTATATGGAATTGTATTCAATCAGCATTTCTTTCTCCTTTATATGTATATCTAAATAGGCATCTATTTTAGACTTTGCTTTATTGTGTAAAATCTTTCGTTTTGAAATCTAAAATGGGCTTCTAGAGAACAAGCATAGTGTCTCTTGAATGTGTCGTCTCTTTCTTGAAACTCAAGATGATGGATATTTGTTTAGCCTTTGGCAGGTTGATTTATAAATTATCTTCTTGACTGGCACCCATTTCAGTATAATTGGCTATTTTTTCTGATAAAACCCAAATAAATATGTCACGTTTAAAGATAGAGAGGTGGTGCCAGTATAAGATTTTCTCCCACTTCATAGCCATCTATTCCAGCTTCAAATATATTTTTTCATTTTCCTCAAATTATTGCATTGTCTGACAAACTTCTTTATCCTCTTCTCTGTCATTATCCTTTATCACTTCACCAGCCAGTTTTACCAGATGAAATTCAAGGTCGTTTCAACATGACCCTTGAATACCCTATCCTTTGACGTCTTACACTTTTACTTGATTGTCCCATTTCCTCCTAAGTCTCCCACTAAAACAGCTATGTCCTAGACTAAGTCATTCATACAACTAATCTGAAAAGCTTGAGTTTACCACATATTCTCTGATTACTAAATCTCTTAAACTTTTTATGGTAAGTTACTATGTGTTCACTGTTACTGAATTTGAAGTGTGCTCTTATCAGATCTTCCTAGACCTTCAGCTTCCCTGCTCTCATTCTTTCTTGCTTCACTTTGTCACATCCATTGGATTTTTCTGTTGTTAGTTATAGGATTTTACACAATTTTCACCTTCCAATGTATTATCTCTTTTAGGCTGAAGTGTTCTATTTTCCTACCTGTACCTCTTGAATTTTTCATTCTGTCGCTGCTTTTAAGAAAATTTCCTTTTATGTTGTCTTTGCAAGATTGTTGTACTTACCAGTAAACCACAGATCTTAAAAAATCATATTGCTTTATTATATTTGACTCTTTAGAACTCTTTACATAATAAGAGGCATTTATTGTGTATTTTTAACTTTTTGTTTTGAAATAATTATAGATTCATAGAAAGCTCCAAACATAGTACAAGAAGGTCCACGTATCCTTCTCCTGGTTTCACCCTTTGGTTATGGTGAATCTTACGGTGTCATAATACAGTATCAAAAATAGGAAACCAGTGTTGGTACAATGTGTAGAGTTCTGTGCCATTTAATCATGTGTTCAGATTAATGTAACTATAGTCAAGATACAGAACATATAATGTAACTATAGTCAAGATACAGAACATAAATGAGGAAGCTCTGCCTCATTTATGAAAGAAAGTGAAAGTATTAGTCGCTTAGTCATGTCCAGTTCTTTGCGACCCCATGGACTGTAGCCTGCTAGGCTCCTCTGTCCATGGGATTCTCCAGGCAAGAATACTGGAGTGGGTTGTGGTTCCCTTTTCCAGGGGATCTTCCCTACCAGGGATTGAGCCACATTACAGGCAGATTCTTTACCATCTGAGCCACCAGGGAAGCCTACTTATAGCCTACTTTTATAATGGTCTACTCCCCATCCCAGATCCTTAACCCTTAACAACCAGTAACATGTTCATCTGTATACTTTTGTCATTTTGAGAATGCTATAAGCGGAATCATACAGTACGTAATTTTTTTGAGATTGTCTTTTTTTTTCTTATTTGTCTTCCAGATCTTTTAAAAAATTGCTGATTATTATGCCATGGTTTTGATGTACTGTAGTTTAGCATTCACAACTGAAGAACGTTTTGGTTGACTCCACTTCTTGGCTATTACAAATAAACCTCCTGTGAACATTTGTGTACAAATTTTTATATAGAGATGAGTTTTCTTTTCTCTGAGATAAATGGTTTAGAGTGTGATTGCTGGGTAATACAGATATTCCTATATTTATATACAAATATAAAACATTTTATAGTCAGATATAAACTATGTTTAGGTAATCGACTGTTCATCAGATCATTGTTATTCTTCATGAAGGATGGGTTGTTGAATATTGGTCCTGAGCATGCATTGACTTCTGGTTATGGATTGTCTATAATGAATGGACTGTCAAACATTTTTTGTTGGTACTTGTAGATTAAACCCATGAGTTCTGTCATGAATTGAAGAGTTGAGATAGGGAGGGAAAAGAAAGAAAAAGGTGATGCTGGTAAATCTACCAAAAATTGATGTGGTTAGATGATATATAATTCACTGTTTTCCCGTGAAGGTGACTCAAAGTACTTAACCAAAGTGCTTCACTAATGTTTATATCCTATGCATGAAATGGATGATTCAAATTTCCTACCGTTTTACTAGTAAAGAAAGGAGAAAGCTGTTTCTTTGCCACAGTCTCTAGAGCTGATATAAAGTTGTTATAATAAGAAATGTTTTCTCTACTGAGAATGAAAAGTCCTCTCTGCTTAGTAAGATTTCTTTAAGAGTGTATTTCATGTCAATGTATGGCAAAACCAATATAGTATTGTAAAGTAAAAAAAAAAAAAAAGAGTGTATTGTAACCCTAAAAAATTAATTTCATTCTTTAAATGTGCCAAACATTCTTCTTTATTCTTAGTTTAGTTTTTTTTAGATCATCAAATACTTAACAAATTTAAAGTGGCAATCTTTACCTTACTTTAAAAAAAACTTAAGATAATCTATTTACTAAAGCTTAAACTAAATCCTTATTATTATAACTCACTCCTAAAGTAATCTTGCTTTCATGATTTCCAGGAATGATTTCTATTTTCTGTGTCTTATATCTAGAAAGATATATTTACTTTGCTTGTTCAAACTCTAGTTTAAATTATCTGTTCTGTGTACTCATGTTTCTCTTCAGATCATATACCCCTTTACTAAATTACCTGATCACTTCCATGGTCCTTTGATTAAAAAGTCCTGGAACTTGAGAGTGGCATGGGATTGGGAGCAGAGGAGGGAAGAATGGTACCACTTGATACATTCTTGTCTTTTGTTATTTCAAATATAGTATATTGAAGATGAACAGCTTTCTGGGTTTATTAGCAAGTACAATGATATTAACTGGCACACCTCATTTTCTGTCCATCAAGATTTATGCTGTCTGATATTGTAGCCAATAAATGAAACCTGGTTAAAATGTAAAAAATTTTAAATTTAATTCCTCAGTTGCACTAGCCACATTTCAAGTGCTTAATAACCATATCTGTCCATTGGTTACTGTATCCGAGTGTGTGAATAGTGAAATCTCCATCATTGTACAAAGTTCTGTCAGACAGTGCTGTAGAGCCAGTGTACCTGTGTACATAGTCCTTTAATGAGGTCATTCCACACATGCCGTTTTCTTATTTTTTCACTGTGTTATGACCGTATTTCATTATCAGTGAATTTTTTTTTATCTAACCTCACTTTTAAAGGCTGTCAAGAATTATATAGAAATAACCATTTTTTAAATCTTTCACCCATATTAGGCCATTTAGAAGATTTCTGATTTTTCACTATTTTATAAACAGTACTATAGAAAATGTCATTTTCATTAATCACATATGTAAACCCTGATTACTTTTAGGAAACTACTGGAAAGCTAGAGCTTCTTAATAAGAATCAAAGAAATATAGCTGCTGGAGAACTTGACTAGGGCTCTGGATTTAGCTTGTCACTTTCTTTATCCATATGTCATCTATAAATGAGCTAGGTTAAGAAAAGTCGTTTCCCACACCTTTCTCACTCCTTGCAAAAATTCATTGAAAATTCAGTGAAGCCTTGAGAATTTGATTCGTTTGCCTTTGTTTCATTATTCCATCTCTCTTGCCTCTTCCTGCCAGAGTACCTCCCTTTGGCATTTTTAACATCCCTTTTTCATATAAAAACTGAATTGGGATCTTTTAAACAAGTCTCAATGTAGCATTTTTGTAAAAGTAAAAAATTGGCAAAATTCCATACTTGTATCTTTCAAAAGGAGAAGAGCCAAAAATGATAGTAATTTTTCCCTTCTGAAATAATCCCTGCTGACACTGAGCACCATTATGTTGATGACTTGCCCACTGATTTCAGCTGCATTCAAGGTTAGTGTTTTTGCATTTACCTGATAAATTTGGGACTACTTTAGTAGGCATTCTGGTTAATAGTGTTAAATATATATATTTATATAGAGAGTTTATTTGTTCATTGTATTCTATTAAAGTTTCCAGAATGAATGCCTTCATTCTCATTTAAGAAATATATCAAAGATGCTTAAATTAGAGGGGAAAAGGTCAAATAACAGAACAAAAGAATGACCGAAAAAGACCTCATACATTTCTTAAAGTGAGATAATCCTTTACTTAATGCTCAAGACTGTCTGTTAAGGAAATTAATTATATGCTTGCATTTACTTTTAGATTAAACATGGTCATTCAGATCATCTGTAGAGTTCATTGAGATGCATGGATTAAGCTAGGGGTTGTTTAAAACGTGGTATTTGAGACAAATGGCTCATGTAGCCATTTGGCTCTCTCTTTACATGATCACCGTGTTATCTGAAGTGCGTGTAATAGTTGTAGTTGTGATATTATTTAAGAAATTTGTACAGTTCCCTGGTAACTGAGATTTCAGAGGCAGGCCCAAATTGGAGATAAAGATTTATAGAGTCCTTCTCACTCCTCTTTCTCACTGACCAAACTAGAAGTTGTTAAGTATAATAATTGCAGTTTTAGGGCTTTAAAAAATTGTTCAGTTGTTCAGTTATTTAAATCTGCTAATTCTGTTTTTTTTTTTTAATGGAGTGGGTGTTAGACTTTTCATCTATAAACAGAATCTGGGATTAAGAATGTCACTTTATTGTAAGTTATTTGATAGTCTACCCTCAGGTATGACAGTCCAAATAAGACATTAAGAAATGCCACAGTGTGCCAAAATATATGTTTATTTTGTGTCAAGCCGGAACTTTTCTATATTTGCTGTGGCATAAATAATTGTGGTTAGAGATAGAGGGTGTATATTTTATTTTGCCTTTGGGGGAACCATTTTGAGTGTTGATCTTTTGAAATAATTTACTTGAATGTAAGGATGGAGGGAACAAGAGCAAGAAGGATTTTAGTGGGTCTCCTGAAATGAAACCCTGGTGTCTTGGTGTTCTTGCAGAGTTGTGGTTGCATGTTGATGGGATTAGGACAAGGTCATTTGTCATTGGAGGAAGGTATTTAGGACAGTTGCATAGATGCCCCCATTAGAAGTCACATAAAGGAAAGAAAGCTTGAGTTACAGTTCTGGTGTGATCTTGACTTGTACTTGTGTAGAATGATACGGCAGAAATTAAATGCTTGGCTTTAGAATTAAATATGAATTCTCTTTTACCACAAACAATTTAATTGCGTTGAGCCTCAATTTCTCATTTATAAGGCGGGCGTCAGACCTGCTGCACTGGGTTGTTATGGGAAGTTAACTGAAATAATAAAGCAGGTAGAGCCTCAGCAAGTGCTTGTTCCCTTCCGTGCTCTTTCTCCCTTGGGTGGCAGCATAAGATGTCCTCAGAGATCATTTTTGTATTCTGACCATCAGTAAAACCTTATTGAGAGATATGTGGCTCTTTGTTGCCATCACTGTGAATTCATTTATGTCTTTTGTTTCAGATTCATTGTAATTGTGTAAACTTGAATTATGATTTGATAAGACATGAAATTTTTTTTTTTAATTGCAATTTTGGTCTGTTAACGTAGCAGAGATATTGCAGATAGGATAATGGAAAATCACTGTAACTTAAACCTTTCCCCACAAATAATTCAATAGCAGTTGTATGAAGTTCTAGTGATTTGCTGTAACTGAGTAAAAAGTCTGTGAAAGCTTGACAGTTGTAAAGAAGTCTGAACAAGTGTTCACACTTGTTTTTATCTATAAACAGTCTCACACCCACTCCATTTAAAAAAACAGAATTAGAAGTGTTTTAAATGAGCATTATCATTTAGAGAATGATAAATTTTTAAAGGCAAATTAATTATGAGGAAGTAGTTCTTCAAGCTATTGGAGGGCATCATAATTGGCTGTTTCTGAAAATTGCAACCCCCTAGGAATGAGAGAAGGGAAAGAGCAAAGGAAAAACTTGAATAAAAGAAAAAGGCATTCTTTTCTTCCTGAACGTGGGCTAAAGGAGCTAAGATGGGAGAAGTGTGACTGAGTACTGTCGTTAAGAGTTTCACTCATAGGATAATTTATTGAATCTAATACAAAATAAGTAACATTAAAAAATTATTTATTTCCCAAAGAATGAAAACTTAACAGTTATGTTCTTTTCCTCCTTCAGATTGAAAGTACAACAGTGTATTGAAGTTCTAGTCATTTGAATTCTTAGAGACATAGGAAAATGATAAAGTTGTGATATTATTGAAGAAACTGAAATTCAAAGCAGAATCAGAATATTACGACATCGGCTCAACCCTATGTTCTTTGTGGAAAATATTTTAAAACGTGTGACTTTAAACCTTGTGTCTAGTAGCACTAAAACTGAATTGGTCTTAATATTTTATACTAATGAGCAATTTACCTGGAAATACTAGTAAGTTCTTGAGGCCTTACTCGGCCCTTGACAATTTAGGGATGGATTCAGAAAACCATGTATCTGAAACTTCACTTAGAGACAGATTGAAAAGCAGCTCTTGCATGTGGTCGCTGTCCCTAGAACTGTAAGACTTCTGTCATCCTGTTATAAACTTGAGGGCTTCCCAGGTGGCGCAGTGGTAAAGAATCCACCTGCCAATGCAGGCAGAACACACAGGTTCAGTCCCTGGCAGTCTGCGGTTTAGGGGGTCTCAAAGGGTCGGACACAACTGAGCACCCATGTTACAAACTTATTTGGTCAGACTGAAATGTCTGCTTTGTCCCTTAATTAGTATTTTATCTAGCTGAGTCTAGTCAAGTATTAGAAAAAGTAATCTTCTCCTAAGTACAAGCAAGCATAAAACAGTACTTGGGCACAGATTCATTGTTCCTAGGGCTGTTACCAGTTTGCCTTTATTTTAATCAACTGTTTTTTTTTTGTTGTTTTTTTTTTTTTTAAGCACATTCTGTGTTTGCGGTTCTGTTTTTGAAAGCAGATGAAAAGCTGATTGAAGGGACAGGGTTTTTATTGAGTTCCTATTATGTGCTAAGAACCAAACTAGATTTATATATATATATGTATTGATATCATAATTGAGCCTATATATATAAGGTTTATAATTGAGACTATATATAAGGTTTATATATAGTCTCCATTATGACAGCAATCCTTGGTGAAAGGTAGTGTTTTATGAAAGAGGAGATTGAACTCGACAGAGGTGAAGTCATTTGCCTCAGGCCAGACAGTTGCTAAGTAGAGAGCAGTCTTCTCAAACACACACTGGTCTGACTCCTAGACAGGACTTTCTTTTAGACTTGATTCCCTAAGGTTTCCAGGTAGAAAGGAGATATGCTTTGTCATAATCACTCTTATATTTATTCTACTACCTGCTTTATCTTAAAATAAATTGTGGTTTGTGTAAGAAGATAAGACTGATTTCCCACATGTATTGGGGCCTGCCTTAACTTCTTATTGCAAAAAGGATATAATTGAATTGGATATTAAAATCTGCTGTATACACATACAGAATAATGCCTCAGTTACTCCAGATGTAACAGGCTTCTTCAAAACTTCTTAGTTTTTTCTATTTATAGGAAGACTGGGTAATAGGAGCAAAATTTAATTGGATGATTCTTTTATTAAAACATTTCATGCCAAAATTTTATCCTAAAGAACTACTCTCTTATGTAAATTTGGTAAAATTTTATTTTCTGAAATTAGTTTCCTAATGTCTTTTAAAAATTCTCATATGCACATGTGGACTATATGTTAGTCCCTGTTCTAAGAGTGCCTCAAATATTTCTTTTGTCCTCCTGGTAGCTCCATGAGTAGATACTGTTACTCTCTCCTGATTTACAGATGAGGAAATGGAGGCACAGAGAGGTGACGTTGCTTCCAGGGGTCCTAGAACTAGGAGATGGTGGACCTGGGATTCTATCCTGTTCAGTCTGATTCCAGAGGACCACTCTGAACTGTGATGATTTGCCGCTAGTAAGTGAAGCAGCCTTAGGAGAGAATTTGATTTTTTGAACTTAATTTTACCTCAGTGAATTATCTGCATTTATGTGCCTCATTAAATAGGAACCTATTTTTAATCCATTTATTCTTGTGTACTTGACCAGGAAAAATAAGAATGCACTTTTTTTCTAAGTTCAAAGGCACATAAAGGCAGATAGTTCACTGAGGTAAAATTAGGTAATATATCACAAATATGTTGACAGAATTCTGAATTTTTGGTGACTTATATCAAAGGCAAAGACCGAAGGTGGTATGGTTAAAAATCTGGACTTTTATAATAGAAAATTACTTCTTGACAGTTTTACTTAAGACTTATTCTCCAGTCTCCGCATTATCACAGTTTCTAAATTAATATATTTATTTTATATTGATCTTGTTAATTTAATGCTACTGCCATATTTAATGTTACTCAGTTGATAAGAACTACCTGATTTTTATTTCTCCATTAGTTACAAATTAATTACTTAAACAGCAACTTTAAGAGAAGTATTGTTTTGGTGAATATATTTGCACAGTGTGCATAAAGATCTTTTTTGTCTGAGGAGAAATATCTCTCTCATTTCCCTCTCATTATAAACGTAATATACATTTGTAATAACTGGGGCTTCCCAGGTGGTACCAGTGGTAAAGAACCCTCCTGCCACTGCAGGAGATGTAAGAGACACAGGTTTGATCCCTGGGTCAGGAAGATCCCCTGGAGAAGGGAGTAGCAACCCACTCCAGTATTCTTGCCTGGAGAATCCCGTGGACATAGGAGCCTGGCAGGCTACAGTCTATAGCGTCACGAAGAGTTGGACATGACTGAAGTGACTTAGCATGGCATGGCATTTGTAATAAACATTAAAATACTGTAGAAATGTGTAAAATAAAAACATATTTTTGTAAGCCTACTCATTTACCATGTATTCTATATAATACTTTAAAATTAAGATCTCTTTCTGCTGTAGATGCCTATTGCGATCTGCCCAAGTACTCTAGAACTGTGCCTCTTACTCCATCATCGTTGTTTTTATTGCCTCTTCCTCTTCTCTGGAAAAACTTTTGAAGTCCAGAACAGGATTTTGAGGCAAGCTGGAGCAAATTCTCTCCCACGAGAATTTGGAATCAAGATTCAGATAGCACCTGTATTATCTGTATCTGAGGGTGATGGCCACAGGAGCTGAGAGACAGGGATTGGCAGCAACAGGATGAATCTGGGGTCATGTTTCTGCCTTTGCTTTTGATGAGATACCTCTCTTCTTTAATAAATTTTCATGTTGTTTAAGCCAGTTAAAGTAGTTTTTATCCCTTGTAATAAATAAAACTGCTTTATTAATATAAAGTCAGTACCCCAAAAAATATCTTCATAGGTCACAGCATCTTAAAATGAGAAGAATCCCTAGAAATCACTTTTATATTTACCATTTACTATTATTTACTATTACGTTTTTAAAAGCTATTTGTGAGTTACTATTTTACTAATTTATTATTTGGTTCTTTCTTATTAAGTTATTAAACCACAAAAGTCTTCCTTCAAATGAAATCTAATGCAGTAACCCAATATGTAAAAGTGTGGAGAGGAGAGAAGCAAAGACCTTCATGTATTCCACCTCACACAACTGCATGTGTATAAGGGGATTGGCTGTGGGCCCATAAGACCCTCGGGAGCAGTGGTTTCAGCCAGGAATAGTTTTGCCCATTGAGGAGATATTAGCAGTGTTTAGAGATGGTTTTGGTTGTCACAGCAGGGGAATGCTGTTGACACCTAGCGGGTAGAGGTCAGGGGTGCTGTTAAACGTCTTGCAGTGCCCAGGGCTACACCCTGTTGTTCATGTTGCATGACAGTCCAGCGCCAAAGCCAGAGCCTGACTGATTTGATTAGAAAAGATGCCACAAGCCACTTTTAGACAGTTTGTTGCATACATCGATTGTGAAAAGAAGAATAATTGAAGTGTGCCAGCTCCTTGTGGTCCTTGTACCATGCGCTGCAAAAGATAACACTGAGAGAAAAGGGCCGAATGATGGCAGCAGGCACTGTGGGATGCTCTATTGCTGAAGGGGAGAAGAAGAGCGCCCCTATCCTACCTCATCAGTTACTTCAGTTTACAGTTGAAATGGTAGATTCACATATCTAAGGTGTTCAGAACAGATTAAACATTTTCCAATAGTTGGATCATGCTTCAGTTTTAATATTTAATTAAAATGAAATATAATCAATAATTCAGATCATCAGTCTCACTAGCCACATTTCAAAGACTCAATACTTGTACTTGGTGAATGGCTACTATACTGGATGGTGTAACTCTAGGACACTGGAAAATTACTAATCATCTTAATTTATGGCTAACCAGACCAAACTCAGAGAAGGCGATGGCACCCCACTCCAGTACTCTTGCCTGGAAAATCCCATGGACGGAGGAGCCTGGTGGGCTGCAGTCTGTGGAGTCGCGAAGAGTCAGACACAACTGAGCGACTTCCCTTTCACTTTTCACTTTCATGCATTGGAGAAAGAAATGGCAACCCACTCCAGTATTCTTGCCTGGAGAATCCCAGGGACAGGGCAGCCTCACTGGCTACCGTCTGTGGGGTCGCACAGAGTTGGACACGACTGAAGCTACTTAGCAGCAGCAGACCAAACTAAGACCACGCGACCATGACTTCAAAACTTTTCTCCAGTTTGCTTGGTTCTCTGTTCATTATACTAGAATGTGCTCAGTTGCTCAGTGATGTCTGACTCTTTGTGACCCCATGGGCTGTATTCTGCCAGGTTCCTCTGTCCATGGAATTGTCCAGGCAAGAATACTGGAGTGAGTTGCCGTTTCCTTCTACAATATACTAGAATCAGTTCAGTTCAGTTCAGTCGCTCAGTCGTGTCTGACTCTTTGCAACACCATGAAGCGCAGCACGCCAGGCCTCCCTGTCCATCACCAACTCCGAGAGTTCACTCAGACTCACATCCATCAAGTCAGTGATGCCATCCAGCCATCTAATCCTCTGTCATCCCCTTCTCCTCCTGCCCCCAATCCCTCCCAGCATCAGAGTCTTTTCCAATGAGTCAGCTCTTCGCATGAAGTGGCCAAATTACTGGAGTTTCAGCTTTAGCATCATTCCTTCCAAAGAAATCCCAGGGCTGATGTCCTTCAGAATGGACTGGTTGGATCTCCTTGCAGTCCAAGGGACTCTCAAGAGTCTTCTCCAACACCACAGTTCAAACACATCAATTCTTCGGCGCTCAGCTTTCTTCACAGTCCAACTCTCGCATCCATACATGACCACTGGGAAAACTGTAGCCTTGACTAGACGGACCTCAGTCAGCAAAGTAATGTCTCTGCTTTTCAATATGCTATCTAGGTTGGTCATAACTTTTCTTCCAAGGAGTAAGCGTCTTTTAATTTCGTGGCTGCAGTCACCATCTGCAGTGATTTTGGAGCCCCCAAATATAAAGTCTGACACTGTTTACACTGTTTGCCCATCTATTTTCCATTAAGTGATAGGACCAGATGCCATGATCTTCATTTTCTGAATGTTGAGCTTTAAGCCAACTTTTCACTCTCCTCTTTCACTTTCATCAAGAGGCTTTTTAGTTCCTCTTCACTTTCTGCCATAAGGGTGGTGTCATCTGCATATCTGAGGTTATTGATATTTCTCCCGGCAATCTTGATTCCAGCTTGTGTTTCTTCCAGTCCAGCGTTTCTCATGATGTACTCTGCATAAAAGTTAAATAAGCAGGGTGACAATATACAGCCTTGATGTATTCCTTTTCCTATTTGGAACCAGTCTGTTGTTCCATGTCCAGTTCTAACTGTTGCTTCCTGACCTGCATACAGATTTCTCAAGAGGCCAGTCAGGTGGTTTGGTATTCCCATCTCTTTCAGAATTTTCCACAGTTTATTGTGATCCACACAGTCAAAGGCTTTGTCAATACCTGCTTTTAAATCTCATTTTAGAAGAGCTTTATTAGTAAGGTCAATTTAAGCCAGGCATTATATTTGAGGTTCTCAGAGGTTTCTCCAAAGGATATTAAGATGAAAGAAGCTTATTTCACTCATTGAATGTCACTGCTCGTTCAGTGAGAAGATAGCCACTGAGCATCACACACACAAAAAAATCAACATGAGTCTCGCTTATGTTGAAAGTTATTGATTAGCATGAGTATGTTGACAGGGAATTGAATTGATCACTCTTTCTGAGTCCCAAATTTAATTTGCTATTTAGAACCAGTATTTATCACCAATGAATGTTAAAATTTGAAGAATTTAAATGTTGAGTTTTTTTGGAGGTAAGAACTCTGCTGGGAAAAGATGGATCTTAAGAATTGAAGGGAATTCTAAAAAGAAATATAAAGAGGAAATATTTTTAAAGTGAAAATTTTGCAAATGAAAATAAATATTCATATCAAAGGAAAAGTTTTCTTGGATTTGGCTAATCAGACCTTATATATCTTGCTTCCAGAGTAGTTTTGTAGAAAAACTTTGAATGTATTTAAAGCTATTAACATTTATTTTAAAATAATTTACTTACATTAAATTTGTCCTGAGAATAGGAATATGGTGTTTTTATATATATGTAGAAACAGATTTATAATTACATCATTGCTTAACATTTGCTATATAGTATAACATATACTATAGTTGCGTTTCCTAGGTGGTGCAGTGGTAAAGGATCTGCTTGCTAATACAGGAAACACAAGGGACACAGGTTCAATCCCTGGGTTGGAAAGATCCCCTGGAGAAGGGAATGGCAACCCATTCCAGTATTCTTGCCTGGAAAAGATTATGGACACATGAGCCTGGTGGACTACAGTCCATGGGGTTGCAAAGAGTCGGACACAGCTGAGCCACTGAGCACATGCTATAGTTAGGGTAGTTTTGCAAATTGTTGATATTTACCTCTGATGTGTTGTACTATTACTCTATTAACGTATTGACTTGTCTTGAATTATCAGCTGTTTTTTATAGTAGTTATTCCTAATTTATATGTTTAATATTTTTTTCTGTATCATTGACTTTATCCTGTTTGAGCTTCTTGAATCTATAAATACCTGTAAATTGCCCTTCTTATTTTTAATGTCTTATTAGTTATGGGAAGCTCTTAGATATTATTTCTTCAAATATGTACATGTTTCTTTTTAAGACTGGTTACAACTTATTAGACATTCTCACTCCATCCTTTGCCCATGATAATTTCTCCTTGTAGCATTCTTAGAAGTATCTATTGATATATTTTTGAGGTCAGTAAATTTCTCTTCAGGTGTTTCTAATCTGTGGTTAGACCCCTCTTTGAGCTTTTAAAAAAATCAACTTTATTGAATTCTAACATAAAATTAGTTTGATATAATGAAATAAAATGCATCCATTTTAAGTATGTGTATTGATGAGTTTTGATAAATGTATAGGCACATGTAATCACTACTATAATTTTGTAGAACATTTTTATCACTCTAAAAAGTTCTCTGGTATCTATTTGCAGTCAGTTTTCTCTTCCCCCTCTACCATCCCTAGAGAACAATTGATCTGTTTTCTGTCACAGTAAATGAGCTTTCTATTCTAGAAATAGGTTCTTGGCTGAGTATGTTTTAGAGATTTCATCCCTCCAGTGTGTTGTTGTTGCTTAGTCCCGAAGTCATATCCAACTCTTTGTGACCCCATGGACTGTAGCACTCCAGGCTTCCCTGTCCTTCACCGTCTCCCAGAGTTTGCTCAGACTCACATCCAGTGAGTCAGTGATGCCATCCAACCATCTCATCCTCTGTTGCCCTCTTCTCCTCCTGTCCTCATTCTTTCCCACCATTAGAATCTTTTCCAGTGAGTTGGCTTTTCCCATGTGGCCAAAGTTTTGGCGCTTCAGCATCAGTCCTTCCAATGAATATTCAGGGTTAATTTCCTTTAGGATTGCCTGGTTTGATCTCCTTACTGTCCAAGGAACTCTCAAGAGTCCTCTAGCACCACAGTTCGAAAGCATCAATTCTTTGGCACTTAGTCTTCTTTATGGTCCAACTCTCACATCTGTACATGACTACTGGAAAAACCATAGCTTTGACTATACAGACCTTTGTTGGCAAAGTGTAAGTCAATAGTTTATTTCTTTTAATTGCTAACTAGAGTTTTTTTGTATGGATATGCTAAAATTTGCTTATCCTTTCACCTGTTGATGAATATTCAGATTTTTTCATTTTGTTGCTGTTCTAAATAAACATGCAGTATTCGTGTGCAAGTCTTTTGTATGGCCATATTTCTTTTCCTCTTGGATAAATATCTAAAAGTAGGATGTTAGCATGTAACAATAGTGTATATTTACCTTTGTAAGTAATTGCCAAATTGATTTCCAAGTAGTTACAGACCACTTTATATGCCCACCAGTAATATATAAGAGTTCCAGTTTAGTATAGTCTCACTAATACTTAATACCGTTAATAATAAAAGATGGATTACTGCCCATCTTTTACATTTGCATTTTTCTTTTGAATGATTATGTAGAGCATCTGTTCTCGTACTAGCAGTTTGTGTGTCTTTTTGTCTTATGCATTGAAGATTACAGCTAATTAAAATTTGGTTCCATAGTATTTTGCTTTAAAATTAAAAAATTTTTATTTGCTGAAAAATCTAATAAACTTAATGCTTTGTATGATTTAATTTTAGAAACTCAGTCAAATGAGTATCTCTGTACTCTTAAGAAAGTAAGATGATATTGAAATACTGGTAAAACATTTCAACATAAACATAGCTTCTTTTAAAATTAAGTATCTGTTCATTGTGAAGAATAGTTTTAGATCCTTAATGTAGCTCTAAAATTGACATAACAAGGAATTTGCCATAGTTTAATAGGTGAATTTCTGCCATTAAAAGTGAAAACCATACGAAACGGTTTTTCATAATTTACGTAAAACCCTTGCTGCATTTTTAGCTTGGAAAATTCACATTGCTTCTGTTTCTTCCGTCTTCTTAAATCAGTTATTAATGCCTGTACTTAAATATAATTTACCATTATAGCATTTCATTTTTTTTTTTTTTGGAATTTGATGAGACTTTTTTACATGTATATAAAATATTTCTTTTTGTTTAGAAGAATTAAAATCATGTGAATACTTAAATTTAATAGTTTTGAGGAATTAAATGAGTCCTTTTCTATCTCTGTTTCATTGGTCACCGGCTGAAGGCATGCTCTCTGAGTCTGGTATTTTACTGTAGTTGAACGTTTGTCCCAGAAATAGGAAAATCACATGTCCTTCGTGCCATAGCTCTTTTGAGAATGTTATTTTGAATATTGGGATCTTACCTTAGTTTTAACTCCCTGTTATTGTGTATGCTAGCTGCTATATTTTCTCCACTTTTCTAATTTCCAAAGGAGATAAATGAATTTGAGATGTATAGCCTAGTCATTTGGGATTTGAGGTTTGATAATGCCCTAATGGTTAAAGATATTGTAAAGAGATTTTGAATGTCTCCAGTAATCTCAGATTTACGTACTGAATATCATTCAAATCTTAGTTTTCTGTTTTTCCTTCAAACCTTATTTTGTGTATTGATTGTGTATTTGGGGGACTTTCTTCAGACATATGTGCTACTTTTGAAGAAGAATCTATTACAAAATGAATTTCTTATTGTATTATTTATCTGTAGTCATATTTTATTATTCCTTTTGGTAGCACGGAACTTTGAAAGCAAATTTTGAAGCCTTTAGCAGAGTCCTGCTTGTCACCACTTCAAGTACAGACTGACATTCTTGAAAGGCATGGTTGTTATCTTTGCCCTATGTATGTGCTGTTCTTCTGGTATTAGAAAATAGTGCCACACAAATCTTTATGGAGAATAACGTGAAACAGAAATTTGACTTGAGCAACTGCTCGAAAAGTCGACTTTCTTGTATGTACCCTACAACTTTCATTGATCTATAGTCTCAACTTTTAGTTTTGTTTCAGTTAGATAGTGTTAGGATAAATAAATCTTTCTTTTTTCTTTGACTTAAAGCAAGGGAGAAAAAAGGTCTATTTGAGGCAATTTTTTAAAAGATTTTAGATATTAATGCTCAGACTGTAAATCTAAAAGCTTCATCAGGGATTTGATACCATTCTGAACAAAGAAAGTTAGTCCCTCGTTAGTGTCCAACTCTTTGCAACCCCTTGGACTGTAACCCGCCAGGCTCCTCTGCCCATGGAATTCTCCAGGCAAGAATACTTGCTGCTGCTGCTGCTAAGTCGCTTCAGTCGTGTCCGACTCTGTGCGACCCCATAGACGGCAGCCCACCAGGCTCCCCCATCCCTGGGATTCTCCAGGCAAGAACACTGGAGTGGGTTGCCATTTCCTTCTCCAGTGTATGAAAGTGAAGTCACTCAGTTGTGTCCAACTCTTTGCGACCCCATGGACTGCAGCCCACCAGGCTCCTCCATCCATGGGATTTTCCAGGCAAGAGTACTGGAATGGGGTGCCATTTACTTGAGTGGGTAGCTATTCCCTTCTCTTGGGAATCTTCCCTAACCTAGGGATCGAACCTGAGTCTTCTGCATTGCAGGTGGATTCTTTACCGTCTGAGCCACCAGGGAAGCCGAGACCATTCTCGATACCTAGAAATCCTCTGTGGTGGCTCGGATGGTTAAGAATCCGTCTGCAGCGCGGGAGACCTGGGTTCGATCCCTGGGTTGGAAGATCCCCTGGAGGAGGGCATGGCAACCCACTCCAGTATTCTTGCCCGGAGAATCCCATGGACAGAGGAGCCATGGTGGGGTTGCATGGAGTCCATCGGGTCACAAAAAGTCAGACACGACTGAGTGACTAAGGACAGCACAGTCCAACTCCTTCACTTTGTAGACCTGATAATTGTCTAAGTTGTGCTTCTCAAGCTGTGGTTAGGGACCAGTTTTTTTCTTTCCTCAATGAATGGCAGGCCAATAATTTTGTAAACTACAATAAAGAGAAAGTACTGGAAAAAGTAATGTTTACGTGACATACACAGTTTTAAATGCTTCTTACTTTTTGTGGTTATCTCAATGTCGATTACGGAGAATTCTGAGAGTAGAACAGTCCATAGACTGCACTTGGTCTATCCCTGCCCACACTTTATCTGTTACTGCCCAAGGTCAAGGTTGGCAAACTGTGACTATGGGTCATGCTCAACCCTTGTTTTTGATATGTCCTTTAAGCTAAGAATTGTTTTTATATTTTAAGTGCTTTCTTAAAATTCACCATAATAGTAAATTTTCTTATACATGAAAATTATACAAAATTCAAATTTTAGTGAAGTTTTATTGGAACAGAGCCACACACATAGGATAAGTATTGTCTGTGACTGCTTTTCCTCTTTAATGATGGAGTTGAGGCAAGGCTGAGTAGTTGGGACAGAGACCATATTATCTATAAAGCCTAATATATTTTCTCTCTGGGCCTTTACAGAAAAAGTTAAAATCTGAAGGTTTGGCTCTAGGACACAACATAGAATTAGTAGTTAGTGCTAGAGTTGAGAGTACAAATAAATTTTAAAATGTGTTTTAAACACAATTATTATTATTATTATTAGCTGATACGTATTATCAGTCTCTGTGCTTAGTACTTTTGCTCCCATTTCTGTTCTCATTTAATCTCCTCAGTGCTGTCCTTTTCTAAAAACTTAGGTAAGTTTAGGTCTTTTCTGGTCCAGTTATAGATACCTTTATTGCTCCTTAAGCTCTTAACTCTGCTCGGTATTGTGAGTTTTTTTACCCATATCTGGTCAATTTAAATGGTTTGATATTTGAATTTTGTTATCAGCATGTGGCTTGGAAAATCCAGCTTCTTCCCTGTTGCTACATAACTCTGCAGTGATATTTCTGTGTGTTCAAGTCCAGTGAATGAAATGCATATGACTCAAAAATGTTAAGAAAACAGATATTTCTAGTGAAAAGATTAATCCTTTAAAAATGAGCTAAAACAAAACAAAACTGCAGTTAAACTGTAAGGGCAGATTTCTGTTGCAGATAGCAAAGATATAACAGCTAAGGTTGAGGCTTTAGGTGACTTTTGGAGGATCAATAAGGCTTTCATTGTTTTGCCTCTGCCACTCATTAAACTGCAAAGTCAAAGCTCCCATCATATTACCGTCAAGGCTTTTTAAACTAACATATTTCTTTACTTCTTGTTTAAAGCAGGTTCTTAAGTTCTCAAAGTATGCAATTAAAAAACTGAGCTTTTCATGGTAGCTGTTATTTCTTTGTTTTCCTACCCTTTGCATGTGATCACTCAACAAGTAAAGATAGAGCAATAACTGTCATCTTTACATTTGATACATGAGCCTACTTCATGGTATAGACCCATTATAAGCCAAATCTTCATGTTGGGATTTCTTCTTGGAATAAAAAATTACCTAGTTGCAGTGAAAGCTTATTCATTATATGAGGAAAGAATAACTGCAGTTTGATAGTATGATGTTTGATATTATGGTACTTGCTATTTTGTGCTACTTAGCTCTTGTCACTTTATAAACATATGGAAATGAATTATGTTCATTGCTTACAATCAAGAATGAAATATTATAGACAGTCTTGACAAAATCTCACTGCATCTTTTCAAGCCATGGCTAGTTGTTATTACCCCAAATCTCAGAGTACCCAAGGTTTAGTGCAAGAGATGCTGGTGTACATTGTCCTAGCAGCTGCCTCCCAAATCTAGATAAGGCTGTTCCTTTATACCTTGTAATAAAGCCATTGACTAAGTGGCTTGTGCATTAGAGGGAGAGGAAAAGCCTTATAAACAGCAGGATTTATTACTTAGTAATATATGAGGATTGCATTCCCAATATTCCAAAAGATTGTATGTACTTTAGCATAAGACTATTAATGAATGAAAATCTGGGACACATAACAGTCATTATATAATGTCTTTAACCATTTATTAGAATTGAATATTTCTGCTTTGTTTTAAATTTATCCTATAGAATGTTGGTAAATGGTAACAACTCCTGTTCTCTCCAGGCGTACACAAAATCTTGTGTTAAATTTGAACTATTAGAATAACTTGTGATTGAACATCCCTATACACACACATACCAAATGTATTTGAAACCTTTTGAATTAATAATTAAACAGTGTTCTTTCTTTTGGAAGCCTACACTTCTCAAAATTCTCTTTAGCTACTTTTTACCCATAATAGCATGTGTAACATTCATTCCTCAGCATATATTATAGTGATCAAATTACTGATTCTAAAAATTTTTGATGGCCAGAATTATTGTGGAAGGCAGTTGTTTTCTGCAGCTTGACTGCAGGGAACCCGAGTTGCATGCATTGCTGTGTCTGGTAAACTTCCTGGAAGCCAGCCAGTGTGTTCTAGTGAGTTGCCACATATGTAAGCGGTGAGCACTAAAAGGCTTACCCAGTATTACAACCGTTCTGAGGCGAGGAAACGGTGGGAAGTTCAGCAGCGAAGCAGCGGCAGCAACAAGCAGCCACAGTGGTAGGAAAGACAGGGCAGGCTCACCGTGAGCGGATTTCCCAGCGCGAGGCAGCGAGCACACAGCTCCCCATCCTGCCTCCCGAAGGAGGCAAACCCAAACTGTCTGTGGCAAGATTTCTCTAGTTTCATGTTTATGATGTTCAGTCACGTGATAATCCTGTACCACAAGTTGCCAACTTCGCTGTACTCTAGAGAGGAGCCTTTGCTGCAGTGCTTTTTTTCCTCCTCTCTTGCTTTTTCTTCCTTTGCTTTTTTTTCTTAAAAGAGAAAATCGTGCAATGTATGTTTATGCCTACACCATGCCGAGGCGACACTTACCAGTAAATACTCTTTGTATCCCCGAGGTAAGATACTGTTTCTGCTTTCCCTGCACAGTGCTGCTGCAGCACGGAGCTGATCCAAACATTCGGAACACCGATGGGAAGTCAGCCCTGGACCTGGCAGATCCTTCAGCCAAAGCCGTCCTCACAGGTAAGGAGACAGAGCTGCCCAATTATCCTATCTACTAGCTACTAGATCTATCAGCTTGCTTGTATAAAACCTTTATGTTCTGAATTTTCTTTTATTTTTTCCTGCTCATAAAAGCTAAAGAAATATATCCCATTACCTCTACTTTATTATTGATTTGTTATGTTAACTGTTAACCATAATTGCTATACTGTCACAGCAGAAGCAATAGGATTGCTTATTCTGCTTAGAATGTCTGAGAATTACAGCATGAAATGAAAACATAATTATTCACATTTTACACTTTCTTTTTTTATGGTTTAGATCCTCATTTCCTGTACTTCATCTTCTCAGTTAAATCTTGTGGAGACCTTCACTATGGAGCAAGCAAGGGCATTTGTGTTACTTTATAAAAGTAGTTTTGATCGGAAAGACAACCTGCTGCCTCATTGCTTAGGTCAATAATTAAATAAAATATGGTGCTGCTCCTCCCTTTGCCACTCTATTTATATTTTTTATCATTATCTTCTCCCCATGATAACTAAATAAGTACTTTTTAACTGAGGCCATGCATTGCCTTTTTACTTCAGATAATACAAATTTGGGCTTAAGTATTGGTTTTAT
The DNA here is from genome assembly GCF_023091745.1 of Budorcas taxicolor. Classification (NCBI taxonomy): domain Eukaryota; kingdom Metazoa; phylum Chordata; class Mammalia; order Artiodactyla; family Bovidae; genus Budorcas; species Budorcas taxicolor. Next base: position 24,876,870 of record NC_068933.1, read on the forward strand.
TAAGGCCGATGTCAAGAAGAGCAAAGAAGGAATGCTGGAATAGAAAGGCTCTCAATAACAACATAGGAAATAATGCTATGAGTGATGTGATATTGAGCAACCATTTTCATTGATCTTCATTCGCAAAATGCTGCGTTGGGTCTATTTTTGTTTTTATTCTTAGCATCAGAGTTCTGCTGCCTTTGCCTTTTACTTAACTGACCTTTGTAATTTGGAGCCTCTTAGTCACTGCAGTGCTAACAGTATTGTTTCAGGTTGCATGAAAGTAAATGACTTTTAGCTTCCTTTTAAATCTGGCCAAACTTGAGAAAAATAAATCTTGTATTTACTTTTAAATTTAGAGTCCATTTTTAACAAAGTCCCTGACATGAATGAAAAATATCTATATACAGAAAGGTTTAAAATTATGTGGACTTTTGCTTAATTATTCTACATAGAAGGACAACTTCCCTCAGTGTTAAAATTAATATAATCTCTGCTAAATCTGAGTTATCTGATTTATCTAAATTAATAAAAGGTTAATTAGGTGATTTGGTTGCTGAATCAAGATAACATACACGAGAGGGATGAAGCTATTTTAAACCAGAGTAGATAAGGAAAAATTTAAATGTAATTATGAAGTTTTAAATAATGAAATGAAAGTCCCTAGCCTCAGGTCTGCTGTTTAGGTTCCACAGCCTTTCAGTTTTTCCATTTAACAAAGCCCTGGGCAACAGTTGCAGCCTTGAAGTGGTCTCTGACCAAAGGAGAAATACGATTCACAGCAAGAGAGGGATGTTATAAAAGCTGACCAAGACTGTCTGTGCCTCTGTGTCCTCCCTCTGACCTTTGCTTCTCTCCAACCCTCAGCACCTGCCTTGTCCATGGTCTAGATTTGTTCATTTACTGCAGCACTGCTTAGATCCACTTTCACTTTTTTTAAAAGACAAAGTTTGAATATGTTATTAACAACAAGAAACAATCTTCTAATCGGAAATGAATTTCATGGGAGATTATATTGCCTGTTGTTAGTTTGGGAAAGAAATTTGGCAGAATAACTCATAGACCCCAAAGATTTCCTGGAGGACCAATACTATGTCTGTTAAACTTCACTTGAAAAGCATCTAGCTTGTATTTTGCTTAGTAGGAAAGTATTAAATTCTTCTTGGTCGTAATACTGAGCTCATTAATTGTTTTTTTCAAGAATATGCTCTCTTGGAAATGATATACAACTTTTCAGGTATGATTTATAAGAAAAACATTCTAGTGGAAAATGTTTGTAGAAAATATAAGCTAATGATATTTACACATTTGTGTTATATAATGCAATGAAATATATTCTAAAATGTGTTTCTGCCCATGCAGGTTCTCTTCTAAGCAGTTCTTTCTGATGGAAATATGGTGGAAGTAATATTTCCAAAGTTAAATTTAAAAGATTGAGCACTGACAAAAAGATAATCTTTTGAAAGGAAAGCCTTAATTTAGAGTTATTAGAGATTATTCTGGATGATGTGTCATTATTTTCATGCCAGATATAGTTGTAGTATCGTTACTTACCTTGAGGGTCCAGTATTTTTTATGTTACTGTTCTTGTGCATTAGCCAAAATTGCATATAGGTATATGTATGATCTTTAAAAGAAATTAGCAAAGTGAAAATCCCTTTTACTGAATATTTTAAATATGTAAATATTTTAAATATGTAAATTACTAATACCCTCTTCTGTATAAAGAATGCATGGGTTTTTACAGAGCTGTATAAAACAACAACATACTTCTGGTTTTACAGCTAAAGGACCCCAGCTTATAGCCATCTGCTTTGGATAGTCATTTAGGCATTTTTAAGAGAATAATTAATTGGAAAAGCTCATTAAACTCTTTGTTAAGTGACTGATGTGCTTAGAAGAGATCTTGAGGGTTTTGTGATTTTGGTTTATAAGTCTGAACTTCTGGGCAGTCAACTGAAGGACTTGGATATGGTTTTGTTTTTTTTGTTTGTTTGTTTTTTAGGAAACAAGGATAGGAAAAGTTTAAACAAGCCTGTGTAAATTTCATTGAGGAGCAGTTTCAGTGTGTTAAGATGATGAATTTTTAAAAACTTATTTATTTTGACCTTTGTTCTAGGTATATAAATATATTCATTTAGAAATTGGAGGAAATAGGAAAAGTACAAAAAAGAAAAAAATTGCTCATTATTCTGCCACCTAGAGAGAACATTTTTGTATATTTTATTTATAACCTTTTTTTCTGAGCGCACACACCCCACATTATTCTTTCTCTTTAATCAAATCAGCCTTATACATTATATATTGCTTAATAATCTTTTTTAAAAATTGAGTTATATGAATATCCCCAGAAGGTGCAAAGTATTATTCCGCAACATGAATTTATAAAGACTTCATGGTATCCTTCTATGAATACATTTTAGTTTTTTGAGCTAATCTTCTAGTGTTTACCATTTAGGTAGGTTGTTTTCATCCTCTATTCTTTCTTATGAATTTAAAGTTATTTTATCAATTCCATTGGCATTATCTTCTTTACCATATTCAGTTTTAGCGTCCACACACGTTTCTGCTTCTGAATGAAACAGAGAATTTGGTGAATGAGGGACTTCCTTTTTAAAGGACTGCACTGTATGTGATATTATTTTGAGAGAGCTACATGTAAATTGAAGGTGGGTGACAAAGGGAGTATTCATTGAAGAGGATAAAGATGTAGAAGTGTTGGTTAATCATGTAAAGGGGATTCTGTGGGGCAGAGTGGGAAGTTGGGTCATAACAAGAAGTGACAGCAGATTGAGGCTTAGAGTTTGGGAAAGACTAGATGGCCAAAGGAGAGTTATAGCTGGCCGAAGCCAGGATGACAGGGATATAATAGTGAGTTTAGGTGATCACAGGGTTGCCAAGGTCATTTGTCCCAGAAGTTTCCTAGTAGATTTAGGGGTAAGGGAATAAGGAAGAGGGATATATTTGCAGCAGGGTGTCTCAAGAATAAACTTTAATCTGGATTCATTGCACTTCTGAGGAAATTCTAATCTGTGATTGATGGGTTGGCTTTTGGCTCCCTTTTTAGAAGGAATCAGCTGTGGCTCAGTCTAAAGGCAACATTGAGGGGTCTTAATGTTTAGCGTGCTGAGCCTGGTGTGCTAAATCAACAAAATTTATTTGCAATCCTATCTCTTTTTTGTGTTGTTGTTATTCTACTCCACTGCTTCCTCCTGCTTTTCAGATAAAATGAAAACCTTCAGCATGATCAGTGAATACTTAAAATGATCTGAATCCTGATTGCTAGGTTTTAGTTAAGCAAAAATTTAGGATTCCTTTCTTTTTCTCACATTTCAAAACCAACCTATCAGTTGTTCAGGTCTACCATACTTTCAAATCCCCAAGCCAACCATTTCTTACCAGCTCCACTACCCTAGCCTTAGTATATGCTTTTTGTTGTCTTTCTTTCCTGACAGCAGTAGCTTCGTAATGGGTCTCTGCCCCCACTGTAGCTGGAGTGAGTTTTCTAAAGCATAAATCAGTGCTGTGATTAGAAAACTCATCAATATGTTTCATTACCACTGAATAAAATCTAGACTCTTAACCATAGCCTTCCATGGTCTGACCCCTGCTTTGCACATCTCTGATCTTGTCGTCTTCTGTGTTCTCCCTTGAGCTCTCTGCTTCAGCTACAGCAGGATGCTTGCTGTTGCTCAAACAGATGAAGCCCATTTTGGTGTCTGGACCAACGCATGCTCTTTACTAAAACTGGAACACTGGCCCAGAGCTTCACATGGGTCATCAGTCAAATCTCCACTCAGATGTTTACTCCTCAGGGAATGCTTCTTGTCCTCAATCCTGTCAGCTTACTTTAGTTCCCTTATAGATTTATTATTGTATTTTCTTTACAGTGTCTAAAATTGCATTAGTTTGTTATCATTATTTTTTTTTGCCCGAATAGAATGAAAGCTTCACAAGAATTTGGGCTTTTGTGTTTTGCTCACTCCATTGTGCCCAGGACTTGGATGAGTACGTGAAACTATTGAATAAACAAGTACATCTAGGTTCTGATTATAAAGTTTTCTGCTTCTTAAAAATTATTTTGAATTGCTAATAGTCATGTACACCTCTTAAAACATAATGCACTAAAGTTTTTTCTGTTCTTTTAATCAGTATCTACCTGATGCGTAAGATACGTACTGAACATTTTATCAACAGAATTCTTGGATAGCTCCTTTGATTGAGAATATTTCAGTTCTGGAAAGATCAAACCTGCAGCTGTCCCATCGGAATTCCAGATGTCAAGCCAGGGCCTCATTTTTACTCTTCTTTGGTTGTTCTGTTAATTGACTGTTTTGCACATCACCCATACTACGGTGTAGCCTATTGCCTTTCATGTGTAGTACATTTTTACTATGTCTCCCATGATTGAAGACAGTGTTTACCTGATTAATATTGCCTGCAATATTTATCATTGTATTATTATAAAAGTTAATTATTTCAATAATAATTAAATTAATAAATTAATAATAAATTGATTTATCCAACATTATAAATGTTCTTCTCAAGTCTTTGCTCTCTAGGCAGTAGGCTTGAATTCAGCATTCATTTGAAATATTAAGACAACAATATTTAGAATCTATAAGGAAAGATCTAATAATCAAAATATTTGAGCTGTTCATAGTTAAGAGGCAACTCAAATAATGTAAGTATGTAAACCTTATATGAGTTATAGGCCGTTAGACATAAATACGAATTTCCCAGGTGGCTCAATAGTAAAGAATCTGCCTGCCAATGCAGGAGACGTAGGAGATGCAGGTTCAATCCTTGGGTCTGGAAGATCCTTTGGAGAAGGAGATGACAACCCACTCTAGTATTCTTGCCTGGGAACTCTATGGACAGAGGAGCCTAGCAGGCTACAGTCCATGGGTTGCAAGAATCAGACACGACTTGGTGACTAAAAAACACAACAGACATAAGTACATGGATTGGAAGAGAATAGAAACTTTCTTTTTGGATAACCCAGAATTCTAGTATCTCAATCTCTTCCTATTAGCCTTTTGTGTAATTAAAGCCAGCAGGCCTGCATCATTAAAACCAGCATGATCTTTCAGCTCATCAAAAATCACCTGTTTGTGAAGCATAATAACCTGTTAGTGTGTACTCTGAGAGCAACTGTCATTTTCCACAGTAAACTGTAGCAACTTTATAGTGTTTTCACTGCATTTTGTATTAATACCTCAACTACAACCAAATTGCTGTTTTGAATGGTTCTTTTAAAAAATTCTTATAATAATTACTGTTAACATTTGCTTTCTTAAATTGCACATTGGACATTGAATTCATTAATACTTTAGTATTATAAGGGTTAATAACTATTCTTTGCAATTTTTATTAAACTTTTATTTTGACAATATTGTAAATTCATATGCAATTATACAGGGAAGTTCCCTGTACCGTCTGCATTGCTTTCACCTAGTAAAACAATAATGTCTAGTGAAACTGTGGTATGGTATCACAACATTGCTGCACTCAAGATACAAAACATTTCCATCACCAGAGATATTCTTCTGTAGTTTATTCTTCTATAGTTTTTACTACTTGTAATGCCTTAACAGACTGGTTCCAAATAGGAAAAGGAGTGCGTCAAGGCTGTATATTGTTACCCTGCTTATTTAACGTATATGCAGAGTACATCATGAGAAACGCTGGGCTGGAAGAAACACAAGCTGGAATCAAGATTTCCGGGAGAAATATCAATAACCTCAGATATGCAGATGACACCACCCTTATGGCAGAAAGTGAAGAACTAAAAGGCCTCTTGATGAAAGTGAAAGAGGAGAGTGAAAAAGTTGGCTTAAAGCTCAACATTCAGAAAACGAAGATCATGGCATCTGGTCCCATCACTTCATGGGAAATAGATGGGGAAACAGTGGGAACAGTGTCAGACTTTATTATGTTGGGCTCCAAAATCACTGCAGATGGTGACTGCAGCCATGAAATTAAAAGACACTTTCTTCTTGGAAGAAAAGTTATGACCAACCTAGATAGCATATTGAAAAGCAGAGACGTTTCTTTGCCGACTAAGGTCCGTCTAGTCAAGGCTATGGTTTTTCCTGTGGTCATGTATGGATGTGAGAGTTGGACTGTGAAGAAGGCTGAGCGCTGAAGAATTGATGCTTTTGAACTGTGGTGTTGGAGAAGACTCTTGAGAGTCCCTTGGACTGCAAGGAGATCCAACCAGTCCATTCTGAAGGACATCAGCCCTGGGATTTCTTTGGAAGGAATGATGCTAAAGCTGAAACTCCAGTACTTTGGCCACCTCATGCGACGAGTTGACTCATTGGAAAAGACTCTGATGCTGGGAGGGATTGGGGGCAGGAGGAGAAGGGGACGACAGAGGATGAGATGGCTGGATGGCATCACTGACTCGATGGACGTGAGTCTGAGATGGACAGGGAGGCCTGGCATGCTCCAATTCATGGGGTTGCAAAGAGTTGGACACGACTGAGCGACTGAACTGAACACCTTTATCTGTTTTGGTATTAGGGTAATGCTGGCTTCATAGAATGAATTAGGAAGTGTTCTATACTTTGGCCACCTGATGTGAAGAGCCAACTCATTGGAGAAGACCCCGATGCTGGGAAAGATTGAGGGCAAGAGAAGAAGGGGTGACAGAGGATGAGATAGTTGGATGGCATCATTGACTCTACGGAAATGAGTTTGAGCAAACTCCGGGAGATAGTGAAGGGCAGGGAAGTCTGGCGTACTGCAGTCCATGGGGTTGCCAAGAGTCGACATGACTGAGCAACAACAACTATCTGCGTTTATTTTCTGGATGAGATTGTTTTCTGAAAGAGATTTTTTTTTTTTTTTTTAGTGAATGTTTGGTTGAATTCACCAGTGAACCCATCTGGGCTTGGTACTTTCTCTTTTGGAAGAGTACTATTAATTCTTTATCTCTAATTGGTACAGTGGTAACTAGATTATGCATTTTTTCCTGGTGTGAGTTCAGTAGCTTCTGCCTTTCAAGGAATTTCATCTAAGCTGTCAGATTTCTGTGTATAGAGTTAGTTGTAGTTTTCCTTTGTTAGACAGTTTTTAATATCTTTAAGATATATAGTGTTATCCTCTGTTTCGTTCCTGTTAATAGGTAATTTGTGCTTTCTCTTTTTGTTTTCTAATTCTGTATTGAATTTGTTACAACATTGCTTCTGTTTTATGAGGTTTTTTGTTTGTTTGGTGACAAGGCATGTGGGCTCTTAGCCTTCCCCACCAGGGATTGAACCTACAGCCACTAAATTGGAAAGCAGTCTTAACCACTAGACTACCAGGGAAGTCCCTGTGTTTTCTGTGTTATAAATGTTGCTTAGAAGTTTGTTAAGTTTTTTGACCTTTTTCAAAGAAGCTAGTCATTTTTTCATTGATTTTCTTTCTCTTTTCCATTATATAGATTTCTGTTCTTATGTTTATTATTTCCTTCTGCTTACTTTGGGCTTATTTCACTGTTTTTCTAGGTTCTTGAGGTGTTTAGAAAACTGATTTGCGATTTTTCATCTTTTCTAATGTGCCATAAATGTCCCTCTAAATACTGCTACTGTGATTGTGTCGCACAGATTTTGTATTTTCATTTTCATTCAGTTCAATGTGTTAGTTTTTAATTCCCTAAGACTTTCTCTTTAGCCCACAGATATTTAGTAGATGTATGTTGCTCAGAATCTTAAGTGTTTGGAGATTATTTATTATCTTTTTAATATACCTTCTAGTTTGATTCCATTGTGATTGGACAACACTTGTTATGTTTTCAGTTCTTCTCATTAAAAAATTTTTTGTTTTATGGCCTAGAATGTGGTCTGTTTTGGTGTATGTTCAATGGGCATGTAAAAAAAAATGTGTTCTGGTTGTTGTTAGACGAAGTATTCTATAAATGTCTGTTCCATCCTGTTGGTTGATGGTGTTGTTGAGTTCTACTCTATCCTTGCTGATTTTTTTCCCCAAATGGCCTTGATTGGCATCATAGGAAGAAAGGAGCAGTGACTTCATTACTGTTGGGCTGTAGTGAAAATCTGTGGAAGTCTGTTGTCTCCACCAACATTGTGGTGCTGCTGCTACTGCTGCTAAGTCGCTTCAGTCGTGTCTGACTCTGTGCAACCCAATAGATGGCAGCCTACCAGGCTCCCCCATCCCTGGGATTCTCCAGGTAAGAATTCTGGAGTAGATTGCCATTTCCTTCTCCAATGCATGAAAGTGAAAAGTGAAAGGGAAGTCACTCAGTCATGTCTGACCCTTAGTGACCCCATGGACCACAGCCTACCAGGCTCCTCCATCCATGGGATTTTCCAGGCAAGAGTACTGGAGTGGGGTGCCATTGCCTTCTCCGAACATTGTGGTGAGGAGGGGCTAATTATTACCTGGAAAAGATGAAATCTTGGTTCCTAATAAGCTTGCAGATTTAGGCTCATCCCATGGGCTTTGCTTCATGAGTAGGGGTAGAGCTATAGGTTTTTTGTTTGTTTGTTTTGAGGTGTGATTTTTAATTGCTTATATATTTATTTTTGTGGTTTTTTTTTGTTGTTTTTTTTAAGTATTTGACTGGAAGAGGCAGTTACTGTCCGAAGGTTTACTGTCATGTTAGACTGTACCTGTCTTGGTCCTTTGGCTTGAGAGAACAGGCTTTTGTTTGTCTGGACCTATTGGTGTTTTCTGAGTTGCTAGCTTCTTCACTTCTTAAAGTCTGTATCAGTTCAGTCACTCAGTCATGTCCGACTCTTTGTGACCCCATGGACTGCAGCACGCCAAGCCTCCCTGTCCATCACCAGCTCTTGGAGCTTGCTCAAATTCATGTCCATTGAGTCAGATGCCATCCAACCATCTCATCCTCTGTCGTCCCCTTCTCCTCCTGCCTTCAGTCTTTCCCAGCATCAGGGTCTTTTCCGGTGAGTCAGTTTTCACATCAGGTGGCCAAAATATTGGAGCTTCAGCTTCAGCATCAGTCCTTCCAATGAATATTCAGGACTGATTTCCTTTAGGATTGACTTGTTTGATCTCCTTGCTGTCTAAAAGACTCTCAAGATTCTTCTCCAACACCACAGTTCAAAAGCATTGATTCTTCAGCCCTCAGCTTGCTTATGTCCAATTCTCACATCTGTACATGACTACTGGTGAAAACATAGCTTTGACTAGACAGACCTTTGTTGGTAAAGTAATGTGTCTGACTAGACAGACCTTTGTTGGTAAAGTAATGTGTCTGCTTTTTAATATGCTGTCTAGGTTGGTCATAGTTTTTCTTCCAAGGAGCAAGTGTCTTTTAATTTAATGGCTGCAGTCTCCATCTGCAGTGTTTTTGGAGCCCAAGAAAATAAAGTCTCTCAATATTTACATTGTTTCCCCATCTATTTGCCGTGAAGTGATGGGACCGGATGCCATGATCTTCATTTTTTGAATGTTGAGTTTTAAGCCAGCTTTTTGTCTCTCCTCTTTCACTTTCATCAAGAGGCTCTTTAGTTCTTCTTCCCTTTCTGCCATAAGTTCAGTTCAGTTCAGTCGCTCAGTCGTGTCCGACTCTTTGCAACCCCATGAATCGCAGCACGCCAGGCCTCCCTGTCCACCACCATCTCCCAGAGTTCACTCAGACTCACGTCCATCGAGTCAGTGATGCCATCTAGCCATCTCATCCTCTATCGCCCCCTTCTCCTCCTGCCCCCAATCCCTCCCAGCATCAGAGTCTTTTCCAATGAGTCAACTTGTCGCATGAGGTGGCCAAAGTACTGGAGCTTCAGTTTTAGCATCATTCCTTCCAAAGAAATCCCAGGGCTGATGTCCTTCAGAATGGACTGGTTGGATCTCCTTGCAGTCCAAGGGACTCTCAAGAGTCTTCTCCAACACCACAGTTCAAAAGCATCAATTCTTCGGCGCTCAGCCTTCTTCACAGTCCAACTCTCGCATCCATACATGACCACAGGAAAAACCATAGCCTTGACTAGACGGACCTTAGTCTGTAAAGTAATGTCTCTGCTTTTGAATATACTTTCTAGGTTGGTCATAACTTTTCTTCCAAGGAGTAAGCATCTTTTAATTTCATGGCTAAATCACCATCTGCAGTGATTTTGGAGCCCAACAAATAAAGTCTGACACTGTTCCCTCTGTTTGCCCATCTATTTCCCATGAAGTGATGGGACCAGATGCCATGATCTTCGTTTTCTGAATGTTGAGCTTTAAGTCAACTTTTTCACTCTCCTCTTTCACTTTCATCAAGAGGCTCTTTAGCTCCTCTTCACTTTTTGCCATAAGGGTGGTGTCATCTGCATATCTGAGGTTATTGATATTTCTCCCGGAAATCTTGATTCCAGCTTGTGCTTCTTCCAGTCCAGCGTTTCTCATGACGTACTCTGCATAGAAGTTAAATAAGCAGGGTGACAATATACAGCCTTGACATACTCCTTTTCCTATTTGGAACCAGTCTGTTGTTCCATGTCCAGTTCTAACTGTTGCTTCCTGACCTGCATACAGATTTCTCAAGAGGCAGGTTAGGTGGTCTGGTATTCCCTTCTCTTTCAGGATTTTCCACAGTTTATTGTGATCCACACAGTCAAAGGCTTTGGCATAGTCAATAAAGCAGAAATAGATGTTTTTCTGCCATAAAGGTGATGTCATTTGCATATCTCAGGTTATTGCTATTTCTCCCAGCAATCTTGATTCCAGCTGTGCTTCTTCCAACCCGGCATTTCACATGATGTCAGTTTTTAACCTTGATGTACTACTTTCCTAATTTTGAACCAGTTTGTTGTTCCATGTCTGGTTCTAACTGCTTCTTAATCTAAACACATATTTCTCAGGAGGCAGGTAAGGTGGTCTGGTATTCACATCTCTTTAAGAATTTTCCAGTTTGTTGTGATCCACACAGTCAAAGGCTTTGGCCTAGTCAATAAAACAAAAATAGATGTTTTTCTGGAACTCTCTTGCTTTTCCTGTGATCCAACAGATGTTGGCAATTTGATCTCTGGTTCTTCTGCCTTTTGTAAATCCAGCTTGAACATCTTGAAGTTCTCAGTTCACGTACTGTTGAAGCCTAGCTTGGAGAATTTTGAGCATTATTTTGCTAGCTTGTGAGATGAGTGCAATTGTGCGGTAGGTTGAACATTCTTTGGCCTTGCCTTTCTTTGGGCAAGTTTTCCAAACTTGTTTTCCACTGTTGAGTTTTCCGAAGACATTTTCACAGCGTCCTCTTTTAGGATTTGAAATAGCACAGCTGGAATTCAATTACCGCTACTAGCTTTGTTCGTAGTGTTGCTTCTTAAGGCCCACTTCTTAAGGCTTGACTTCGCATTTCAGGATGTCTGGCTCTAGGTGAGTGATCACACCATCATGGTTATCTGGGTCATTAAGATCTTTTTTGTATAGTTCTTCTGTGTATTCTTGCCACCTTTTCTTAGTATCTTCTGCTTCTGTTAGGTCCATACTGTTTCTATCCTTTATTGTGCCCATTTTCGCAAGAAATTTTCCTTTGGTGTCTCTAATTTTCTTGAAGAGATCTTTAGTCTTTCCCATTCTGTTGTTTTCCTCTCTTTCTTTTCACTGATCACAGAGGAAAGCTTTCTTATCTCTCCTTGCTATTCTTTGAAACTCTGCATTCAGATGGATATATTTTTCTTTTCTCCTTTGCCTTTCATGTCTCTTCTCAGCTATTTGTAAGGCCTCCTCAGACAACCATTTTGCCTTTTTGCATATTTGCAAAGTCTGGATGTATGGGACAAAAAGGACTTGGGAACTCACCACCATGTCTTTCCTTGGGTTCCAAGGTCTTTAACCAGTATGCCTTCTTCTGTCCATCATTGAGAGTCTTCTCATGTATATTTTCTATATGATGTCCAGGTTTTTAAAGGTGTACTTAGAGGGAAAAGTATGGAAAAGTACATATACTCCATTTTCCTAGAAGTAGAAGCCTTGAAACTGTTTTTGATTGGTTCCTATAGTATTTGGAACCAGTCTATTCTCATATATATACTCTGAATATTTAAGTATTGAGTGTAACCACGTGAACAAGGGACAGTTTGGATGGCGTGCTTATTTTTCTAAAGCTATCTGCTGATCAGAAACCTAAATTTAAGCAACTGTGAGTTGTGAGGGGTATGATTGGACTCTCAGTTGTAGTCTCATAGTACTGCAGAGGATGTAACTGTGTAGTATGTTTGCTTTTTTAGCTGAATCAAAAGGAAAATTACGAGTTTACAGTTGAAATAATTGTGACCAGAAGTTATCAACAGCTTGCTGCTTTATCTATCAGTTGGTAACTGGTAGATAAGCCCATCTTCCATGGTCTTCTTTCTGTGCTATTCATTATTTCCATTTATTCTTTGACTTAGCCCTAAGGTTGGAATAGCCCAGCAGCCAGTATTTTCCCAGTTGGTCTAATGTAGGAGAATTATTTTTCCTAAACTTTAAACAGTCATTGAACACATGGCATGAGGTTTTATTATTTAAAAAATGAGGTGTCCCTGAGTGGAATAAAGGGAGTAATTGGTAATTATTTCACATCAAAGAGGCTCCATAATTAAAGTAAGTTAGTGTTGGAGAGTTTCCTAGTAGAATTTTTGTAGAAAACCATCTTTTCCTGCTGTACTCCAGCTTTGTCAGTGTGCCTGCCTAACGTTACTCATTCATAAGGCTCAGGAAACTGGAGCAGGATATGATGATGCAAAAAATATAAGTTGACCCAAAACAAAAACCTCCCCTTTGAACATATACCCAGTTTTATGCCTGATATTTTCTAGCAGCGTTTGCCTTACACCTACAATTTCACACCTTCCAACATGCTGTATAAGCAGATGTCAAGAAGGAACATGTTGTGTATACCCTTTTACTTAGGGAGCAGTTTAGCCAGGCTTTGGACTGGGAGGGTGTTGACGACCTAGGAGACAGGGCTTTTCTTAACCCTTCCCCCTCTTTACAAAGGAAAAGGCATCACGAGCTGTAGGTTCATGGCCATGCTGTAAGACTGCAGCATTCCACCAGGCCCTCAATCAAGAATGGGGTAGAAAGAGCAGTTTCAAACAAACCCTGAATTCCTTCCGTTAAGCTGTTTTGCAGTAATGGGATATAGTAACTATGAAACTATTTTAGGTGTACTGTAAGATTGAGTCAGTGTGTTAGGAGTAAATGAGTTAGGAGTTTTTTGGGGAAAAAAATGATTGATTTCAGGACTAGATTGGGGAAGGTATTGTGAACGTGGAATATCTTCATGTGCTGGAAAGTAAGGAAGTGCTCAAACAATAATGCAAGCAGGTCTAAAGGACACAGGGGCATGTCAAAAGGACAGCTTGAAGGGGCTCCCACTGAGCAAATCTAGGACAATTTGACCATCAAAATAAGTGAGAGTAAAGAATTATAACCCATTAGATAACATAGGAAGAGCTGTGTTCATCCAGTGATCATAAATGAGTAGAGAGAGTTCTTCTCACTGCTCAAATGCTCATTGATAAATGTGGATTGAACTGTTGGAACTGGAAAATCCCCATTTGCAGGCACGGTAGCAGACTGGCTGGGACAGGAATCCTTAGTGGATGCTGAATTTCAAGGACCAGGTTTGATGAGGAGCAGAATGTTGGGTGGTTCTGAGCATGGCTGCCAATAGATTGATTATTGCTTGGGGGGAAACTGACACTATGCAGTAGAGAAACCTGACAGTACACTTGTTGAGGAAGCAAAGTTAATATAATCAGTGCAAGTCAGATAAGCCTGAGTCTGGCAGATGTAATACCTGAGGAGGACACAGCATCTCTCATGTTGTATTCTAGCCAGGGATGCATAACTGAATCTCTCCAGGAGACATTAGACGAATACAAACTTAGGTGCAGTCTACAGAATAATTGGCCTGTAGTTTTCCAAAATGTCAATGTCAGGGAAGACAAAGGCTGAGGAATTATTTCAAATTAAAAGAGACTAAAGAGACATGGCAACTGAATGCAAAATAGATGATCCTGGACTGGAGGGGGAAAGCGCTGTAAAGACTATTATTGGAACAGTAACAAAATTTGAATGTGTACTCTCTATTAAATAAAAATATTGTACCAGTGTTAAATTTCCTGACTTTAATTACTGTACAGTGCTTACATCAGAAAATATCCATGTTTTTAGGAAATAAACAGTGAAGTAATAAAAGACAAAGAGACATGATGTATTGCAAGTTTCTGAAATAGTTTAGAAAAATTACTTATTGCTTCTGTGCACCTACATAGAGATATAGAGGAGAAAGAAAGGATATAAAAAACATGGACAAAATATTAAAACTTGTTGAGAGACAATTCCCTAGTGGCTCAGATAGTGAAGCGTCTGCCTGCAATGCAGGAGACCCAGTTTCGATCCATGGGTCAGGAAGATCCTCTGGAGAAGGAAATGGCAACCCACTCCAGTATTCTTGCATGGAAAATCCCATGGATGGAGGAGCCTGGTGGGCTACAGTCCATGAGATCACAAAGAGTCGAACACGACTGAGCAACTTCACTTTCAAAGGAATTCTCTGTACCTATTTTGCAGTTTTTCTCTGTGTTTGAAATTATTTCAAATGAAAAGATCTTAAAAAATTAGTACTCCGGGCACACACACAAAAAATGTGACAATTTGGTTAATAAATTATATGGTCACCCTGTAATATTTTTTTTGTACTTTTCATCCTCAAATAGTTTCATTTTTTTTCATTACTAGTGTTTAGGAAAAGCTTAAGCTTTTTTTTTTTTTCTTTGCATTTTACTTTTAATTGCCTTGGTGTCCTTTTCTAGTTGTTACTACCTCAAAATTAAATACTTGTTTCTTTTCTATGAATAAAAGTTTCTTTGCCTTGTTTTAGATTGAACACCATCTTATGGTCATTGTTACAACTGTTAACTTTCCTTGTTTTCTGTCATGTTCGAAAGAAAACTCTTGGGCATTAGATTTGTTGAGATTGTTTTGAAACAAATATTATTTGTATCCTTTTGTTTTGTTTTTGTCTCCTCAAGAACACAATAAATTCAATGTTCCTACTTGGGCAGGAGTATATTTCCTTTGGTTCTTTGAGGATACATGGCCATAGTGGGCCCAAGGTTGGTACTGACTATTTCCTAAGAAGCTTTTTAATCAAATGAGCCTTCTCCTGCTTCTGTGGAAGGAGCAGTATTTTCTTAGGGAAAGGGTAAGGTTTAGTTACAGTGTCAGTGACTTAAGAATATCTACTGAAAAGTGTGTATTTGGGACTTCCCTGGTGGTCCAGTGGCTAAGAGTCCACCCACAGTTCCAATGCGGGCAGCCTGGGTTCGATCCCTGGTCAGGGAACTAGATCCCGCATGCTGCAGCTAAGACCTAGTGCAGCCAAAAAAAAAAAGTATGTGTTTGATCATCAGCCTCTGACAGTTTTAGAATTGCTAGACTTTTTTTGCTGTGGACATTGAAAGTCATCTGAATTGATAGCCTGACAGGGCATGGAGAGAAATACAGTGAATCATATACTCGAGTCTTTCTAAATGAAAGTGGATATATAATCTGTTTTTTATATGTGGGGGTTTCTTTTAAAAGAAGTAGTTATTAGGAAATTAATTAGACAGGAAATCAGTACTAGATAAGGAGTGCTTGACTATCCTTTGATTTGTGGATTATCAGAATTTCATCATCCCCAGTTTGTATCATGTTTCTTTTCTTTCTGAAGCAAAGGAACATTCTATGTATCAAATTTTATTTATGTTTTTTTCCCTCACAGTTTTTCTTTGTAGGGAAAAATTCATTGCTCTTTATAATTCTAGTTATATGTACTTGGCTTCAGTGTTTGGAAATGGGCCCCAGGTGAGTGAAGAATTCTTCTTTCTTTATTGATGTTCTAATCTTGCCACATGTTGTTTTTCTATTATTCTATTATCCTCCATTGTACTGAAGATGAATGATATTTTGCTTATGACAGGACATAAAAATGACTCTGGTTTTTAAGAAGTTATTAGAATGCCAGTGGCAATAACAGACAGACATGGAAGAGGATCCTTTCCTCCAGAAGAGCAGCTGATTTTGTGAACTTGTTTGCAAATAAGGCTTCTTCTTTTAAAACCTAATAAGAGAAAATAAAATAACTGCTTGCTTATACTGTTTGTAAAACAAAAACATGCCAGGTAGTAATGTTAATGATGATTTATAGAAGAAAAGCCTACCCATAAAGTAGAAGGAAAAGAAGTTCAGTTAAAAATAGAAGTAATCTTTATACCAGAAGTTCATGATATTACTCATTCCTTTTTCTTAAGGATATGTTTTTATACTTAGGCTTCTTCATATTTTAATTCTTAACTTGACCCTTAACGGACTAGAACTTCATAGAAAATTCTTGGATCTTTTATATTTCCCTACATTCATCTTAATTATGACTTTTCAATGTCAGTGTTACTTTCTTTTTTATTTAAAGTACACCTTGGGCCAAGTTAGTTCAGTTCAGTTGCTCAGTCGTGTCCAACTTTGTGACCCCTTGAACCGCGGCACGCCAGGCTTCCCTGTCCATCACCAACTCCTGGAGCTTACTCAGACTCACGTCCAGTGAGTCAGTGATGCCATCCAACCATCTCATCCTCTGTCGTCCCCTTCTCCTCCGCCTTTCATCTTTCCCAGCATCAGGGTCTTTTCTAGTGAGTCAGTTCTTCGAATCAGGTGGCCAAAGTATTGGAGTTTCAGCTTCAACATCAGTCCTTCCAATGAATATTCAGACTGATTTCTTTTAGGATGGACTGGTTGGATCTCCTTGCAGTCCCAGGGACTTTCAAGAGTCTTCTCGAACACCACAGTGCAAAAGCATCAAATCTTCCGCGCTCAGCTTCCTTTATAGTTCAACTCTCACATCCATACATGACTATTGGAAAAACCATAGCTTCGACTAGATGGACCTTTGTTGGCAAAGTAATGTCTCTGCTTTTTAATATGCTGTCTAGGTTGATCATAGCTTTGCTTCCAAAGAGCAAGCATCTTTTAATCTCATGGCTGCTGTCACCATCTCCAGTGATTTTGGAGCCCCCCCAAAATAAAGTCTCTTACTGTTTCCATTGTTTCCCCATCTATTTGCCATGAAGTGATGGGACCAGATGCCATGATCTTCATGTTTTGAATGTTGAGTTTTAAGCCACCTTTTCCACTCTCCCCCTTCACTTTCATCAAGAGGCTCTTTAGTTCTTCTTCACTTTCTGCAGTAGGAATGGTGTCACCTGTGTATCTACTGCTGCTGCTGCTGCTAAGTCGCTTCAGTCGTGTCCAACTCTGTGCAACTCCATAGATGGCAGGCCACCGGGCTCCCCCGTTTCTGGAATTCTCCAGGCAAGAACACTGGAGTGGGTTGCCAATTCCTTCTCCAATGCATGAAAGTGAAAAAGTGTAAGTGAAATCGCTCAGTCATGTCCAACTCTTCGCGACCCCATGAACTGCAGCCTACCAGGCTCCTCTGTCCATGGGATTTTTCCAGGCAAGAGTGCTGGAGTGGGTTGACATTGCCTTCTCCCTGTGTATCTGAGGTTACTGATATTTCTCCCGTCGATCTTGATTCCAGCTTGTGCTTCATCCAGCCCAGCATTTCACATGATGTACTCTGAATATAAGTTAAATAAACAGGGTGACAATATACAGCCTTGACATACTCCTTTCCCAATATGCAGCCAGTCCATTGTTCCATGTCTAGTTCTAACTGTTGCTTCTTGACCTGCATACAGATTTCTCAAGAGGCAGATAAGGTGGTCTGGTATTCCCATCTCTTTAAGAATTTTCCATGGTTTGTTGTGATCCACACAGTCAAAGGCTTTGGTGTAGTCAATAAAGCAGAAGTAGATTTTTTCCTGGAACTCTCTTGCTTTTTCGATGACCCAACGGATGTTGGCAGTTTGATCTCTGGTTCTACTTTTTCTAAATCCAGCTTGAACATCCGGAAGTTCTTGGTTCACATAGTGTTGAAGCTTGGCTTGGAGAATTTTGAGCATTACTTTACTAGTGTCTGAGATGAATGCAGTTGTGAAGCAGTTTGAACATTCTTAGGCATTGCCTTTCTTTGGGATTGCACCAAGTACCATGTTTAAATGTTGTGGATAATACTGTATAATCTAATTCCTTATTTGTTTGACTGTCTGGGTTTTCCTAAGTAATTTTCAATGGAAGACTTAGTATCTTTTCATGATGTAGGATAATGTAATATATATTTACTATGTTCTATGTGTTTTAATGAAGCTCAGTAACTTTTGTATTTATCTGATTTAATTAAATGGGCTTAATTGACCACTGAGTCTATTCCTCAGAAACTATGGTGAGTTCTTAGTGTCATAATTAGGGAATTTTGCTTTGTGTTGTGAGTCTGCTACAGTAAGGGGGTGCGTGGAAGACAGTGCAGAAACAAGATTTCTTTGAGTAGTTGCAACGAGTCCCTATGCTTAGAATCTTTCATTCATTTTCCCTTAAGACACTCACGTGTACATTATGTCTTCTAGTAAACTCTATAAAGCTTGATGTCCAACACAAGAAAGATCAAGAGCAGTGGGAGATGTGATTTTTATTTACTCACCAAAGGATGATTGCAACAAAGCACTGTGGGCCTCTGTAAATCTTTCCCACTGTATCTGAACTCCTTAGCTGAAAAATACTTTTACAGGGAATATATCAAAAGATGTCTCTGGTAATTTTGATATTCTTTGATCTTGATCATCCTAAGGTTAGCCTTACTTACCCGTACATACAAGGCTCTACTAGTTGGAAAGATCCCCCTGGAGGAGAGCGTTGCAACCCATTCCAGTGTTTTGCCTAAAGAATCCCCATGGACAGAGGAGTCTGGCAGGCTACAGTCCAGGGGTTCGCAAAGAGACAGACATGACTGAGCAACTAAGCACATACTTTTGGAATTATTTATTGGAGAATTGTTTTCCCCTTGAACATTTTTAGTTAGACTGTAATATTGGAAAGTAAATAGATCACTGTCTGCCTCCACTGCATTCAAGAATCTGTTGGTTATGTGGATTGGGCATAGGAAGTTTCCAAAGAGAAGTTTACCATTTTTTTAACTTGTAAATTTGTGCTCAGCTAAACAATAGAAATATTAGAATAATTTTTTCATTATCAATTAATTCAGTGTTCCTTTTGAGAAGGAAAACAGAACTTTATAAATGGGAACCGTTTTAATACATCCGGGCCACAGATCAAAACAAAGTCATGGTGCACTCACAGCATAGCAAACATCTTCTTCATCTGGTTAATATGAATGACAGCTGTCTTTTCACCCAGCCATAAAATAATTGCCCACCATTTTCTAATAGCATACAGTCTAGAAGAAATCTTAGTTTCCTTAAACCCTTTCCCAGTACTCTCAACTCAGCTCAAAAGCTGTGGTGGAGTCTTAACACTCTCTGACTGAGGTGCCTGCTGTCCCCTGTGGCCCGTCTTTTCCCTCACTGTAACAAGTAACAATCCCAATTTATTCACCTGTAGCTGTCTTCCTGGTGGACTTTGGCTGGAAGGCATCAACATTTTCCTTAAAGACATTTCTTAGATTCAGATTACTTCCCCAACACTTAAAAGGTGAATGAAGGATTTGTTAACTTTGTGTGTGTGTGTGTGTGTGTGTGTCTTTATCCAGCTCAGCATGTTTGTTGGCACTTACATGTTCATTTTGATAGTTGTTAAGTATATAAGGATAAGTAAGACACTATCTCTGACCTCTAGGAAGTTTCAAACTGAATGATTAGTATGTTTTCATATGATAACAACAGTGAGTCTGGTTAATTTGTAAATCTCTTTCCTTCATAGATTTTAATCATTTTTACCATGTTTCATCTGAAGCCAAAAGAAAATGCTTGAAAATTTGTTAGCTTTGTGTAGTGTAGGGTATGGAATTCTGATTACCAGTACCACAGAGTTTATAAAGGACACTCTTACTGAAAATGTATTTGTATGCGTGTGTGTGTCAGAGAAAAAGAGATAGGGAGTCATAATGATTTACACAGAACCACCTGATGGCAGTTTTGATGATATAGTATGTGCCTTTCCTAAGAGAACTTCTGGAATTACTGTTAGTTCCAGCGTCTGCCCCAGGATATATCTATTTCCGCAAGTCATTTTCAGTAAAATGTGAAAGTTTCTCAGTTCCATCTATGTCATGAAAACTGTAGGTCTTCATCTCACACAAAGAGAATGAATCTTAAAATGTTTCTTAGTTTCGCTCTTCAACAAATAACCTTGCCAAGTCTTAATATTCCAAGGCAAATCAGTGGACCCTGGGATTAAAAATTTTGCACTTCCAAACAGCTATAGATATTTCTTTCCACACTGGATTAGAAATGTTTGCCTTAAATCTTTTAAGATTATCAAAATGAGAAAACATCAGGCTGTCAAGAATCTGAAAATACCTTCCTTTTATACTCACTCACTCTTAGGTAGTCCTTTTCAGGATTCCTGGGTAATTATGTGCGGAAGCCATTATACAAATGGCTGGTTTTATCAGTTAAGCCACATTTACTCAAAATGAATGCATAGTATTTTTTGCTAGCATAGAATGAGAAATTATGTATGGAAAGAAACATTTTCAGTATTTAAACAGTGCTAGTTAACCTTAACTATAACTTTCTCCAAATGATATGGTCATTATTATGTAATCACAAATTAGAAGTATTAAATTATTTGAAATAATTATCTACTTTTGTCACGCTAAGATTTCTACAAACATTATTTAATTTTGTGTGTGTGCCTATATGCTATCTGGCCTGGAGACAAATAACTTGAGATGGTAACAGGTGGGTCAGAGTAATGTCATCTTTCATGAACACAACTGGCCATGAGCTATCATAGCTGTCATTTGTCAGACTTTGTTTTATGTATAAAATAAATTTCTCAATGGTGTCCTTGAAGTGAGACTCAGTTTTAGTTTAGAATGTTGTATACCATTTTTTCTTTGATTTTCTTAGCACTGGTTTCTCATCAAGTCATTTCTGGAGATACTTTCTGTTTAAAATGTGTAATAGTACCTTTAGTGAAAACATCTTATCTCTTTCTAGCATATAAACCTTGGTTTATCACTGCAAAGAAAATATGACTAAAGAAATGTACCTACTTTTGTGTCTCATAAAAATGTACATAAACTCAAAATATGGAAAATTTATTATTTTACCTGTTTTGGAAGACTACTATCAATAATAGCCTGCTGAAAGTATATAGTTACTATACTTCTTTATGTTGTTGTTTAGTAGCTAAGTCATGTCTGACTCTTGGCAACCCCATGGATTGTATCCAACCAAGCTCCTCTGTCCATGGGATTTCCCAGGCAGGAATACTAGAGTGGGTTGCCATTTCCTTCTCCAGGGGATCTTCCCAACCCTGTTATAAAGTAGCTGATTATACTACACTCCCATAATACTGAGAAAAAAATGAATATTTTATTGAATTAAGTCAGTGAAAGGAAAACAGATCAAGTAAAAACCAAAATCTGCTTTAGTAAACATAAGTTAATATAAGAAATCTTTCAGATAGGTTTGCTCACCCATATTTTGAAGTCATTTATGGAATCTTGAAAAGTCAGCTTTTATTAAAAATTTATCCATTAGGAATAGTCTTGAAATTTAAGGTAATACCACTTCACACCCATTGGGATGGCTACTATTTTTTTAAAGAGAGAGAAAAAATAAATATTAGTGAGAATGTAGAGCAATGGAAACCTTGTGCACTGTTTGTGGGGATGTAAAATGATGCAGTGGATGTGGGAAACACTATGGAGGTGCCTCAAAATTAAAAATAAGATTACTGTGAGGTAGCAACTCAGATTCAAAAGAATTGAAAACAGACTTAGAGAGATATTTGTACACTCATGTTTGTAGTAGCGTTATTAGAGCCAAAACGTAGAGGCACCTGAAGTGTCCATCGAGAAATGAGTGGATAAACTAAATGTGGTCTGTACATAAAGTGGAATTTTACTCTGCTTTATAAAGGCCCATCACTCATTAGTCCAGTATTCTCATAGAGAAAAGTAAGTTCTTATGCATAATATAAAGGACAATATGTTTGATTAGTTTACTATTGCTATTAATTTTTTCTTATACTAATTCAAATAGCTCTCTCCCCAAAACTATTTGCCTTGCTTTCAGGAATAAGACATGTTCGCAAAAGGCTAAAAAGTAATAGCAAGCCAAACTTTGTACTGTGAAGAGCTGTTATATGTATGTGCTTATAATAATTGTTTTTGACTGAATTAGAATCATAACAGTTTCATTCAACAATTTCAAATTGCCACATCAAATTTTGTTTTTATTCTGATTTACGATGCACTTATATCTGAATCCTGTCCTATTGGTACTCCCTCCTCCCCGTGCCCGCAGGGATTTCCTATGTAATAACCTGGTGATACTTTCATTTTTATATCTAAAATTAGATACAGTAGACTCTCTCATTGTTGCAGTGGAGTTTCCTCCAAATAAGACATTTCTTTTAGGAAACACAGGCAGCTCTAGCGATGGGAACATGGAATAGGTATGCCTTTTTTATAAATAAAGTTCATTGTGCACTTCTGGAGATATAAGAAAGTATAAAATATGGTCCCTGACTTCAAGGGTCTCAAGTTAGGCAAGGGAGACAGACCCACAAGTGATTTTTCATATAACATAGAAAGTGTTATGGAGCACAGAGGAAGGCGCAGGTGGTTCTTTGCAGAAATAACTAGAGCCAGGAATTCGGCATTTACTGCCCCTGGGTTGTTCTCTGTCCACTTTTGTGACTTAGTATTTTCTGTCTAACGTTTCTGTGTATTTTTCCATTTAGAATATGTTGTTTTTCTGTACTTTTGATCAGCAGTGTCAAAAGAATATGACCTAGACTAAAACCAAACAATCTTACTCAGTTTCTCTCCCCAGTTACTTCTGGGGCATCTAAAAGCTTGGCACCAAATAAAAACAATAAGCAAACTAAGGAAATGGAAAAAAAAATACAATTCTTCTATAGCTTGTCCTCAGCAACAACAGTATCACTCTACCAAGTGGACAGTACTTTCTTCTGAGTCCATCAGAGGCATCAGGTGATCAGTATTATGCAGAACTTGAACACAGAAAATTACTGTCTAGAATGAGGGTACAAGTGTGTTTGCCTGTGTGTGCACACTGGTTTGGTAGTTGTTTCTTAAAGTTATACAAGGTTAGAACTTGTATAACCTTGGAACCTTTTCCGGAAGATGGTGATTTTCGTACTTATTTGAGTTTCAAATGTGCCTTTTCTTTAATTTTCTAAGCTATTAATACCTTGCCACTAAAGAAGCAAGAAGAAAGGAAAAGGAAATATTAATATTAATATCCCCAATCCACAGATCGTAGATTTCTGTGCTAATTTATTTAGTGTTTAGCTGGTACACTGGGTGGTATATACACCTATGCCTACACACATACACCAGCACCCGCCCCCCCCCACCCCCCCCGCCCCCCCCCACCCCCCCCGCCCCCACATACACACACGGGTGTGTGACTAGCAGCCCTGATCCTGAGCTCAGGTTGACAATGTTCTTATTAAGAAAGCAGCAGTAACTGAGAAGAAAGGCTTGTCTGCCACTTTTTCATAGCTATGGTATGGCCTTGCAGAGAAACATTGTTTTATGTGGCCTTGTCCATGTCCTGTTGGAAACAGTCATTATCAGCAGAGCTGACTTGCACATCCTCAGTGTTTAACAGTACTAATGGTAGATTCGATGGCCATAAGTTTGAGCAAGCTCCGGGAGTTGGTGATGGACAGGGAAGGCTGGTGTGCTGCAGTCCATGGGTTCGCAGAGTCATACACGACTGAGCAACTGAACTGAATTTTAGATTAATTTTATTTTTAATTTATCTCTAACTCCATGCTTTAAAATACTGGCTACCTGCATACTAACCTTCAGTCACATGTCATAAGGATTGCTACTTTGCAAGGTTGGAACATTCCTGTGGTAGATAAAAATATGCCAAGACTGATAAGCATTTCATGAAATCATTGTAATATAAGGTAAATCTAAAGTTTAAAATTAACAAAAAACAAAACACATCATATATAGTAAAATTCATAGTTTGCATTATGACTTAGCATTATTGACTCATGGATATAGGTGAAGCTGGCTACTAGAAAACAATAGTTTATTAAGAAATATCAAATATCTAAAACAGGAATTTACTAAACACACACACGTATATCTTTTGGAATGAAATTTTCTCTCTCATAAGGAAGTGAGATTTACTCTCTGTAAGGTTCTATCAATCTCAGTGAAGTTCTACCTCTTCACAGTATGGAAGAGAAGGGAGAGCTCATCTGCATGGTTTTCTAATTATCTTCCCCTGAATAGCTTTCACTTTTTCTTGGGATTATTTAATTTTTTAAAACCTATTTTTTCCACCAGTTGATTAATGTTGTACATCAGTTTTTATAGCTTTCTGCTCATATTGTGATTGCAACTTTCTATGGACCCAGAAAATGTTTAGGACAGAAAGATAAAATGCCTCCACTTTTTTCACTATACAAAAGCTATTGTATTATAGAGAAAGTTAGTGGAGTATGGAGAAATCTATTCTCTCAGATCTCTTAAATGTCAGTTGTTTTGAATAAGAATTCTTTCACTGATGTTAATTAAAAAGAGGTCCTATCTCCCTGATGATTTACAGGGAGAAATAATAAACAATTGTCAGTAAAGCAATTGCTTTAAAATTTGAAAAGCTTTGTCACCATCATCGTCATCACCATTATCTTGTGTCAGAGATTGGGAAGTGTCGTTGGGTGTTGTATTTATATTATCCCTGACCCTCAGAGGAACCCACAAGAGAAGCTTTATCTTTGTCATTTTACAATGAGAAACATGAAGCTGAGAGGAAGGTTAAATGATTTGGTCAAACTCCCATGGCTAGTCAGTAGTCGACCCAGGGTTTATTCAAAATATCTGGCACAAAAGTTAATGTTCCTTTGATATGACTTACTGGTGATTCCCAAGCCAGACCCAGGTCATGTACCCCCTGGGTATATGCACAAACCACCCTGTCTTTGTGATGAAAGTCATAAAGTTAGAGGAAGAAAAAAATTTAAAGGCAGCAGTAATAAGTTGGTTCAGTCTTTTTTTTTTTTTATTCCAGCATGCCCTTAATTCCCTATGCCATTAATTCACTATTTCCCTATGAACTTACTGCCATAATTAGTCCATTGTTGAATACCTTAAATAGTTAGGAATATTCTCCTATATTTTAAGCCAAATACAATAACTTCTTGTTTGGAGCCAAATTGTATATGGCTAAGCACTTTTCTTTTTGAGCACCTCCTCTGAAATACCGACAAGAGTAGATAGGACCCTTTGTATAGCTGCAACCATCACCTCTACCACCTTGTCTTTTGGTCGTGTAAGCCCAATAGCTGCCTTCCTTCCTTTTTCTTTTTCAATTCTGCTGATAAAACATGAGTTTCCATGTGCTTTTCTGTAAATTCGTCACGTTGATTCATTGAGTTTCCTGTCAAATCAGCTCCAGAGTAGTGAATCCAGGCTACTCTTAACGCCAGTTTTTAGTCTTTCTTGACTTACATATTTGAACAGTTGCGTGTGTTTGTTTTTTTTACTGTAACATCAGGACACTACATTTATCCTCCTCATTCTTTATGTTCTTTTTGTAATGTTCGCCATCAGTTGCCATTATTCTGTATCCTAAGTTCAGGTTCTTCAAGACCAGATATTGTTCCTCCATGTTATCTAGATAACCAGCTTTTTTTGTTTTTGTTTTTTTTCAAATTTCCATTTCTCTTAAGTTAGTCAGCAGGAAGAAATGATGAATTTACCAAGTCCTTTGGTCTTTTGCCCAGGACTTTCAGAGTCACTGGAAATTGTCTATATTTCTTGGTAAAGTTATTCATCTCTACAAGATTCAGTAAAAGTGGTTAGTGGAGTATGATACACTTTCTAAACACACTCTCAGTCACTTCTTGGCATGTACATTTGAATGAGGTAACCTAAAAAGCTTGTGCTGTCCCTGTGAGTCATCATTAACCATACTGGTCCCTTTCTCTAAATGCTGTAGCATATTACAAGGACTCTTCAGTGCTTAATACCTGTGAATTGTCATCAGTTATCACATACATCTTTAAAAGCCTTAGATTACCTACTAAGATAAGCCTCGTTTTTGCGTTATGCTGCTCATTAATGTTCAGTACTTCTTATGTATTACTCACCTCTTGAGTTTCTAGCCTTCTCAACTTTATTATTGGATTCTCTTCTTCTCCCAGCTTCATTCCTTCCTCTGTTTTTACTACTTTTCTCTTTTACGGCTCCTTCTTCCATTTCCCTTTCCCTATTCTCTCTCCCACCCAGCACTCCCCTCCTACCAAAGAAATGTCCAGAAGTCATGCTCTGAGCCAGAAGCTGCTTATGCCCAGGAGAGCCCTTCTTAGATCACTCAGAGAAGGTGCTCCTCCACAGCGAGTGTTCACTCAGTTGTGTAACCTTCCAGCTCAGGGTAGTTTTAGACGCACACTACGCCGGACTGTGGCTACTGGACACGTAAATGGGTCTAGTGCCACATGTTGAAGTGATAATATTCTAGATATACTGGATGAAATAAAATATTAAAATTAGTATCCTCTGGTTACCTTTTTTTCAGTGTGGCCACTGGAAAACTTGAAATTACATATGTGCTTTGAATTGTATTCCTACTAGACAGCAATTTTTAGACACTCTAAATTAAAAGGAAATACATAAAGAGATTCATTAGCACAAAGAAAAAGAGGAAAATGAATTATACATGAAGAAATAATAAAATGCATAGCATTCTGGAGCCATTTTGGATCGGCACATGTCAATATACCCAGAGCGCTTTGTTATATTATTGCACAGTCTGGTGGAGGTTGAACATAATCAACCCTGATTTGTCAAGAAAGGTTAAATTATGTTTGGAATAATCCATTTTTGAATGCATAGAAGTGTTTAATGTGTTTCAGAAAGAAATTCCCTCAAGAGCAGAGGAATTAAAATGCTAAATTAGCAGTTATGTTGAAAACTTGGCCATCTAGAGTGTTTTAGTCCTTGAGTTTTCCAAGAGAATTAATTTTTATGGCTGCAGCTTTTTAATAAGGCTAAGTGATAATTTTTATGTGAGGGTAGTTGATTAATTTACAGGAGCAGAATAAGCCCCTAAAAGAATAAAAGTACCAAAATATCAAAACCACTTTTTCTTCAGAAATGTTTCTTAATATTTGATAGGAAGTGTTATATTTATATTAAAATTATTTCAAAAAGAATTTATTTTTGTTGTTTAAAATTAGTACACAAATTTGATCTCTTCATTCAAGAAGCTTTTGTGTTTAATACTTGCAATCTCTTTGTTCATCTACATTTAGAAATGGTAGTAAATGTTTCCCAAAGGCAAATTCTACAGTAAAGTTGTGGATAATACAAAACTAAAACCTAATCATGGAAAAACCAATTAATGTTTTGAGCATCATGGAAGGGTCGTATGCATGAAGTGATATTATATCACAGGTTAATCTAAGCAGCTTTCTAAACAAGGAAGCTCTGAATAACCATCTACTGAAAAGATAGTAAAATTACAGAAATCTAGTTTCTGCTAAGAAATTCATAATAGCACACACAGAAGACATGGAATGTTGACACAGATTTCATTACTATTGATGTCAGTTCAGTTCAGTCGCTCAGTCACGTCCGACTCTTTGCGACCCCGTGAACCACAGCACACCAGGCCTCCCTGTCCATCACCACCTCCCAGAGTCCACCCAAACCCATGTCCATCGAGTCGGTGATGCCATCCCACCATCTCATCCTCTGTCGTCCCCTTCTCCTCCCGCCTTCAATCTCTCCCAGCATCAGGGTCTTTTCAAATGAGTCAGCTCTTCGCATCAGGTGGCCAAAATATTGGAGTTTCAGCTTCAACGTCAGTCCTTCCAATAAATTGTCTTATATATGTTTCCGATAGAAATGTCGCTGCCCTGTTTTGCTAGGTGTTTACAATAAAAAAGAACTGACAATAGACAATAAAACTGACACTAAGGGGTCAAGTTAATACATTCCAGATGAGAAAACTAAAATGTACAGTTGTCATGTGGTTTCTTGCCCTCTTACGTAGTAGAATATATCCTAGTAAGATAGTAGTTGCAAGATTATCTGAAATTGAACATCTACTTCTATTTCATGGGTTTGCTACTTCAAATAAAGATGTTTTTTCTGATTTACATTTTGAAAAACTTGAAGCAATTTCCCAAAATAAAATGCCGTGAAATAATTTTCCCCCAAAATTGCAAATATATTCTCGTTTCCTCAACTTTAAAATCATTCCTCCATATTTTTCTGAAATAATAAGCATCCTTATATATCTGCTCAGTTAAAACATAGATAAAAGTATTTGAACAAAATCAGTAGTTATGATGATAGTACACTAGCCCATTACATTAACCTTAGAATAAGGAAATGAAAATGATTAAGTAAATTAAGTGAATGTGCAACTGTATTGAATTTTTTTAAAGCTAATATTATGCTCAGGAAAGGAGCAAACTGGCCTTCCAGATATTATACCTCAATAGCTCTCTTACAGTCGTCCTTTTTTTTTCTAAAACTATTTCTCATGGAGAACATTTTCTTTAATATGCCTGAAATACCTCCTAACTGACCTATGAACCCTCAGTGTCTGTCTTGGAATAGACTGTGCAAGAATCAAAGACAAATTAAGTTTTGACAATTAAATTAATAATTAAATAAACTATTAATGGCTATATTATTTAGATTGTTCTGATTTAATGGACATTTCTGAGTCTGTGATTATATAGCCGTTAAGTAGAAGCTGAATTAACATGCTGCTGCTACTGTGATCATGTTCAGAAAGATTATTGGGTGAAGTATTAGTCTAAGATTGAGAAGTGAATGTTTTAAAATTTACTGCTGATTTATAGCTATGTTAGATCACATCCCTTAGTCACACATAAGACTAGCACATCAAATATAAAGTCAGCTGCACTGTGATCCATTCAGTACCTTGTCTCTACTTGACTCTTCCCATTCTTACTGTCGCCGTTTATGTACGTTTGCTCTCACCATCCTCCTACAATAGTCCTGTAACTAGTCTTCAGTGTCTCCCGGTCCTAATTCATCGAGCTACCAGGTTTAAGTTCAGTTTTAATTAGTTTACTCCCCTGCTTTTTTTTTTTTAAAAGAGTGACTCCCTGTTCCTATTGCTTATAAAATCATATTCAACTCTACAAGCTAACATTCAGGATCCTTTAAAATATAGGATAAATTTATTTTTAAAATTATTATTCAATGCTCCCCATTCCACTTCATCTTCCCAACATACACTCTCAATTTGACATCGGTCACCCTTCTCCAAATATGTATTCCATTTTCCTGCACTTCTTTCCTCATACTGATAATTATCTAAACTCCAGTCCATCTCCACATGTTAAAATTTTGCCCAAAACTGTGTGGCCAAGGTTCTGTGTGTCTTCATGAAATCACCCCATATTATTCCAATTAAAAATACTGTCAAAGAGCAGAGATTCTAGTCTGAGCTTTGCCACTACATACATAGTTTTAGAATATTAGGCAAATTATTTGTTTATTCTGGGTGGGTCTTAACTGAGTCATGTATAAAATAAGGACATCAAACTAATTTATCTTGCCAAGCCTGCCTTAAGGTTATATTTAGAATCAACAAGTATAAGTCAAAGTTTTTTTAACAGTAGTTCTTAAGCTGTAGTAACTTCACAGACTTCAGCAATTCTGTGAAAACTATAAAACTGGAGGCAAAAGGTTGAGTTTATCTTACAATATGCGAAGAATTTTCTCCCTAGGGAGAGGGTCTAAAGCTACTTTCATTAGCTTCTTAAAATGGTTCATGATGCCCAAAAGGTTATCATTTCCCTAATCTAAATCTTTTATTAACACAGACACACTCAAGGGCTCTGTCCCTCTCTCACTGTCAATGGTAAATACCTAAAAGCTTTAAGAACATAGTGCCTAGGTCGGTTATCTTCTATTAGAGATCCTCAGCACCTTTTCCTTACTATGCCTGACAGTTGGTGTGTGCACAGGTGGTGCGCCTCCGTCAGCAGCAGTTGCGCACTGCAACGTGCTGAGTAAGTTCTTCATCATTTACGCTGTGGACCTGACGCCACGTCCTGCAGGCTTGGCACCATCCCTCGCACACCAGCTCCAATTCCATCGCTGACGTCCTACTATTCCAAGGTTCAGTACGTGATTCAGTAGTAGTAGCTGTAGTATACTTGGCATGTTACAGATAGTAAATATTTGTTAAATGAATAAATTCCTTCATTCAAGGGAGAGCTAATAAATGAATGGTATTTTTAAAAAGAGAGTTTGCATGAGAAAGATTATGCCCAGGATAAAATACCATTACTCAAGTTGCACTAAGGTTAATTAACTCTTAACTGTGAATAAGAGATTTAGTGATACTTCAGGGAAATATAAGAAAGAAAAGTAAGTTAAGCATGAGCAGCTTAAAGAAGTAAATTGTAATTGCTGCTTCCTGAAAAGACCAAAATTGCAAAGTTACTGTGTCTTTCAGAGACTTTGTTAACAGGACAAAATATACAAAGGATAAAATACAATCATACACAATAATAACAGTGAAGACAGGATAGTTCTTATATCATTCATGCAGTAGTCACTTGTACTTCTGTGTTAACTTTAGTTTCCTTAATTTTTTATATCTAATGTAAGAGGGCAGCGGTCTGACAATCCCAAATAGGTATCTCTCCAAACTCCAGGCCCTCAGTAGGCTGATGCATTGAGAGGCCAACCATCCTGATAAGAGCAAGGACTGCAGGAAGGCAATTTTCTTTTCACAGATAACAATCTGATGCCTATAAATCAAAATATGCTTTGTTCATGTCTTCTTATAGCTCTCAGCTCACAGGTACTGCATACAAAACAGTCCTTGAATGAAGAGGTCAATTTTATTAATATATATTCTGCCTATTTAAAAAAATACAAAAGCTAGAACAAGTGAGCTGTGAAGAACTAAAAGCTGTGCAGTTAGCTCAGTTTAGGTGAATTCTTCTCACAAACAGGCAAGAATGTGATTTCTAGCTGTGAGGTGGGATTTCTAGCAGTTCTGTCATATTTCTCATTAGTCAACTTCTTCTCTTTTGTTCTTTTTCCTTTCTGTAGAAGGCATGTTTATATTCCAGAATTAAGAATTTTTCAGATTTTAAAAAAGATGTGATTTGGCAGCTTCTTACAGAGTTTAACATTTCCTGTACATTTTAGCATCCCCGCACTTTTAAGTATTTACTCGGGAAATGATGACACAGGTCCATACAAAATCCTGCCTGAATTTTTAGAGGCTTTATTCATGATCGCCAAAAGCTGGCAACAACCCATATATCTATCAGCTAGTGAACAGATAAGCAAATTCAGGTGCATTCATATTATGTAATGCTACATAATCAAAATGGTCAAATACCGATATGTGCTTCTCCAGGGGACCATCCTGACCCAGGGATCCGACCCACATCTCTGTCTCCTGCATTGGCAGGAGAGTTCTTTACCATCTGAGCCACCGGGGAAGCCCTGGTTTTGGCCAGTGCGTGTTTGTAGTTATGTCCCAAATTTTAATACTTAAGATTTTTAAGTAAAAAAAAAATATAGTGAAAATTCTTGAGCTACATTCCAAATACAGTTGACAGTAGCCTGCCAGGTTGCTCTGTCCATGGGATTTTCCAGGCAAGAATACTGGAATGGGTTGCCATTTCCTTCTGCAGGGGATCTTCCCGACCCAGGGATCAAACCCGGGTCTCCCGCACTGCTGGCAGACTCTTTACTGTCTGAGCCACCAAGGAAGCAAATACAATTGACAGAATGTCCGAAACAGGTATAAATTATTTGAAACCCTTCTTGTTGTTGTTTATTCGCTAAGTCGTGCTCTACACTTTTGCGACCCCATAGACTAGCCCACAAGGCTCCTCTGTCCATGGGGTTCTCCTGTCAAAAATGCTGGAGTAGGTTGCCATTTCCTTCTTCATTGAAAAACCCTGCTAAATGTCCATAAATGGGATATGTATTTAAGATGTTGCTGGGTCTAAGTGAAGACATATTACTGCATACAAAGAAAATGGTTGTTAACAATCATCTATTGACTGCATTATTTTCTTTTTTTGTAGAATCTTTGTTACAGATGTAATATTGTGGTTTTGAAATATTTTAGGACTTTTTTTTGTTAACATATGTAATTGTTGTCACAAATATTATGATATAAGATAGGATAGTTGTATTTGGGAGGGGGAGCTTTTATCTTTGAAAATTGATTTCAGCTGCCCTGCAGGGATTGAGACATCTCCATTTTCCTAAAAAACTGGAAAATTCTGTTCCAGCTATACTGTTTGGACAGCACAGGTTCAAGTTTATGTTGGACAGGTTGAATGTTAGCTAATTAGAAAGATCAAAGTTGTAGACGACAAAAGATAGAAAGGATCTCCACCAGGAAAATACTCTATTGACACCTAAAATTTTAAAGCCCTCAATTTTCCCATGTTTAGCACTGATATGGAGTGTTTAATTTGATCACGATTTTTGACTTAGCCAATGTATGGACTTTGAAACCAGAATCAGAATGAGCCAGGAAGATTGATAGGGTTCAGAAATAGGAAGTAGGCACTGAGAACTTTTAATACTTTGGTACTTTTTTTCCCAAAAAAATTGTCCTGAAAATGTTCATGAAAGATTTCAAAGAGAGAAATAATAAATTCAGTTAACAAGTAATTGAAATAAATAGTTCAAAAAGTAATTTCAGAGAGAGAAGTCAGGTCATTCCTAGGGTCATGTTCCTGTTTGGTAGATATCAAAGACCTAGCTGAACATCTTGAGATTAGATTATTTCCTGGTGCTTCAGTGAAATTCCTTCCACAACTACATACCTGTTTTTAAATTTTCAATTCTATTAGTGAAAACACAATGGATTATGTCACTTCTTCCTAAATTGTTAGTTTAGTTACAAGAATCAGTTCACCTCTTGTATTTGTTGGCACTTTAATGAGAAAATACCTATATGAGAATGATCAATTCATGGTCTTGGCACTCAGCAACCTGAGTCCCTAAACTTGTTAACTGAGATTCTTGATTGAAGTCTTTACATAGCTCTTCTCTTGAGAAACCTAAAGCATGAGAAATTAATGCATGCTATGGGAAATGCAAAATGCATTGATCATTTTAATAGACCTGGAATACATTTTCTCCATTCCTATTCTTTTGGTCCAAAATGTTAAACTAGAATGTAAAATTTACATACCTATTTTTGGGTGGGGGGCCCCACGTTTACAAGCTCATGTGAAAGTTCACTACTTTAAAGTAGTTTTGATGGAAATATTTGGCTTGTGTTATATAAATATGTTTGGCCTATTTAAAGCTAGCTGTTGTCATTGTTTTTAAAACTATTTTGTTGCTATTACTGTTTTGTTACTCTTTTCTTTTGTTTCCCTCACTTCTTCCAAAACTCAGATTTGGTTAGTTTCTGCTCACATGTTAGCATTTTTCAGGGCTTGACAGATAGTGAATAATACTCAGTGAAACCTTAGACAGTTCATTTAATTGCCTTGGCATCAGTTTCATTAACTGTAAATGAATATGTTGATGATCCCTTAGGACAGCAATTCTGAAATTGGGGACGAGGTGACAAGAGAAAGGTGACTTTCAAATTACATCCCCTCTCATTGCATATAACAAAAGATGTTACTGATAGGCATGTGTTATGCTTGGTTTCAAAGTAGAGAAAAGAAAGGTTACAATTCATTTTTAGTCCTTTATTGCTCCTAGAATTTATGATTCTGTGTTCATAATCTTTCCATATTGTTCCACCTCAACAAAAGCAAATGACTCATTTTTAGAAAACTTAGTCTGCTTTGAATCCTGTCAGTTGCTGAAGAAAGGGACAAAAACACTTTAAGATGTTGAAATTGAGATGTCAGTAATTATGACTTCTGTTTATTGATTCAGTTTTTCTTCATTTTTATCCACAAAGTAATTTTACCTTCACAGTAAGTGAAAGAGAAGTTGTTTCTAACTACCTCAGAGAAATACAAAGGGGAGTTTTACTTTTATCCTTTATTTTTTAACTTTCATTTTTAACCTTCTTTCTGACAGCATACTCTTTTTAACACAGTGACTCATATCCCTGTCCCCCACTGTGTATGCCTGTGTCTCTGTGTGTGTGTATTTGTCTTTCTATGCATCCTGTCAATACTTATACTAATAAACCATTTTTACTAATAAAAACAGTTCAGACTTTGGAAAGTAAACTTTGTGGCTTGCTTTTTTTTTTTTAAATCCCACTTATTTTATTCTAATAAAAAAATATATTTTTTAAGCCATCTATTTTATCCTTTCCTGAATGCTATTAACTTGACTATAATTGCCTGCTTTCCTTTCTGGCTGATCTATTGCCAGCCTTTATCTGGATGTGGTTAAAGAATATAAATGCTCCATAAAGCACCAGAATCTCAGCCAGAATATTTTCAGATTTGCAGCTAAAATGAAATAGAACAAGGGGTTTAGCTGTTAAGTAGCTCAGATTTGTTGTCAGAGTGTGTGAGGGACTCTAAATTCATTATGCTAGTCGTTCCTGCAGTGTAGCATTTGAAAAATCGCTTCCACTGTTTATGGATTGTGGTCCTCGGGCACCAGATAGTGGATGTTGGAATGTATTGCAGAAAAGCTGATTAAAGTACTAGGATCTCTAACTGTAAGAGTAGGAAGTCATTTGTAACACCTGAGTCTGACGCCTTTGGTTGTACTTATATGTTTCCTTTTGAAAGCTTTGGTTTATTATCGGTTTAACTATGAGGGAATAACTCTTCCCCCCACTGCCAAGAAAAGTGCCTTTTGGAGAAAACATCAGTTAGCTATACTAGATGAGAATTTTAGGTAAAAGGTTTGATTTGAACTTTGAAGATCCCAAATTCTGTGTGATTTTCTTTCTTAGGTTATTGGAGTCATGCTTCACTGTGACTTTAATTTTAATAGTAGCTGCTTTCAGTTCTCAATTTCAGATTACTGTATCTCAGGAAATGTATAACTTACTCCAAAATATAAGCTATGCTAGAATTTATTGTTTTCACCTCCCATTACCCCCACTCTGGGCCACTTTGCTCTCCAACAAAAAGTTCACTGGCGTGGAATATGGAACGACTTTAATCACAGAACTTTTACAAATCTTTAAATATACCTTGCAGTCCCCTTGTTGAACTATTTCAGTGTTTTCTCATTGTTTTCAAAATAAAGTTCAAACTTCTTAGAGTGCTATTCATGTGATCTTTCTGTTTCTTCTCTGCCTAGTTTTTACTCAGTCCCCTGTAAAATGTCCTTTTTTTCAGGTTTAAAGTGGCCATTTCCTGTCTCATTTCTTTTCCTTTGGTTGCTTCCTTCTCCCCCACGCTTCATCAGAGTATCACCTGGTCTTACTTTAAAAACCCTGCACAAGTTTTCCCTCTTCCAGGAAACATTCCTTGGACTAAATTAGCCTGCTTCTTATTTATCCCATTTAGATTGGCCTTTAAACTCTTTATAGCGCTCTGTAAGACTCATTTCCTACTCTCGTCATTGGTTTACTTGTTTGTCTTGTTTAATAGACTATTATTTCTTGAGTTCAGAAATGATAATGTCTTTTTCAGTTTTGAACCTGGCCTATAGGCCTTTCAAATAAATGTTTTTTGACTAAATGAGTGACTTTTATAGGTAATTCCATAATTTAACTTACTTTGCTCTTGATTCTTAAGGCATTTTGAGGGTATGGGTCGAACCATTTTCTCAAAAGGATCTTAAATTGACTCACTTCCATATTGCCACCTAAAATATTTAATAAGGGTAGATTTTTGTCTTTGGAAAGAAAAGAACCTTATTTGCTAGGGGATTATAATATAGATTTCAAACTGTCAATCAGTTGAAGAATCTGGGATATGATATATGGAAATTGGAAAGGCAAATTCTTATCATGAAGCAAGCATTCTAGCTTATTCACATATATTGTTGAACCCATGACTTCATTGGTATATAAAATTCTCTTAGGAGAGAATAGGTATTTAACAACTTTTTGCTGGTTTGAAAATTACTGCTCACAGTTTCTAGATTTTAATAAAATCTTAACCCAAGAATCAAGAGAAATGTTTAAACTAAAAAAATATTTGCTAATGAAGGGTTATAGAATTTAAACATGTGCTTAATGGTCCTGAGATGTCCTTAAAATATTTGCATCAGTATTCCACATTCTGTAGCAGAGCAAACAAAATGCAAAAAAAATCATGTTTATAAGTGATAAGATTTTTAAAAGTAATTTAAGCTTATTTCTTAATAGAATTATAACATCTTAATCTAAAATTTTATTTCTTATACATATATATGTATACACACTTAATATTTGCCTTCATATAACTATTTGCTTAGACATTTTATGTAATTATTTCTTTAATGATATAGCAAACTGAGTCAGCATATTATAGCTGAATCATGGTCCTAGCTGTTCTTTTTATTCATTCAGTGAGCAAACTCTGTATTATTAAAATTCCTTGTCCTTCAATTGTGCTGGCAAAGACTTGCTTTTTAGTTCTTGAATGCCCTAAGACATTTGTGTTGAAAATTGTAAAGTATATACCTATTTTCAGTCTTTGGTATGTTAAGCAATAGAATGGAAAAATATTATCTACATCTTAATAGATGAATGTCTGCTCATTCTCAGAGACCCTAGTCTCCTTTTAAAAAAATATTTTTAAGATTTATTGTTTTTAAAATTTGGTATTGAATTTGCATAAAGTGTAGATTGCAGCATGCTAGAATATTACTGTCATTTAAGAACATATTCATGGGTTTTTAGAGCACTGCCTCCAAGGGGTTCATAGCATTTGGTACGTAGTTCACGTATTTCTAGTCTACAGACTTACCCTATCGAGGCAAAGGCTTCATGATCCTGATTTTTTTTTTCTACTGCTATAAAGCTCAGCAATGGTAATTAATGGTTGTGTGGATTTTTTTCTTTTTTTGGAAACAAACTTTCCATATCATTAAAATAAAATTGAGGATTTTTGAAGACTAGTAATTTGTACCTTTAAACAGCCACATTATTTTGCTTTTGTCTCAGAATGTATTATGCTTCACAAGTATACTGTGACAGTCTGAATAGAAAAGGGGGGAGGGGACATTGTCTTCAACTGGCATGCTGTTATCAGAGGGAATGTGTTTCTGGACACAAGATTTAGCATTCATTGGTCGTCTGAAGAAAGCTATTTCATCTGAGGATTGGACAAGAAGCTGCGTCAATTTGCTGCCCGTCTCCAAGGCACTGGTGATGCTGCCTGCACAAGCTGGCTAACGTCACGGCTCCATCACCCAGCGGGGTGTGGACTCTCTTTTTCTGTTCTTCTCTATTTAATTCTCTATTTGCTGCCTACTGCATTTCTTCATCTGTCTTCTGCCAAATGCTAACAGCATGATATTTTGCAATCATCTAGGTGAATATAAGAAAGACGAACTCCTAGAAGCTGCTAGGTAAGTGATTCCATTCATTTTAAGTGAGTATCAGGCATTTAAGGGAGAAAAAGGGGAGGGCAGGTAGAGGACTATAAAAATTAAAGCATGTTATTGTCTTGCTTGGATTTTATGAGATAATGTGGATAAGACCTTATACTAAATCTTTGTATACTTTATTTTGCACAGTTAGTGTATTAAATGAGACTGTCTTTCAATATGGTGATGATTGTAAGGTTAATTCTATTTGGAACATTTCTTAAGGTACCTGCAAACCCGAGTTGCCCAGCTTTTCGGTTCATATTCTCGGAGTATTTAACTATATCTGTATTTTTCTCTAGAAATTTTTCTAGCCAAGCTTGAATGAGGGGCATAAAGTAAATGTTAAAATTCTCATCCATTTTCTTTTGTTCTTGTTCATTTATAATTTAATTGCTTAGCTTTTTACAACATTTTGTATGTTTATTTAACTCCAGTGTTTTAGATCACTTATCAGACTAAAGTTTGTTTGTAATTAGGAACATGACTTTATGCAGATAAATAAAGCAAATAATAATGTAGAAAGCTCCCTTATCTAAGATATACCACTATATGATGATTAACAGGAATTAATTAGGAATACATTGATTGAATTGAATTAAGTATATAGCAAAAGACATTCATTCAGAACCATAAAAAAGAAATTAAAGAAGTCATATGATTTTCCATTCTGTTGTGAAAAATATCCATAAATATTCATAAGAAGCACTATAATTTTATAGGAATTGACTTACTACCTTTTTGTAGGAGTGGTAATGAAGAAAAACTAATGGCTTTACTGACTCCTCTAAATGTGAATTGCCATGCAAGTGATGGGCGAAAGGTAAGTCATTTAAGATGTAATATTCCCCTTCAATGATTCTTTTTGCTTTGCAGTAAAAATTTTTGAAGTTGGCATATATGTGTGTATGTGTATGCATATATATACACATACATATATATATGGCTGCATTTCACTGGCATCTTTTCACTGTAAATGAAATGCTGTCGTATCTGTTATTGGCAGTTGTGACATATTCATAGAGCTGGTGAAGCAAGGATTTTAAGCCCTTTCTCTTAAATGTCAGACACTGAAAGTTATTTGTTAAATGGAACTGCAGCTTTTGCAGTGATTACGATTATAACAACATATATTATTCCCTGTATGTGATTGTGAAAATTAAAAATTTTTGTTTATGTCCTAATTACCCATCTTTGTTAGGATATATGTATTTTTTGTTTCTTTCTGGCAGAGGAAAATTTGTTTGCTGATAACCAATACTTTTTCAAGCTGAGAAAATGCTAATGATTTTTCAGGTCTGTTGTAACAGCCCTGCTTTTTTTTTCCCCCCATTGGCTAAGTTTTCATCATTATATATTGAAAGAAAGTAGATTAGAGCAGTGAGAAATATCTATATTAATACACACTTATCATGAGGTAATATATGAAATGGGCAGTTGGTATCTTCATTCTCTGCTTAGTATTCTTGCTGAATTTAGACTGAAAATGTAACCCTTTATATCCTTTGGTATTTAACTGCAAAGTTTTGCAGTGGTTTACCTAAAAGTACTTTGTACTATAAAGTCTTTTTTTAAATGATGATTAATTTTTTAATGTTAAATGATAGCTTTTATATTTTTAAAACCTAAAACAATTTTAAAGTAAATGTAGACACTGAAGAAAATTATCTTGTACCTAATATTTAAATAATTAACTGCTTTGGAATTATTTATATCAAAAATATGCTATAGATGGTATCAGAAGGATGATACCCCCTTAGAAATAATGAGCTGTTTTGCATTTTAAAAAATCATTTTTCTCTGAATGATAATTTTATAGATTAAAATTATACAGCTTTCCTGACGCCTCCACACTGTTATCCCTATCCTAATGTAATTCATATAATAGTGGCATTGAGTTGAATCCTTCTGAATATATGTTGTTGTTGAAGATGGCTTGAATATTATTTCGCGTGGCCAAACATTTATCCATCTAACACGTCTCCATTTTTCTCTGAATAAATAAAGAGAGACTTTTGCTTTCTTGGAAAGTTAAACTATGTATAAATTAAGCTATAAATTAGCAAAGATTTATTCAGTACTATGAATGACTTTGGGGAGATGTTTTCAAATGATAATTTCTCATTTTCCCTTCAGTTTTGAAGTTGCTTTGGAAATTTTAACTTTCTTGAGTTACTTTGAGTTGCAGATTTTGCTTGTATCCTCCTAGTAGACAGGTGACTTTTATCACTATGCACAAAAAGGCTGTCTTATCTGTGAGTGCAGCTATATCTTTAGACAGAGTTCTCTGAGAACCCAGCCTGCTTCAGTTTCTCACAGCCATTTTAATATTACAAAATTCATGTGAGATTACTGTAACAGGAGTCAGTTTCTATCCCAGCCTTATTTCTCCCTTCCTCACCCTTATACCTTGACAACCCCATTTCTGGCTCAGTAAATCATGATAAGTAAGGAGCATGAACTCTGATAACTAACAAATTACCTCTTCTCTCTGCCTCAACCCTACACAAATAGGTAGAACTTCTTTATTTTTCCTTTTCCCCAAGGAAGGATACCCTTTCCTTATTCCTGTAGCTGAAACTAATATATTCCTCATTCAAATTCCTATGGTTCTTTTTCTGTATTACTCTGTGGCATTTACCACAGAGTTCTTGAATTGTAGTTATTCATACATATCGTTTTCTTCTACTCATCTGTTAGCTCTCTTTTGTACAGGAGTATGCCTGGCACTTTGCATGTAAGAAGCTTAGGCTACAAATATGTTCCCCGATGAACATAATTTTATCCTGCGAGTGAAAAAAAATCATCTGTACTCTTTGCCATGTAGGAATTTAACTCAGAAGTATATGAATGGGAAATTGTGTATTTTCTGTTGTTATATATTATTACTAGTATTATTTTATTAATTTATTTTTGAGTAATTATAATGCAGAGGAGAATTATATATCTTAATAGGTAGAACATTTTAAATGTCTCAGATATTATTATTATACTGAAGGTCTCATAACATATAAATAATGCAATAATTTTCCAAAATGTGCCCCTATACTTCTTTAGATTATCAATTTTCTCACATTAGCTAGAAAAAGAAAATTAGACTTAAGCATTTATTAGGTTTTGGTGCTATGCATAAAACATAAAAAATCATTCAATATTGTTCATCAATATGCAAAATGCAAATAAAATTTCATGATTAAAATTGAATAATGTGCATATTTAGATACTACCCTTATTTATGGCACAGAGCAATTCTTATTAGATGTACCACTTTCACTGAAGCCATAGAATGGTAGATAATCTAGGTGCTGAGGGAGGCTGGGAAAAGATCCTTTAGTTATGAAAATCTCTTTGTTTTCTTGCTGTTGATGTCAAGAGAATGTGTAAGCAAATCTAGCTGCTAAGTTACAAGTCTACCTGATATATTCAGTATTTTTCCAGGCCATTTAATTCATTTGTTTATCTAGAATTAAGGAAGTCAGATTGTATATTAACAAGAGGACACAGATGCTTTACGTGTATAGTAAGGTATATGAAGTTTCATTTCTTGATTTGCATTTTAGAGCACAATGCAGAATCGAATTCATTTTTAATAGGTTTTTAAATGACTGTCTTAATGCTTAACTGAATCTTTGGTTGGCTCTGGTTTTACTATGATTCCTGGTTTGTAAATTTTAAAAGCCCATGGAAATGTCAATTTTGAAATGTTTTTAGAAAAGAAATGATCCTTATATACAACTAGTAGGTGGAGAAATTGCCAAGTTATATGTAGGGGTTTTAGACTTTAGTATTCCTTTTTCAAGTAGTATGTGGGCTTATACAATGACAGTGTAAATTTTAAAGTCTCCTAATTCTATACTGTGACTTGATGATTATCTAATTAGGTAATAATCTGAGTGGTTAAAATTTTTATTTCCGACAGACATTTGGTTTTCTAACCTGTAGAGTCTGAAAATAG
This sequence comes from Budorcas taxicolor, assembly GCF_023091745.1. Lineage (NCBI taxonomy): Eukaryota > Metazoa > Chordata > Mammalia > Artiodactyla > Bovidae > Budorcas > Budorcas taxicolor. The sequence goes on from NC_068933.1 coordinate 24,918,293, forward strand.
TGAATAAGATTTTAAGTAGTTTGTATTGTTATATTTTGTTTTATTTACATGTGAATCAAAGCAGAGCTTGGCTTCTCTAAAAATTTCCAGTTGTTGTTGTTGTTTTCCCTAAGAAGCAAAGGCAAAAATGTTTTTAGTAATATTTTGTTTTAAAATGCTACTTTCATTTAATTATACGTGTATTCTAATGCTGGCCATTTTAGAAACATAGGGCATTGATATAGTTAGACATAGCATTCCAGTTTCCTATTTTGAATTGTAGTGACCAGGTCCTTAAAACAGATTGCTTCCCTTCTATAATTCTTGTATTTTTGAACTTATATTTCTTGTCCTTTAATCTCCTTTACAGCATTTTCTGTCAAGATCAGATGTTTTATTAGCAATTATCCAAATATTCTAGTCTTGTTTGATATGTAAATTTAAGATGCTGGTCATCTCATTTTTCAATATTAATTTTTATAAGGATTTTACAATGCATGAAAACTAATATTTGAATACATCTCAAATTATTCCAACACTCAACCCTTTCGAGAATTCTTTTAGGTCTCTCTGTGTCCCTTTCCTGATTGCCTATATCCCCTTCCAAAATAAATGTCCTAAATTTATCCCCTCCTTATAACTAGGAATAAGTTGAAGTTTGACATCACTATATGTATTCCGAAATATGTATCTTTGCATGCAGTTTCTATGCCTACCATTGCTGTAATTGTACATCACTAAATATTGAAAGTAAGTAAAGTTTGGTTGGAATTTTTATTTTCAGTGTAATTTCTGGTGGTTTCTCTCTACTCCTTTTGTTCATTCAGTCAGCACTCAATACATACCGTGTATAGGTCACTATGCTAATGTCATGGGAGCTAATTGTGTATTTAATAGTATTGGTTCAGCTGGAGTTCAAAATTGATAGAATGATTAAGATACTATCCTAGACATTGAAACCGGTGCCTAAAGATGTGATTCCTTTTGCTATGATGCAGTTATACGATGTAGATTTGAGGTGAGGTTTGGGTTTTTTTTCCTAGCTCTTTTATTTTGACAGCATTAGTATTTAGACATGTATGCTCTTCTGTAAGAAACCACAAATTTAGATTTAGAAAGACAACTGGAGAAGCATGTTTTAAATTCAGAAAGATTACTGAAGGGTTTCTTTAAATGTCCAATTTCTACTGTGTAAATGTTTGCTTCCATAAAATAGTTAATAATGAATAAGACTCTGGAAATGGAGAAAAGTAAAGTGTTTAAAAACTATTTTTTAATGGAGATCAATCAGAAAAAAAGTAGAGTTTAGTACCATCCCTCGAAGATACCATAAAAAACTGTGTGATAGAGTTGAAAGAGCAAATAGGCTTTGAGGCCAAACAGATGGATTCTGTTCTCTGCTTGTCTGCTTTCTAAGCATGTGGCTATGGCACTGCAGTTTTCAGTGTATTCTTTACCAAATAGGGATATTGATTCCCGTTCCACAAGACATTTGAGAGGATTAAATGAAATTATGTGATTAATATAACCCACAATAGAACCTCAGTAAATTAGATCCCCACTCCTTTGATACATTTTTTAAAGCTTTTGAACATATTTAGAATAGACATATACATAGTTTTGGAGCTTGCCAGGTGACACAGTGGTAAAGAATTCACCTGCCATTGCAGGAGACGCAGGGGATGCAGGTTCAATCCCTGGGTTAGGAAGATCCCTTGGAGAAGGAAATGGCAACCCACTCCAGTAGTCTTTCCTGAGAAATCCCATGGACCGAGGAGCCTGGCGGGCTATCATCCCTGAGGTCACAAAGAGTCGGAGATGACTGAGTGTCTGAGCATGCACATACATACCTCTGAGTACTTTAACAGTCCCTAGTTCTCCACTTAAACTGTATATTATCCAAGCTCAGTCCCAGGTGGCATTTGGGTAAAGTGTAAGTTACCAGGTAATCTGTAACACATTCAGTTGAATTAATTGTCTTGAAACTTGGTCTCTGTTCCCTGCCCTCCCCACATCACATGTAATCAATAAATTTATTTTTGCAGATTATAAATTGAGAAATGTGTTCATAAGACACATATGCCCATTTTAAGACTATCTTTATTAAAAATTAATATCTGGCTGAAAAATAATGCCATGATGTTCATTTGAATTCCATTTTAAGCACATCCAGTGAGGTACAAAGGATAAATAGGATTAGTGCAATGTTTTTTGTATTCATACTTAAATTTAGGATTATATGAATTTGTCATATTCTCATACAGTATTCTTGGTGAACAGCTTTCTCCTTCAGTGTAAGTCTTCTCTAAATATCATGTTGGAATGGATATTAACAATCCTCACATTGTTACTTTGAAGATCCCTCAGTGAACCAGGCCTCTCTTTATTTATGATCTTGACTGGTCCTTTCCCACACAACCTGTGAACAACGACTAGGACTGCTTTGATGAATAAAGTTGAAGTGATGCTATGCCAGGTTTGGGACTAGCCCATGGAATGGGCCTGGTAGCTGCAGTTTCTTGCTCTTGGAATACTCTTTCTTGGAACCCAGATGCCACACCGTGAGGAAGCACAAGCAGCCGTGTGGAGAAGTTCACGTGGAAAACGAAGAACTGAGGCCTCTAGCCAAAAACCCCCACCAAGCTTGGTTAACCATCTGAATGGCTCTTTTTTTTTTCTTTTTCTTTATGTTTCTTTTTTTTAAAAAATTATTTATTTTAATTGGAGGCTAATTACTTTACAGTATTGTAGTTGTTTTTGCCATACATTCACATGAATCTGCCACGGGTGTACATGTGTTCCCCATCCCGAACCCCCCTCCCACCTCCCTCCCTATCCCATCCCTCAGGGTCATCCCAGTGCACCAGCCCTGAGCACCCTGTCTCACGCATTGAACCTGGACTGGCAATCTGTTGCACATATGATAATATACATGTTTCAATGCTATTCTCTCAAATCATCCCACCCTCTGAATGACTTTTAACTCTCCACATGTCCTAGACTTTGAGCTTCAGTTGAGTGTCCAGTCTAGCCTCCAGGTGACACTAACCATCCTAACACCTAGTTCATACCACACAGAGCAGAAGAACCAGCCAAGTAACCTACCATTTTGGGAGTAGTGTGTTATGTACTAGTAGCTAACTGAAATACCCTATGTGAAAATATAGCTCAGTGCCTATTATATAACTCAGTGCATATTATCTATTGGGCAAGAAAGTTTGTGTCTTTTCTCAGGTGGATTACTGAAAATGGTTCTTTCTTAGCTACTTGGAAGAACAAGTGAACATTTTTAAATAAATCACCAAACATTTATTTCTTTTGATATGGTTACTCATTTTATATCTTAGAATTTAAGATACTTTCCCCTCAGAATGCAAAAAAGAAAAACACAAAATTTATGCACATCTTTTTGGTCATGACATTGCAGGAAAAAGCAGAACTTTGAAGCCGAAAGACCAAGTTTTAAGTTAAAATTATTACTAACTGTGTGATCATGGCAAGTTTTATTATATCTCTTGAATTCTCGATCTTTTAGCTTAAGAAATGATGGGTTTGGGCCTCATGAACTCAGATTTACCTTTCAGCTCTAACATCTTAAGATTTTTATGTGTTTTGTTGTTTTTCATCAGAGTTAATAATACAGAATTGGATTATATAAGAGTCAGTAGTGTTACATGAGATAAAACACACCTGATATCTAGAATAAAGTTTACATACAGTATTTTTCACCTTTAAGAAAGTCTTAGTGTTACCTGAAGACACATGTGTAGATCCCTGTGGCTTTTAGTGGCCTTTATCATCCTCCTCTGTTCTTGCCAAATCTTGGTTTAGAAAAGGCCAGAGCATTTTTTAATTTCCAGCTTTTCTGGCTCATAGTTTAGATGTTGCTTGGGATTATAGGAAGGTCAAAGTGCTGTTAAGTCTGCATGAGGGAACTCTTCAAATACTTAAATTATGTATCTAATCAAATCACTTCTTTTAAGTACATCTTACTGAGTAGTGCGTGTCATACTGTAAGGCAGAAATCACTGAGAGCAAAGTGTTTTTGCCTGCCGATGTTGGGATATACTGTATAAAATCTTTATGCTTGTGTATATTCATTTTATAACAATAAAGGCTTAAATGCCTTCTTTATTTTTCATTAGGGAATCACTTCTACTAAAACAGTCTCTATTTTGTCTAGCATGACATCTCTACTGGTGAGGGTAATTAGTACCCATGCCAACCATGTTTTGTTTCTCTCTTTGAGAAAAAAATTTTTGGTAGAAAGGGATATGTGTTAAAAAGCAGGTGGTAAAACTTAGGAATTCAGTTTAGCTCAGCTTAGCCACCCTCTTCTGAACTTTGGTTTCTCCTATATGCTCACACTAAGTCACTAAGTTGTGTTTGACTCTGAAGCCCTGTGGACTGGAGCCCCCTAGGATCCTCTGTCCTTGGCATTTCTCAGGCAAAAATACCAGAGTGGGTTGCCATTTCCTTCTCCAGAGGATCTCCAGGGGTTGAACCCTCATCTCCTGCATTGGCAGGCAGGTTCTCTACCGGTTAGCTACCAGGGAAGCCCCTGATTTCTCCTATACTCATATCCAAAAGACCCAAGTTTCCTGCAGTTTTCCGTATAGATGAGTTGAGGGATTAAAAAAGAAGTGAGATGAAATCATTTTGCTATGAGTATGATTCATTATTAAAATTCAATTTAGAAGCGAAATTACAAACGTGACACTTCAGTATAGACTTGTAAGAATCTAAAGTGATTCCTCTGTCTCTCCAAATGAACCAAACTTTATAGGGTCAGTTAAATTACAACTGCAGCCGTAGCTTGAGAAACATCCATCTGGCTGGCAGAGTGTTAAGGGAATAAGAGATTAGGAAGAAACACAGAAGGTCACTCTAATGCTATTCCTGGTTCCTCAGTAGTGGAATTGTCAGTGGCGTTATTTACATATAATTATTTATCAATTATTACATGATAAAGATATTTTAAAATAGTTCTCTGATGATTATGATTGGTTATGATCTCTTTGGCCTAAACTGTTCAGTTAATATCATGTGAAATAGAGTGTTCCCCATCAGCTCTTAAATCCTTTTAAGTGAACGGTGAACCTTAGTCTGTGAAAAGGCTTCCTTAGTTACAAAGAAAGTCTGGTTTCAGAAACTCTTCTGGCCTAATGAGAAGCAGCAAAAAGTGGAGAGTTTATTATGGATTGAAGAGCCTTGATATTATCTGTAGCTTTGGATCGGTATTATGAGAAAGAGTTGTTTGGCCATCATATAAAAACAATGTAAACAGTTCATTCATTGTGTACCACTGTCTGGTGCCTCAGTTAGCTCAGGCTGCCATACCATAGACTAGGTGGTTTAAATAGCAAAAGTTTATTTCTCCCAGTTCTGGAGGCTAGGAAATCCAAGATCAAAGTGCCAGCTTGGTCAGTTTCTGAGGAGGGGATCTCTTCCTGACTTGTGGAGGGCTGCCTTCTTGCCAAGAGAGAAAAAGAATTCTTGGCTGTCTCTTTATAAGGGCACCAATCCCATCTGGAGGACTTTTACCCTCATGACCTCATCTACCCTGATTACCTCCTGGAAGTCCTATCTCCTGGAATATCCCGTCACAGTGAGGGCTGGGGCTTCAACATATAATCCAGAAGGATGGACCCAAACATTCACCTGGCTATTTTTGTATGCTGCCTTTTTTTTTAAGTATAATAATTGCTTATGAAATCTCCACACACACACAAAAGCGTATTCATTCATTCCCTCATTTCCTCAATTAATTTAGAATTATAAAAGGAAATTTCTAAAAGTATTAAGAATCTAAATAATATTCTTTTTTAAGAGAAGACTATTTTCAGCGACTAATAAAATGTCCTTCTCTGATAAAAATGGCATCAAGAGTAAAACTTTAAAAACACTATAAATACCATTCATGATTATTTGAAATACATATTTGGGTAATCAAATTAGTAAATTTGGAAATCGACTAAATATTAAATACTTTATATGTTGATTTTTTTCCTTTTGTAAATATTTTTTTATTTTTCAATACTAACATGATAATCCCCTTCTCTGAATACCATAAAAATGCCCATTAAAGTTATCTCCTAGTTTCTGAGAGGGCTCAATACCCTTAGAATTGAGTAAGGGCAAGGAGTCACTTCTTTTGTTAAGAAGTCCCACATTTTTAGGAAACCCTCCTACACCGTAGGTGGCTGTGTGAATTGGTGCAGCCACTGTGGAGAACAGTGGCTTGGGCAGGGAATAGAGCTGGAAATCTTGGCACCTGGCTGCCGCTGGCTGCTGAATTCGTATGTGCAAACTCAGAAATGACAGGACTTGATCACTGAAGGGACTTCGAGGTGACACTATGTCTCCCAAGTCCTGGAGCTCTGGAGACACTAAAACCAGCTAAAAGAATTTCGCATTCTCACAGTTAATATAGTTAAAATGACTCCCGAAGGGTCTAAGGTGAAATGATTTCCCCATAAATAATCTTTAAATGAAATTCGGTGGACTCGTTTCCTTGTACTTCCAGAATAAGGCATCTGTCTGTTGAACTTTAGTTAGAATCTTTGCTGTTTAGATTTGAAAACCTGAGATTGTAAATATTAACTATAAAAAGGAATTCAGTTGAGATTCGAATAGTCGAAAAACTTTTCTTTTGAAAAGTATAAAACATCAGGTTACTGTCAGACCACACAACCTGATTTCCATAAAGTCTGCCAGCTGTTTCTCATTAAACAATGCAAAATTAACATTGCACCCCCTGAAACTGCTAAGCATTCTTTTTTCTTTCCCATACAAACCCTATGAGAGGATGCTAGGAACTCATTTTCATGCATACATTTCAATTCTTCTGCTGGTTCTGAGGCTGGTAAAGAGAAACACAAATTTCTGGCTGTTGAAGAATCCCCTTGGAGTTTCCACAGTGATAACGTTAAGTTAAAATTTAATTAACTTGGCATTCAGCGCTTTACCCTCACAAAGATTACCCCGTGGACTACCTGCTCTTTCTTGTCTGTTCATTTCCTTCCCCTGTCCTTCTCTTCCCCATACATAGTCTTTATAGTCTTACTTTAAAAAATAAACTATAAGGCAATTGAAGTATAGAAGTTTTATGTTATTAGTTGTTTCATAAATTCTACAAATTTTCAAGTGCCTTAGATTCCTTCCTAAAAAATAACTACATATGTTACTTTGGAAAGGCATTCTCTTTGAGGCTGTAAAATATCAATCATTATTCTACCTCGTTGAACTTTATTTGGAAGAGGACTTAAATGGCAACTAGTCCAGCTTCCCAGTACAGTGTTGGAAGCTTCCCTCTAATAACTCTGATAGGTTGTCATCTCACTCTACTGTTGAGCCAGATCATCTCTGGATTTAGCACCAAACGTAGAATTTCACACTTTAAGCAGAGATATTGACCAGTCAGAAGGTGACCAGGAAGGTAATTTAAAAAAAAAAATCATTCTTTAAGAAACACTTGAATCACTGGAGGGATTTAGTTCAGGAAGAGACCAAATGACCATCCATTAGAGATACATAGAGAAATCCAGCACTAGGAAAGAAGCAGATAAATTATCTTCTTTAATGTCCATATTCTGTTATTCTTCCATGTCCTCTGATTCTTATTCTAAATCACTTCTTTTGTTAAGAAGTCCTACATTTCTAGGGAACCCTCCTACACTGTTGGTGGCAATGTAAATAGGTGCAGCCACTGTGGAGAACAGTATGGAGGTTTCTTAAAAAAAATAAAGTTACCAAGTGATCCAGTAATCTCTCTCCTGGGCATGTATCCAGAAAAAGATGAAAACTCTTAAGCCAAAAAGATATATACACTCCAGTGTTCACAGCAGCACTGTTATGGCCAAAACATGAAAGCAACAGATGAATGGATAAAGAAGACATGATGTACATATACAATGGAATATTACTCAGCCATAAAAAAGAATGAAATCCTGCCATTTGCAGCAACATACATGGACCTAGGGATTATCACACTATGTACAGGAAGACAAAGGCAAATAGCATAATATCTAAAATGAACTTATGTACAAAACAGAAATAGTCTAACAGATATAGAAAACAAACTCTTGGTTACCAAAGGGAAAAAGGAAGGGGAGATATAAATTAGGAATTTGGGATTAATAGATACACACTACTATATATAAAGTAGACGAACAGCAAGAACCTACTGTATATCACAGGGAACTGTATTCAATATCTTATAATAACCTATAATGGAAAAGTATATATATATGAATCACTTTGCCATATGCCTGAAAATAACACAACAGTACTTCAGTTTTTTTAAAAAAAGGAAACAAAGAAGTCCTACATTTCTGGGGCACTCATCCAATAGTGTGGCACACTCTCAATATTGATAGGGTTTGATTTGAATGCTGAGTTGAGTCAGAACTACCAAAGTGATCCCTGCCCACGAACAGCAATTTCCCCTCTCTCTCAGCCATACTCATCCATTTCTGAATATCCTCTCCAGAATCTGCGTGTCAGAACCCAGCCAAAGGAAAGGAAGGAAGGCAGAGTGAGAGTTCTGAAGTCAGGCTTCCCTGCATTTGATCTGACTCTGCTATTAACTTGCCGTATTAATCCCCATGTTTCTTAGATTCCTTATCTGTTGTGTGGAGATAACAATAGTCTCTAGCTCTGGTAGTGGTTCTGTAAAGTAAGCAAGTTAATACATATAATGCACTTTAGTACATAGAAAGTACCCAGTAGGTTTTAGCTATTATTTTAACAAAATACTCTGTATTTTCAAAGTGTTTTTGTATCTTCTATTTCATTTTCACCAGAAAATAATACAGTAAAGAAGCCAGTACTGTTATTACTCTCTTATTTCAGAGATTGAGTCTTATAAACATTAATATGTTAAATGCTCCTAGGTTGTAGGAATAGTATGTCTTACTAATGAAAAGTAGCAGTCTTGATGTAGTCCACTGTGATGGGACTGTAGCTATTATTAGGTGCAGTAGCTCTAGGCGCTATGCTTCAGAGAACTGCTGACCAAGTGTCCCAGCACCAGAGAAAAAGACTCATAATGGGAAAGAAAACATTATTATTAGAAGATCTAATAATGTGTGGTCTGTAGAAAAGAGACAAGTTAAAGGAGATACTTGGGAAAGAAGTGAATTAAGGTATCTTTTTAAAGTCTTATTTCTACTTTGGTTCATCAGTTTTCATTCTGCAGAGTTTTTCGCTTTTAAATTATTTGTATAATAGCTCAAGAGTTGAGAAGCTACAAGGAAACTTGTTATGGTACTACTTAAAATATCCATTCTAAAGACAGGTGTCAGTGATGAGATGTAGTTATTTCCATGGACTCATGCCCATATTGATTCTCTGGCTTTTAATTTGGTTGATGCTGATTTAAGTTTCACTGTCTCAAAGAACTTCTTAGCTATACCTCACATCTATGCCTAAAGGAAATTTAATAAGCTCTGATTATGCAGTTATTATATTAATGGCTGATACAGTATTTTATTTGTAGAAGGGGCACACTGATCTGTCTTAACCAATGGTAAGTTTGAATGAGATGTGTTTTGTTAAGATAAGCAGAGCAGAGATGGAGCATTTATAAATGTCCATTTATAAGGTGTTAGTCACTCAGTCGTGTCCTACTCTTTGCGACCCCATGGACTGTAACCTGCCAGGCTCCTCTGTCCATGGGATTCTCTAGGCAAGAGTACTGGAGTGGGTTGCTATTTCCTTCTGTTTATAATATCCAACCAGTCCATTCTAAAGGAGATCAGCCCTGGGTGTTCTTTGGAAGCAATGATGCTAAAGCTGAAGCTCCAGTACTTTGGCCACCTCATGCGAAGAGCTGACTCATTGGAAAAGACTCTGATGCTGGGAGGGATTGGGGGGCAGGAGGAGAAGGGGACGACAGAGGATGAGATGGCTGGATGGTATCACCAACTCGTTGGACATGAGTTTGAGTGAACTCCAAGAGATGGTGGTAGACAGGGAGGCCTGACGTGCTGCGATTCATGGGGTCGCAAAGAGTCGGACACCACTGAGCAGCTGAACTGAACTGAACTGACAAGGTGATGGTTATTAAATAATTACAGCACAGGACTTCCCTGGTGGCTCAGACGGTAAAGTGCCTGTCTACAATGCAGGAGACGCGGGTTCAATCCCTGGGTTGGGAAGATCCCCGGGAGAAGGAAATGGCAATCCACTCCAGTACTATTGCTTGGAAAATCCCATGGACAGAGGAGCCTGGTAGGCTACAGTCCATGGGGTTGCAAAGAGTCAGACACGACTGAGCGATGTCACTTTCACTTTACACAGTGGAAATACTATACAAAGAATAAGATGGACCTATATGTGCTGGTATTTTTAAGAGAAAGCCAATTCAGAAGAATATTGTGTGATCTATGTGTGACAAGTGAAAGGGTTAGTCCCTCAGTTGTATACAACTTTGTGACCCTGTGGACTTAGCCTGCCAGGCTCCTCTGTCCATGGAATTCTCCAGGCAAGAGTACTGGAGTGCGTTGCCACACCCTTCCCCAGAGGATATTCCCAATTCAGGGATCAAACCCAGGTCTCCTGCACTGCAGGCAGATTCTTTACTATCTACGCCACCAGGGAAGCCTTGTGTGACAGAAGCAACAGCACAAAGAACTCAGAGAAAAACAAACATACCTTCATATAACATAGGAAAATATATCAGATGATACAACTATAAGCAGTGCCGATCTTTAGGAAAGGAGTTTGTCGGGTAAAGAATGGCAACCCACTCCAGTATTCTTGCCTGGAGAATCCCAGGGATGGAGGAGCCTAGTGGGCTGCCATCTATGGGGTCACACAGAATCAGACACGACTGAAGTGACTTAGCAGCAGCAGCAGTAAGTCTTACCTCATTGCACATGCATGTGTGCCCTTGGCACGCACACTCAGACACACACGCTATTTTCTGACTTGAGACAGGTCCAGAATCCAAGAGTCATTCAGCTTGAAGTCTGCCTAGAGTTGGATTATCAACCATCCCAGTTTGCCTGGGGTGAGTGGGTTTCCTGAGACTAGGAATGGCCTGAGCAAACCAAGATGAATTGATTACCTTAGCCTGAAAAATCCCAGAGGATTTCATCTAGGTCAAGAGGAAAATCTTAATGAAAACCGAAATACACTACACATCATGAAGTTAGGCAACTCTGTTGACTTCCATCATGGCTTCGCAGTTGTGGTTTTGTTCTTTCTTAGGGAATGCTTCATATATCACACAGGCCTGTGCTGAAATGTGGTGTAAATCTTTCACACAAATTCAAAGTCATATTCACCAAGCTGGATTATATGTATCCCCTCTTCTCTTTCACTAATGTAAATCAAAAGCAAACTATAACTTTCATTTCATTACTAGCATGAAGCACTGTGTTAAGCCTTTGAACATAAAATTAAAATACACTCCTCATTCTCAACAAGCTCACAATGGATTAGAGGAGACAGACACATAAATATCAATGTTTAACTGTTATTTTGTGACAAGTGTTAAAGTAAAAGATAGTGGCACACAGTTTTAGAACCAGTCTTTAGCAATCTTTTGAGTACCTTTTGTTGCCATTAACAGCGATAGGAAATTCTGCAACCAGAAAAGAAGTGTGGGTACCTAGGTGTCCTAGATACCAAGGAGAAAAACATTTCAAGAAGGAAGAAATGATCACCTGTGTCAGATGATGCAAATAGGTGAAGTAAGATAACAGCTGAGAAATGACCATTAGGAAATAACTTCTAAGTGTGCAAGATACTCAAGAAGGTGATAATAAGTAATAACCACCATTTGTTGAGCTTTTTCTGTGTGATACTGTATTAGGTGCTTATTTATATAGTTAACTTTAATCCATAAGATAGTCTTACATGGTAGGAATTATAATTCTTATTTTATAGATATTAGAAGCCAAGGCTCAGACATTAAGAAACTAGTCCACAGCCACATAGCTTGTAAATTTTGCGAAAGAGAAATGCAAACCCAAAACTTAGAAGTCTCTGCTCATCATTTCTTCATACTGTGCTGCCTGCACTTCGGTTATAAAATTGTGTCCACAATTTTTTATATACTTTGAATTTAAAATTTTTTACATTTTTACAGTGTCGTGTTGTTTTGTGCCATACAACAGTGCAAGTCAGCCATAATTATCATCCACAATTTTATAACTGAATTGTCGGTTGTTCCTGTTTTAGCTATGCATGTATAAAGTTTAGGATAGGTTAATGCATTATTGTGTGCTTCAAATCTGTATCATAAGAAGCAAAGATAAATATACATATATGTTTCTTTTTTCTCTTATGGCCTGATTCCAAGAAGAAAACTTTGAATTATGGGATTTAAGTAAGGATTCTTTTTTGTATAAACATTTTATAATATAAAAATAGTAGTAATAGCAAATCTCTTACAGCAGAGTAGTATTAAGATAGGTTTTTTGATAGAGCTATATGTTTGCAGTTGTTTCATATTTTATCACTCTACATGTTTGACTTTTAAAGTATTCACAACAAAAAAGTCTGTTTTAAAAGTAAATCTGAGATATGCAAACTGACAGATTGCTGTGCTGTCCTGTCCACAACGATGCCTTAAATGTTTGATTCTTGTGTTTGCTGGTTTACAGCCACCACAAAATTATCAAGTACCATGTGTGAGTAAATGGGTCTGCTTTTTTTTCCTCCCAAAACCAAAATTATACTCTGTTAATTATCCTAGCATTTAGAAAATTACTCTTACCATTTGTTTTGCCACTTGGTAGTTGAAGTATGAAGTTGACACTATGTGGTAACCATTCACTAAATTTAGTCCTGCACCATGAGATTTTAATTGCTTTGCATCAGAAGATAGCATTTAGTATATAATGTTTAGTTGTAAATTTTTTTCTAGAGGAAAAACCCCTGGGCTCAGTGGTAGAAGCTTGTTCAAATCATCCTTTGTTCTCAATTTGTACTTCTTCTTTTTGCTGTATACCATTTCCTCAGATTTACTGCATGCGTTTCACAGACTTTTATGGGCCTTCCAGTGATACTATTTAGTTTGCATAATTAGCATCCACAGTAGGATGACTGCTGGGAAAGTTTCATCCAGCGTGTTCAGCACTCACTGCCTATGAATTCATCTGCTCCTGTAGCTCATCTGTCTCTGCCTAGATGCTGCTATCATTTTGCTAACTGACACTATCATTCTCTCTCTCCTAGATTAGTCCTGCAGGCTTCTGTTCAGGTCTGGCTGCCATCAGATTTGCCCTCCCTGTCCAGTCTATTCTCCATTGAGTAACCAGAGTGATCTTTCCAAAACTCCATTCTCAGCCCCATTACCACCAGGGTATCATACAGGCACTTCAAACTCAATAAACCCGAACTTCACATCCTTTCCCTTTGGGTTCCCTTCCCATCTCGCCTCTATCCCTCCCTCCCTTCTTTCCTTCTTAAAAGCAAGCTTCAAAAGCAGGCTAACATCTGTTTAAGGAGAGAATGGTGAGAGAGAAGACAGAAAAATATTTGAAGAAATAATAGCTGAAAGTTTTTCAGATTTGGTGAGTACTATACATAATAGATCCAAGAAACTCAGCCAGCCCCAGGCATTCACATATACCAAAAAAAAGAAGAAAAAAAAGCTGTACCAGGGTACATCACAAATCAAATTGCTTAATGTCTCTTAATGATAAAGAGAAATTATTAATGTATCCAGAGGAAAAACCACATGTACACAGGAATAGAATGTAGGCGGACTTCTAGTCTCAAAGAGTGCAAGCCAGAAGATAGTGAAACAACATCTTTAAAATGTTAAAGGAAGGGGAAAATAAGTCCTGAAAATAACTTGATAGTCCTTGGAGGTATTTGCAATAACATTTGACATGTGTCTGAAGGCAGACACTTGGACGGGCTTGTTGTTTGATGATTCAGAAATTTTAATCATCTATTTTCATATGGCATTTTACATTTTAAAGGTGTTTAAATATGGGAGAAAATTTTTCACACTGTTTTGAAATAGCCAGGAGGAGCGGTTTTATCTCCATTTTGCAGGTGAGAAAGCTGAGCTGGTAGTTAACATAACATTTACGGTTCCATAAGATCCAGGACTGTGATCAGCTTTCCTGACTTCCTATTCGGGACCTTCTTCTATCTACCTGACCTCGTTATTAGCTATGTTTTGCTCAAGAATAATTCCTAAAGTTAGAGACTGCCAGAATAAATAAAATGTATGGAGTGCCTTGAAAGCAGTAATAGGTAATACAGTATTTAGTAATTCTTTTGTATCTTGACAAAATATGTGAAGAAAATAAAATGAAAATCTTTTAAAATCCCAAGGCGTATGAGAAACCATTGCAGTATTTAAACTTGAAGTGAATGAGTAGAGGTAGGGAAATTGCTATGATTGTGGAGAAACTTTTAATTAAAATAATGTTATTTCTGATTTTTTTTTTAAAGGTAAGAAGTTTGATTATTTTTCATTTTCATATTATATGTGAGCAAAGAACCTTTTGATAACAGGTCAAATTAAAATGTGACAAATTTGTTGAAGAGAAACTTTATTTTCCTCTTGTATTTATACTGCATATAAATTAAATACCATCTTGGCATATTTCATTGTATCTAAGGTAGGAAATTAGTTTTGACCTATTGCTAGCAGCAGTCTGGTGGGAAGAATACAGTCCATTATCTTTTTTCTTTTTTTCCACTAGAATTTCTTCAGATATTCTTTAGAGATGTTTTTCAGCTTTTCCTATTAAGGAGGAATTCTGAAAGCTAGCTCTTTATAATAGAATTGGGATTTAAAAGTTAGAATTTGAATGGTGGACAGGGCATAAGTAGGATAAAGAAGAATATTTCCAGTTATGAGGAATATGAACTCCGACATGCCTTCCCAGAACAGTTGGAATGGTCCTTGATGTAAAGAAACTAAGAAATAATGTAGAGTAGATAGAGTAGGGCATGATAACTGAAGGCCTTGAAAAAAACCACTAGAAGAAGTAGGTGAATGACATGAAGTTACGGGGCTTCCCTGGTGGCTCAGTGGTAAAGAGTCCTGCCAGTGCAGGAGATGCGGATTCAGTCCTCGAGTCTGAAAGATCCCCTGGAGAAGGAAATGGCAACACACTGCAGTATTCTTGCCTGGGAAATCCCATGGACAGAGGAACCTGGTGGGCTACAAGTCAGGGTTGCAAAAAAAATCAGACATGACTTAGTGACTATAAACAGCAACAACAACTGAAATTTGAATTTACTTCTGAGATGAGTGAATTGTCTCTTATCCAATTGAGAAAGATGAATTTGGGCACTTCACCTCAGTGTTTTCTGTGTGTGTTAGCACTCACTGCCTTTAAAGAAATACAGATTAAATGCCAAAATAAGAATTATTTACCTTTATTTTACCCGATTATTTTACCTCTGTTTCTTTTTCTTTTCCAGTCAACTCCTTTACATCTAGCAGCAGGCTACAACCGCGTTCGGATCGTTCAGCTTCTTCTCCAGCATGGTGCTGATGTGCATGCAAAAGACAAAGGGTACGCGCATCTGCTTATTTTCCTGAATGGCGTCACTCACGGGTCGTTTATTACACTTGGTGTTCAACATCTGATACACCAAAGCTTTTGAGCACTGGGCAAAGTCTTACATCCCATTGTTTTATGGCTTTTACAGCATTTTGAGAATGTTCACAGTGATTTGACTTATTTTTATATTCCTACTAATTAAGGATTCGTCTCATAACAATTTCGTAAATTAGTTTAATTTGACTGTGTTCTATTATTTGCAGCCAAAATTTGTTTCTCTCAATTGCAATTACTATTTTTCAACTCTTAAGTTGTACTTCAGAAAGACAGATGAATCAAAAGTTCTGATAACCCAATAATATGACTGTTCTATTTATCAGATATGAAAGGATCATCTTTTATTAATAAACTAAAATCTTAAGTATACAGTATTTTAATTTTTTTCCTAATGAAATCTTGACCATCTAAACTGAGAAAACCTTAAAGATCCTTATGAAGATTGATGTGAAAGAGAGGTGTCTGGGAACCAAAAAAAGCAGTATGTCATTTATTTTATAAACAGGTGACTTTTGGAAAACTTTGTACCAGTTTCCTAGCTAATCCCCAGGGACGTGGGAATTGGATCTGTTAGCCCATACATTGGGCTAACACTTCTCCTTATGCCACTTTAAGATCCAAAAGATAATTACCTGACTGCCCATGTGATGTAGATTCCTATTGCAGTCGTGATGGGTAGCGTGAAGGAAAGAAGCCCCAGAGAAGGCTGCTTTCACGTTGCCCCTCTCCACATCAGGAAGCAGAGACAAGAAAAAAGAGCTCAGTACTTGAGACAGTTCTCAGAAGAGGGGGGGTCTGTCATTTCAAATCTGCTCTTTTCAGTGCTCTGTTTCTCTCTTGCCTGCCCCATTCTCTGCACCATATGTACGTGGTATTCCCACAGGACAGGGGCACACATGCCTGATGCTCTTGTACACCTCTGTAATTCTTGAGCACGTCTGAAAGCAAATGGGTAAACCGTAGGTGAGTCCTCAAGAGAAGTACACCCCCAACAAGAGGGTCCTTGATTTGTGCAGAGTGACATTTGGATATGCAAGCTATAATAATTTGGATATTGAATTCTTGTGTTGGAAATCACCATGAAAGTAAAATAATATGGTAGGAATATTTCAGTTCACTATTTTCTGTAAATACTTAACATATAAAGCATGCAGTTTGTAGTTAGTACAGGCACTTCTACCTTTACTTAAAAGCTTTTCTACTTGCTGCTTTAATGATTGACATAAAATAACATACGAAAGGTTGGACATTAGTTATGCTTTGTATTCTCTTATTACTCTAAAATATTTTGAATATAATTGTATTGGAATTTGTTAGATTTTTGTTTCTTAGCATTTCTTCGATGAGTGACTAAGTTGTTGGACATTACAGTATCTTAGTTTGCTTTTTTCCATTTAGTGGACTTGTGCCTCTTCATAATGCGTGTTCATATGGACATTATGAAGTCACAGAACTGCTACTAAAGGTAAGAAGAATTAAAGATATTGAATATTGTTTGCCTTTAATTTGTCATGAGTTTACATGGGGATTTTTTACCAAGCTTTTTAAGAGAACAAAATTGTTTTTTGTGTTTTTTTTAATATTCACTGTTGCCTTGAAATGTTTAAAGTATTCTCTAAACTGTATTTTAAATGCTGAAATTAAAACAGTTGTTGACATTTCAAAGTTATAACTGAAATTTACAGTGAAATGAATGTTTTATTTGATTCAGTGAAATGATTCCTGACCATTAACTTTTCTTTTCTCAATTCAGCATGGAGCTTGTGTTAATGCTATGGATCTGTGGCAGTTTACCCCACTTCATGAGGCTGCTTCCAAGAATCGCGTAGAGGTCTGCTCTTTGTTACTTAGCCATGGTGCTGATCCCACTTTAGTCAACTGCCACGGCAAAAGTGCGGTAGACATGGCTCCAACTCCTGAGCTCCGGGAAAGATTGACTTGTATGTATTTATATCCTAAAATCAACACTGCTTGTTGTAAATTAGAATATCTTCTTTTTGTTATTAGGGCTGATGTTTTGTCCAACTTAGATAATGGCCTTGTCTTCTTGTATGTAGACTAACTAGTTATTGGCTTTTCTGGTTCTTTCCTTTATGAATTCTGCAGGAATCTTATATATGTACACTATATTTATTTTGTGTTTATTCAAGCTTAATTCTAATTTATGTGTTCAGGCTCTTTTTTTTTTTTTAAAGACTAGAGAGAATGAGTTCATCAGTAACCATTTATTGAATATTTACTGTATGCCAGAAACTGGAAATGTAGATGTGTACAAACTAGGAAAAAAAAATCTCTAAGCTCACAGGGCTTATATTCTTATACTGTTCATAATAATAGATGCTATATAACATCATGGAATGCTCACTGCCTCCCAAACCCTGCAAGTTGCACAGTCATGTTTTTATTTGTGTTACGGCCCAAGCACAATCACTAGTCCAAATTAAATAAGATAATTTTTACGACTTGATTGAAGTAATTTTCTCAGATACTGATACATCTTACTTATATTTATATATGTGTGTTTTTTATAAATTTTTGTTTTAGAATAGTTTTAGATTTAGAAAACTTACAATTAATACAGAAAGTTCTTATATGTCTCATACCCAGTTTCCCCCCATAAACATATTAATATGGTACATTTGTCATAATAATGAACCAATACCAATACATTATTAACTAAAGGCTGTAACTCTATTCAGATTTCCTTAGTTTTTACCTAAAGTTCTTTTTCTGCTCCAGGATCTCATTCAGAATTGCTGCTGCGGTGTATCTGACTCTTTGCGACCCCATGGACTGCAGCACAGCAGGCTTCCCTGTCCTTCACAGGGAAGTCCTTTTTCTGCTCCAGGATCCCATTCAGAATACTACATTAAATTTAGTTGTCATGTCAAATACTAAGGTATATTTAATTCTACCTGTAGGCATTTCAGGTTTAAGTTAAAGTAGGTGTCACATACCTAATTTTAAATTTGTCCCACAGTTGATAACTGTCTTACATCTAGGATGCTAAGAATCAGATAACTGGATTTAAACACCTGAGAAAACCTTTAAACGATCATTTAAGAAAAAGGCATAGTCAAAATGAAAACATCAATGAAGTTTAAACAGACTGTAAATTTGTTTATGTTAAAACAGGAAGAATTCCTTGCGATTTTGATCTCGTTTAAATGGAAATTCAAACTTATTTTGGTGCAGGAACAGATGACATCCACTAGATTACAGGCCCGCACAAACCAGGTTGTCACTGGGCAAATGTCTTGGCAATGAATCCTTGTGGAAGTGCATTTTTTTCTCTCTCCCACTCATATGACTCTTGTCATATGTTACCTTCCATTATATAGCTTATTTTTCTATGTGATGTTCTGTCTCCTCACTTTAGTTTTAAATTCTTAGAAAGATCTTTCATTATTCTATCTTCTTAGCACCTACACAGTGCCTTATTACCTAATAAAAATGTGTGGATGGTGTTCGTGCTTGGGCTTGTATCTACCTGCCCCCACCCTAGCACAGTACACTGTGCATGCTGTGTGCCCAGCAGGTTTATTGAATTGAATTTAACTTAACTCAAAGTGTATTTATTTTTTAATATCTTTTTCTAATTTCTTTCTTTTAGTTTTATACCCCAGACTCGGCTTTATCCCCTGTCACCAATTGACTTTTTTTCCTTCCAGTCATTTTGTAAATACAAGTATTGTCATGGGTTTTTACATTGTATTTCATTGGTCTCTCTGATTCCACTGTAAACATTAAAATTTAACCAAGATTTCTATAGTTTTGTAAAGGAAAAATTCCCTGATTAGAGTATTTTGCAACCTTCTCAGTATCTCCTTAAATAAGCTTCTACTAATGAGGGAAAGCATTTAACAAAGTTGGAACTTTTCTAACCAGTTCTCATCCTCATGCTCACTGCTTTATGCTAGGCAATCACAGTAACAGACTTCATTTCATATGTGCTTTATGCTAGGCAATCACAGTAACAGACTTCATTTTAAGAAAATTATACAGGAGACAGAAAACAATATTTTGATCATACCCATCATTACAGCATTTTCTCTATACATTTCTTCTACTCTTTCTTGTTGACTTTTTTATTTGTTGTTTTCATGAAGCCAGATGAATTCAATAGTGTGGGTTCTGCACATACTGGAGTTGAAAATCCTAAAAGTAGCTCTCATTCTTGTTTCAAAAGGCATTTATAAAGAGAAACTTCTAAAGCGTTCTATAAATGTTAAGTTTTCAAGGTAATTAGGATTTCTGAAGTTTCAAAGTCCTGTACTTTGAGGAATTTGGCAATGATAAAGTACCACTAAACACACAGTTATACAAAAATGTTTTCCCCCAAACGTGCCATGACTTATTTTATACATATCAGCATTCGTGCAACAATTATTTATTTGCTACCTTCTGTATGCCAAGCACTGTGGTCAGTGATGGGACCACTGTAGCAGATAAGAGAGTACGATAAGCCCTGTGACAGAAGGCTAAAGGCAAGTGCAGAGGCTTTTAGAAGAACGAATCCTAACAGGGAACATCAGAAAGGCTTATCCGGAGGATCTGAACTGAGACCCTGAGGAATGAGTAGTAGTTAATATGTGTGTGTCTCTGTCTCTCTGTCTTACAAGGGAGAAAAGAAAGTGACAGGCGGCCCTCAAAGGAAAGAGAGAAAGCCAAAGAGAAAGAGTTCAGTGCCAGGCAGATGCAAAGGCCTGAACATGAGCAGGCCTGGAATTATGTAACATATTATGTCACATATCATTTATATCTTTTCAAAACAATTTTCAGCTTTTTGTTAACAAGTAGTCTTATCAAAATACACTCCAGTCTTTTAAAATAAAAAGACTATTGGCTTTTAATAAATGAGAGTAGTGGATTCTTATTCATGTAGTTAATTTAGAACTCCCTTTTAAAAAGTCTTACTTGCTTATATAAATAATAAATATATAACATTAACTGTTCTTTGAAAAATTTTCAGACTCTGGCACTTCCTCCATAAATCAGTTCTCCCCTCCTGTTTGTTAAGATACAATCATTGTTAATATTTTGGTGAATATTTCTCTAAATGTATTTTTTATATCATTAGTTGTATTTAGTTGCTGACAGTAAGGTAGTAGTAATCATACCCAAAAAACGAGTCAACCTTCCCTTTCTCATTTGCTACCTGAATTTTCATTTAAAAATATATACTCTCATGTCCAATATATAGAGAGTTATGCTTTTGTTTATGAGCTAGAAAGTATTCCAGTGTGTGAAAGTGAAGTTGCTCAGTTGTGTCCGACTCTTTGCGACCCCATGGACTGTAGCCCACCAGGCTCCTCCATCCATGGGATTTTCCAGGCAAGAATACTGGAGTGGGTTGCCATTTCCTTCTCCAGGGGATCTTCCCGACCCAGGGATCAAACCCAGGTCTCCCGCATTGCAGGCAGACGCTTTAACCTCCGAGCCACCAGAGAAGCCTATTCCAATATATAAGTGTTCACAAATTACTTAACTGGTTTCTATTTGGTGTACATTTAAGTCACTTGATTTAAAACTTTGCTGGAGTGAGTATCTTTATATGTGTATCTATATGTGAATGCTGAGTAGAAAGCAGTCTTATTTCAGAAATTTTCATTAACCTACACCCTCCTCCTTTGCACTTTTATCATTGTTTTGTCATGTTGTGGCTGTTGCTAAAATAGAGGAATATGTAAAATTAATAATTTTCCTACTTTATAATCATGATAATGATTTTTTAGATTTTAAATATTTATATGTCACCATCATTTCATTAACAGATGAATTTAAAGGTCACTCTTTACTACAAGCAGCCAGAGAAGCAGATCTAGCCAAAGTTAAAAAAACACTTGCTCTGGAAATCATTAATTTCAAACAGCCACAGTCTCATGAAACTGCGCTGGTAAGATCTTATTGTTAATCCGTTCCTTGGGTCTGTAACAGTAGTGTAAACTCAAAATATGATTTTCATTTCAGAAACCTTAAGGTAACTTTAGTATCTCAAGTACCAGGAATTTGCATTTTAATATTGGTTGCATTGATTTTTAAATTTGGTTCAGGAGATGATTGCTTTCATGGGTGAGAGAAGAGCCATTTGCTCAACCTTAATTTGAAAATTATTTTTACATTTGCATTTATCCAACCATATTATAACAAACCTTCTTTTGTGGCCAGTGTACTCATGAAATACAAAATGTGATTTTTCTCATAGAATCTCCCTTTTCTTGTGGTTGCTAGTTACTAGGTAAATATTATATTTGCTTTCTACAGAAGATTAAATTATTTTCAAAGGTACTTGCCTCATCCTTTTGAGCAATTGTAGTCAAAGAATTATTATATTCCTTAATGAAATATAGTAAGACTAGGAAATTTTTTGTTCCAGACTGTAACAAATTGTTTTTTTAAACTATTCATCTTCTTTCTGTTGATGTACTTTCAGAATGATGATTCTGTTTTCTTTGTCAATGATCACATTAAGTTTCAGGTATAGGACTGGTTGGACTACACCTTAATTCAGAATTTAAGCATAAGGGATGCCTCTATCACAAACCTCCAAATATGCTCCAGTTAACATTCTTAACTTACATCTGGCACAGAAGGGTCAAACTGTAGGCAGTACCTGCTGAAAACAACACTGTAAGAGTTACCAAACCAAAATAGGCCAACTGTATGTATGGCTCCCATGCAGGGGTTTAGATACATTCAGGCTACACAGTGTTATGCCAGGACACACTCAAAGCCATGGAATAAACCTGACCTGCTTTTTTAGAGTATTCATTTTATTCATTAGTACATAGTTTTTTACTTTTTAAATTTTAATACAAATATGAAGTGAAGTTAAACACAAAGGTTGTATGAATAGAGGGTAAAACATAAAATTTCTGAGAATACTTCTCCCTCTAAGCGCCTTCAAGTCTGTTGCCTTCTTACCTGTCCCTGGGCGTAGGGACTTACTCTCCAATAGTGCTAGGAGTACCTCTGGGGAAGAGCTTGAGAAATACTGACTTTTGTGGCTGACAGCCTACTGAAGGACTGAGAAATTCAGTTATGGATTTTTATAGCTTCAGAGAGGCAGTATTCTGATACCTCAAGTAAATATATACTGGATAATTGCTTATTGGCTAAAGGGAAAGGAATGAAGTCTCTGAATACTCAACTAAGAGCATAATTTCACCTTGATTTAAAGGCTTATGTTTCATACTCCCAGTGTATTTTGGAGGAATTTCGGTCATCTCCGTAATGTGAAAATGTATGTTTTGAGACAGCAGTGTTTTTTATGTATTTATTTATTTATTTATTTATTGGATTTTTTTAAATTTATTATTATTTTTTTTATTGAGTTTTTATTTTTACTTTATTTTACTTTACAATACTGTATTGGTTTTGACAGCAGTGTTTTAAATAGTCAGCAGGTGCTTTTCAATTCAGAAATCTACTTTCACACAGAAGTTTATTTTATTCACTGGTTTTTCTTTCTTTTACAGCACTGTGCTGTGGCCTCTCTGCATCCCAAACGCAAACAAGTGACAGAATTGTTACTTCGAAAAGGAGCAAATGTTAATGAGAAAAATAAAGAGTAAGTGCAGTCGCAGAAGGCGTTGCTCTGTAGTTAAAGCGAGAATGCGATACAAGTTAAGAGGTAACCTTTTCCTTTTCTCCTCCACAGTTTCATGACTCCCCTGCACGTTGCAGCAGAGAGAGCCCACAACGATGTCATGGAAGTTCTCCATAAACACGGAGCAAAGGTAAAAGGCACACACCTGAGATAAGGTGCCAGTCTTGGCATTGAGTAGCTAGCTGCACTTAAAGATTATTCCTCTCCTCTCTGATTTTCCTGAAGAAGTTAATCTCATAAAGGACTGTTAACATGTATTTGAATTCACTGATTCTCCTTTAAAGCTGATTTAAATCTGGTTGCTAATAGAGATAATTCCTGGTGTTTTATGTTGTACTTTACTGTCGTCCTTCTGTAAAGCAATAAATGTGGTTAGGGTCTTATCATTTGAAATGCATTTCAACTTTACATTGTTTTACCTTAATACTGGAATTGATACATTTTGGTAGTCAACATCAATGATGGCTTGTCAGAAAATAATTTATGTAAACGATGGGCAAAACATTGCTACTTATTTTAAAGAACATTTGTTCCTTCAAACCAGTAATGATAATCATTTTTTCACATAACCTCAATATAAAGAAATTTTTAATAACCATTTTTATTGGCACTGTCTGAGTGACATTATCTGCAACTCCATGACTCCCATGAATTGCTTGAGGAAATTTTGCTTGAAGGAAGCAAGTTAGTTGTTTTTCAGAGGTACTTGAACGTGAAAATTTTTAAATCCTCAACAATTTTTTTTTAACAGCTCAGCTTTTTCTTGAATGTGTTACTAAAGAGATTTAGTGAAAAAGACCAAAGCCCATGTCATCATCATACTCTTCAGATTCTTCTCTTTGCTTCTACTTTCTCCTCAGCTGGGGCAGCAGTGGTGGATGGGGCAGGACCTCCTGCTGGTCCAGCGCCAGCTACCGGAGCAGGTCCACCAGCCCCCACATTGCAGATGAGGCTCCCGATGTTGACATTGGCCAAAGCCTTTGCAAACAAACCTGGCCAGAAAGGCTCAACATTTACACCGGCTGCTTTAGTGGGGGCATTGATCTTATCCTCCGTGACCGTCACCTCACCGTTGTGCGGAATGAGGGCAGAGTAGATGCAGGCGAGCTCTGAGACGGAGGCCATGGTGCGGGCGGGTGCTCAGTGGGAGCTGCCGGGCGCGGGGCTAGTTGCTGGATGAAGTGAGGGCCTCACCCCAAAATGGCCTTAGCTTCCTCGGAAGACCCGAGCACCTTAGCAACAGCTGAGGAAAGAAAGCAAGAGTGTATATTTTAAAACAGGAGTCCCCAAAGTAGGATATAGACACTCTATGGAACATACAAGAGGAGCCACTGGGTGGAGGGGGGAAATACTAGAATTTTTATTTATTGAAAGTAATTTATTAACTTATTAAGAACAGAGAAATTAAGATCTACTGCTATTTCATAAACAGATTGATACTGCCATCAACCTGTGTGTGTGTGTGTGTGCGTGTGTGTGTGGTGGGGGGATTGACAGGGATACACTCACTCGTCTGCTCACATCCAGCACGATGTGACACGTTGCACTTTACATGAGTAGATTCATGGGTATTATTCTAAACGGTAGCATCTTGACAAATCCCACTGTTGAAAGTCAGAGGAAACAACCATGACAATCTTAAAAAAAGGTTTATCTGGCTATTTCATAAATGAGGATTTTCAGGAATTGGCATACTTAGCTGTTTTGCCTTTTTTTAATGAAAGTAAGTGAGTTCAAAATTTGCTTATTCTATGGTGACAAATGATTATTACTTGCATGTAGGTACATATTTTAAGAAAGAAACATAATCAGAACATTAAAGATCAAAGTTACATATTTTAGAGAAATGAATGAGAAAGTAGCTGCTTTTTAAAAGGAACTTTTAACAAATGAAGAGCCCATTTTGAAAATCAATTTTTAGAAAATATCTGCTGTGTTTTGAGTTTCTTGCCAAAAAATGATGTATGTTTATCAACTAGCTGTCATCTATATAATTTGAAACTGGGCAACAGAATTTTCTAACCTGTTAAAAAAAATTTTTTTTT
Organism: Budorcas taxicolor; assembly: GCF_023091745.1. Classification (NCBI taxonomy): domain Eukaryota; kingdom Metazoa; phylum Chordata; class Mammalia; order Artiodactyla; family Bovidae; genus Budorcas; species Budorcas taxicolor. The sequence continues at coordinate 24,943,468 of NC_068933.1, forward strand.
AATTTGTTAGGTAGTTTTTGAACCTATTAATGAATTTTAGTGCAGTACCTTATGATAAGTTTGCAAGAATCAAGAAAGATGCAATTTTACTAGCAAAATTCAATTAAAGCCTTAGCATAATTAGTAAATTACATTAAAAATTAAAAATAACCATTGTGATTTAGAAGACTTCGCTAACAATGTACTTTTTCCAGTTGCACCACATATCTATGTGAAATCTAGCTGTTATTGAAAATGAATCTAGAATCACACCCTCAAATCTACATCACAGTTTTTATAAGATTTTTTAAAGTCTTTTAATTGAGCCAAATGACATTTTGTATGACTGATAATTTAAATTTTTTTAATATTTTATTGTTTCATCTTTGTATATAAGTTTTATGATACTCATTATATATTAGTTTAGTACTGCTTGGTTATAATTTACAGATGAACATAAATGAATATTGAGAGGGTTCTCAAAACACATTTTACTCCTGAAGTGCATGATCCAAAAATTAGTATATCTTTGCCTTAAAAGGACCATTGATGTTTTTAATTAAAAAAGCAGAATGAACTAGAATGAAAGGAGCAGTTCTACAAATTTATTACCTATTTTGAGGGTACAGCTACTGTGTTGTTACATAAATAATGTCTTGTTGCTCTATCAAGCAGAAAATAATAAGCTAAGTGGGCTTTCTGCTACTGTTAAGAGCATTGTATGTTATCATTGACCTGTTTTTTAAAATATCTTATGGCATTTATAATGTTCTTGAACAACCATGAATAATGCCCTTCATTTTGGGAAAGTATCTATTTGTTGTCTCCCGTGAGTCATTTTATTTCATAAAGATTCAATGAGAAATAACATTATTTTATATAACCTATCCTAGTCAGCATTACTCTAGGTCTGTGGCTCTAAATCTTTTTCTGCCCTTCATGTTCACAGTACATTCTCATCAATAACGTCGCAATTCATCAGTCAGGCATGGGTATAATTTTAAACGCCCTGCCAGTGCTGTAGAATGACTTTTAGACTAGTATATCTTCCCTAGTCCTCCCACTGTAGTTCAACAAAATTGAGAACTCCTGCTACTAAGCACCTTAAATGGAAAAAGAAATTAAGCAGGGTTATGAACCCACAGATACCTATTTCCACCCTCCCATTCATTCATTCCCTGATCCCAAGGCAGACTGCTGTCCCTTAGGGTTGGTTTATCTGGTGACTAGCATTAGTGAAAGCTCACTGTAAAAACCCAGTTGAGCTACTGATGGGCCCTAATGTTTGCCTGCCTGGTGTTCTTTCTGGGGAACTTATGGTTTCAATCTGATTTTTGAACAACGCATTGTTTCCATTTGATCTAAAAGCACCTTCCCAACAAGCAAGCCTACCCTTGAATTACGATTCAGTTCTCTTACGCTAAGACTAGTAAATCAGAAACGGCAGGGAATTTGGTAGGGAGATCTAATGCCATTAACTAATTTGTCTTACTTAAATAGAACTTAGAAACACAAGCCAAAACATTCTTTTGAGTAAAGCTTGGGCAATACAAAGTTTAGGTTCATTGTGCATGTTAAATTAAGCATATTGTGTACATAACATGAGCAGGTATACTTTTCCATTTAGAATCTTCCACTTTCTAGTTTTATGACCTTGGACTTAATTTTCCTGAACCTCAGTTGACTCATTAGTTATATATATGGGTATTAATACCTCCCTTACAAGGGTGACTGTTGTTGTTTTGTTTTGGTAAAAATTAAATGAGCTTATATATATATATGTTGTATAGTACCTTGCATACAAACCATACTTTCTTTAATTAGTAGTAAGTATGAGTGTTATAATTTTTTCCATATTTGTCTTTCTAAACTTATATAATATGTATTTCCCCTCATTATCTAAATTTTATATAAGACATACGTGTATAATCACTTCCTAATTTGTTTTGATCCACTGGTCCACCATTGAGATGTAAAATGATAATGTTCTGGATACTGTGAGAAATACCAGTTTGAAAGTTAATGCAATTACCAAACTTGAAGCTAATCCTGAACCAGTTTAGTGGCCTCAGTAGTGAAGAAGGAAGAAAATGATGAAAGCCATTTGTGAAAGACTATTTGTGAAATACTAAGCTGTATTATTTGAAAGTGAATTGGGTGCTTGAATAGACTTAGAAAATAGTGCTACAATTAAGGAAGTAAGAAAGCTATGTGTTGGCAATGATTTTGTACTTGGAGTTAATATGATAGGAGGAATAGAAGGACATTAAATAAAACTAGTAGTTGGAAACAGCCCTGGAGTATGATAGTTTAGGATTAGAAATATTGGGAAGCCCTTGACATAATGATCACACGCTGTGGGAATGAGGACAGTTCCAGGTAGAGAATGTGGAGAGATGGGCTGAGAGTCAAGGAAAGAACTTTTGAGGGTTGCTCATCTTTGTGGAACAGCAGTGGGAAGAGGGGTTTTCCCAGGTGGCATAGTGGTAAAGAATCCGCCTGCCACTGCAGGAGGCAAAAGAGATGCAGGTTTGATCCCTGCTCGGGAAGATCCCTGAAGAAGGCAATGGCAACCCACTCTTGTATTCTCATCTGAAAAAATTGCGTGGACAGAGGAGCCTGGTGGGCTACAGTACATGGGATCACAAAGAGTTGGACAGGACTGAGTGTGCACACACACACAGCTTTTGAAGAAGATATTCCAAAAGTATACAGGTAGAAAATTGTATTAATTAGGGTTTTGGCAATAAATACACACTCAAAGTGGGTAATCTGAGGAATATTTAATAAATTATATACAAAGGTATGGGCAAGATTTAGGAAATCAACAGGAATAAGGTAGTACCAGCAGCAAATGGGAGCTATCGTCATCCCTGGGCCTGAAGGGGTGCAGAAGCGCGGGGGGCTAGCTAGAGAAGACCACCTGACAGCATCTGTAGCCTTTGATAAGGGGTAGACCTCATCCACATTCCTCATTCCGCTCCTGCCCACCACCCACTGGCCAAATGCCACAGAAAGTTAAAGACAAAAAAGCCATCGTTGTCATCTATACAAGTGATTTTCCCAGGACACGAAGCAGGGTCAAGGATGATATTATGGGTCTGGAGAGGCAAGCAGGCAGTATTCAGCGAAAGGACTATTAAGGAAATGATGGTTATAAGAAAATGGAGTTATTAACCAACTTATTTGAGAAGTCCACTTTTATATGTCTACCAACCCCCTACTTTACAAGATTACTGTAAACCGTAAATAAGAGAGACATAAAGATTTCATCTTTTTCTTTATTATTGTCAGTCTACTCTGACATTCTGCATTCTATTGCTACTGCTTTATCTACTGTCATTATTAAGTAGAACCTAAGCCCCAGTTGCATATGGTATTGTTAGTACCTAGAAACAAAAGGTTTAATTCAGAAGTTCTTTTTTTCATATTTGAAAGCACTACTGTTTTGTCATTAGTGAGCATCTGTTAAATGTGTGGAACATGAAGAAATTTTTTGATGTTCATGTCTTAATTTGACAGATTTATTTATACTGTATGTAAAAAGAAATTGTGTCAATAGTAATTGGTGTTTAATGGGCTTATTTCACATTGAGAGTGATCAAGAATCTTTGCTGTCTTTAGAGAAATGTGTTAGCTTATTATAAGGATTTTATTAATTCTCTTTCAGAGGTGAGTTGATAAGCAGATTCTGTCAGCCCAAAAGTGTTAAAGTGCTTTTAAAACTGTAGATCCCAAGTAGCTTTTATAGTTCAAACAATATCTAAGGTTTGATCATATCAGAATAAAGTCCCAAGGGGCCAGTGTCTCAGAGACATTTTAGTTACCATTCAGTTAGATTGATTGAATATAGATTAGGCAGAAGTAGAAATCTGGCTTATTACTTCTGTGAGATAACCACAGAGCTAATCCCAAAGAAATGATTTGCAGGAGTTATAGCTGAAATTCACAAAAGACGGAACAATGAATTTGGGAATAACTGTTAGTTTCCTTAGCTGACATTCTCCCTGTATATGTCTCTCTCTTTCTGAGATTGCATGAGTTTCTTTTCTTTGCCAGTGTTTGTTCATCTGCTTCATTCTCTTTATAGACTGTATTTTTCTGTTGTACTTCTCTGTGGCCTGAATACGATCTTCACAGCCCTTACTTTATAAACCTTTGGCTTGGAAATATACCACCTGCAGCTGCCATCTCATCTCAGAAACGAGAAAGGGAGAGTAAATAAGACTTCAGTTTGTTTAGCACAGCCACGGCATTGGCACCTCGAGTAATCAGCTATGCTCCACAACTTACTTCTCTGACAGTTAGGGCATGTCGGCAGTGTGAGTATCCCTTTAAGAAAGCAAAGGAAATATGTACCATTAGAATATAATATATCTCTTTTCAAAAAACCTAATTGCTTCTTTTAAAATTCCATGTGGATGTTGAGGTTTACAAATACTACTACTCAAGTGTGGCTAGTAAACACTAACCTAGTTTCCTGTTTCTCAGATTATATCAAAATTTAACTTCCTAGAAAAATTCTATACTCTGTGATGGATTCATAACACATTAAAGGATTAAAAGCCTTTGAGTAAAATATTGATCACTGTAGCAAACTCTAGCTAAGAATTAAATTGGTAGTCATTTTGTTTATTTCATTCCTCATAGGAGATGCTTTGACCTGTGTACATCCTACCGTGGATAACAGTGGCCTGTAATAATCTGTAAAAACTTTAATTATACTTTTACTGCAGATAAAGTGAGTCAGTTATTTTCAGTATTAAACAATTCTGTCAACATAGGCATTTAGCTTTTTTTTCCTCCAGATTTCTGGAGGGAAAGAAGAATATATTCTTCTGGGAAAGAAGAATACATGGTTTTTGGTTAGAGAATGTTTCAGTAGTCTGTTCATTATACAGAATGGTATATCGAAAACTGTATTCTTTATCATCAGAATTTACTAATTTGTCATTGTTTTGAGCCATCCATTTACCAACCATTTTCAAACACCCAGTATACAAGGCGTTGCACTTATTACTATGAGGTATATAGGAAGTTTGAATTTGATAAAGATTCTTAAGGGACTTAAAATCTAAAAAATGGTCTCAACTAATACAGTCTACTTGAATATCAATTATCAGATTGGAAAGGACAGGTAGATTGTTATTCAGAGGAGAGACCAATTACTTCTATTAGTGGTGGCAGGCTTGGGAGAGAATGGGAGAAATTTCATGAATAAAATAGAATTTTCACTAGGAATGTCCAGGAATTAGATCTATAGAAATAGTAGTAAATATAGTTGGCATCCCTTTCTTATACTAGTGAGTGGTTGATTTGTGCTCAGAATACATTTTAAATAATGGCTCAATCAGGAAAGCAAAGGAGTTTGTCAGTCACAAGTTAATGATTAGTTAGTTCAGTAGATAGAATAATTACTTAGTTCATGGGGAAATAAGGAAAATCTGAAAAGACGTATTGGAGCAAGGTCTTAGTAGTCTCAGTTGGAGAGTTTGGGGTTTGTTCTTTTAATACTTGGAGAGCCATTGGAAATTTTTGAATAGGCAGATGGCATGAGCAAATCCTGCTTCAGGAAGATAAACTTCCTGAAAGTAGTTACTTTCTCTTAGAAAACCAATTACAGAAATGTAGACTTATGATAGTTGGCATAATCATTTAGCAGTATTCAACAAAATTAATTTGACTTTTATTTTTTTAAAAAGGGGGGGATGATGCAGAGTTAATGTTTCTTTAAAAAAAACAAATGGAAGTGTTAGTTGCTCTGTCATGTCCAACTCTTTGCGACCCGATGAACTGTAGCCTGCCAGACTCTTCTTCAACAGACTTATCCAGGCAAGAGTGCTGGAGCAGGTTGCCATTCCCTTCACCAGGGGCTCTTCCCGACCCAGGGATTGAACCCGAGCCTCCTGCATTGCAGGTAGATTCTTTACCATCAGAGCCACGAGGGAAGCCCAGTGTTTCTTAACATCAAGCTAAAAAGTTTACAGTATGCCTGCCAACTGTTCCTAGGTTGTAGTTTCTGTCTACCAGGATATAGACCTGTTTGAGATTCCTGTCCTTGTCCCTCTATTGTGGATTTTATTTTTACTATTCCTTGCTTTTAATTTCAAAGTGCCCTGATTTGAACAGAAAAAAAAAAAATAGCTAAAATAATATAGAGACCGTTTTCAACTCTCAGATTACTTGAAATCAGATTGGAACATCATCACATGTTCATAGTTAATGTAAAATTGTGTGAGTTCACATTGCTAAGTACAGAAATGTCACAGAATAAGTCATGATGAATTACCACGTGAGTGATGTGGACAAAGATAGCTTAAGCTTAGACAAGAGGTGAACTCAACTTCACAGTTAGCTGTTGAGACTAGACTGTTCACATCGACTAGAATTTGGAGAAAGTCCCCTTATCATTTCCTTATCCTTTGCTTACTGGTTTCGAAAACAGTTTTGGGCATTTTTTAGTCATAATTTTATGTCCTGTACGTTTCCGGCCACATATCATTACAGTACTCAATCATTCTCTTTAGGAAAATCTTAAAAGCATAGTCTCTGCTTTTAAACAGCTTACAATATATTAAAACAAGTAGTATCAGGCACAGAGTCTAACATTGGTAAGTACTTAGTAAATGTAGTTGCGTCCCTTCCTTATGCTAGGGAGTGGTGATTTTTGCTCAGTATTGCACCCCATGAGTGCATGCCCCAGAGTGAGTGAGAAATGGGAGAAGTGAGTCTGCGGTTTTCTGTGCTGCACCCAGTTCCACCACGCATATTTATAGAGGTAACCACTTCTGACACACAGTGTTTTGTTAATGTTTAAAAATATTCTCTGTACTTCATCTGGTGTTTAGTTGATTTGCTCAGACACTGGAAGTGAAACTGGCTGATGTTGGATTTACTGAGAAACTGTATCTGTCTCTACCACTGCATTGTTAAGGTATCTTAAAGGATAATCTTGACCAAAGGCAAATTTTACCTTTTGCAATGACTTTAGAAACTAACACCTCCAGAAAATAGGGCTTCAGTGTAACCTAATAACGCTGGAGCACAGCAAGCCTATCAGATTGTGATGAAAAAATACCGTAGAAGGGGTGGTGATGTAAAAGTAAATGACAGATAGTGTTTAATATGTGGAGGGATTCAAGTTTATGTGAAGGCATGAAAGAGTCCCTGTGTTTGAGCTGAGGAGTAACTTGGTAAGATCTGTATTTTAGACTAGTAGTTCTCAAACTGTGTTCCCATGATTTGATGAACTGGATTGAGGATTTCCATCATTGTAATTAAATTGGTGTTTTATGCAAATTCCAGGAAAATGTTAATGATTAGAATGTTCTCAGTTTTAAGTTTTTTCTCCTGTGATGAGAACGTAATAGAAATATTCATAGAAAACTTCAAGTTTAGTTTGACCGCTTGTGTTTTCCATCAGTACTTGCTAATAATGACTGTGTTTTTATGTATAGTCATTTTTCTGCTGGCAAATATGATATAATTAAATTTGTCGGTATTTCATGGTGATTTTTGTGAAACACTGTTAAGAATTTATTTGAACCCTTGCCTGAAGTGTCACGGCCTTACTTACAACAATGAAAGACTGGAGACAGGAAGACCAATTGTCTTAAACCCTCTCTTATTCTTATGTTTGGTGGGGGTACACAAGTGTTTTGAATAACCAGCCAGAATGTATTTGAGAATTTACTGCGTACCATTAACAGGAGCTTTCTAGACACAGAAAACCTATGCAATACAGTCCATATTTCCGTAACCTTAATTTTACTTGGTAAACAAACACTATCCCAGTGTTCTAATTTCTAAAACAGTGCTGAATTGACATAGGTGTTCAGAAAGGAAGTAATCATCAAGGTTTGAAGTAATCAAGGAAGACTTCTTAGAAAAGGTGAAACTTGCCGTGGATCTCATAATCCAGAAAGGCAGAATGAAGGGCTTCTCTGAAAGAAGCATCATGTACAATGAATGAGGACTTTGGTCTGACTAGAGTAGTCTTTACTGGGGCATTCCAGAAAACAGGTTAGGACTAGTTAGTTTTGATCAAATTATAAACATGATCCCAAAGTTTAACATTGTCTTAACAGTCTTAAAAGTAACCATTCTTTCATTATAATTTTTCAAAGTTTTAAAAATGGAACTTTTGAATTTTCAAATCAAGTTTTTGGTTAAATGTGTTTGTAATGCAATTAGGTCATTCTATTATAATTATTGACTAAAATTAGGAAAGAAACACAATTAACTACTCTATCTTTGCTTGCTTACTCTGTTGTCTTTACATTCTGGGTACAAGTTTGGTAGAACCCACTCATCCAAAAGTATTTAATGTGCATCTTTGCTGTGACGGGCAGTGAACCTCAGACAAGAGTCCCAGACCTTGGGGACCTTACAGAGACCTCGAGTTGTCAAGGAGAGTGGCAAGGAATGGAGGATGGACAGGAAGGCAGTCATTCAGGGAAGAGATGGGTATATTATAAGTTTTAAGAAGATGGTATTTCTTTAGAATCAGTACGCAAGAATTCGTGAATAGTTTATGAATAGTCTATTATATTTTTTGTAAAAGTTGACAATTGATTTTTCTCAAGAATTTATTTACTAGGGTGTAAAGGGGAACAAAACGGCTGCTCAGTCTCATGTGCCCCCTTCAATGATATTTCAGATGAATGCACTGGACACCCTTGGTCAGACCGCTTTGCATAGAGCTGCCCTTGCTGGTCATCTGCAGACATGCCGCCTGCTGCTGAGTTACGGCTCAGATCCCTCCATCATCTCCTTACAAGGCTTTACAGCAGCACAGATGGGGAACGAGGCCGTGCAGCAGATTCTGAGTGGTAAGTTCACACAGACAACCTTGCTTTCTGTTCTTCCTTTCCCAGGTCTGTCCACTGATACGCAGACTTTGTGCCCCTTGTTTTAAGGGGCTCTATGGAATGTTTTCTTGGCCTGAAAATTTTTCCTGCCTTTCTTTGCTTACAATTTAGCCTGTGGCCCTGCCCATCAACATTCTCCTTTTTGTAATTCTTAAACTTCAAACATTCCAAATTTTTCTCTTGTACTAAGAACCATTTAATAGGGAATTTTAGGTTAGTTACTCCAAGTTATAACTATAAATCAGGGAAACATATAGCTATTTCATCAGAATTTCTCATAATATTATATATAGTTTTTAGAGGTAATTGATAAAATGGGGAGGAAAGGATTGAATAAATTAAGCAGATTGCTCCAGCAATGCTTTTAAAATGTCTTCTAAATGAATACAATTAAAATATATGGCGGCTAGTAAAAGATAACATTAAATAGTGAATCACAAATGAAAATTTTTTTATTATTTTGATAATTCTTCTTAAAAATTGATTAGTAAGATAAAACATTATATGGGTCATTAAATGCCTATTTTAGTATGTGCCAGAACTTTTTAGTGTAAGTCTTCATACTTTTTATTATCAGGAAGGATAATACAAATAATAGAATTTGGTGGTAAATCTTGCCCTTATAAGGTTTTTTTTTTTTAATGAGAATTCTTCTTTTTATTTAGATGACAATATAATTTTTTAAACTAATATTTCTGCAAAAAATTTGTATGTCTATAGACCATATACAGGCTGAACTTTTCAGTTGTACCTGTATTTACTAATCCAATTCCAGGTTACGTCTGTAATGACTCCTGAAAGAAGACATCAGTTATATAGAATGTATAGTAAATTATTGGGGTTCTGTTCTGGGCAATATTTTAAAGGTTTGTTTAACAACCCCTATTAATACCAGGTTTGAGTTCCACTTTTAGAGACCCTCACTTTCATCTCACAAGCCTGTAGTTAACCAACAGTATACAATAGTAAAGTTTTAATGGTACACTCTGACAGCATTTATGTTAACATCTCTCTTTCCATTTACCAAATAATTTTCCCTCCTTTGCTACTATGTTTCCTTAAAAACCAGCAGTAATCTTCCCTTGTCTTTTATGCAGAAAGTACACCTATACGCACTTCTGATGTTGACTATCGACTCTTAGAAGCATCTAAAGCCGGAGACTTGGAAACTGTGAAGGTATGTCAATGTCTTTAATGTCTTGGGTAGCTCTTTGAAACCTTTGCTTCCCAATTCATTTTAAGCTTGTAAGTGAAACAACTCAAATCCAAACAATAAGAGGGATGAGCAGAGTAGACTCATAAGGAGAGATCTTTATTAAGAATTTCCTAGTATGTGCCTTTCATTAAATCATTTTTTAGTCACTTTACTTCTGGTTATATGAATGCTCTTTTTATTTCTTTCCACTTTTTAAAATTAAAGTGTTATTTTGGACCACACATAAATTTGCAAGCTAGTGCAAGCCCAGGTAATAGTACAGTGAAGTTTGAAACCGTGTTCTTGACCTTTTCCAAGAGATTCTCACCTTTGCACTAGGAAATCATCCTTATGATCCTGCAGTTGGGAAGTATTTTTTGATTCTACAATTTATGCATTAATGTAGCTACAGACTCACTTTTCATGAAAAGATACAATCTGACCAAATGATGATGGCTCTTTAGGTTATAGAGTCTCTCCCTTATGCCCAGACTTCCTTCTGTTGTGTAAAAAAACTGTACTACCTGAAAAATCCTGTGTTCACCCTACCAGCCCCTTCTCAGTATATCTATAGGTGACTTCCAGGTTCTGAGTTTTTGTTATAACAGCCCACTACAGTGGCAGGAGCAGCAACCAGACTTGTCAAATACCTGGAAAGCCCTTGACATCAGACCATGTAGCCTAGAAAATGTCACTTTTTCTCTGCTTTTTTTTTTTTAACCTTTTTTACCTTTCTTCTTTTCATTATCTCTCTTCACATCACTTCCCTAAATTTAGGATAATCAAATAACTAAGCAGTGACTAAATAATTAAATAAGTAAGCAATGGCAGAAAGATGGCAAGATTAAAAATCAGGAAAATGAAGTTTGAGTTTTTATTCTACCCCTTACCACTCTAGGACATAGGATGTCACTTAACCTCTCTGAGCCTTGGTTTTTTTATCTGTAAAATGGAGATGATGATTAACTTCTCAAGTAGATAATAATTCTCTCACTGGGAAAAAAAAATGAAATTCTTTATAAAGTATTACTCAGATATTTGTATTGTCATCCATCTGTCACCACCAATGATGCAGCCTCTTCCAGCCTGACTTTGCTTCCACTGCTTTGTAAGCAGACAGAGTTGAGCTTGTGCTGAGATGATAATGTTCAAAAGGAAAATGAACAGGTGACAGAGAGGCGATTTGGAGGACACGGCTGAAGGAAATAGAAGGCCAACAACTAGTATGATCAGAATCAGTTTGACCTGTAGACCTAAACAAATATCCCCTTGAAGATCAGGTAAAATATTGTTGATTGCTTGGCTCTGCTCTGATGGATCGAAGGGCCAAAGAGGTGGCCCAGACAGAATGAATGTAATTTTTCCAGAGCCTTCTTATTGCCACGTCAAAGCAGGCAGAAATTTTGGGTAGTTCTACAGTCAGCCAGGTTTAATCTTACTTGAGCAAAGGGTGGTTAAGAGCGTGCTGGTACAAGCAGACAGGCTCTCACGGGGAAGAAAGCCTTCTAACAATGAAAGGAAGGCACCATTTGCCTTGGCAATGCTTGCTTTATTATGTTTTCTTCTTTTTGATTAGGATTTTGGCCAGGAAATATTGAAAAAGGTGAAATTGCTGTGCAAACATAAGAATATTTGTAGACACTGTAAAGCAAAACATCTTGCTGATTTTAAAACATCACTCGTACTATCTAATCAAAGAAATAGTCATTAGAAAATTACAACTTATCCAAGATGCCTGCAGTATTTTGGTGCAAGATCCTTAAATAAATACTAATGTTCTTTTTGTGTTTGTGTGTGTGTGTGTGTGTCAATAAAGCAACTTTGCAGCCCTCAGAATGTGAATTGCAGAGATTTAGAGGGCCGGCATTCCACGCCCTTACACTTCGCGGCAGGCTACAACCGTGTGTCTGTTGTGGAGTACCTCCTCCACCATGGTGCTGATGTCCATGCCAAAGACAAAGGGTATGTGTTAGAATGTCACTGTGTGGAATTCGTTTTCTTGATACTTTAAAAAAAAATTTTTTTTTTCATGATAGATCTTTTTCCCCTTGTTAAAAAAGTAATTTTTTTTTTAAAGCTTAAAGCATAATGCTTAAAACTTTGTTGTTGTATAGTAGCTAAGTCATGTCCAACTCTTTACAACCCCGTGGACTGTAGGCTTCTCTGTCTATGAGATTTCCCAGGCAGAAATACTGGAGTGGGTTGCAGTTTCCTTCTCCAACGCATCTTCTCCAGCCCATGCATCAAACCCATATCTCCTAAATTATCAGGCAGATATATTTTTACTACTGAGCCATCTGGGAATCCCCCCAAATTAAAACTTTATGAAAATGTAGAGAAAGTGAAAAGTCCCTCTCATTCCACCTCCTAGAGATTACAACATCAAAATTTTGTTATAATTGTCAGGAGTTTTGAAGCACATGTGTACCAGTGTGTGTGCTGTTGTGATGGGGCTTGTTTTTAACATAAATGAAGATGTCATCCCGCACAGGCTGCTCTACAGTTTGCCTTTTTTATAATAGTATATCTTGAATGTCTTTCTGTATCAGTACTAAGCAGTTCATTTCATCCTTTTAATGCCTATATATAGTATTTTTTTTTATTTTGTAAATAAGTTTATATAGTTTATTGTTCATCCCTCCTTTTGCTATTAAATCTTTTCTCCTCCAAAAAGAGTCATCCATATTAGTAGAAACATTTCATTTTTACTAATTCAGATATTCTCTATTTTTGTATTAGCTTATGAAACTATTTCAGTTTATCTAGACAGGGTTTAAAGCAGCCACAAAAGACATTTAGAAAAGCACGAAGGAAGTTTTAACTGAAATGAGCTTCCATATCCTGAGTTAATTTCATATCATCTCAAAATATAAATAAGCACCTTCCTGTGCAGTTACATTGCTAACAAATAAACCACACAACTTAGACTTCAGTTGGGCTTCCTTGGTTGCCCAGACAGTAAAGAATCTGCCTGCAGTGCAAGAGACAAGGTTCGACCCCTGGGTCGACAAGATCCGCTGGAGAAGGGAATGGCAACTCACTCTAGTATTCTTGCCTAGAGAATTCCATGGACAGAAAAGGACTGCAGTCCTTGGGATCACAAAGAGTCGGACCTGACTGAGCAACTACCATTTTCACTTTCACTAGATTTCAGTTAACCATTTTGCATTTATTTCTCTTTTAAAAGAAACACGTCAGACATGAACATTTAATATTAATCACTATCTCTTTCAAAGTATTATGGTTCGTTAGAGAGGAGCCAACATTTGTTTCTATTGCCCCATTTTAGCAGTTAGTATTTTTGGTCTCAAAACATTAAAAACAAAAACAAAGAAACCCGGATCTCTCTAAGCAAAAAGGTCCTAACTTGATACCTTGTGTCTGCTATGTACTAAGTGCAACTTAAATTTATCTTTTGAGGCACCCTCCTTTTTTATGGGGACACTTTTTGTCCTTTTAGAAGGCCAGCTGCCTTGTAATCAGAACTTTTTGTCCTTTTAGAAGGCCAGCTGCATTGTAATCAGAACTTAAACGAGTCATCACAGAATAGTTTGTACATCTGACTAGAGTTCTTGGTTGATGTCATTATTTTCATTACTGAATACTGACTATCTTCAAGATCAGAGAATTATTTTTCTTAAGGGAGTGTTCAATAATAGTCAAATGCCATAGAGAATTATTTTATTATATGTATCATTTTAACACACAGCTTTATTGTATGTCTTTAAAATGATTTTCTTTGGTTTAGTGGCTTGGTGCCCCTTCATAATGCTTGTTCATACGGACACTACGAAGTAGCTGAGCTCTTGGTAAGACATGGGGCTTCCGTCAATGTGGCAGACTTATGGAAATTTACCCCTCTACATGAAGCAGCAGCTAAAGGAAAATATGAAATCTGCAAGCTCCTTTTAAAAGTATGTACTTTTAAAAATTATAAAATATAAGGTAATTATATTTATTATTTGATTAGGATGTAAAATGACATCAAGGTAAATTATTCTGTAATACAGTGCAGTAAGTGCTGTAGAGACTGCTTCCGTTTTCTGTTCTAGGGGGATGTTTAAGTGTGATATCATGATTCTTACGTAGCTTTGAGTAGTGGCTGAAGTGCCTTTCTGAACTGATTTGATTATGTTGAGTTCATCACAATTCAACAAGGTAGGTTTTGGAAAGAGTTGAATTAGCTTGCATTACTTATCTGTAACTGACAGAATTAATATCAGAAGATATTTATATAAGAAGAAATGTGTTTTTCCATCAAGTTTGATTTTTTTTTTTCTCGGTAGCTATTTTTATTATTGTTAACAAACTCACCTCTAACTATTAAGCATTAATTAAACATTAAAAGATAGAAAATTAAAAGATGTGAAAAATGACTGGACACGTATTTACATCATTTTCTCTCTTTTTTAAACTAGAAACTTGTCTTAGTTAAATATAAAATTCTTCTACCACTTTTATGGGATCAGATATGTTCATATGAGTTTTAAGAATAACACTGTAGTTGATACTAATTTTTATTGTCCCTGGTTAAGTAAGAAATAACTTCTAGGTCACTGTGAATTCACTGTCTGGGTTGGTTATTCCAAATTTCCCCAGTGAGCCAATAACATCTGTGTCAGGTCTGTAAATAAAGATTCTTGACTTTTAATTACTTTATTTCATATAATGATTAAACGTATAAAATCAAGTTAATTGTTAATATTCTAATTTCACCTTAGGTGCTCAGACTTAAAACAAAAATATTTTTAAATTACCAAACTTTCTTTTTACTGATTCCATTTGGAATTGAGTGTTAATACTTTTTCCATCTGTGTCTTCCTCTTCTCATTTCATCAGCACTGAATATCTTTACATATTAATAATTAAGATTTGATTAACATTAATAGCCAGGCCATCATTAAAAGGAAAAGTGGTTTCCAAAGACAGCATAGAGTCTGAGACAGTCTATGCTACAGAAGTGAAAGACATTTGACACCTTTCCCTCTCACCATCACAGGTGATCCTGAGGCATGGAGCTTTGGTTGGGAAGTAGTTAGAAAGCTGATCCCAGTTTGTTGCTAAGTAGGAAATTTGCAAGAAAAACCAAATGTTGCCTCTGTTTTTCACAATGCACATAGAATAGGTATTTTTCTTTGGAGGAGTGAAAGTGAAGTTAAAAATAAAGAAACAAAACGTAATAAAGATGCTACAGAAAACACAAACACCATTTGGTTATTTTGTAGCATGGAGCAGATCCCACTAAAAAGAACAGAGACGGAAATACACCTTTAGATTTGGTAAAAGAAGGAGACACAGATATTCAGGACTTGCTGAGAGGAGATGCTGCTTTGTTGGATGCTGCCAAGAAGGGCTGCCTGGCAAGAGTGCAAAAGCTCTGTACCCCAGAAAATATCAACTGCAGAGACACCCAGGGCAGAAACTCCACCCCTCTGCACCTGGCAGGTAAGCATCACCAGCACTTCCAAGGCTCATGTCCTTTCTTGGATACAGTTCATCAGAAGAGGAAAGAAATGCTGATCAGGAAGAGTGCTGCTACTCAGTAAAATGCTTCACTGACATAATTTTATATAACTTTTATTATAAATCTTATAAATTTTTTTATTCTTAATCATTCTTACCTAGTTTTTAAAACAAAGTATTAAAAACCCAATATTTTCTGATCATTATCATTTATATACATTTTTTTTTCCTTTTAAGCTGATATGTTTGCTTTTTTTTCATTCTAACAGCAGGCTACAATAACCTGGAAGTAGCGGAGTATCTTCTAGAGCACGGAGCAGATGTTAATGCCCAAGACAAAGGTGGTTTAATACCTCTTCACAATGCGGCATCCTATGGGGTGAGCGTGCTAAAGTCCAGAAAAGTTCACTGATACTTACTACTTGGTTAAATACATACCATACATGAAGTAACCAACAGATACCTAACCAACAGCATAATTTAGTACAATTTTAATCTTACTATTTAAAGTGTTTCTAGCCTTCTCAGTTAGGCTTAACTGTCTTTTGCCCAAAGACCGTATATTTTTCAGCTTTTTGGACTCTTCACATTATGTAGTACAATAATAGGTATTTAATGGCTGCTCAGCTAATATTTATTGATACAGATAATAAATCTTAACTGTACCTTATGTAGATTTTATAAACTCTGAAAGCCAGCAGGCTACTCTGTAAGCATGGAAATTATGCTTGCTTATGTTTATCATCAGCATCTTAGAAATATTCAAGTAAATGGTTGAGTGATTGCTATATATGGTTTCATACAGTTCAGATAACTAGCTGAAACCCCACTGACTAGCTGAAACCCCACAGTGAAAGTCGAAATTTATTCTTTCAAAGCCCTGTAACTGTAATCGTCGGCTGAAAGAGAAAATGGATGTATTCCAACCTTGATGATATTTGTTGGACCACCTGCCTGGAAGTAACCAGGGCCCACTCTAGGTCTGATGACTCATGCAGGAAGAATATGAATGCTCCTGTGTTTTCTGCTGAGCCACTTAATCCCTATTTGACTGTAAAAATACCCAGATGCCAAAATGTACATACCAGGGGCTCTCATAAATGGAGTCATTATTGGTGAGGACAGTTTCTAGATTTGAAGAAACCTGACAGACTATAAGTAAAAGGTAACCATATGAGTTCCGTATTCTTTTACTGTCTCCTTCCTTGCCCTTTATCATGAGCATATCCACATCTCCTCATGCCCCCTCTCAGTGACCAGTATTTCAGGGAGATGACATGTCCTGAGTTGAAACACTCTTCAGGAAAGCAGCAAACCAGTTTCAGGTTGGACAGATAGGAAAGAAAATATTACTTCCGAGTGTGTATCTGACCAACTCAAAATCAGTATTAAATAGACACAGATTAAGTGACTTCAGTAGTGGACGATAACTGATATCCTGGGGATAAAATAATTTTGTGAGAGAGCTGAAATGACATAAAGTTACTTAGCTGTTATTTATTGTTCATTATTCTTTGATACATATTTTACCTTTTTCCTCTGAGAGGTCAGTCAGCTCTCTGTGTATCTTTGGGCCTTTTTATATAGAAAGAACTTACCACTTCAGTTTTTCCAAATGGAGAAACAAACACATAGTTTAAGAAATTTGAATAAAAGTTAAAGGTTTAGTGAGAATATATATTAATGGTAATGTGCATTACCCTACTTAGTGTTTTTCTCTTATAATGCCTTATATTAGTTTTAATATATATTTATACATGACCATTAATATTTTTGCTCTTCAGTAGATATAAGGCATTGATATTTGTTTACCACACAGCATGTAGTTTTATATTTTTTCATAAGAGTAAATCAATTTACTGAGTTTTCTTTCTCAACTTTTTCATTTTTTAGTGCTGTCTCTAAAATGTATAATATATGTTAGGGGAATTGCATGCCATTATTGTAAAATTAAATTGCTCTAACTGGAGCCCAAGCACATTTCTGTTCTCCTTGCTTCCCAACTTTCTAAAATTGAATTAGGGCCCTTGAAGTTTTTTTATGTCACATTTGTCATTTAAAGCATTTTGTGTTGCAGCTGAATTTTGAAACCATATTAAATTGACTCCTGGAAACATTCCAGCAGAGTTCAGTTTCTTTTCTAGACCTTCCAGTTCAATACTTCGCTCAGTCCTGTTGTATAGGACTGAACTGTAGCTATTTATTGCATTCACCAGCCTTAAATTTCAGTTATAATTTTTGCCCCAGTGATGTGGCTATTTAAGACTAAGAGTTGTGTTTTTAAGACTAAAAAACACTGTATTTTTTAGCGTTTCAGTGTCTAGTACTATACAAGTACTATGTTACATGTATAGTAATATGCTTCCTGTTGTTACATTTCCAGATGTTTCTCAGCATATTTAACAGGCATGTAGTTGGTTTCTCCAAGCATGAACTACAGATTTTATATAAAGAAAGTTTAATAATATATACCATATATATAATTAATTTTATCCTCACATAATTTTCCTTGGACTGCCTTAATTTTGGAGACCTATACAAATTCGCCTACCTGATTATATTGTTCCATCAATACAAATGTGTGTGTTAGTTGCTCAGTCACGTCTGACTCTTTGCGACCCCATGGACTGTAGCCCACCCAGCCCCTCTGTCCATGGGGATTCTCCAGGCAAGAATACTGGAGTGGGTTGCCATGCCCTCCTCCAGGGGGTCTTCCCAACTCAGGGATCAAACCCAGGTCCTCCCGCATTGCAGGCAGATTCTTTACTGTCTGAGCCAGTAGAATAAAATTAATCATCAGAAACATAGTTTAAATACCCTGTAACCTTACTGGGGAGAAGCTTGAAATTACTCCATGCTTTTGGATTAATTGAATAAAAATAGCTATTCTTTTCAACATATGTCCTTTGAATAAGGGAAATAAATTACAGGGGTTTGTTTTAAGTGATTTTGATAGTACTATAGATGTTACCTCTTTCTATCTTTTGTGTTAGAATCAATTTTATAATTATGCCATATCATTCATAATCCCTAGAAGGCCCAAACATGGTCTGTTTTCAGAAGCCTTGGACTGATTATGCTCTGTTGCAGTTGTTTTTATATTGTCAGAGCAAATATGGAAGCTTTCTTAGACGCTTCTGATTTGTATTTGTCTAATACATTTTCTTCTGTTTTCTGAAATCACTTTTCCTAAAATTAGAAAATATTTGTATTGTATGAAAAAAAATTTAATATACATTTCTTCTTCCTCAGAAGAAGTACCTATTCCTTTTGAAGTGAGTGTATTTAGGAGAACAAAGAAAATATTTTAAGGAATACTTAAGGAAAATTTGAAGAAGCTTGCCCTACATCCCAGTACTCCTGTCTTTACTTTCCTTATCTCTTCCCATTCTCATGAAACTCAGCCTCAGATAGGTATTCAGCAAGTGTCTGATTGGCGGGCAAGTGCATTAGAGAGAATAAGTGAATAAATAAATGACCATCCTATCTGTGCTCTGACCTTCTGTGTCAAACCATTTACAGAACACCATTACTTAGATGTTTTACTTTAGAAACCACATACCTCGAGTGAACTTCCTTGAAGATTCCCTCCTACTTATATTTGTGCTACTCAATTTCTGCTAATGCTTCCCTCTACCTTTTTTGTAAATCTTCTAGACTACATTAAAAAAACAAACGACAGTCATCTTTGAATTCTTTCTCAACTCTTTCTTCCTCTGTAGTTAATTTGTTTTTCTAAAACCCAATTTTTTTTCCTTCAGAATTTCTCAAATTTAGCTCTTCTTTTGTGTTCTTCTCCAACCATCACAGTTCAGCCTCTTATCACCTCCTGTCCAGATTATTAATGTATGTGCTGCTGCTGACATTTCCTCCACCCCCTAAGTCACTTTAGGCATGACAGACTAATTTTTGTAGAATGTTGCTTTGTTACGTTACATTACTTCCCCAAAGGCTGAAGAAAGAACATTGAGAATCTTTGAGATGAGTGTTTAAATAAACAGATCAGATTGCAGTGGGTTAGAGAATTTAAGATAGGTCTGAGTATGCTATAGGACTGAATAAAAAAAATTTTTTAAGCTCCCATGAAGAATTACAGAGTAGCAGAATAATTACGAAATTGATACTTTAGAGGAAGCAAGAAAAGATGAAGTCCAAAATACAGCTGGAAGGGTGCAATGAATATTCTTTTTTTAATCAAACTTGTTAAGGATGAGAACAGAGATGTAGGGGCAATGAAATGTTAAATAAAAACAAGTGTACCTGAAGGAGCTTTACCAGATAATCTCATTGTTACCTCTTGGTAACCTTTTGTTTTTCTTCAGCATGTGGACATTGCAGCATTATTGATAAAATACAACACATGCGTAAATGCAACAGACAAGTGGGCATTTACTCCTCTTCACGAAGCAGCCCAAAAAGGCAGGACGCAGCTTTGTGCCCTACTCCTAGCGCACGGTGCAGATCCGACTATGAAGAACCAGGAAGGCCAGACCCCTTTAGATCTGGCGACAGTAAGTCCTCAGAATATTTAGAATTGCTTTTTATAATTCCAGGGATGACAGTAAATTCCAGGGTTTATTAGCAGGTTTGCTTTAGTGATGCATATTATCCCTTAGGAGAAGAACAAGTTTCCTTCCTTCTGGAAACTTGAGAATTTTTTTAAGTTCTCGTTGTTGTTGTTGCTTTAATTTAAAACTATTAAAACAAACTAAGCAGTAAGTTACATTTTTTGACCATACTCGGAGGGAAAACATGAATCATAGGAAAACTTGTGTGTAGATTGTATTCTCAAAGAATTACATTTAGTAAGCTATCTTATAAAGCTGAAACTCCAATACTTTGGCTGCCTCATGCAAAGAGTTGACTCATTGGAAAAGACTCTGATGCTGGGAGGGATTGGGGGCAGGAGGAGAAGGGGACGACAGAGGATGAGATGGATGGATGGCATCACCAACTCAATGGACAAGAGTTTGAGTGAACTCCAGGAGTTGGTGATGGACAGGGAGGTCTGGCATGCTGCAGTTCATGGGGTCTCAAAGAGTCGGAGACGACTGAGCAACTGAACTGAACTAAACTGAACTGAAGCTATCTTATCACCTTCTACATTTCACATAGTATGCTAGAGCATTTGGTGTTTATGGTAATTTACCTGGGCTTCCCTGGTGGCTCAGACGGTAAAGCGTCTGCCCGAAATGAGGGAGACCTGGGTTCAATCCCTGGGTCGGGAAGATCCCCTGGAGAAGGAAATGGCAACCCACTCCAGTACTCTTGCCTGGAAAATTCCATGGACAGAGGAACCTTGTAAACTACAGTCCACGGGGTCGCAAAGAGTCGGGCATGACTGAGCGATGTCACTTCACCTGAGGGGATGAGATAATCAAAGAAAAATTATCTTCTAAGCAGTATATCTTAAAGCTCAACATTCAGAAAATGAAGATCATGGCATCTGGTCCCATCACTTCATGGGAAATACATGGGGAAACAGTGTAAACAGTGTCAGACTTTATTTTTGGGGGCTCCAAAATCACTGCAGATGGTGATTGCAGCCATGAAATTAAAAGACGCTTACTCCTTGGAAGAAAAGTTATGACCAACCTAGAGAGCATATTCAAAAACAGAGACATTACTTTGCCGACTAAGGTCCGTCTAGTCAAGGCTGTGGTTTTTCCTGTGGTCATGTATGGATCTGAGAGTTGGACTGTGAAGAAGGCTGAGCGCCGAAGAATTGATGCTTTTGAACTGTGGTGTTGGAGAAGACTCTTGAGAGTCCCTTGAACTGCAAGGAGATCCAACCAGTCCATTCTGAAGGACATCAGCCCTGGGATTTCTTTGGAAAGAATGATGCTAAAGCTGAAACTCCAGTACTTTGGCCACCTGATGCGAAGAGTTGACTCATTGAAAAAGACTGTGATGCTGGGAGGGATTGGGGGCAGGAGGAGAAGGGGACGGCAGAGTATGAGATGGCTGGATGGCATCACTGACTTAACGAACGTGAATCTGAGTGAACTCCGGGAGTTGGTGATGGACAGGGAGACCTGGCGTGCTGCGATTCATGGGGTCGCAAAGAGTAGGACACAACTGAGTGACTGAGGGAAAAAAAAAAGGCAGTATATCATTCTTCTGAAGATGGAAAAGTAAACTGATATATTATAGAAATATTTTCAAAATTAAATTTTCATGGTTAAATGTGTTATTTAACTACAGAATTAAACACAGTACAGAAACATCTTTCCTGAACTTTCTAGAAATTAGGGAGTTACTGTATGGTCACGTAATTTAGAATTTTTTAACCAAAAATACTTCTCTAAGCCACATTCTGGTTTATACATCTATTACTGAGTATTAAACAATTTCAAAACGCATAGTAGCTTAACCGAAACCAAGTGAGTGACTCACTTTGATGACTTATAGTTTCTCAGAGCTGTGTACATTGACTGGGCTCAGCTGGGCAGTCCAGCTATTTGCGCAGTGCCTTTAGCTGGGAGCTCAGCTGAGGCTACAGCATCCAGGGTGGCTTTAAATCCTGCAGGACCTCTCTGTGTGTCGTATCTCAGACTCAGTGATCTAGTCCAAACTTCTTTATAGCATGGGAGGATGATTTCTAAGAGAAAAACGTAGAAACCACCAGTCCTTTTAAAGCCTGGCTCAAAAGCTTCAGAGCACCACTTCCTTTGCATTCTAATTGTCACAGCGACTCACAAGCAACCGAAATTGAAAGGAAGGGATATAGGTGCCACCTCTTGATGGGAGGAGGGGTACAAGATGTACACGGAGGAAGGGATTCCCCCACATACTCTAACAGCACTTGTGCCTAACAGACTGAAGAGTTCATGAATAAGCTGGCCAAAGTGCAGTCCCTTTAAAATTTTACCAGGTTTTTATTATACATTAAATTATTAAATGTGCACTAAATAAATGAACAAAAATCATCATAGTTGTTAAGCATAAACAAACATAGTAAGTATGGAAACTCCTTCTAAAGAAGAGATTGAAAGTCAGTGTTCTGAAAAGTGCTCTTTTTTAGAAGAAAGATGAAATATTTTAATTTTTAACTCTTCATATCTTTGTTAGTTTATATGTCCTTTGAATACATGGGCAATCAGTATGAACAACTGTGTGCGTACTTTTCATTTAGTGTTAAAAAGTTTGTTTCTGGGAATCAATATAGTTCACACTCTTGGATTCTTTTCACAGTTAACTTTTTTTCTGTGTGTGTTGTGGTGAGAACACTCAAGATCTGCTCTCAGCAAATTTCAAGAATATAGTACAATATTATTAACTATCATCACAGGCTGCACATGAGATCCTCAAAAAATGAAATATTTTGAAATAGTTTGAAAAAATTTGATACTATTTTTTTAGTATCGAATAGTTTCTCCAGTTCTACCTACTGAAACTACTGGGACTCTTTGGAGCTGTCGATCAGAGAAGGAAAGAAGAAGGAATTGTCAAAAACTAATAGGGAATAATGGAGCATCCATGAAAGAAAAAAATTCACTACGTATTCGGTCCTTAGTGAGAAACTTATTTTAAGATGTAATATTTTGTGTGTGTGCTTCATCTGTTTGTTTCTTAGGCTGATGACATCAGAGCTCTGCTGATAGACGCCATGCCCCCAGAGGCCTTACCTACGTGTTTCAAACCTCAGGCTACTGTCGTGAGTGCCTCTCTGATCTCACCAGCATCCACCCCCTCCTGCCTGTCTGCTGCTAGCAGCATAGACAACCTCACCGGCCCCTTAGCAGAGCTGGCCGTGGGAGGGGCATCCAACACCGGGGATGGCGCGGCGGGCGCAGAGAGGAAGGAAGGAGAAGGCAAGTACACCGCTGAATGCCGGCTTGGTTTTGGTATTCTAAATTAACAGATTCCCTTTTTTCTATTGGTAGTTATTGAACACCTCACTTAAAGACATCCTGTCAGTGAGTTTTCACGTACACAGCAGTTCATAAGAAACATGTCTTCATAAACTCCCACTGTTCCGGGCACCAGAATCAGACAGCCACGGCCCCTACCCTCACGGTCTTACCCTCTTTCCCTCATGCTCTGCTGTCCGGGTACCTGAAACTTTGAAACACACATTTTATTTAATCAGTTGTTGACTACTGAAAAGTGTCCTTCATTTGATTTCTCCTGTGCTCAGCTCACGGCAGAAAAGTCCAAGCAAGTGTATCCATTCTTTGTATGGTCCTCCTTCCTGTCCACCATGAGTTTCCCTGCCATGAATAATCTATTTGAAGAACTAAGGGCTGGCCGGGGCTTATGCCTTCCTCCAGCTTCCCCAAGGGAGGAAATCTTAGCATTTATATAAAGTAAGATATTTTCTTTAAAAAAAAAATGCGTTCATAGACTAAATGCCTTGACCTCTGCATTGTCCTTACTCACATATATCCCAGTACATCCTTCTCCAGCTGTAGTATGTTACTGCAGTACTGAGTGAGGCTTACTGAAATTATATCAAAAAAATGAAGAGAGATTATGTAAGAAATGAAAACTGAAACAACAGCTGGTAAATTTTGATTTTTAAATTCCACTGTTAAATATATCACTAAAATCATTATATTGTGCTTTAAAATATTAATATAAATACTACTGATAAGATAAACTCTTCTTTTACTTCCCCATAAAATTCAGAGCTAACTTGAAGTGTCTGAATTAAATTTATGTAATTTAGATCGTTTTATGCTGTGTAGAAGCAGCTGCACAGGTGTGTAGAGGGGTGTGTCAGAGAGCCATGGCTTTAAGTAAATATTGAAG
Source organism: Budorcas taxicolor (assembly GCF_023091745.1). Classification (NCBI taxonomy): domain Eukaryota; kingdom Metazoa; phylum Chordata; class Mammalia; order Artiodactyla; family Bovidae; genus Budorcas; species Budorcas taxicolor. Next base: position 24,967,729 of record NC_068933.1, read on the forward strand.
CTTCCTTTAGCTTGATGTACTTCCTTCTGAAAAACTTTAACGTGTGTCTGTTTTAGTTGCGGGTCTTGACATGAATATTAGCCAGTTCCTAAAAAGCCTTGGTCTTGAACATCTTCGGGACATCTTTGAAACAGAACAGGTAAGCTCTCATATATTGTCCAGTCTTTTCAGTTAAATACTAGGAGTTATTAATTGCCAGTTATTCTTTTTTGCTTCTTAACCACTCTTTTAAAACTCAAAACAGATTTCTGAAGAAGCTAGGGGCATCTACTAATTATGCTTCTTTCCAAAATTGTCTAACAGATGGTGAGAGTCTTTAACGTTATGTTGTTGTATCTTCATAAGCAGTCTGGCTCAGTATGTTTTATTACATGTCAGAATTTAGGCCGTGAAACCACCTCAAAAGAATGCTTTCGAAATCTTCCCTCATCTTGTTTCCAAAAGATTATTAGCCTTTATTTACCTCATTTTATTACTAATGTGACTGGATTCACTTAAAACTAGTAAGAAATTTTTATGTTAACTATTTAGCAAAATCTTCATGAAGCAGTTGTCCATTACACTGGAAAGCAAAACAATTCCTAGGCAAGTGTACCTTTAAAAATTGCTCCTTTATGAAGTTTCCACTGTCTAGCTAGAGAGTGAAATATGCTGAACCGGAGCTTGGCCATATGCTTAAAGACTTAGACTGTTCTCAGGCAGATCTGAAATGCCTGTAAAGGTCTTAGTGTGAAATCACTGGGTTGTTTGTGAATTAAGATCCTTCTGTTTGTCAGTCTGTTTTTATATGGAATAATGAGTTTTTAACTTATCACTATGTGATTTTATTACCATTAAACATCAAGTAATAAATTCCTGAGTGTAACTTGGGTATTATCAATATACATAGAATCTTAGAATGGGAAGAATTTTTAGAGATCAGTACGTCTTTCTCCCAGATACAGGAATTACCCTTTTTATATCGATGTGAAACAATATCTTATTACAATTCGGACAGGTATAATGAAATGCTTCTAATCTAAAATACACCCACATCTGCCCCATGTTTAATCTGTTAATCGTCTGTTTATCTTTACACTGTTTTGCACAGAAATCTCACCCCTTTCTGCCTATTAGACTAGCATTAGTTTCATAGGGCTGCCTTGCCAAATTTCCACAGACCTGTGGCTTAAACAACAGGATGGTATTCCTTCACAGTTCTGGAGGCCTGAAGTTCAGAATCAGGGTGTCAGCAGGGCTTCAGTCCCTACAGAGGGTCTAGGGGAGAATCTGCCCCACACCTCTGCTAGCTGCTAGGCCCCTTCAGCTTCTGGCCGCATCCTTTCAATTTCTGCTTCTGTCTTCACCTTGCCTTCTCTGTGTCTGTCTTCTCTTCTGCGTATCTTTTGTTAAGGATGCTTGCACTGAATTTAAGCCCTCCCCACCTAGTCCAAGATGATCTCCTTATCTCAAGATCCTTAACTGAATTTACATCTGCAAAGATGTAAAAAAAAAACAGTTTTTCAAATAAGGTTCTTCTCAAGTTCTGGGGATGAGAACTTGGACATATCTTTTTGAGGGTCACCAGTCAGCTCGCTGCAGCATAACTATAGCCCTTCTTACATTTCTAAGACCTAGTAAACTTATTGTGGATTCATCCTTCTAATCAACTACCCACCCCTACAAAGTTTCTCCTAATTTAGCATAATAAATTCATCTTCTTTTTTAGTTATTCTTTTTATGGATATAGTGTCCAGATTCTTCACTGGCCTCTCTGGCCCATTCTGATTTCTTTGTAGGCATATAGTCAGTTCAGAGTTAATTTAAAACTCTAGGTCTTTTTCATATCAATGATGAAAGATTTTTTATGTCACTATTTTCTAATGTCTTTCATTTTAGCTAAATTTCTTTATACTAAATATTGTAGTTGATCTTTAATGATCAAAACGGTTGGGTAGAAGTAGCACTGGAATGAAAAAAGACCTTGATTCTGATTCAGGCATTTAACCTATCACTCGCCTTACCTGTAAAATAAAATAATACTTTCAAAAGTCCAGATAATTAAAATTCCCAGCCTTGTACTGCTGTGCCAGTTTTTAAAATATGCTTTTATGAAGCAGTGGTTGTATTTTCTGTCTGTGGTAGAGGTTTTATAAATGCTATAATAATTACCTTTGCCTTTAAGCTTCACCTGCCATTGATTCCCCCTCTGGCTTGGGAATATCCTACACTGTAATACTCTTCTTCCCTTATCCTTTCCCTGAAGGTATTAAAGCTGTCTTAAGAGCAGTATCCTCTGCTACAGCCATATTCTGGCCATTTCCCTTTTTCCCAAATCATATCCACAATAACTGTGAAATTTCACATAGCTTTGCTTAGTAAAAACAAAGACCCAGATTCAAGCAAATCATTCCAGTTAGCCATTTTTCAAAAGAGTTCAGCCTCTACTGTTTTAGTCAGCTTGCATCATAGTTTTTTCTTTTTTACTTTATATGTTCTCTTTTATAGTAATGGTACCCTATGGCATACTTATTTTATTGTTTTTAATAGTTTAATCTTACAGTTGGTCCTTTTGACAGCTTATCGTAGTTTCATCAGTTTCATTGTTATCTTTTTCATTGCACTTTTGTTCTGAGTAAATGGTTCCATTGATTTTCCTTTTGCCAGAGTATTTTCTCTATCCTTTTTTTAAATCAATATGTTGACGCTTCCATTTAACGTGTATTACCTAGCCTAATTCCTTCCCTGCAGACAAATAATATTATCATTCTCTGTATGGAACTGTGTGTGACTATGTTCTGGCCCAGTCTTCAAGCAATCAAAAGTTTTATTTTGACTACAATTGTTTCTTGACTAGCCTTTAGTTCTAGAGTAATAAGTTCCATAACCCTTTCCATAACTTATCCAGAGGACTTTTCTGCCGTTAACATTCTACATCAGTCCAGTAGAATGTGATGAGGTCAAGGTATTCATGAGGTGAGGGGAAGTGTTATGGTGTGTGTGCATTGTACCCATTTAGTTCTTGTCTATTACTGATCTTGAGCCAGTCATTCTGTTTCCTGAGATGCTTTGACATAACAGAGTATTACTTCCATTCTGATAGATACTTTTCTCCCAGTGGAGTGGGGAAGGAAGATCATTTATTTCTCCTCCTTCAGAGCATCATCACCCCACCTCTTACCTTCACAGTCATTCTCTGAGAAGTCTCCTAGCTAGCTTGTTTGTCATATATATTTTGCCAAGTTCTGTATTAAGTAATATATACCTATGTCCTTTACAGTTAAGTATCGTACCAGTGTCACTCGGGCCCTTTCTCTGTAACCTAGCTTCCTGACTATGATACTTTTTCTGTGGGAAAGGCTCTTTGATTTACATTGCAATTCCTGCAACATAAATGCTATGACTTAGAAGACTCCTTGTGAACATACTTCTGGTCCACGTATATATATGAAAAGTGACCAAATGAATTTTTATTTCAGAATCTAAAGACAAAGGCATGGACTCAGTAAATTCATTATGAACATGATTGCAAAGTTAATTCTAATATCTGTTACTATAGCCTGCAACCTAGCAACGTAAAAGAAAGGCCTTTTTCATTAAAACCCCGGTGTTTCTCCCTCCACCCCAGAGAAAATAAATAAATCTTAGAAACAAGAGGCAGCTCTTCTTAAAGTAACATTCTCGAAGTGAAATTTGCTTTATATGTAAGATGATTTAACTGATAGATGGGTGATCTTCATGTTAAAGGTTATAATTTGGTTTTAATGCATGTTGAATATAAATAACTGGCCCAACAAACTTGTAATTTCCTAGATGTAACTACGTTGTTTTTTTTTAAGTGAGTTAAAAATTTTCAGAAAAACATTTCTAGCAGTATAAAAGCTTTGAATCTTGAAGAAACGTGTCTAAAATCCACCTTCCAGCTATTTCCACTTCTTTGATTATTAATACAGTAATATCATATTCACTCATCATCAGAATTTGGAATAACCTTTACTTCCATGCCTTTCTTTTCCTTCACCATGTCTGTTACTAAGCCCTGTCATCTCTCCCTTTGAAGTTGCTCTCCAATTCACCCCTTCCAGTCTCCTCCACCCCACTATCGTCATCTTGTTCACAGTCACTTTCCTGTCCAGATCTGCCCTTCGTACCACTGTCCTCCTGAAATACAGTTTGTATTGCTCTGCTGAGAAGGTGTCCTTGGGCATTTTGGACACTATCTTCGCTTGATGTGTAAGACCCATAAAGCCCCGCTCTTAGCCTACTGCTCTGTCCATCACTTTTTTTTGTCCCTGTATATACATTATACACTAACCATTTTGAACTTTATTATTAATACTAGAGTCTCTCAAATGTTTTATATTCACTTGGTTTTCCTTTTGTACATAGTGTTCCCTTTGTCGTAAACACTCTTCCCTTCTTCCTCTAAGTCTTCCTCCTCAGCTGAATTACTATCTTCTTTTAAGAACCTTTCCTGACCCCCTTCCTGTTCCTTTCTTAGTTCCCAGTCCCACTTATAACCTCAACACAGTAGCCTTCCTGAGAGTTCCCATGGGATTCCTCCAAAACATTGACTGACCTTTACCAGATATTTGTGTTGACTTTTTATCTCCTTGGTAGAGGAACTCTCATGACCTGTAGTGTTAGTGTTCTGTTTGTTCCCTGGCCCCACTGTTTCACTACCACCTGGGGCCAGCTGTTTACCTTTCTGAGCTGTAATGGGTCATTTTAGAATTAAATGAAATGTTTAATTAGTCACTTTTGGGGAAATACCTAGCATATAGAAGGTACTCATTAAATACATTATGTATGAATGAATGAACAAGTGAACATAAATGTAAATTCAGTAGCTAGTTATTTAAGGTTTTCTAGTCCCCAGTTCCAATAAATATAAGGACAAATTGAGTACCGTGTAACTCAAAGCAGTTAAATTTAATGTTTAATTATTTTAGCTCTCCAGTCATCCCTTTTAAGACAAATAAGCAAAGAGAAAGACAAATATGGCAATACATTTCAGCTCTTCTGTATACTGTTTTTATGATTTCACTGAGCCTGAATTTCTTCATAAGGACAGTAATAGTATAACATGGGTCATTATGAGGATGAAATGAGGTATTCATTTCACGATTGGAATCACATAATGAACAAATGTATCAAACGTTCTCCATTTCTTCTCTGGAACCTAATACTATGTTTTGTTGGCCTGGTTTCTGCTTCTTTCAGACATACACTATACGTATCAATTCAGAAAAGCTAAAAGACTCTTTAAATTGAAGCTGCCACATAAGATATGAGATCCTGTTTTTATGTCAACCTGATCTGAAGTTTAGAAGAAAAAAGTGGAATATCAATACTGTAGTAAACCTTGTACATGGTTTCCAAATTATATTAAAATCACATCTAGCTAAAAATGTAAAGACTCCTATTATGTTGTAAACTTTGCTGTCTCAAAGATGTACATTTCAGAACTGTGTTTTTTTTTTAGAAGCTCTGCGGAAAACTTCTTTGGGTGATTGGAAGTGAATTGCCCATTTTGTGCAATGGAGAGATTATTTCTTAAATGGCCACTTAGGAGCAATATAGCAAATTATTTCCAAAGAGTGAATGATGTATGCTTTTTGCTCTAAGAAGATCAGACTCATTATATAATATTTTATTCTGACAGTAAAAATCATCAGAGTTCCAGACCTAATTTGTTAGTTTTTTAAAATAAAAACTAAAGGTATAAAGGTAGAGAAGGCCATGGATAAAAATATCTTGAGTTGGAAAAGAGTGTTTATCAAAGGATTTCTCTGTTTCCCAAGGAAAAAGAAAATCAAAAGCTACTCTTGTGAAGTAGTACTTGGATTGTCACAGGACCAGCTTCTGAGGTGAAAATTCAGGAGATGCCGCTACTGGAGATTTCACCCTGTGCGTTCAGAACACCACCACTGGGTGGCGGTAGAGGCGCAGCTACTTTCAGTCAACAAAGACAGGACTAGAGACCTTAGATCTCGAATTGTAGAAGCGAACTACCTCCGTTTACAGGGATAAATCACCAAAACTTAAAAAAAAAAAAAGACCAAAACTTTTAAGCCACTGTTTTGAACAAAAATAAAATGTGTGTTAGACTTCAGGGATTGTTAGATGGCATTTAAACTCTTACAAATTCTACCTACTCTCTTTTCTCCAAAATGGAATTCTCTGTATAGTTTCTATATAAGATGGCTTGTAATCTAACTAAATACTTGTGATATAAATCTTGCTACTTTCTCAGGCAGCCTCTTCCATGCTTGAATATTTCTTAGCACTAGGAAGTTCTTTCTTGTTTTTATATAAATCCCACTTCCCTGAAGCTTCTTCTGTTTCATTGTGCTGAGCCCCTCTTTCCCCTACCATTCATCTTTGCCTCCTTCTGGATATTGAGATCTGGTATTTCCCCCATTTTCAAGCTGCTGGTTGTCTCCTCTTATATCTTGAGGCAAGCAAAATGTGGTAGAATGAAATAATCAAAAGGAAAAATGGCAGTGATCATTTCTATAGCATTGTTTCTCCCATTTTCCTTCTCCATGGACTGAAAGCAAATCAAGGAGTATTTCAAGTGAGCAAAACCCTGGTAAGGTTATGAAGGCAACTTTAAGAAGGTTTAAGTTCATGCTGATAAAGGAGACAAGAATTTTCTTAATTTGACTGGATACTGGAACACTGAAGACAAATGGAAAAGTTTTCATCATCTGATGAACTGTTAAAGATTTAGCAATTTTGTTTCATTTTTCAGATTACCCTAGATGTGTTGGCTGATATGGGTCATGAAGAGTTGAAAGAAATAGGCATCAATGCATATGGACACCGCCATAAATTAATCAAGGGAGTAGAAAGACTCCTAGGTGGACAACAAGGTAAGCTATTGAAAAATAAAAGAGGTTTCAGAAATTAGTGATAAAGTGTCCTGCGAAGTGAAAGTCACTCATTTCATGTCCAACTCTTTGCAACCCCGTGGACTATGCAGTCAGTCCATGGAATTCTTCAGGCCAGAATACTGGAGTGGGTAGCTAGCTGTTCCTTTCTCCAGGGAATCTTCCCAACCTGGGGATCCTTACCCCAGGGTAGCACTGAAGCTCCTTCTTAGTTTAGCAGGAGCATGGATAGTGTAGCCCTTTGTTTAATATGTTAATTTTTCTCCCCTGCAGGCACCAATCCTTATTTGACTTTTCACTGTGTTAATCAGGGAACCATTTTGCTGGATCTTGCTCCAGAAGATAAAGAGTATCAGTCAGTAGAAGAGGAGGTAATGTACATCAGAATTTGTCATTATCTTTTCCTGAAATCCCTGCTTACATCTGTGTTTCCAGGAGAGGTAAACTTGTCTTGTATTGACTGAGGCCTGTTGCCTGTTTATTGTCTTGTCTCCCTTAGCCATTGTGGTGGCATGTTGCCAGCATTAAAGCAGGGCTGTAGAGGCGGCACTGCTCTATGTTGCTTTCGCATCAGAACCCCGAGGGTTTCCAGTAGGTGGGCCACAGGTGCCTTTTTACTCTGGACACTTTCCTGAAACTCGTAGAAGTAAAGAGACCCTATAGAACTATTTTTTATACTGTTAAAATGCTACCTAAAAATAATATGGAGTGAGAATCTTGTCTCATAAATAATAAACATCTTCTCATTTTCATCAAAGTTCTAAAATGTGGTTATAAAGTAATGTGTGCTTAGGAAACCTGCCTCATAACTCCAGTCACCTTTCATTTCTACAGTCAGTTATTTTAAAGCACCAGAGTAAGATTTTGTATGAACCTCCTGGTAGACGTGATGCCACAGAGATGCCCCCTCTCCTGATGGCTTATGCCTCACTTAGCTTATACATCACAAAGTGCCTAATGGCATCATCATCATAATAAGCTTCCTAACTAATTCCAGCGTTTTGCAGAGAAAGGCATGCCTATATTTTTGTTTGTTTTCCACCTCTTAATTAGTGCTGACATGATTCCCATCCCAGGGTCTCGGGACCCTTACCCCAGGGTAGCATTGAAGCTCATTCTTAGTTTAGCAGGAAAGCATCCTGTTTTCTCCTGTCTTACTGAGTAGTCATTCTCCTTATAGTAAGTAAATTCTGATTATAAGGTCAAAAATGTAGTGACTAACTTCACAAAGGGAGCAGTGAGATAGAGAATCAACTCTTTGAGTCAGTTCTATGAGAAACTCAGGAATTTAAAACATCTTAATTTTCAAACTATCATAATTCTTAATTTGAAGAGTAGAAGGGTAAGTAGTGTTCAGAAGATAGTTATTCCACTTACTTACAAGTTATACCCAGCTTCCCCCGTCTGTGCAAATATACTTTGAGATCCCAGAGCAAAGAGATGACGTGGACTTTTTCACCTAAGGGACAAAAATGTATTGATTTTTATCAATTTTTTCTGTTTATTTTTAGCACTAGTGCAATGGGGTATTAGTTCAACATCAGTAGGAGTTTTAGTTTGACTTAATCACAATGTTGGTTCTCCTCAATAACAAAAAACAGTACTGTGGATGACTTACTATGGTATTTTACCCCATGGTGTTTGCAGAAAGACCTTTCAAAGCTTTTATTAAAAAATAAATAGAAAGTGTAAAAGTTTGATATTTATGTCTATTTTCGCACCAGAAATACTTATTCACTAAACTTATTGACTCATTTATAGTGAACTCCTATTTACTTACTAGTGCTGAGTCTTAGACTCATTAGTGAAACAATACAGTAGAATTAAAATGTTGATTGAAAACAGGAGGAATGTCTTCAGAATTCCACACCAGCATATTTTCAGAAAGTTGTTTTGTTTTGTTCTGTAGATGCAAAGTACAATTCGAGAACACCGAGATGGTGGTAACGCTGGAGGCATCTTCAACAGATACAATGTCATTCGAGTAAGTTTTGAGCATTTCAGGGTGAAAATTGGATTGCACAGCTTGCCTGACTATCAGATATAAGCTAGATCTGTTGACATTCATGAGACCAGTATGGTGATAAGAATCCCAGCTCACCCACAAATTTGAACTGTAATTTCTGTTTTCACGATTTCAAACTAGTATTAAAGGCCTCGATTTTTAATCTGATTGAGTCAGTGATTATATCAGAATGCATATCTCTCTTAATCTCAGTATTTTAATTCATAACATGAAATAAATGACTGCCATATGCTTTTTTCCAAGGGGTGTCATAAAGATGAATAAAATCTGTTGATAAGTGGTTTAACCCTTTGGATTAATGGACCTATTGATATTACACCAGTGCACATCAGAATTACCTGGGGAGCTTTCTGGAAGTCCAGATTTACAGGCCCCTACAACCTGAAGTCCTCAGGTGATTTTGAAGTATAGCCAGGTCAGGTGTAGATAACGAACAAAAAGTGTAGTTGAAAATTGTCACTGAAAAACAGAGTATTAACTGAATTATAGTGACCTGGAAACTGTATCGTTTTTAAATAATGTTTTAAGCCAACGAAACAAAAATTGAACCTCCCTAAAGAAAAACATACTTTTTATTTTAAATTATAAACTGCCGGTTAACATGCATTTCACTGATTCGCTTCTTTCCTCCTCATCTTTAAAGATTCAGAAAGTTGTGAACAAGAAGTTAAGAGAGCGGTTCTGCCACAGACAGAAGGAAGTGTCCGAGGAGAATCACAACCACCACAATGAGCGCATGCTGTTTCACGGTGAGCACCCACTGGTCATCAGCTCTGTTTGCAAACTCCAGGAAGGTGAAAAGCCTGTGATATTGACTGTATTCGTGTCATGTTAAAAATGGTTTTTATTTATTTATCTTTTTCATTACATGTTGGTACCAGCTTTCTAAAGCATTACACGTATGGGCTTTCCAAGGCACGTACAATGAAAATAATTTATCTGAAATTGTCTCATAATTTAAATTGCATGCTGAGCCATCTAGATGGTGAAACACTATTTTTGTAGTAGTTCAGCAGAATTGTTTTAGTTTATTGGATTATCTGTTTTTGCTTAAAGCAATACCGGGTGTAAAATAATCTGTATTTTCAAAGTTACGTTGTACTTTGCTATCTAAAATCTCACTATGAATCCCTGGTAAAATTCTAGTACATGAGAGTAATTTATGTATCGCAGACCATCCTACAGAGTAAACTTCCCATATAAGCATTATTAGTGTTACCCTGCCAAATGCAAATAGTATGTAGCTAATGGAGATTCTAGAAAGTGTTCAAAACTGATCTGTCTTTATATTTTTAGGTTCTCCTTTCATTAATGCCATTATTCATAAAGGGTTTGATGAGCGACATGCATATATAGGAGGAATGTTTGGTGCTGGGATTTATTTTGCTGAAAACTCTTCTAAAAGCAACCAATATGTTTATGGAATCGGAGGAGGAACAGGCTGTCCCACGCACAAAGACCGGTCATGTTATATATGTCACAGGTGAGCATCTGTGCCTTCTGTGTAAGGGTTGCTATTCTCAGGTCATGGACCAGATTAGTTTCTCAGGCTCTGCAGAAGTCACAGGTCATTCTCACTCTTACTCCTAACAAATCAGACCATCTTGGGGGTTAGATAGGAATAGCTGATCTGCCCCTGCCCTAATCAGAGCAGTGACAGCAGAGCCGACAGCAGCTGTGGTAAAAGCCAGGTATTTGTCTGGGAAAAGCCAGTCATGGGTTACAGCGAAGCTCCCTCCATCTTGACTTTCTCCCTGGGCTCCACTCTCCTTATTTCAGATTCAGGACAAGACTGAGAATTATGTCTGGAGAACAAGGAACCTCTAGCACTGGTCACATTTGAACTAGAGCACATAACTTCTCTAAACAAGTAGAAGCTTTCATTTGTTCCTGGTCAGCGTTTGCCCCACAGGGTATTGGTATCCCACACTGGGGCCACTGCATCTGCAGGCCACACACAGGCACAGGGCAAGCTGGCGAGCAGACATGAGCCAGCTAGGCAGGGCCTGCATCTTCTCCTGTCTCCATAGCAACACGGATGCCCTGGGGCAGGAGGCAGAAGGCAGGAGCGAGGGCTGTCAGGTCACACTTTGTGTGACATACGGACACTGGGTATAGCCGTGGCAGTGGGCCCAGCAGGCTGAGCAGGCAGAGTCCTATGGCACTATAGTGCCACCACAGTGTGGAAATAGAGCTCAAAAAGCTTCCTTCTAATGCATGTCCAAACCTTTTCCTCTGGGACCTACAAGAGGACACAGTTGATGCCAAGCCAACATCACCAGTAGCATCACACTAAAAAAGCCAGCCTAGGCAGGATTTAGTTAAACTGGGTCTAGTACAGTTTTGATTCAGAGTAATATTTGTTTAGTCATAATGCACAGATCATACTTCATTATTTAAAAACTACTTGATTGAATAATAACTGTTTACAGTTAACAGTAGGACCAAATCTTATAGCTTAGTTAAGATGTCTATTAATATGTTCAAGTATTTATTAAGGGTTTACAGACTTTTATTTCAAAAGGCCACAGTGGTAAATATTTTAGGCTTTCCAGGCTGTAGGATCCCTGTCACAATGACTCAGCTCTGTGCTTATACAAAAGCAGCTACAGACAGCCTGTAATGAATGTGTCTGTGTTCCAATAAAGTTTTATTTACAAAAACAGATGGCAGCCTAGATTTGGCCCATAGTTTGCCAACGCCTAGTTTATTTAATACACTCTCTTCCCAATCAATCTTTCTTTTCCTCCAAATATTTAACAACTGCCTCAATTCATGTTTCACTCAGGTAGTGAACTTTCTGGCCATATATTGAAGCTAAATATTTGTATATATAATCCACTTTTATTATTATTCTGTATCTCATCTCAGACTTTACATCTTCATAATGAGTAAACCTAATTTTAACTTCAGACACTGTTGCCATCTGCTTATTTTCTTCACTTTCCTCCTATCCATCCATACTCATTCTTCCAGAATGCAGTTTCACCAGTATTTGTCTTTTTCCACTAGTCAGAACTTGCCAGGTGTTATCTGTGATTGATTTCTAAACTATACCAAAACCACTTTAAACTTTAAGTGGAACTATTGAACCTGCTAACTGCTTATAGTAAATCAGTGTTTCAAATCGTATCCTATTCCTACTCATAAAATTTAAAATGACATTTAAATTAGCTTGCCTTACATTAACTATCTTTTTAAAAAATCAATAAATCTACCAGTTATACCATTCTAAGATTTAAAGTTTCCCTCAAAGTATTGCTTTGCTTTTTTCTTCAGGCAAATGCTTTTCTGTAGAGTGACCCTTGGCAAGTCCTTTCTGCAGTTCAGCACCATGAAAATGGCCCACGCCCCTCCAGGCCATCACTCTGTCATTGGGAGGCCAAGTGTGAATGGGCTGGCCTACGCCGAATACGTTATCTACAGAGGAGAGCAGGTATGGTGCTCGTGAAATAAGCGAGACCAGGCTACTGTAAACAGTTGATTCAAAATGCGAAGACCACATAAGAATTAAAACCATTTAATGTAATAATGTAAATATGAATTTAGTTGAATTTTCAAATGGATTAAAAAGGAGAAAAAATAGATTATATACACAGAAACAATGTCTTATTATATGCCAGCAGTCTTGGGCCAGGTGAGGTGTGGAGTAGTGCGAAGAATTGCAAACAAATACTGGATTTCATTTAGATCTGTTGATTGGGGGCAGAGATTTCAAACTCTTTCAGGTGTATTCTGGGATTAAGCACTTGAGTAAATATGTTAATGTGTTGATTTGGGGAACTGGGTTCTCACTGTGGAAGAAGAGACGTAAATATGGAATGAGGGAAGGTAAGAATGACTCTAGGGACAGACAGAGATTGGAGGTATTGATAGGAACAAATGGTTCCTAGTAAATGTGTATATGTTTATACACATGTAAGTATATGTATGTATTGGTTTATGAACAAGAGATATGTGTTAGGCACATGTATATATATGAGTACATATGTGCATGAATTTCTTAGCACTGTCTGCTGAAATCAAAAAAAGAAAACCAAAACCCAGTAGTAATGAGGACTCCTCAAGCCCAGATCTTGGCCTGTAATAGCATGCCCCATAAAAGGATCTTTGAAGAAACAGCTAATTCCAGGGCTGGAGCAGATTAGAAACTGGTTACACCAGAAAGGAATGAAGTCCTCAAAAACAATGATGGGAGCATGTCACAGGGACACAAAGTCAGCTCAGAGTGGCTCCCAGTGGCCAAATCTGAGATAATTTGAACATCAGAATAAGTATAGTAATAAATTTTACACCATTGGAAAGAATAGGAATTTATGATTCCATACGGATAACAAAGAAAGGAAGGAAGAGAGGGAGGGAGGAAGCTTTCAGGTTAAATGAAACCCGAGAGACAGGACAGCTAACTGCAGATTCTCCCCCCAAAGTAGATCTGGTACTAGAAGAGAAAGGACGTTATTAGATCCACAGTTAAAATTGAAATATAAATGGTAGGTTAAAAAAATGTTTTATGTCAGGATAAAACTTATATATGAGAATATCCCTATTCTTAGGAAATAAATACTGGCATATTTAGGGATGAAAAACCATGACGAGGTATATTACTTACTCTGAAATGACTCAGGGAGAAACATATCTGAATCTCTCTGTGTGTCTGTCTAGTATATAGACAAGTAGGGGGAAAGTCTACATGATAAAGCAAATAGGATAAATAAAACCTTAGCAATATTTGGGTGTAGGTAAAGGGTCGGACACGACTGAGAGACTGGACTTAGAAAGGGTATACAGGTATATTAGGTACTAGTTTAATTTTTGCAACTTAATGTGCCAGTTTGCCGTTGTTTACAAATAAAGAGTTTTTAAACTACCAAAGAATACTTTTGTCAGATTTTTCGTTTTAAATCAGAAATGCCCAGCTTCTAGAAAAAATATTTTCACTTTGACTCAGTAATTCTACCTTAAGAAATTTGTTTCAGATAAAATCAGTGACAGTCACATCCCCCAAAAAACACCTAGAAGGATGTTCATTGCTGTCTCGATTATCATAATGAAAATTTTAAACAAACTAAATACTAGCAAAAAGGGAATGATTAAATGAATGTTAGTATATTTGTGTGCCTGTGCTTTAAAAATATGTCTACATGGTATTTGCTAAACACAGAATCAACCAAAACATAAGAGCAATTATCTCTGGGTATTAAGATTATAGATGATTACAGTTTTCTCTACCGAACACTTTTCCAGATCTTGTAAGTTAGCTATGGGAAATAGAATTTCATTCACATTTGGGTGGAAAGAAATAACATGTCTAGTACTTGCTGATCTTTTAACCATTTCCCAAGTACTTTGACTTGATAACTTGTTGAAATTCTCTTGCTAGAAAAATTTAAAGAATGATGTGGTCCACATCATATTTGAAAGAAAAAAAAGGTACCTTGAAAATATATAAGCTCTTTTGTTTCAGGGGAGCACACCTGTGCTTCCATATGCAGGTAACACATGGACAGTGTTAATTATAATGTCTACTAATTGAGTCTTTGCCCATGAGCAATTTCTCCTGACTTATGGTAGTTTTCCTTTGCCAACTTTTCTTTCATTCCCCTTAGTTATACCTTATATCATATTTCACCTTTAGTATCAACATTTTTAAGAACATGTAAATGTTTTATTCAGAGGGTTGATCTGAGGAGCATTATATATTATTGGTGGGATTGTTTCTTTCTTTAGAATTGAAAAGATTTATTGAAAATTAACTGCACTGTACTTGAAAGAAAAATAGTTCCGATTTTAGTATATGACTGGACTTAAAATATCAGGAATGCTTTTGTATGTTATACTTTAAGCTTCACATTAATTAGACATAGAGGAGGTATTCTCTGGTCATTGGCAGCCACAGAGATGTGGCCTGTTTTACTGAAGTGATATGAGCAATGCAGAGCAACTTAACCTGGAGAACGGGACAGAACAATTTGTAGAATGATTTTCAAACACACAGAATCATTCAAGGGAGCATGATGCTTCCTCATCTCAGTGGAGAATAAACTATAAACACTTGAGTTTATAGCATTGAGGATTTGAGTTCACTCAGTCATGTCCAACTCTTTGCGACACCATGAACTATAAAGTCCATGGAATTCTCCAGGCCAGAATAGTGGAGTGGGTAGCCTTTCCCTTCTCCAGGGGACCTTCCCAACCCAGGGATTGAACCCAGTGTCTCCCGCATTGCAGGCGGATTCTTTACCAGCTGAGCCACATGGGAAGCCCAAGAATACTTGAGTGGGTAGCCTATCCCTTCTCCAGCAGATCTTCTGGATCCAAGAATCAAACCGGGGTCTCCTGCATTGTAGGAGGATTCTTTACCAACTGAGCTATCAAGGAATTTGGCTACTAAAAGTGATTGTTGAATCTTTTCTTTCAAGTACTTAAAAAAATATGCTCTATGCTCTTAGAACCAGCTTGGGTTTAGAGTAAGACTTGAGAGGAAATAATGTTTGTTGGTCTATCCTGGGCCCTTCTGGTCCTGAAGTTTAGTAATTCCCTTGCCTTAAAGCCTACTTCTGGACTTTGATATGATTAATTCCTATCTCAAACTATGTGCTCAGTCACTCAGTTGTGTCCAACTCTTTGCGACCCCATGAACTATAGCCCTCCAGGCCCCTCTGTCCATGGGATTTTGCCAGCAAGAACACTGCAGTGGGTTGCCATTATACACAGAAGCAATTTAGTAGCCTAATGAGTAGGAAGCAGAAGCACTCAGAAAAGGATCTTTAAGTCATTCATACCATTAGAATCTGCCTAAATTTTACATGTGTTGGGAATCTAAAATACCATACTACCAAATTCAGATGCTTGCGTTACCAATTCCTTTGCTTAAGCAACTTTTCTACAAGCAAAAGGATGTATCACACAAAGGATCATAGAAGACGGGGGTAGAGGCTCATCTTCAGAGCCATTCTCTTTCCTGTCAAAGTTGCCTTTCACTAGTCAACTTGTCAAAATGACCTCCAAACTCTTGCCTCTAGGTCACTGGTGACCCCGCACAACTCGCCCTTCCCCCTCCTCGCTCAGTGGGCTACCTCATCATCTATGATTAACTTGAAATCAGTTCAGTGAATTATTCTGTCATTGACTTTTCTTGAAAATGCCATGTGACAGCAACCCGCAAGGTGACATGAGAAAGATTTTTCTTTGCCTTAGTTTTCTGGTTTATGGCATGTGACTCTAGGGAGGCATAAATGTGGTGTGACAAATTCACAGTATTCAGAGGTGAAATAACATGAGAGCAATTCTAGGATTACAGAGTTTACACAGGTTTACGTACAGAGATGAAAGTGGACCTCCTCACTGTCCAGGCAGCTATGAATTAGTTGGCCTTTGCAGGCTCTCAGGTGTATGTAGAGTGTGGGTTATGACTAGCAGCCTCTGAAGCGTCCACATGAAGGACGCTTTTACCTGCCCAAAGGGTGATAATGCTTTCTTCCACATTACCTGCCCAAAGGGTGATAATGCTTTCTTCCTGTCCTTTCCAGGCATACCCAGAGTATCTGATCACATACCAGATCATGAAGCCAGAAGCTCCTTCACAGACCGCGACAGCCGCAGAGCAGAAGACCTAGTGAACGCCCATCGGTAAAGGCCGGATCAGATTTCAGCCCGGGCCTGGATGACAGTGGATTGTTTTCAACAAAATCAATATTCTATAAATCCCCGACAGCCTAGAAATAAGCTGTTTGTCTTTTATAAAGCATTGCAATAGTGATGAATATAGTATGAGTAACTGATACATACTCAACTGCTACTGTTCCCTTTGAGGAAATGTTTACAGGGGCGGCCTTTTAATATATCTCAGGCTCATTTTCATTGCAGTTATCCATCGCTAAGACAGGACTACTTTGATCTAGACTTGGAAATGGGAAAAAAGACAACATAACCAATACTTTCCCGAATGTTCACAATTCACACACTACATTTGCTTTTCTACATACGGCCCGTGTATATAATAAATATACACATATGACAGGCTCATTTTTTAGTTTTTTCTGAGCATTTATCATCCACTTTTTGTTGCTATCATTGTTGTTGCTTACTTTGAAAATGAGCCTGAGCCTTCCTGAGGATATTTTGCACAGTCACACTGACTAAAATCACTAGTGACATAACCCGAGCTTCCGGCTGAGCAAGGCTTTTAGTGTCCACTTTTTTTCCCCCACTGATTTATTTTTTATCTGTACCTCTTATCAGCATAAACGGAGATGGAAAGGAAAAACGCCACATTTCAGTTTCCTTTTATGATTGGCCAGTCTTACAAGGGAAAGGCACCCAGCATCCACCTGATTTAGGAACTCCCAGGTTCAGAGCAAGTCGAAGCCCATGAGAGCCTACTCGCACTTCCCAACGCAGGCCTGCCTCCGAGGCGTTCGGGACGGTGCTGGAGGGCCAGGAAGAGCCCAGCCAGTGAGAGGCTGTGGTGACGTTGAGAGGGGAGACCGCCGGGGAGGCCTGTGAATCCAGAAGCATCATTAAGACACATGAGGGGCCTGAGGTGCGAAAATACGGCAACAGAAAAGGACCACGAGGACTTCTCCAAGATAACACTACTTCCCTTCACTTAACCCGCACCACCAGAACTGTCGCCCCAGAATCAGCTGCCTTACTTCCCGATTCGGTGGAATTACCATGCTCCAGTGGAATCACAGAAATATGCTTGATTGTTTCTCTAGTTTAGAAAGCTGGGGTTCAAATCCTGTTTAGTCACTAGATAGGCACAAATGGGAGAACTCTTCTGTTTGCTCCAGATTTGGGGTTTATTTTGAGTGAGGTGCTTCAGATAGTTTACATAGGTCCCTGCACTAAATTTTTGAACCATTGTCTCAAACTGCTTAATAGATGAGGAGAACAAAAATGGAAACCAAAGCTCTTTCGGTTGTTTTTTAAATGAAAGGAGAGAAATAGTCATACTGTTCCTTCTTGAAATCACTGCTTTGCTTTGCTTTTTTTCCCTCAACATTTGTCAAGTGCACGTTGACACTTAAAAAAATTATCCGTGACAGTTCTCACACTTGTCCTTTTCATCTTAACTGAATATTGAATTGAGTGCATTAACATATTGGACATGCTATGTGTCTACTCAGCTTCGAAGCAAAGTAATATAAATGTGGTGGAGAAAAAGGAAAAACAGCGTGATGCAAACTTGCCATTTCAGTTTACAGTCCTGAAAACTAATTTGCTTGTTTGTTTTTTTAATGCAGGTTGATTAAGCTGTGACTTCATTTAATCTCCTAAAGAAAAATAAAATGGTTACATGCAAAGATTCTAGAATAGGGTCTTACACATTTTGCTTTCCTTTTGGCTTGAGTCCAATGCTAGAACTAGGCATCGGGAATTAGTTTTGAGTTTTATAGCTGAATCTTGCATGGGTCCTCAAAATTAAATCAAGAATTAGCCTCAGTTGTTGCTTCTATTGAAGTTTTAGTGACCCAAGCTGGGTGTTTGTGTCTTGGCTACTTGTTTAATAGCACTAGAATTCCACACAGAGCTCCCAAGTGTGATATTCATGAAGAGGGCTTTCTTCCTCCTTTCCTTCTTTTTTGCTGTGTTTGTAACAGTGGGTTGAAGGAATTGGCATTTGTGTCATTTTCAGTAGCTGTGAAAGTGTATAATACTTGCCTCCAATTAGATATAGTTTAAAATGGTAAACACAGCTGTGATTTTTAGTTAAGTAAAAGGATGAATATGGTATGGATCTCAAAAGCTTTATAGCTTCATTAAAAACATACGCCACTACCTACTCAACTGTGGTTATATGTCATTTCCGTCACACTAACTAGGTTAATGGATGTGCCAGTTTAAAACTTCAGCCTTATATTTGAGAAGCTAAGCCGTGTGGTTCGGTTTTTAAACTGCCAGTGTTATATCTGACATTCTGTGTGCCGAGTAAAGGTACTGTGTAAGGAAGACATTTGCTGTGCTTCTTGTCTTGTAATGATTTGAGTATGTAGTAGTTCTTGAAGGAATGTGTACATATTACTCATCTGCTGAAGAGAATGAGGTAATCAATATCTCATAGGAGCCAAATACATTTTTTCAAAACTTGAAAACCAAAGGTTACCCTGAGCGTGTTTCAAGTTAGCAGACATTGATTGCATTTGGAATTTCCACCCATAGTAGTGTGAAAAACCCTTTGGGGCTTAAAAGCATGGCATTCAGTTAGGCTGAAATGCAGTTAATTTCTTGTACACGCTCTACAGAAACACTAGCAAGTGAGGGCTTCCAGTATGCCCGCCCCTGAGTGGCCCCTCTGTTTCCCAAACCACACAGAAGAAAGAATCCAGACCCTCCACCAGCCCACTGCAGGTCTGACATCAAAGAGCTTCTAGCCCTGATGGCCCGGTTTGCTAGCTGTTGGCATCAGTTAAGTGGTCTGGACTGGGCACTTTTCTCCTTGTTCTTGGCCTCCTTCCCTTTTCCCCAGATTGCTAATCTGGATATATGATTAGCTCCAGCAGTTACCTTTGACCCCACTCATTTGCCGCCTTTCTCTGTCTTGAGTCTTGCATACATACAGTGACTGTACCTCAGTTTCCAGTTCACAACCAGAGTCAGGTAGTAGGCCTCATGTTCTCTACTTAGAAGATTCGGCCACTTTGTTGACAGATGACAGCGTGGAACCCAGAGTTCTAATTCTATGCAGAATAATAGCAGTACAACCAGAATCCTTCCTTTATCTTTTCCTTCTTGGAATTTGGAATTCCTAGCTTTTCAGTAACAGAAGTAGAGTAAACAATACTAGGATGCTTGTGTGAAATGACATCCTTGTGCTCCTTTGAGCTTGATGTTCGTGACTACACTAATTTCCCTTTGCTCTCAAAATAGCGAAGTGCACTGATATGTGCAGAGAAATGCCTGAATGTCGCAAATAAAGTAATATAGAGTAATATCATAGCTTCTATTCAAAAAATAAAATTTTGGTGTACGCTAGAAAACAGCATTAGAATGCAATAAGTTGTCTATGTTTTTCTCTGTCTCACAGCTGCACAACGGTTCTTGGCCACTGCTCACCCTCGTTCTTAAACACCTGTACCTTCTGGATTTCCAACACTTTCAAACAGAGATGGTGTGTATTTTTAAGCACCTTTCCCCTAGGATATCCAGATCCCCATTTGTATGATAATCTGTGATAAACAGCCTTTTTTCTGTATTTTTCTTTTGGGCAGTTATCTGACATAGAACTATAGATTTTAATCATTCAGGCAGCGCTTAAAACTGACATTAAGATAGGGTTTCATGTGTCAGAAATTTAAAGACTAAACTTTGATGTCAAATCAGTGACATAGAAATTAAAAGAAGGTAATTGTGAAGATGATATTTATGCTTTGTCTGGACACGTCTAGCATATGAAAAGGAAATGCATTAAAAAAAACTTAAAAAGTAAGACTACTTCAGATACCTTGTGCATTCTGAAATTAATAGACAATTAAATAACTATGGCAGAGAACTTTGAAGCTTTTATATCCTAATAAACACAGAGCTGTAATTCCATTTCTCAGCTTGTGAAAGATGTCAGCATGTTGGGTGTATCTCCATGTATCTCACACCTGGTAAACGTAGTTGACAAGAATCTATTTTCTAAGGAATCCTCCTTTATCTGCAGAGGAGCTGAGAGAATCAAACCATCCCCTATTCCTCTGCATCTGAACTTCCTCAGCTATCAAACCTTCTGGTTGAGAGAAATGATTTCAAAACCCGTGAAGTTTTGTGCATGTAGGGATTACCAGCAACTCATGAAGTGATGGATACCATGTAGAATTTGAGTGTTGCACAAGCTCATTTAAAAATATAAACCACAGTGATGTGACAAGCAGTAGGAAGCTAAGATTTTACATACTCCCCAAGACTAAATATGCTCACAAAGTGACCAGTTTTAAACATCTGCAGAGGTTTTTAACTCCTTTTGAGATAATATTCACACAGTAGAGGTGACTGCATTCTGACTCCTCATTTTTTCACATTTTCTTTTATGCTTTGCACTTTCACATCTCCATACACACCCCACCACCCATCTTTTTCAAACAGATTGCTCACGCCCTAGGATCTAGAGTGTTTGGTTATTCATCGTAAGCCTGCCCTTTTCTGCAGGCAGCGCTTGAAGCCCCGTGTTGTCTCTTAGTGTTTGCAGAGAAGTACAGTTAAACCCTGGTGGAGCGGGGGGGAGGTCCCTTACGTGCTCCCAGCCCCTCCCAAGGCTCAGGAGGAAAAGCTAGAAAAAAAAAAAATTGGAAAGGAACCAAAATCTTTGAGGCTAATAGTCTAGACCTAGAAGCCGACCTTGACTATATAACCATTCTATTCATGACAGAATATTTAAACTCTTCATGTGCATAGAATACCTGCTTCTGCTTCCATTATTTCAAGCTCACCCTGTCTATTGTCTTTGATACCTACAGACTAAAAGGTACTTATATCATGGTTTCTCAAAAACATTTACAAAACCAGCTTTGAGGAAATCAAGAGTGTTTCCTGGCGACAGCATTTGAAGTAGTAAGTGTACTTTCTCACTGTGATGTTGTTCTGTGTACATAACCAATATAGTGACTCTTCGGTTCATTATTGGTAATGTTTTTATTTGTAGTCTCTGTGACCCACCAGTGGCAGGGAGTTCCAGTTCACTCTGCTGTCCTGTTTTGCATTTGTCTATTTGTAGAATTGCCAGATAAAAGGCACCCAGTTAAATTTGAATTTCAGATAAATAATTGTTTTGCTTAAGTATGGTTTGCATTATTTGGCTTATATTTACTGTAAAAAAATTGTTTATCTGAAATTCAAACTTAACATCCTGGGC
Organism: Budorcas taxicolor; assembly: GCF_023091745.1. NCBI lineage: Eukaryota > Metazoa > Chordata > Mammalia > Artiodactyla > Bovidae > Budorcas > Budorcas taxicolor. The sequence continues at coordinate 24,989,468 of NC_068933.1, forward strand.
TTTTTGGCTTTGTTTTGTTTCGTTTTACTAAATCTGGCAAGCCTGTTGATTTGGTCGTAGGAAATTGCTTACAGCATGTAAATTCTTCTAGACTTCACTCTCTTTCACATGGATTGGAGGACCTTTTTTTCCCCCTCACCCTCTTCTTTCCAAAAGAGAGCGTCAAGGAACTCAACCTGCCTGCATGGTGGGTTTCTATTTAAGACATCTTTATGATTATATTTAACCTGTAATTGTGCTTTGGCTAAATGTCTAACTTACAGTACTTGTAATTGTTTAATATTCAATAAAAACATTTTTAAAGTATATGGTATGTGGGTAGCAGTTAGCTCTGAAGTGTTTTCATTTCCCTGTTTGTTCCTTTCAACCTGACCAACCTTAATGCGGCTTCCCTAAAACTGCCGGAAAAGACAAACAGCAGCTCCCTCTCATCTTTGGACAAGTCTCTAGTGGGACCTGCACGAAGGGCTGTATCCTCACCTCGCAGCCCACGTGGGAGTCACTGAGGTACAGCAATAGCAGAAGCAAGCTGCCTTTTAGAAATATCTTCACAACAATGGGGCATGCGCTCTGGAGACAGACTCCACCCTGGCTCCCAAGGCAGCTGGAAGGCCGGCAAACTGCTATCGCTCCGGACCTCACTCCCTCCTTGTACCCTGTGGGGGTGTGGGGCACAGGAGCCAGTGGACTGCCTGCCTCTTGTGATGGCACTGCTTTGGTGGCTGTGACTCAGGCTAGAGAAAGTACACCCTATGAATAGCGCTTATGACCCTTTGTCATTGGGCATGGTTCACTTTTCCTTGTTACTTTATAATCATAAGACAGTACAGTGGGCGTCTAAGCTGAAGGAGCACCTGGCATTACAAAGGTCATCTAAAGACTATACTGGTGGCCCAGTGGTTAAGAACCTGCCCTCTAATGCAGACGCAGGTTCGATCCCTGGTCAGAGAATTAAGATCCCACATGCCACACAGCAACTAAGCCCACATGGCCATAACTAAGATCCAATGCAAACAAATAATATAAAAGGTCATCAGTTCCCATTCAGCTGAGACCTGGCTGCCAGATTTGCAGCTTAGCATCTGCCCTAAAGACCTGCGTCTAGAACAAAGGGAAGGGGATGGTGCAGGACTTCAGTTGGCCAATCCCCACCTGTCCTATAGAGCTAATAATGAATAAAACGTCTGACAGTATGTTGGTGACATGTTCATTTTGTTAATAGGATTCTTGGCATACTTTACTTGGTCAAAGGCTGATTTGAAAAGTAATTCTATTCATCTCTACTTTCATAATTTGGTTTACAAGTCCAGAGAATGTTACACAAAGCATAAGATAAATTAGGTGTTTAGGAATTACAGATCCAAACTACCATATATAAAATAAATAACAAGGACTTACTTTTGGATGGCATCACTGACTCAATGGACATGAGTTTGAGCAAACTCCTGGAGATGGTGAAGGCCAGGGAAGTCTGGTGTGCTACAGTCCGTGGGCTCACAAAGAGTCAGACATGACTGAGTGAACAACAAAAAATATAGAACAGGGAACTGTAATATCTTGTAATATCCTAAATGCAAAAGAATCTATATATAAAGCTGAATCACTTTGCTGTATACGTGAAACAGAACATTGTAAAATACCTATACTTAATTTTGTTTTAAAAAGTTTAGAAAGAAGAAAACCATGGATTGAATCCATGGTGGTATGAAGACGCTGGAGTTTTCAGGAAACCATGGCTGCTGTGGACCACCAGATTGCTTCACAACCCCCGGGAAATTCTGTGGAGGCTCTGGGTCTCTTCTGTCTGCCAAGTAGGAATAATTTCTGCCAAAGTTATTTAGTAGGAATATTTGGAAGATATTCAAGTGCTCTTGGGGTCCTAGGGAGAAAGCAGAAGTGTAACGAGAAATCTGGCTGGCTACATAGTCTGTAAGTGCAGCAAGTTTGCTGAAAGACCGTATAGGATAAAGACACCCCAAACTGCCTGAGGTCAGGGCCCAGCTCTGCCACTATTAATAGCCATGTGACTTTGGGAAACTTACCCTCCCAGTGCCTCAGTCCGTTTTCTTTTTTTTAATAAATGTATTCATTTTAATTGGATGCTAATTACTTTACAATATTGTAGTGGTTTTTCCATACATTGCCATGAATCCGCCATGGGTGTACATGTGTTCCCCAACCTGAACCCCCCTCCCACCTCCGTTCCCATCCCATCCCTCTGGGTCATCTCAGTGCACCAGCCCTGAGCACCCTGTCTCATCCATCGAACCTGGACTGGCGATTCACTTCACATATGATAATATACATGTTTCAATGCCATTCTCCCAAATCATCCCACCCTCGCCCTCTCCCACAGAGTCCAAAAGACTGTTCTATACATCTGTGTCTCTCTTGTCTCGCATAGGGTCATCGTTACTATCTTTCTAAATTCCGTATATATGCCTTAGTATACTATATTGATGGTTTTCTTTCTAACTTACTTCATTCTGTATAATAGGCTCCAGTGGGATGTCCCTCATGGTCCAGTGGTTAAGAGTCTGTGCTCCCAATGCGGGGGGCACAGGTTCAATCCCTGGTCGGGGAATTAAGATCCCATATGCCCCACAGTTCATGAGGTCCATGGGGTCACAAAGAGTTGGACACAGCTGAGTGACTTTCAGTTTTCATGCCCCACAGTTCAGCCAAAAATAAGACTATAAAATGAGTCTCCCGCTACTAGCAGTTCATAGAGTTGCTGTAAGAATTAAAACGCATTTTCTGCTGAGTTCTGTATGGGAACTGAGATCCTACAGGGTAGACCTGGACACACAGTGGGCACCTGCTGATTTAGGCCCTGGTCAGCTAGTTCTCATAAGGGAAGGTTGTTAAGAACAGAGGTTGTGGTTTATTTCAAAATGGTTCCTTTCTCTCTCCTACTGCCTGAAGAACAAGGATATTTTTCTCCAGTGTTTACTATGAGAACCTATTTGAGCTCCTGGAAATAAATCTTACAGAATTGTCACGGTCCCCGATGACTGGGTCCCACTGGAGTTTTGAGCTCTCAGGGTTATCCACATTCAGCCTCTAGCAATTCATTGCAGTTCTTGTTTTCCTGACCAGTACTGGTTCCCCGAGCAACTTCAGCTCATGAATCTCAGCTCCAGTAAATTGTTATTCTCTGTATTTGCCTGTCAACTTCTCCAGTCTCAGGGACAATTTCCCCTGTGTCCTTACCTCTCTTACATATCCTAGAAGAGTTGATTTTTCACTGTTTGGCTTTTGACATGTTATTAGAACTAGCACCTTCCAAGTTCCTTACATGTAGAACTAGAACCCCCAGACCACAATGACTGTTTAAAATATAGCACTAAAGGCATCATCTATAAAAGAAAGAAACTGATAAAGCTAAATTTTTATTTACAACTTCTGCAAAAGATGCTGGGTAGAGAATGAGAAGATAAGCCACAGACTGGGAGAAATATTTGCAAAAGGCATATCTGATAAAGCACAACTATCCAAAATATACAAAAAACCCTCAAAACTGGATGTTAAGAACATCAACAACCTGAGTAAAAAACAGGACACTTGAACAGACACCTCACCAAACAGATGAGGAATAAGCATAGGAAAAAATGCTTAACGTCATATGACATTAAAATGCAAATTTGAAAAACGACATGCCATTACACACCTATTAGAATGGCCAAAATTTGGAACACATACCAAATGCTAGTGAGGATATGGAGTGACAGGAACTCTCATTGTTGGTGGCATGCAAGATGGTATAGTCACCTCAGAAGACAGTTTGGCCATTTCTTACAAAACTAAACATATGTTCCAGCAAGAGTGCACTTTGATATTTATGCAAAGGTGTTGAAAACTTAGGTCCATACTGATAGCCATGTGCAGGTGTTTCTAACAGCTTTATTCACAGTTGCCAAAACTTGAAAGCAATCAAATGCCCTTCAGTAGCTAAATGGATAAACAAACTCTGGCACCTCCAGACAGTGGGATATTTGTTGAGCGCCAAAAAGAAATGAACTTTCAAGCCATGAAAAGACATGGAAGAAACATGAATGCTAAGCAAAAGAAGCTGATCTGAAAAGGCTAGAGGGTGTATGATTCCAACTATATGACATTCTGAAAAAGGCAAAACTATGGAGACAAATACAGAAGTGGTTGCCAGCAGTCAGGAAGGGAAAGACGGCTAAGTGGAGCACAGAGGATGTTCAGAGCAGTGAGAATACCTTCAAAGATACTGTAAAGGTGGATGAATGTCCCTGCACACTTACCAAAACCCATAGAATGTACAACCACCAGAGTGAACCCTAATGCAAACTGTAGACTTTGGGTGACTGTGATGTGTCAACATAGGTTCATCGATTGTAACAAATGTACCACTCTGGTAGAGGATGTTGATAATGGAGGAGGCTTTTATCAACCGAGACCAGGGGTTTATACAAAATCTCTGTAACTTCTCTCAATTTTGCTGAACCCAAAACTGCTCTTAAAAAATTAAATGTTTTATAAAGAGAGAGAAGGCTAAAAACACATGTACAAGCATAATGTATACATCAATACTTCCTCTTTTAGAGAGGAGACAGAGATGCACGTGAAGAAATAATAAGTAAAAATAATTAAATCTAATCCTCCTTTGACTTCAAGGAGGTGTGAACATGTATTTTTTAAAAGGCTGATGTTTTAAATTCGTTTAAAACTGGGGAAGACAGAGGGTAAATTTAAATATTCTTTATGTTTCTGCCACTTCGAACTTAGGAACTGATTTCGTAGACCCGTCCTCTAAAGTTCAGACCCAGGGGAAGTACTGGGAAGAGAGAACAGTTACCCAAGGAAGCCCCTCTCTCAGGCACTCACTCAATGTATGATGTTGAAATAAAACTGATGTTTCCTTGCTCATCACTGGGACCAACCTACAAGGTAAGTTCTCGGTCTCAATATTCTTTAAAATACAACAGGAAACTGGAGCCTATTATACAGAGTGAAGTAAGCCAGAAAGAAAAACACCAACACAGTATACTAACGCATATATATGGAATTTAGAAAGATGGTAACGATAACCCTGTATGTGAGACAGCAAAAGAGACACAGATGTATAGAACAGTCTTTTGGACTCTGTGGGAGAGGGAGAGGGTAGGATGATTTGGGAGAATGGCACCGAAACATGTATAATATCATATGTGAAACGAATCGCCAGTCCAGGTTCGATGCATGATACTGGATGCTTGGGGCTGGTGCACTGAGACAACCCAGAGGGATGGTACGAGGAGGGAGGGGGGTTCAGGATGGGAAACGCGTGTATACCTGTGGTGGATTCATGTTGATGTACGGCAAAACCAATACAATAAAGTCATTAACCTCCAATTAAAATAAACATATTAAAAAAATAATAAAATATAACAGGAGAATGTATACAAAAAGTGGAAAGGAAAGACTCAAAAAGATACATTTTTTTTTAAACTATTATAAACAAAGTCAAAAGACAAATGACAAACTGGGAGAAATGTCTGCAATTCATGCTGTAGAAGGGCTTCCCTTGTAGCTCAGTCTGTAAAGACTCTGCCTGCAGTGCAGGAGACCCGGGTTCCATCCCTGGGTTGGGAAGAGCCCCTGGAGAAGGCAATGGCAACCCACTCCAGCATCCTTGCCTGGAAAATCTCATGGACAGGAGCCTGGCGGGCTGCAGTCCATGGGGTCGCAAAGAGTCATGCACGACTGAGCGACTAACATTACTTACTGTAGAAGGGGGCTAATCTCTTTCATACAGAGAGTTCCTAAAAGCCTGGAAGATTATTTAAAAAAAAAAAAAAATCAGGGGAAGCAAAAAATGGCGCCTGCAAATGAGCAAAGTTTGTGACGCAGCAAGCTTTTTGTCTCGGGCCGAGCTCTTCTTCCCAGGACGGAAGAAAGTGCAGGTTCCTCACTGGGCAGCACGGGTTCGAGCAGTGGGAGGTGTACGTACAAGGAGGCGATCAAGACTCCAGCATCTTCCCTGGCTGCATCAACAAGGCTGAGGTCTTTGAAGACCAGGTAAACGGACGCCTCAAGAAGGGACTGGCGGAAGGTAAGGACTATGTGCTGCTCCCAGTGGCTGCTCGGCATTACCTGGTCAACCGGTATGTTCTAGAGCATGACCAGCCTCGCATGGAACGCAAGGTCGTGGAACTGCCCAGCATCCACAAGGTTGAAATGCACCCAGTAGAACTGGTGCTCGTCCGGCTCAGTGATAACGGCCACACCTCCCACGGCTCAGCTCAGCCCCGCAGATTCTAGTGACCTCGTTTTGCGCACCGCTTGAGAGCAGTTTCCGGGGCACCCCAGGAAGAGACCCGGCTGTGGCTCAAGAACGCGGAGGGCCCTTTTGAGAGGTTGTGCAACGCCCGCGTCACAGTGCTTGACGCCCGCTCTCAATACTGAGCAGGTGGTCGTCATGGAGACCCGAAACAAGGATGGCACCTGGCCCAGTGCGCAGCCACAGGCCACGAGCGGAGCGTCGGAGGAGGGTGAGGATTTCCAAGGCCAGCCGGGCATCTGCGGTCTCACCAACCTGGGCAACACGTGCTTCATGAACTCGGCCCTGCAGTGCCTCAGCAACGTGCCGCAGCTCACCGAGTACTTCCTCCAAAACCGCTACCTGGAGGAGCTCAACCTCGGCAACCCGCTGGGCATGAAGGGGGAGATTGCAGAGGCCTATGCCGATCTGGTGAAGCAGGCGTGGTCCGGCCACCACCGCTCCATCGTGCCCTACGTGTTCAAGACCAAGGTCGGCCACTTTGCATCCCAGTTCCTGGGCTACCAGCTGCATGACTCACAGGAGCTGCTGTCCTTCCTCCTGGATGGACTGCACGAGGACCTCAATCGCGTCAAGAAGAAGGAATACGTGGAGCTGTGCGACGCTGCTGGGAGGCCAGACCAGGAGGTGGCTCAGGAGGCCTGGCAGAACCACAAACGGTGGAACGATTCTGTGATCGTGGACACTTTCCACGGCCTCTTCAAGTCCACCTTAGTCTGCCCTGACTGTGGTAATGTGTCTGTGACCTTCGACCCCTTCTGCTACCTCAGTGTCCCACTGCCTGTGAGCCACAAGAGGGTCATGGAGGTCTTCTTTGTCTCCATGGACCCCCGCCGCAAGCCCGAGCAGCACCAGCTCCTGGTCCCCAAGAAAGGCAAGATCTCGGATCTGTGTGTGGCTCTGGCCAAACACACCGGCGTCTCTCCAGAAAAGATGATGGTGGCTGATGTCTTCAGTCACCGCTTCTATAAGATCTACCAGCTGGAGGAGTCTCTGAGCAGCATCTTGGACCGAGACGATATCTTCGTATACGAGGTGTCAGGCAGGGTGGCCGCTGGGGAGAACTCCAGAGAGGACGTTGTGCTTCCTGTGTACCTGCGGGAGCGCACCCCGGCCCGGGACTACTGCGGTTCCTATTACGGCCTGATGCTCTTTGGGCACCCACTTCTGGTGTCGGTGCCCCGGGACCGGCTCTCATGGGATGCGCTGTATCACATCCTGCTGTACCGCCTCTCACGCTACGTGACCAGACCCAGCTGGGATGATGAGGAGGATGGAGATGAGAAAGACCTGGAGGGTAAGGACAGCCTCCCTCAGCCTGGACATGGGCCTGGGGGCAGCTCCCAAGACCCTGGGCTGGAGCAGGCTGGGTCCAGCTCTGGAGTCGCGAGCAGTAGTTGGGGCCCTGTGGACACCTCTCCTGGGCCATCTCACTGGCCCCAGAGGGTGCGGCACAAGCACCTCTTCACCCTGCAAAGGGTTAATTCCAATGGGATCAGCGACTGCTCGACCTTCAAGGAGGATACTCAGGCTCAGCCATATATTGCCATCGACTGGGAGCCAGAGATGAAGAAGCGTTACTATGATGAGGTGGAGGCTGAGGGCTACGTGAAGCACGACTGTGTCGGGTACGTGCTGAAGAAGGCCCCAGTGCAGCTGCAGGAATGCATCGAGCTCTTCACCACCGTTGAGACCCTGGAGAAGGAAAACCCCTGGTACTGCCCCACTTGCAAGCAGCACCAGCCGGCCACCAAGAAGCTGGACCTGTGGATGCTGCCAGAGACACTCATTATCCACCTGAAGCGCTTTTCCTACACCACGTTCTCCCGCGAAAAGCTGGACACCCTTGTGGAGTTTCCTATCCGGGACCTGGACTTCTCTGAGTTTGTCATCAAGCCGCAGGACGACTCAGCTCCGGAGCTCTACAAATACGACCTCATCGCGGTTTCCAACCATTATGGGGGCCTGCGGGATGGACACTACACGACATTTGCCTGCAACAAGGACAGCGGCCAGTGGCACTACTTCGATGACAACAGCGTCTTGCCTGTGACGGAGAATCAGATTGAGTCCAAGGCAGCCTATGTCCTCTTCTACCAGCGCCAGGACGTGGCACGCCGTCTGCAACCCCAGGCTGGCTCATCGAAACCCCCGGCATCCTCTGCCTGCGGTGCGCCACCCAAGTCGGGGTTCATGGATGTAAACTGAGGGGCCCCAGCCCCGCCAGAGGGAAGGAAGCTGTCCCGGCTCTCTTCCTTCCCGAAGCCACCCCTGTTCTCTTACCCGTTAGGTGCCCCGCGCCAGGTGTCACAGGCTTAGTTGTGGCTGCTCTTCTCCTGTTCTGTTACATTGCTCTCTCCCAGGGAAAAAGAGCTCAAGGCTCCTTCCAGCAGTGTGTTCCCCACCCGCGTTTGCCTTTCAGAGCATCGACCTTCCCTTCTATTCTCTATTTATGATTCTCCCCTTCCTTCTTGTCCTCAGTCCGGGGTGTTCTCAGGGGGTGGGGGTGGGGTGCACCTGAACAGGGTGTACCTGAACAGAGGGTATTTTCTTTCTGAGACCTTGTACCTTGCACTGTGTATATATAAAAGTGCCAGTGTGTTCCTTAAAAAAAAAAAAAATTCAGATCAAAGTTATAAACACACAGTTCATAGAAAAATACAAATGGTTCTTGAATGTGTACAAATTGCTCTATCTCATAGAGAAATGCAAATTAAAATTAGTTAACACAAGTTACCTCTCAGACTGACAAAACTCAGGAAGTTGTGTAACAAGTGTTAGTGAGTGGGTATAAAAGCAGTGGATGGGGGGAGAAATTACATAAATATGAACATACTATACCTTCATGTGCTTACTCAAATGATTGGAATACCTTCTTGGTGAATATGTCAAAAATCTGGTAACAATTTTTTTTTAATCTAATAACATTGGTAAATCGGTGGTGAGGTGACTTAGTTGAGGAGGAGGCATTTTATTATATAGGTGTCTATATTTTAAAAATTATTGATCTATGTGAATAATTTATCTACATGAAAGAATTGGGAGTGGGGGCTTCTTTGGTGGTCCAGTGGTTAAGACTTCACACTTCCACTGCAAGGGGCTTGGATTCAGTCCCCAGTCAGGGAGAACTATGATCCCTCATGCCATGCGGTACAGCCAAAAAATGTTAAAAAGAAAGAAATTAGGAGTAAATCATCTCATTTATCTTTGAGTTGAAGCGATTTCCACAATACATCAAGGGAAGCAAGATGCAGAAACTGTGTATTGTATGATGTTGTTTTTATAAAGCAAATAGCAATAAAACCCCTATATGTAGTTAAACATATAGATACATGGTGTATGCACTTTATACCGTTATACCATATAATACAACACATCATATCGTGTATGACTCTGTGGGGATAGAGAGAAAAGGAAGGACAGGTGATGGTTAACAGTGGTTGTTTGCAGAGTCTGGTGGAGGGAGACATGTGAAAAGAAAATATTTTTTAACGATATGGCTGACATTTTTGAAAGAAAAAAATGTGTGCATATATATTTATGTCTATCTGTCTGGAAAATAGAACAAAGATAGAAACATCGTCTGCAAGCCACAAGAAAACATAACTATCCTGACTCTTTGTCCATGAGCTAGAACATGAAAACACATGTGTATATATGTATATGTGTATATATGCACACATATATGTAGAAAGATGGTCATAGAATGTTGAGGGTGAGTGTTTCAGAGATACAGGATTTCAGGAGATTTTTTTGCTTTCTAATATTCGGATGTGTTTGACTTTTTCAATAAAACTATGTTACTGTGGGAAGGGAAGAAATTGAAACAAGAATAATACATGCTTTCTAAACCATGCAGCTCAGTAATTCAAGGCCTGTCTCTAAATGTACAGTCTTCTTTCCAGGTGAAGTGCTTCATTCTGTTTGAAAACTTAAAAGCAGGAGCGATCATCTTAGAAATGAAGAAAGTTGTGACGATGACGACAGAACCGTAAGTGTGCGATTCTGCTAGCATCTCTGCTGTTTTTGCCCATTTGCTCAGAATGTTGGAAGAAAATCATTTCCACTGGGAGATGAAAGTGAAAAGGGCATGGAAACATCACTTCGGTTTTCTTGCTGGATCCCTTCAAAGCCATGGGTTATATTTTAAAAGGAGTAACATTGTTGGAAGCAAATATCCAGAATCAGCATTCACCTTAATTACAGAATTCAACCTATAAATCTAGTCATATTTCTATCTATTGTCCTGTGTTCTCTAGGATTAAAAATAAATCCCCCCCAAAAATAATAAATAAATTCCCACTGTTACTTAAAATGAAAAGGAAATGTATAAAGACGTACCAGACAAGAGGTGACCAAGCAAATGTAGACATGGTATTGTTGATTCCCAAGTATCAATAGAATGGCACTCAGTTCAATTCATTTCAGTTCAGTTCAGTCGCTCAGTCATGTCCGACTACATACATGGAAAATGAGAAACATCACCTATCAACCACACGCTACATGCGTGCTAAGTTGCTTCAGTCACGTCCAACTCCTTGCAACCGCATGAATTGTAGCCCGCCAGGCTCCTGTGTCCATGGGGATTCTCCAGGCAAGAATACTGGAGTGGGCTACCGTGCCCTCCTTCGGGAGATCTTCCCAACCCATGGATTGAACCCTCGTCTCATGTCTCCTGCATTAGCAGGCGGGTTCTTTACCTCTAGCGCCACCTGGGAAGCCCAGCTGCTGACCACAAGAAGCTGTACAAAGTACAACTTCATGCGGGCGAGGCATCATTGAAATAGAAAACACAAACTGTTAAAGTCTTCCACTGTGATTCTGAGTTTATCAAATCCTCCTCATATTTGTAATACATTCCTCTAAGAAACTGACAAAATAAAAATGAAACTATCAGGGTGTTGAATATCATATTTAACTAACTTGATTTTTAACAAATAGAACAAAAGCAGAGACTGTACACTCTGAATGTCTATTTAAAATAACTGGCTTGTGGAGAAGGAAATGGCAACCCACTCCAGTATTCTTGCCTGGAGAATCCCAGGGACAGTGGAGCCTGGTGGGCTTCCGTCTACGGGGTCGCACAGAGTCGGACACGACTGATGCAACGTAGCAGCAGCCGCAGCATAAAACTGGGGGGCTGGGAATGGATGGCTAGGGAGGTGACAGCTTAAAGATATGGGGTTTCTTTTTGAGATGAAAATGTTCTAAATGGTGATGGTTACATATATCTGTGAATATGTCTAAAAACCATTGAATCATATACTTTAAATGGGTGTATTGTATGATGTCAATTATATCTCAATAAAACCTTTTTTAAGTTTAAAAAAATAAAATAACTGGCTTGGCTACAACTCAAATGTTATCCTGTTGTCTGGGAGGAAGAAGTTTTCCCTCTTCCCTTCTACGTTATTTTGACTGGTCTAAGAATTAAATTGGCATGAGATATGTATAGATAAAAGGGAGAAAAGCCCACAAAAGCTGAATGACATGTATCCGTGGAAGAGACCCAGAGTAACTCAAAATGGCTGAAACTCTCCAGTTAAAGACCATTTTCGGCTAAAGATAAAAGAGGATGTTGGGAGTAGTGATTTGGCACTTCAAAGGAAAGCAATTTATATGGAGATGAAAAGCAAATGTTTGGTAAATAAATATTTGCTGGGCCCTGCGGAGACAATGGGACGGAGGAATTTTAACAGACTTTGCTGGATTCCTCCCCATCTACACACCTGGTCCAGACTAGGTTATCTAAGGTGATGTTCTCTTCCTGAAGCAGAGCCTCTGTCTGCATTCTTCAGGAGGAGGAAGGTCAAAGTTTCTTCCTGAGCCTTTTGTTCCTTCCTTACTTTCAGCTTGAAATAATCTGCATGCCAAAAAGACATTTAGGGGTGGCCCAGTTTCGCTCCCCTGCACTGTCAAACACTTGAATTTATAAAATGCATAAGTCAGAGTCTTGAAGTAATTACACCCAATGGCTCATTTTGGTTACTGAAAATTTCTTAAAGTGGGGTGTAAGGCAAGGATATGCAGAAGGAACTTTCACTGTTCCTTATATGTATTTTCATTCTTTGAATTTTGTGGCAGTGAACATATGTATTTATTTTCGTGTATTAATCATTGAACAACTTTATTGGGATGTAATTTACATACCATGAAATTTACCATTTTAAGTGTACAAGATTTTTTTCATAAATTTACTAAATTTAAGAGTTGTACAACCACCTCAAGGGGTCACACAGAGTCAGCTTGGCAGCACTTTGGTAGAGATGCCAGGAACCCCAAAGTCAAGAGCAGGAGCTTTTCCACTGAACTTTTCTATGGCAACTAGTAAGGAGTCAGTTCCCTCAGCTACTGTTCTAGTTAAAAATAGATTCCCTGGGCTTCCCTGGTGGCTTGGTCATAATCACTTGTGGGAGTTTGTGGAGTCTTTGAGTCAATGTCTTAGATGGCCTCAAGGATCTCTATTTTTAAAATAATCTATAAAAAATTCTAAACTATTTTTATCACAATGGTGATAGATGGACAGTACAAGTGGTCCCCCTCCAACCTTACGACTTCCTTTCTTTTTTCCATTTTCCTACACACTTCTACGTATTTGTCTCTTCAGGTGAAATCAGGAATATTTTGCCCTGTTCCTCCCAAATGCTGCTGGTGTTTTGATTGAGATCATATTAAATGGATAGGTTAATTCATGGAGAAATAGTATCTTTTCAATACTGCATCTTTTTATCCAAGAATATAGTATGTCCTTCAGCTTTTTTTCAAGTGTTCTTATATGTCTTTTGGTAGGACTTTTTTTTTTTCCTATGTCCCTTAGTAGGATTTTTTTTTTTTTCCATTGAAGAATTTTTTTAGTTTTTGGCCACACCGCACCATCTTAGTTCCTGACCAGGGACTGAACCTGTACCCGCTGCATTGGAAGCATGTAGTCTTAACCACTGGACTGCCGGGGAAGCCCAGCAGTGCTTTACCAGGTCCATCAGCTAGGTCTTGCCTATCTCTGGTCAAGTTTACTGTAGGCAGTTTATCTTTAAGCTGATACGGTAAACAGGATCTACCACATCTATTTTAAATTGATATTTTCATATGGGGAAGCTATTGATTTTTTTCATACAATCATACAATCAAAAATTTCATACAATTTATTAATGCAATCAACCACTAGCTGAATGCTCTCATTTCTAATAGATTTTCAGTTGATTCCTGTTTTTCAGATACATATCATCTGCAAATAATTTGGCCTCCCATTTTTCAAACCGTACACCTCTTTTCTTTCACTTGCTAATTACATTGACTAGTGCTTCCAAATTGCATTGCTAATGGCATTGCTTGTTTCTATTGAGAGTCCCCTTGGACTGTAAGGAGATCAAACCAGTAGATCCTAAGGGCAATCAGTCCTGAAAATTCACTGAAGGACTGATGCTAAAGCTGAAGCTCCAGTACTTTGGCCACCTGATGCGAAGAGCGACTCATTACAAAAGACCCTGACACTGGGAAAGATTGAAGGCAGGAGGAGAAGGGGACGACAGAGGATGAGATGGTTGGATGGCGTCACCAACTCGAGGGACATGAGTTTGAGCAAGCTCTGGGAGTTGTTGATGGACAGTGGGGGGGAAGCCTGGCGTGTTGCAGTTCATGGGGTCACAAAGAATCAGACACGACTGAACTGAACTGAGTGCTTCCAAAATAATGGTAGATAAAAATGACACAGTGGAAATACATGTTTACTAACATACTTTTGGTTTACACTTTGGGACATTTGTACCAACTGAATCTGATAGAACCAATCCCCAAATGAGCACTGGGGAACCACTGCCATACATCACCTTCGTCCGGTTATTTCTTCAACCTGGCCTCGAGGCATATTGCCATTTCCAAACTCCCAACAGAACAGGAGGGAACACGAGGTCTCTAAAATTTTCTAAGATTTTGGGAGCCAGGCCCCCTTGCTATTGTTGGGGGTGTGGCAACTCCTTGTACAATCTTTGGCTGTGGCCCTAACCACTTGTGCTGTGAGGTGTTTAAGACAGACCTCGCCTGCCAGAGAGCCATCCTTATCACTCCATCCTGTGCCTGGCAGAAAGCAGAGTCTCAAAAGCAAATGTTGTATATTAACACATATAAATGCAATCTAGAAAGATAGTACTGATGAATCTATTCTTAGGGTAGCAATGGAGATGCAGACATAGAGAATAGACTTGCAGACACAGTGGGGAAAGGAGGCGGTGGGACGAATTGAGGGTAGTATCGAAACATACCCACTACCGTGTGTAAAACAGATAGCCAGTGGGAATTTGCTGACTCAGGCAGCTCAAACTGGTGCTGTGACAAGCTAGAGGGGTGGGAGGTGGGAGGGAGGTTCAAGAGGAAGGGGACATATATACCTGTAGCTGATTTACATTGATGTACAGCAGAAACCGTACGGTATACTTCCCTGGTGGCTCAGACAGTAAAGTGTCTATCTACAACGCGGGAGACCCAGGTTCAATCCCTGGGTTGGGAAGGCCCCTTGGAGAAGGAAATGGCAATCCACTCCAGTACTATTGCTTGGAAAATCCCATGGACAGAGGAGCCTGGTAGGCTACAGTCCACGGGGTCGCAAAGAGTTGGACACGACTAAGCGACTTCACTTTCACTTTTAAGGGCAGAAAGCAGCGCAATATTATAAAACAATTATCCTCCAATTAAACGTAAATAAATTTAAAAAAAAAAGAAAGCAGACTCTCAGATGAGGACATCTGTGCCTTACCCTTCACCTCTTCCTGTCTAAAAAATCCAGTTCTCAGAGATTTCCGCTCTGCCTTCACCTGTCACCTTCTGTGGTGTTTAGGGAGCTCACAGATTTGAGTGGCCCGTCTCCACAAGATTACCATCAAATGATTCGGATCTTCCAAGTCATCATATTGGCAGTTTTTCAGGAAAAGATAAACCAAGCCAGAGGTGGTTGAAAATGTATTTATTTTTCTTCAAATGATCTTTGTTTCAAGCAATAAATAAAAACAGACATGTTGACTTTTCTAAAAAAAAACCAAACAACAACAAAAATATTCCCCTAAACTATATACATCCTACAGAAATACAAGCATATCAAATGTAGAAATGACATCACGCTGAAAGATGGGGCTATTTACAGAAATTACAAGTATTGCATTGCTGTCTTGAAGAAGCCTCTTTCTGGCATGACTCATAAGCTCTAAGGGAGAGCAGGGTCCTCTTCAAAGAGGTGGCACTCTCCAGCCTTCCTTTTTTTCCCCCGGCTGCACCATGCGACATGTGGGATCTTAGTTCCCTGACTAGGGATCGAACCCACACCCCTGCATGAGAGGCACGGGGCTGGACTGCTAGTGAAGTCCCTCTCCATACTTCTTGATAAACAAACTTGCAAAGAAGAGCTAGACAGCCAGACACGTTCCTCAGTTCCTCCTTAACAACCACAGATCAGCTTTCGAGGGGCGTGAAAAGGGACCTCGTCCAGGTCTTAGGCCCCGTGAGCTCCTGACAGAACCCATATTGTCCCTCAGCAGAGCTGGGGCCACACAGGGCCAGGGGCAACTGTCTGCTGTGGTTTCTGCCACACAAGCCAGCTCTGTGTTATCAAGCCCTGGCCTCCAACAGCACCTTGCCTAAGTGTCCCAAACTCAGTTATGCAGGGAGAGCACTTGGGGAGCTTTGAAACCTACTGATGCCCAGGTCCCTCCTCCAGAATTCCTGGTGTACCTCGTGTGGGCTAACGGGCAGCCAAGGCGAACCCTTACTTTACCAACAAAGGCTGGTGGCCAAACTCTGATCTCACAGCCCCCTCCCCTCACATTGAAATCACCCATCCCACCTCCCTCTGCCCATCTTCCCAAGAATTTTGGATTTTTTTCTCATATAGAATCAGAATCAACTCTCAAGAACCAGGCTAGGATGGACATCTGAGGAAAATGGCCTCAGAGACCACGACTAAGGCCGGGAGCTCCCTGCCACCAGCTCACAGGTGGCTTCAGTATAATACTGATTGGGGGGGCAGGGCTCACCCACACCCTGGGGTCACAAAGACACCGGAGGGAACAGCAGCATCCTCCAGTCTCTATACACGACGCAGTGGGTCAACAGCACAGGTCACCACGGATCAAAGTGGCGAAGCTTTCTGACTGCGACGGAAATTGCTTGTCACCAGAAATCACTTCATGGGAGAGACACCTGTTGAAACCCAGTGGCCGTTTGGAGGGACCTCGTGGTGCCGTCTTCATTAGAGCTCTTTCTTCCAACTCATCAAAGAGGCTTCTGATGGTAAAAGTAGACAGTGACCCCAAATCCCCAATTCCAATCAAGCCCATTTCCTATTGAATTTCTAAGGGTCTGGGGACTCACACTCTTATCAGGTACAAAGAAAATGGCTTTATAAATAGAGGTTTGACACTGTGATACGTGACTTGAGTTGGAAAGCAGGGAAGAGACCCGGTCGGGGCAGGTCCTGGGCTCCGACTGTCTGGGCAGCTGGAAGCCAGTCTGGGAAAGCACGACACACAGATTTTGGCAAATGTACACTCATTCTGTAAAAAGTCAATCTGTTCTAAGCTACTTTCCCTCCCCCTTCAAGCAGTCCCTCCTGCGGACCTGTCTGTCTGTGGGAACCCACACTTTTACAGTGGTGGAGCCCATTCGACCGCAATTCATCACAAAACATGAAGCAACTTCCAGGAATCAAGGAGGACAAGGGGAACGTCTAGCTGAGCTGTCTCAATAGGCCCAGTGTCATGAACCTGACCCCTCCACGTCTTCAGGAGGGGTTCAGCCAAGCAGCTCCCAGCAAAGGAGGGGGTC
The DNA here is from genome assembly GCF_023091745.1 of Budorcas taxicolor. Classification (NCBI taxonomy): domain Eukaryota; kingdom Metazoa; phylum Chordata; class Mammalia; order Artiodactyla; family Bovidae; genus Budorcas; species Budorcas taxicolor. Next base: position 25,006,566 of record NC_068933.1, read on the forward strand.
TTGGGCTTTTCTGAAAACAATAAGTGGGAACTCTGGCCACACCCAAGACAGGGCTTGACAAAGGTAGGACAAATGATGCCAGGTTCACGTTAATGGAAGGAAGCAAGGAACCTAGTCCTGTCTGGGACGTGGGGACAAGAAGGAGCATTCCGACACTATGCTGACATCGAGGCTTGAAGTTATCAATGGGTGAGCAGCACTTCGATCCTCAGAGGGCAAAACAACCCCCAAAAGCAAAACCTAAAGCATGCTCTCATTTCTAGACAAGTTTGGAATTACTGCTAACCTGGCACTGGGTAACAACACTGTTCCACAATACTATAAGTTAAATAACCCATGGTTAGTTCCCTCCTCCCTCCCCCCAAGCCCAACCCACCTGCTCCTTGTTCCAAAAGCCACTCCTCTATTTGGAAAGGCCCCCTGAAAACGGCATTATCTCAAGAAAGGATTCTGCTATGGCACTCTAATGCCCATCCAGAAACTAGCTTCCCTGCAAAGAGTCTGCCTGACTCCTCACTCACGCTCTCTTGCTGTCCTAATCTTCCACGGGACCTCCAGTGGGGTGTCCACCACGCCCTTCTTTTTATTCACGTATTCACTTTACAGATATCCACCTACACCAGGAATCTTTTAAGATCACAAGAATTTGTTGGCATACTTCATTCCAAGCAAACCCCCTAAAATTAAAATCTCTGATTTAGGCAAAAGAGGAAAAAAAAAAATTGGCGCTTCCACTTTCCCTTTCGGGTCTATCTCTTCTTAGCTAGGTTCCCCAAGGGCCTTGGCAAATGCTTCGCTGCAGGAAAATCCGATCTGCGCCCAGTTTTTTTTAGGAGCACCTTACACGATATGGTATTTTTCAAGTCCTCGGGCAGGTCTAGGAGAAAAACGCTTCCACAGCCAAACTGAGTTACTGATCATCCGAAACGGTTGTATGGCTGCAGTTTCAAATCGCTTCGGTGGTCCATGTGCCCAAGAACCAACTTCAAAAATAGTCTCCAGTCCATATTCAAGAATGCGCTATCTGCAGATGTACACACCCACAGGTTCTGGTATCCGCGATGGAAGGAGGGGGTGCTGGAACCAATCTCCCACGGATACCCAGGGTCAACGCTAACAACGTCCTCGCTTCCTTTTCTCCTCCTCCCACCCTGCCCCCTTCCTAGCAGTAGCAAATGCAAGCTGATCGTCACGCCGTCTCGAACACACCACCTCCCTGCATTGATGTCTGCATGCTCTGTGCTCCACCGGTCCACACCAACATCAATATATTCTAAAGTCACGGTCCCTAGACTTTGTGTACTTACATACTCTGAGGAAATTCTCAATAAATACTTTTATTTATTATTAAGCATAAGTATTCACCGGTTGATGGTGACTTAAAAAGGAAAACCATGTCCTAAAAGATTTCTTCAAAAAAAAATAATAATAATTCCTGTAACTACAACAAGAAAAGGACCAAGCACACAGAAGTAGGCACTTCTGGTCAACTTGGTTTTGGCCCTTTGCCTCCCCTCCACCACCCCACCCCCCCTTAATAAAACCAGGAGGGCACATTTGCCAGGATCTGTGGGTTTCCTAGCTTCAAGCCTTACTGCTTTAAGAAAAAAAAAAAAATGAGGTAAGAAATTCCTATCTGAAAAGTAAAACTGACACAAACCAAGACCCAGGTCTCTTCCCTGCCTGCCGAGGAAGCCGTTATTGCTCTAAGTTGGAGTGTTTTGTTTGTCTGCGTTTAAATATGTATTTGAGGTCCTTATTGCCATTCTAGCTGGCCCCAGCCAAAGAGAGATGGATGGAAGGAGCTTGGTCACCAGGCCCCCTGCAGGTCAGTCCGGACCTGCTACCCGGCCACCGGGCCCCACCCGACATGGGCTGGTGTGGGGGTGGGGGGGGGCGTTCTGAGGGTTCTAACAGCTGGGGGAGGTGGTGATGGGGCTGTGCAGGTAGGGCAGGCTGCTGGGGGCCGGGTGCACCCCCACGGAGACCGGGAAGCTGAAGACAAACTGTGATGTGGGCGTGGGGGTGGCCTTGCCCCGCTCGCGCAGGGGCCCCGACGGGCTGGCGGCCTCCACAGCGCAGGACGTGGCCAGCACCTGCGACTCGAACTGCAGCAGCTGGCCCATGAAGCTGAAGTTGGGCGAGATGATGCTCCGCCGCTGCTTGACGAACTCGAAGGCCTCCTCCAGCCGCACACGCTTCTTCATCATCAGGTAGGCCAGGCAGATGGTGGCCGAGCGGGAGATGCCAGCCTGGCAGTGCACCAGCACGCGCCCGCGGCAGTCCTTCACCGCATCTGGGGCAGAGAGCCACGCGCCCATTAGTGTCCCCAAGTCCCTGTCCTTCCCTGGGCGGGATGAGGGCGCTGTGGGGAGGATCTGAGAAGCATTGGTCGGGGCCCTCCCTCTGAACCACGGAAGGGACAGCCTTCCGAGGCTGAGGCCAGGAGAGAGGAAACCCACCAGGCCAGGGAGTGCCATCGGTTCTAGGCTATTTTGGAGACTTAACCAGACAAATGTGCCGGGCTTAGGAAATACACATGCTAAAGCCCGGTGCCAGCACACACGGAGGGGTTTTCATTTGCAGGAGCAAAAACAATGACCCAGTTCTCTCTGTGTCTTCCTCTCCACCCCTAAGTCTTATCTGCTTGGCAGGTGGGACATCCAAGGCAAAAGTTCTTGGCTCTATCAGCTACCAGTGCCTGCGGTTTGTATAAGTCCATCTTCCTACCCCTGGGCAACTCAACACCCCAACGGCCAGCCTTCCTACTGAGAAAGAGGGAAAACAGGCACCCTCTGGGCAGGGCCCTTTCTAAGTCCCTCCTTCAACACTCTAGCTCCAAGTGGTTCCTTCTTCCCTCGCTTCCTGTCTCTGCCAGCCTTGCACCCAGCGCCCCATCCCTGAACCCAGCGCCCCGGCCAGGGCCAGCCTACCGATGTACTCGATGGCCTCCATGAACCAGGAGCTGATGTCAGCCTTGTGATTGTCCTCCACTGGGATACACTTGTACTGATAGTGTCCTTCGAAGTGGTTTGGGCAGTCAGAGGAGACGTTCAGCAAGGCTGTGATGCCCAGGGCATCCAGCATGTCCCTGCGGGCCGCATGATAGGCACTGCCAAGGTAGAGGAAGGGCAGGATCTCCACCGGACCCCCCTGCAGAAGGGGAGAACAAAGGGGCCCCCCCAAACATCGTAAGTATAAAACAGCGGGGCAGAGGGCTGGGACGGTGGGACGGGCAGAGGGAGCCAGTCTGGGGTGGGGGTGCTGCTGTCAAGGGCCGTGGGAAGATGGCCTGTGGACACAGCCCCTCCAGGTCTCCCCATGTCCTGCTGGGGCTCCAGGAGGGAGTGATGCGCTCAGCGGGACCTCTCTGGCCTTGATGCTGTGCTCTGCCTTGATGCTGGGCTCCCCTCTCTGGTTCAAGCAGCCCACCTCCCCCCCGCCCGCTGTGACCAGTGAGGCAGAAGACGCAATGCTGGCCTTGTTCATCGTTTGTGATGTGAGGAGCTTACACCTGCTACCACTAAGCTACTTGCTGCAGATCAAAAACAGACGCCACAGCAACCTCAAAGACAAGAGGAGGGATCCTGGCAAAAGGAGGTTACATTGGCTTTGCTAATGACACGATTTTGAGGCGGATCAACACAAGTGGGGTTTGTGGAGCAGAGTTGCGGGACCCCATCATTTTACTCCATCTCTGTCTAAAGGAGAGGGCTGGAAGGGGCGTGCTCGTAAGAATCATAGTGGCATGAGCTGGTTTTCTTAGAAGGGTTGGTTGTCCACTGATGTTCACTTAGCATTTATGATTAGCTTGTATGGGGGGTGGACAGCTCTGCCTGTTGTAAGCCAGGGCTGGGGTCTCAGCTTCCCACAGAGCAGCCCACACACTTCTGGGCTCCTTGCTTGTCTGCACATAACTCTGGGAGCAAAGTCAGGGACTTATGTCTTTACATTCTTTTTTTAAGTAAGGGTAATGAGAGAAGGAAGGGGAAGAATTTCAAAGGAATAATGGATTCCACCTAAGGTCGCATCCCAACACTCAGGGTTCATCAATTCACCCAGCATTGAGGCCCTGAGTCCTGAGCCTCTGACAAGCAGAAGTCTGATCTCAGCCCGCACCTGGTCGTGCAGTGGGGTTCCACAGGAGCTGCAGCTCAGGTCCAAAGACTCCGCCGTGCTTGGGGGCACAGCAGGTGGGATGGCTGCCAGAGCCTTGGTCTTGGAACAGAATTCTGGGTACTCGGAGGAGAACCTCTCATAGCCACCTGTAAAGGAGAAAGATGCTCAGGTTAATGGGGTCACTGAACAAGCAGGAAACCAAACCAGGGGAGAACTTGAACCCTACGCTTCACAGAGGAGAGCTGTTGGGAAGCTAGGGCTGGTTGCACCTATATTGGCCACTGGGTGGCGCTGTGGGCCCAGAGATAATGGCTAAGGAGCCCTTCTTCCAGAGATGGGGAGACTGCCTTGGGGAAGAACGCATCCTAAAGCTGGAAGAAAAGCTTTAGGGACAAGACTTCGGTTTAGAATGCAGATACACAAAGGAGGATGTGCAGGGGGAGATGAAGAAGGAATGCTTTCTTTACAGTGATGACAAAGAAAGAGGGAAGAGCCCCTAGGGGTTTCCATGAGGCCACAATTGAGTCCTGGGACCCACAAAGATGTCTGTCATCCCCCACCTCCAGCTCTTCTTTTAGAGAGGTTCTCCAGTGTGGGAAAGAATAAAAAAAACTATTATCCTGGCACCAGCCCTTCTGGACCTCAGCAACAGAACAGATGCCAACCACACAGCCTCATGAACATCTGTTCCATCAACAAGGGGCCAAAACGAGAGGAAACGGGCTTAAATCTAAACAAATCCCTCTTGCCTCATCCAGGTTTGGGGCACGGGAGGATTTCCTGACCTGAGAGTTGCTAAGCCCTGGAATGGTTCTCTGCGGAATCATCTTCCGGGGAAGGGAGGTCGTTTAAGTAAAAGGAGACCAATGGCCAACTTCTGTGGAGTAGCATTAGTGGCACTCAGTCAAGGGCGGCTGCGCAGGGGTGGGCAGAGACGCAGGTGGAGGCGGGCAGGGAAACACACCAAGAGGAGACAGTTGGCCTGTGTCTCTGATTTTCTTGTGCACTCTGGGACTTTGCTTTTCGGGAAACCTACCATCTATTATTGTCAAGGTTTGGCCCTGCTTGTTTTTTTGTTTTTTTAAATTTTTTGTTGTTGTTGTAGGTTTTTGTTTTGATGTGGACCATTTCTGGAGTCTTGACTGGATGTGTTTGGGGGGCTTCCCAGGTGGCACAGTGGTAAAGAACCTGTCTGCAGTGCAGGAGACGCACGCAGGTTCAATCCCTGGGTCAGGAAGATCCCCTGCAGGAGGGCATGGCAACTCACTCCAGTATTCTTGCCTGGAGAGTCCCACGGATGGAGGAGCCTGGCCAGCTACAGTCCACGGCGTCACAAAGAGTTGAACACAACTGAGCATGCGTGCACTGCCTCTGTTCTGTGTTTTGGTTTCTCGGCCCTGAGGCACGTGGGATCTCAGCTCCCCAATCAGGGGAATCACACCTGCGCCCCCTGCACTGGAAGGTGACGTCTCAACCCCTGGACCAAGAGAGAAGACCCCTGCTTGTATTTTTATTTTGCAGTTTCTATTCGACCAATAAGAGATTATAAATTAACTCAGTAGGGTCTGCAGGCTGTGGAACAACCGCTCAACGGATGGTCACGTAGGCAGCTGGCCCTTTACACCTTTATGACTAAGCGACAGGGTGGGTGCCATTGCTCTCTATCCCTACCATTCAAAGCAGTTTTCCAACATGTGACGGTTAGTCAATTCCTTGACACCACCACTTCGGAGGGGAAAGAAAATGATCGTTTGCCACATCATAAGGCTTCCAGGAACAGGGCAGACATTTTTTCCTCTCTGAGCGGGAGGCTCCTGGTTTCCCTCCCCCAGGCTATAAATGGCCATTTCTCTGGTCACAGGCCCTGGCTCTGCTGAGTCATAATGACCAGACTCCCTGGAGGGAAAACCTGCTGGAGGCCCAGTCCTGCCCTCTTCAGAGGTGCTACGGGCCTGAGTGGACCTCTTGTCAGGAGCAGCCCTCCCTTTCGCCTATAAACCTGCCAACGCTTCCGCCCCAAACGGAGGCTATAAGCAATGAGAGCCGGCAAGTGCCTTTAGCTGAAGCCCCTGTGACAGGCCTCTGAGATGGAAACTTCAGGAAATGCTGCCCTTTGGAGAAAATAAAAGGAGAAGTGGGTCGTCTATATGAAATACCATCACTTGATGCTTTGTAATTCTAGAGGATCTGAAAAATTGAGTGAAAGGATCTGTGTGTTTATTACATAACTTGAACATTAAAATACATCTCAAAGAGATGCATGACGTTGAGGGGTGCCCTCCAAAAAGCTCATCACCTGGATGGGCAGGCCAGCAGAGTCACAGGCAGGTCAGGGCAAAGCTCCAAGGTCATAGAGAAGCAGTAGCCCTTAGGGCTGAAGGAGCCAAGGAACCTCAGTGGTAGAAAGAACGTACTTCCCGTTGCTGAGAAGGCACGGACCAGGGCACCAGACGGAAGGGAAAGAGACTCGTCTTTGCAGTCAGCTCTGAGTTGAAATGCCAGCCCTGTGAATGAATCATAGGCTGTGCAGCCTGGAGACATCACTGAACCTCTCTGAGCCTCCTCCTCATTTATAAAATGTAATGAAACTTCCAGGCCGGGAGTCCGGGAGTCTCTGGTGGGGACTGACTGGAACAGCCAGTGTGCTGTGCCTGGCCCCAGGGAGACACGCAATGAACATTTCCTTCTTCGGTACCTAAGGGGACTCCAGCTTCACTGGCAACTTCTCACACTTTCTCCTCCTGGGCTTTCCTTCTTTTTTCCAGTGGGCATCTGGAGAGCTGGTAGTTAGGCAGCAGAAGAACAGGTACCAGGCACTTCCTGCGTCCCACGTCCCCTGCCCAGTCAAGGACATCTGCTACCTCCAGGGCTGACCATCAATCAATCCCCAGGGAGCAGCAGAACCCTGGAGGGGTCCCCAGCCTGCAGCTGACCCTGGGGGTGTGGCCGGTGTGGGGAATGGGAGAGGGTGCAGGTGGGCCCAGAGACCAGACCAGGCTTGAAGGGGGGGCTCTCTGTCATCTCCCCAAGGCTGCACGTAACAGGACAGAGAGATAGTAGTGGTCAGGAAAAGGCACCATTACAACAAAGCAGCAAAATGATTACTGCAAAGTTCTTTCGCTCTGGAGACAGGAGCAAAGGGAGGGTGGTGTCCCTGACATGGGAGCAATGGAAAGGATTTCCCTCCGGAGCCATCACTAGCTTTGGGGGGATCTGTGACTGGCAGTTACAAGAAGCATCAGCAAAGGACCTCCTTCTGGGGCCCAGGAGCTGCAGTCAGACCAGGACCTCGGATGAGCAGAACACACCCTCGTGGGGTCGGGAGCTCCTGGGTGATGCACTGCAGATACAGGAGTGCAGGTCAGGGGCCATTCAGTCCATGCCGCACAAGGTCACACTCCGATCCAGGTTAATAAAAATGACAGACCCTCTTAAAAGGAGATGTTCATTATGTGTCAGGCTCTTCCCACCCTGGTATCCAACCAGCAGCCCTGGAGGAAGACGTGTCAAGCCCCAATTTAACAGAAGAGAAAACTGAATTGCATGGCGGCCCCCAAGTAAGGGCATTCAGCCCACAGCGGCTGCAGCTGCCACTATGTCACTTAAGTTGTGTCCAACTCTGTGCGACCCCATAGATGGCAGCCCACCAGGCTCCCCGCCCCTGGGATTCTTCAGGCGAGAACATTGGAGTGGGTTGCCATTTCCTTCTCCAATGCATGAAGGTAAAAAGAGAAAGTGAAGTGGCTCAGTCGTGTCTGACTCTTAGCGACCCCACAGACTGCAGCCCACCAAGCTCCTCCGTCCATGGGATTTTCCAGGCAAGAGGACTGGAGTGGGGTGCCACTGCCTTCTCCAGAAGGGGCCTCAAAGTCACTTGGAACCTGGTCATCAGGAGCCTGTCCTGGTGCTTGCCCACCGCTGCTCCTCCAGTGACCCTTCTCTAAGGGCTGGCCCCCCTCAGTGGTTCATCACTCTAGGAAAGAATTTTGATGCAGAAATAAGAAGGTGAACAGGGCACTGCTGACATTTCACTGGACTCTGCTTCTCTCCAATGCTTTTCGAACTCCAGGTAGTTATGGAGGAGTCCTGACCAGCATCTTTTTTTTTAATTTAATGAAACAGAATAAAACCAACCTGCATTTATAGAGGGTATGGTTTCATGGCACTCTGGTTTCACAGTGATGGTCCCCATCACAGGGACTCCCCTGGCACTTAAAGGCACTTGCTGGCTCTTCTCCCAGACTGTACACAGCACGTGCTGCAGTGAGGCAGGAGCCCAGTCGAGGGTGACAGACACCTGGCCAGGCCGTGAGCTGCTGCAGGACACCACTCAAGTCTTACATCTCTTGGGGGAAAGTGTGTTTTAAGAGCTCAAATTATGTAATAAACACATGCATCATTTCACTTTTTAAAAAAGGTCAGCTCCTCTAGAAGTATATAGAGAAGCCCTATACTAGGTCCTGATGGAAACGAAACTCAGTTTCTTACGGAGGGCGGCAGTGAAGATGACTGTTCCCAGCCTCTCTCCTCAGTGCCTGCCTCCCCAGCTCACATCTGTGCAGGTACCTTAGCCACGACCCTTTCAGCAAGAGCGAGATTTACTTGTATTTTTTCATCTCTGACCACATCCTGCAGCATGTGGGATCTTAGTTCCCCGACCAGGGATAGAACCTGTGCTGCCTGTACTGGGAGTGCACAGTCTTAGCCACTGGACCACCAGGGAAGTCCCAAGAGCTAGATTTCAACCTCCAAGCTTTATCTAGAACTCATGCGAGGAAAAGTTTATTGCCACTGTAGACACGGCGGAGTGGGATGGGGGAGCTTCCATCCTGGGGCCTTGGAGCTATGCGGGGTGGGGGGCGGAGGCAGACGGGTGTAGAGAAGCCCCAGCTCTGACTGGGGGAGCTGGAATAGACACATCCCCTCCTAAGCCCCGTTTTCCACCCTCAGAATGCAAGGACTCCAGACGCTATTATCTCGAAGTTCCAACATTCTGTGCTCCTAACTGGTCATGAACTGACTTGCCGACTACCAACTGACAGCAGGTATATTTCCATCAGACCTGTGTATTTCCACCTTCTGAACACAATCTCACAACACATTCGCCAGTGAATTCCCACCGTTTTTTTTCCTTACGTCCTGTCGCATGTAATTTGGTAACAGATATGCTGACTAATTTTGACCTGTTTTTCCCATGTTCTTATTTAATAATATACCTTCTAGCCTTAAAGCTCTCATTTTCTCATCTTAATTTAAAAACCGGAGCGTCGGGGGGGGGGGGGGGGGGGGGGCGGGGCAGAAAGGACTATAATTTTCTACCCAACTTCCTTGAGGAATAGCTACGCCTACGGTTCAACTTGGTGTTCTTTTCGTCTTCTCACAGGGACAGCGAGGCAGTTTTCAAAGTTGACAGAAACTGTGAAACTGGCTGGCCCCCTGCTCATGCAGGCGGGGCGGGGGAGATGTGAGAGAAAGTCCTTTGAAAGGGCAGGCTGCTGCAGTGCCCGTCAGCACTGCAGGACTCTTAAAGGGGTCTGTGATGGGAAGGACAGCCTTTTGGTGGTGACGATGATCGCGGCTCTTAACGTGGCTGCCACTTTTTCCCTGTTACCCTCTCTACACTCACAATATCAACCTGTTCACAAACAGGGCTCATGGCCTTGCTGTCCTGGGACGTCTTATCAATATCAAGCAAACAGCAGGCAAAGTCTGGGGACATCTGAAGGTCCTTTGGCTTTGAGAACTTCCAAGACTTCTGGTTTACATATATGGGCTCCTCACCTCGGGGTTACTGGCTGAGACCTCCGGGTCCTGGGTCTGACACCTCTGGTGTCCCAGGCAGCTGGCTGGACACCCGAGGTCACACTCGCGGCTGGATCTCGTTTGCAGCCCCTCCCGGTCCTTCTCTGCCATCTGCTCCCTTCAGCAATCTGGCTTCCATCTAGTCTCCATTTCTTCCTCCCCAACTTCCTCTTTGTTAAACGGAAACTGCCTTCCAGGGAGGAAACCAGCTATCTGGTTTCGGATGTTCTGATTTTTTTAAAGGAATTCCTTGGCTCTTTAAAAAAGCCACCCTTTCTCCTCTCTGAGTTCTCTGTGCAGCCCACCTTGGGGAAGGGCAGCCTGCCTTTCCTATAAGCATCCAAGACAAGCCCAAAGGAGCTGAGATGGACTTCCTGACAATAAGGCTGTCACTCTCAGTTGACACCTAGGCCCTGTCTTTAGTTGCTTTTGTGGACTGGAACCATCCAGTGCAGATGATGCAAAGAGTAGTGACTTTGCCTCATTCTTTATAATTCTTTAAAGTCTCACACCATGGGTTAGGAATTTCCCTTAAGACCTACCTTTATTTTTATATTTCTAATTCTAACAGTTCTCCGCTGTCATGGGTATTGTGTCCTGTATGCAAGGAGAAAAGCCATTCTTTTTGCCTTTGGGTGAAAGAGCTGCCCTTAACATCCCCCAGGACTCTGCCATTTGGTGCCACTGACCTGGAAAGGAGGATGGGCAGGGCAGATGGACACAGAAAGAGAAAAGATGGAACACAGCCACCTGACCTCTGCCCATAGCTCTCAGGATGGGCCTCAGTCGCTGATCACACGGAAGCTATCATGTCAGGTCTCTACGATCAGGCTTGGGGACTGTCGGGTATGTGACTGCCAACCTGGAAGGAGAAGCTGCAGTATACTGATCTTCCCAATTTCTCAAAACAGCTCCAGGACGGCTTTTATATCAGAACTTGAGTAAGAACTGACAAAGGTCGCAGGCTGAGAAGAACTTTAGACAGAAGAAAAAGTAAGATAATGTTTTTATACCTGAAATCTTCTGTGTAACAGACTGATCTCTTGTTGGGGGGATGTGGGAAGTAAAGAATGACTTCTATTAAGGTACGAAAATGCTTTTTTTGTCTTTCTCTACTGGGCGGAAGGGGTCTAAAACCCTAATCTAAGGATCTATGAAGGAAAGAGAAAGGGATTTCAAAAGAGATATGTACTATAATTAAATCTGAAAAGCTGAAATCTCTAAACTGTCCCAAAATGCCTTACAGCGTTTTCAATAAAACGAGTTTTACCCCAGTGGGAAGATTAACTAGCCAAAGGACCAGAAAATGTAGTGATTTGGGTTACTGCTTTTAGCAAACCTTGAGTATTATTAGGAATTGTAAAGGCCAGCTAGCATTGCCTTAATCTTAAGTAAAGCTATGAATTCTTGCCTGTGGTATTAGTTATTAACTACCTGTAATATAACCAACTGCCCTTCAAAGTGGCAGAAATAGAAAAATCTGCTGTTTAAACCCAGTTAATTGGTAAAAGTCATAGCTTGTGACCAGGAAGGGTAATAGAACCTCTGAAAATATCCGGCTGTATTTCCTGTCCCCCCAGGATGGCAGATATCAACAGTTTTCCACGGCTTAATGTCTGACCACTTTTACTGCACATCCACCACCACACATGAATGGATGCACAGAAGGCCCCACTGGCTGCAAAATAAAAGGAACAAATTGGGGAGGGAGGAGAATCATCCAAATTACCCAACACCTAATCAATTCAGGTATTTAATAAAGATAAATCTAAGGGGCTTGTCTCCTCCCGTTTCCCTTTAGTTTCCTGCCCCCAGGGCCTCCTGCGAGGAACCCACGTTTCCTGCTGTTCCGCTGGCGTCTGCACTGTCCGCCCCCAGGCGCATCTCCCCGCAGCGCCAAAGGAGCCCATTTCCTTCTGCCCTCACTGGGGGATTCCTTTGCAGGGGAAGGCTAGGAGAAGGAAGAGGAACTGTGTGAAGACCGCCTCTGTTTAGCACCTAAATGAAAATAAGCTGAGCTGAATAGTATTTGAACCAGTTAACCTCAAAGATGTTCTATCACCACTGCAGAACAAGCTGGAAGGAGATACCCTCCCTCTTTAGGCGGCGGTTGCGTCCAAAGGCAGGCTCCCTTTGCCTAGAAAGACCCAGCTGAACCTCTCCTGGCCCCTCCCGGGAGGGCCTGTAAAGAAAAGTTGGACCCCAAGCCCAGGCCATGCCCTCCCCAGCTCAGAGGATGCGGTCTTGGAGAGGCAGCGAGCGGTCCGCCCCTGCGCACGCCGGGTGAGACAACAGGAGGCAGTGCAGGCCTCGGGAAGAAAGAGCCCTTAAAGCGCTCCTTTTCCTTCGGCCAGGCACCTCGCCAACCGCCAGGGGACTGCCGACCCTACAGACCAGCATTTGCCTCGCGCCCGGCGGCCGGCCCGCGGGGCGGCTCTCGGTACAGATCTGGCTACGGGCTCTCCCGGCGGGATTCGGGGGAACCAGGCAGGTGCCGTGAGCCGGAGGAGGGAACCTTAAAAATCTGCTTCTCTCGCCGGGAGCCGGGCCTCAGTGCGCGCCCGGAAACCCTAGGGCGGTCCTCTCTGGATTTCTTCCAGGAAAAAAAGAAAACAAAACGAACCCAGACGCCACGTGCGTCCGCTCCGCCTAGAGAAGGGTCCCAGGTTCCGAGGCCGAGTAGGCAGGCGTGCGATCGAGGTCCAAATCCAGAGTGACCGAGGTGAGCAGAGCTCGGAGGACACCGCGGCCAGCCCTGGCCACTCAAAGGGGCTTTCGTCCTAGAGAAATTTCTCTCACTGTCCTTACGTGCGCCAGCACCACGCAGAGGAGGACGAGCGGCGTGCTCAACCGCGGGGACCCCATCCCCGCGCTCCACCCGGTCCGGGGCCGCCGGGCTCCCGGCGCACCTCGGCGCCCGGGGCCCCTAGGCCCCTGCGCCCAGGTCGCCTCGCTTAGCGCCTGGTCCTTCCGGTGCAAGGCCCTTCCTGGCACTTTCCCTTAAAGCGCTAGGAGGAGAAGGGAGGAGCGCTGGGCCCAATCAGAGGTGCCAGAGGCCGCCCTCGCGAAGAAAGAAAAATCAGCAAAATCGCCTTAGTGGTTCAACCAAAGGTCAACAGCAGTATTTCCCCAGCAGCTGACAGGTCAAATGGCCAGGAAACAACTGCCGAGAACAAAGCCCCCCGCTGTTCACAGGGGCCAGCCCGACCCGCCGGCACCGAGCGGTGTGGTCGTGCCTTTTGGAAGGGGCGGTGGGGAGAGGTTTCCGCCGCCGCACCTCCCGCCCCATCTCCCTTCCTCTCTGGTGAGCCGGTCCGGAGAGGAAGGGCAGGAGGGAAGGGGCTGGGGACGCCGGCAGGGAAAGGGGCGGCCCTTTGATGGCGGGGGTACGAAACGCCTCCCTCGGGTCCTGGGGCGGCCAGGACCCGCAGCGGGGTAAGGAATGCACGGAATGCGGCGCGGGTGGAAGGGGCGCAGCGCCGCAGGGCCCCAGCGACTCGCCCGCTCCCGGCCTGGCCGGGCAGGTGCGGCCTGCGCCCGGGTCCTTCCAGGTGCTTGGGTAGCCTTCGGCCCTTTTGGAGTTTTCGACTTGCAGATTTGATAAGATCTCCCCTTCCCTAGAGTTTCGCACTTAAGCACGCGCGGCCATCTGACAGTCTTGAGTCTGAACAAAAGGTCGTTACTTCTCAGCTACCTTCATTTAAGAGGCCCCATCCCGCTTGGCGACACCCTCAAATACTCGGACCTCCCGCCTCCGTCTCCGGAGCCTAGGTCTAGCCCGAGGCGGGAGGGTTTGGCCACCCTTCCTGGTGGAGCTCGGAATTGGGCAGCAGGAGAGGAGATATGGATTTACTCCACACCAAGCCCGCAAGCTGATCCTCGATTTTGCATTTATGAACGGTTGGTTTCCAGCAGGAGCCGCAGAACCGATCACACCCTAGCGCTCACCCCGCCCCCCTTCCCTCTCTTCCCCACGTCTCGGAATCTCGTAATCGGATTCGGTGCGGGACCCGGCCATGCCAAACCAACAGGCCTAACCTATCCCCCACCTCCCGTGTAGTGGCACTTGAGAGCACTTCCCTGGACTCGAAGGTGGAAAAGCTGCTGAGTCGCTTCTCCCGCAATGCCAGACCGTTAGTGGATGTAAACAAATGCAGAATCGCCGGGAAGGGTCTGGAATTGCAGGTGACTGAGCCCTCACCGTCTCTGAGGACTTCAGGAGCTCGCGCTTGCACACAAACGCACAGAACCCTTGCACACCAGCGCGCACACCAACACGCACAAAGCGTTTGGGGGGCATCCCGCAGCCACGAGTCCCCCCCCCCAGGCACCTCTTCTCCTGCCCACTAACGCGCAGGCCGCCCAGCCCCGCCACACCGACCCTCCAGCTCGCGCCCAGCGCCCGCGTTTACCTTTCAGTAGGCAGATGTCGGTGCGCTCGGCGTTGCGACGCAGCGCCTGCACCACCAGCGACACGGTGCTGTCCTCGCGGAGGCTCTCGGCGCGCGGGCTGCGCTCGTCGTAGACGATGACGGCGGAGTAGAGGCCGGAGCGCAGGCGGGCGCGCACCTCCTCCTCGGCGGGCAGGATCTGCTCCAGGCTCACAGAGCCCTTAGCCCGCCGCCGCACAATGGTGTTGCAGCGCACGTTGACCGAGCCTCGGATGTAGCCCGCGCTGTGCGCCAGGAACGGTCTGCAGTCCAGCAGCAGGCACTTGCCGCCGCTCAGCAGCCCCAGGGCGCCGTGGCTGCCGCTGCCGCCCGCGCCGCCGCCGTTCTCGTCCCGGTTCATCAGCCTTTTGAGCACGCTGCAGTCCATCTCCCGCAGCTCGTCCACGGTCACCATGGTCGCCGGGAACCGCGTCTGTTGGACACGCAAGGAGGCGAAGGACGCCCGGGCGAGCTGGGCTCCAGGAAGGGGTGAGCGGGGGGCTACGAAAGGGCGCGCGCGGGCAGAAGCGGCCTCAAACTTGGCCCCTAGGGGCTCTCACTGGCGAACCTCTTCTCCCGGCTTCCCCTTTCTCCCGCAGCTTCTCAGTTACATAGCAGTCCGGGCGGCCTCGGGCGCCGGGCAGCACGATGGCAAGGGGGAGGTGGCAGTGGAGTAGTGTGTTTACGGGAGAGGTACGAGGGCTCCCTCCTGTTGTCGCCTCTATTGTATTTTGCCCGTTGCGCTGCCGTTCCGGCCGCGGTTCCCCCACGAACTGCCGGAGCTCCGCGCTCTGCCCCAGCCAGAGTTTCCTCTCCTCCGCGTATAGATTTATTAATGTTCCTCGGCTCTCGCGCGGGAGGGGGCAGATGCATTACTACCTCGCGAGGCTCCGCCTCTTTCCATTCTCGGCCGCGAGCCCTGCCCCGCCCCCCGCGCCCGCGCCCCGCCCCCTGGCGGCTCCCCCCGCCCCTCCGGCCCCACCTCCTCCGCGCGCCCCAGCGAGTGAATGGAGTGCCGGCCGCTCGCTCCTGGTCACGGGGACGCGACGTCACAAAGAGCGGAGTAAACAGGGCGCGCGGCGGTCGCCGCCAGGCCCATTCATAAAACCGAGACCTAGAGGAAGAGGGAGGAGGCCTCCGACCCGCTGGCGAGCGGCTGCGCCGGGACTTTGTGAATGGAGCGTGGCGGCGCCTCTCCCCTGCCTCCGCGCGCGTCCAGCCCGACCCGAGTTGCCTTGCAGCCACTGCACCCCCGCCTCGGTGGTGGCGGCGATGATCCGCGGGAAAAAATCGCCAGCCGAGAAGCTGGCCTAGCGGAGGGCCGGACTCGGTTTTGAGCTTTCACTCCGGTTTACCTCCGCGCTTCCCGCTTGCCCGCCTCGCAGGTGGCCCCCTAGTACCCAAGGGAACTAGGAAATGCCGCATCGCAGCCGGCCCAGCCAGGCCCTCCTCGCCCCAGCCTTTCGGAGCGCATTCAGCCCGCCAGGCGTTTTTGGCTTTTTTTTTTTCAATTGCAGTTCCTCAGACTTTAGCTTCTGCCTTAGCCTGATCGATTTTCATCTTAAGATATTAAATCAGTTTTATAGCTTCCCGAGGAACGTGGGCAAACCCGAATCCAGAAGATGAAAGAGAAAGCCCTCGCGCCCCGAAGCCCGGTAATAGGAGTGAAGTGTTGAGTTTGTTGCTTTATGACCCAGAGGGAGACATTAATTGGATCCGGAATGTTGTTCCCAAGGAGGAAGGCGGAGTGCCACTCCCTTCCACGCTTCCTAAAGATGTTTATTTAACCCTGATAGGGGGTGGGGGACAGACATTTTCGGCTTTTGGAGAAGTCCTCACGCCTCTGGTACTCGTGTGAATTGTCTCTCAGGAAATGACAATTAGGGTCCACATTTGGTGCGAAACTAGACCCCGAGAAATTGACGCGTAAAGAATTTAATACATCCCAGGGCCGATTCGAGTTTCTTTGCGTCCGTCTTTCCCGGTCCGGTCTCATTTTCCCCGACCCCGCTTTTACTTATGCATTTAATTTCCCAGAGGCCACTTTTGGCAGGAGGTGCGTGCGCGCAGCGGTGGGGGACACGACAGAAGCCAAAAGTGATGCGTCCGACATCTTGCCAAGTCTTGTTAGTGAGGAATTAACCACCGAGCAGGGAATTACGAGTCTCGCTCGAGGCCCCGGTGGCTGTGGGGTCGAGTCTTCTGCTCCCGGCTGGCGGAGGCGACAAGGGTCGGTGAACCCGCTCCCTCCCCCGACTCGGCCTTCCGCTCCGCCTTTGTTCCCCGCGAAGCGGCTCTCCAGGGCAGTCGACTCCGGCCCCCAGGGCCACCCCTTCTCTCCCCAGCCCGGCTTCGGCGGCGGCCTCCACCTCCGAAATCTACAGCCTCGATACCCTCCCGCTGCGTCAGGACTCCCGGACCCCAGGCCTAAGCCGAGTGCGCCAAAATAGCTCTGCGATGTACTGATCCTGTCTCTATTTAGAATTTACTATTTTATTCATCGTGGACTTGGGGGGAGGCGGCACTGATTTTAATTGTTTAAGCCACTACTTTATTTTGACTACTCAGTTTCGGGTTCCCCTTGACATTTGGCGCACGAGGAGCGGCCACCACTGAGGACCCAGTGAGGCCGCGGGGCGCTCCGGAGGGGAGGTCACCGGTCAAACGTTTGCTGCTTGGCTTCTCCGCTGGGAAGGAGACTGTAGTCCCTTCCAAGGCTTTTTTGTCCGGTTTTTCGCGTGCTGAGGTGGTCGTGAGTCTCTGTGTAAAGACTCGCTCTCCCTGGCACACCAGGAGCGCGCCCTTTCCAAGGAGCCCCCAGCGCGCCCACGTTCCCAGGCTTTCCCGGGACGCTCTTGGGCAGCACGGGAATCCGCTTCCAGAAAAACGCCGATGCCTTTACAAGGACTTCAGCTGGACATCTCTTGGAAGAGCCTCTCAGTCGGAGACAGGTCCGGGCGAACTGCACACGTGTCGCAGGAGCTGGAGGACGTCCCTCGGCGGCACGGCCGGGCTCCGCTAGCCTTTGTCTGGCATAAGCCGGGGCCGCCTCCGCGTCCGCCTGACCCCCTGCCCGGCCCTCACGTGGCCAGTAAATAACAGGTCCCGAGGGAGGAAAATGCCCACCGAACAAAGACTTGCTTTCTGCACCTGACGGTAATCCGCGGTGGCAAAGCCCGTAAATCCCGCAGGCAATTCACACGGAAGGGGGCGTGGGCGGGCGCGTGTGAGTGTGTCTGTGTCCACGTGTGCCCGCCCGCGCCTGCGCGCCCGCAACCTGGAGGCGAGCCGCAGCATCCAATTCAAGTATTCAAGGCAAGATCCTTTTGCATTACCAACGCGAATGCCTGATATTTGAAAAAAGACGAGAAAAAAAAAATCCTCTCCCTTCAAGTCAGGAATTAGCTTTCGGTTATGTGAATTTCAGCCAGCAAGATTTAAATTTTGTTTTTATCCGGGTTCTCTGTAAGCACCCTAGATAATTTTTTAAATTTTTGGTATTATAAGTGTGTGGGCCGTTTGCTACACAAATAAATACAATGTAAGGGGTCCTCGATCCTGGCTATAGAGGTGATAAAACTTGTCTCCAGTGAGTATGCAGGCGGGGGCGGAGGAGTTGGGTGGAGGGTAACCTTAAATCAGTTTACACGAGAACCGCGTGAAACAGCTTGTCTCCAAGATCTTGGAGAAAACAAAGGCATTTGGAAGGAAGACAATGAATGTCATTTCAAAGTTAATTTGATTAAGGAAGGCATTTCTGCGGGAGCTGGAATGGGATTGCCCACGGAGAGATATTTTATTTTTACTCAGCAGGAAACCTCGGGGTGAAAATACTTTAAACATTCACTGTGACATGTAAATCCAACTTCTCTTTCATCAGATAGTCCTCAGACCGACCTTATTAGTCACTGTTAGGCCTGGCAAAACCCTTGTTCTTGTTTAAAAACATTTCTTTCCAATTGGAAATAGGAAGTTGTGTGATCTGGGAATTTAAAGCCCAGAGCAGGATCCCCTGAGAGGACTATCTATGGCTTCTATTCTGGTTTTGATGGCAACCTCTGACTCTGCGCTGTGTCCAAGTGCCTGAATAAAACTTGCCTGAAAAATCACTAATGAATTTAAGTGATGAAAAGAAGAGTTCTGTGGATTCCTCTTTACTAAGTGGATCCGTCTCACCTTGCTTATTACCCTCAAGTGGAACAGGAGATGTCCTTTTGGCATTGAGCTGTTGGCTAGGTTTCTTAGATCAGCTGATTGGGGAGCTTCCACCCTAGTAATGAGAATGCTCAAAAGAACTGAGAGGCTGTCTCATGCTCCTCAAGGGAAGAAGTCTATATATACTGTGTGTTCTTAGGTAACAGGTATAGATGAATTGAAGAATGTCTTGTCCTTTCCTGCCCACCTCTGCTCATCAAGTCAGGACTCAAAAGCAATGGAAAGTCTTCAGTGCTGAGAATGAACATCACCAAACAACCTCAAAAACAGCCTGAAGGCTTTTTTTAGTCCTGACTTTGTCATAGATTTGTTCAGTAACCTCCATTTATTTTTCTAGCCACAGTACTGTAACACTTGCTGATGATTTAAAGCGCTAGGTTTCTAATCCAGGGTCTCTGCAGAAAGGTTTTAATATATCGCTTCCCCCCATACTTTATTTTAAAAACAATTTGATCTAGGCTATGCCAGCATCCAGCTTAGTGATCTTGGGCAAGATAATCTCCCTGGAGCTCAGTTTCTTCATCTGCAAAATGAAGAGTTTGGGCGTGATTGATTTGTCAGAGCCAGTTCATTTCTAACCCTGTGTGATTCTGAGTTGGAGAGTTCTCTGCCAGCCTGAAATAACCACCTTCTTTCTCTCAAAGCCAGGCACTCTGAAATCCACAAGTCACAGCACAGTCTCTGCCTTCCTCCTGTCCCTCATTTGCTTAACGTTGGTAATTTTAATTTATATGTTAAGTGCTAATGTCCCAAGCTTCTTATTAAAACTTCAAGTTTAGAAAATCAAATTTCGAAAGCAAGTACTCCGCATAGGAGATAAAAAGTGGGCTCAGATTTTTTGGGGGGTTCACTCCAGCTGTGAATATTTTCATATTCATTTATTTGACACCCATGTTACATTCAGTGGGGGAAACAAACGTCTCAAACACTGTCCCTTCAAAAAGTTTATGATCTATTTGGTTTAGTCAGGGTGTGATTGTTACTGTTTGTTCCTGCAGGGCAGAATCAAATATCTTTAGGGAGGGACAGACACAGTGCCAAGGGGATTCAGACAAGAAAGGGGTTGAAATGTTTTGTGAGATCCATAGGGAAATGGAAGAAAAAGGTCATCGTGAATAAAATGAATTTCATCTATTTAGATGTTATCCTTGATTTCTCTTGGTGCCTATTCTTTTTTTTTTTTAAGCTTTCATTCCACCTCTGACATCTATTCTGTCCTTGTGACTTGTGTCTTTTCCTTTCATCTGTTAACTTCTCTCTTCCCCAGTGGGTTTGCCTACTGAAAATAGATGAGCTCTTGGTCTGAAGCTGCAAGGGAGCCAAGATGATGCAAAGGTTCTGTAGAAAATCTCTTCCATGGACAGTGAGCTGACCCAGATGTAAGGTGATCCAGGTGTGGGCCCGACTCTAGGTTGCACTGTCATCTTCAGCAAATCAATTTTCTGCATCTTAATTTCACCATCTGTAGAAGTAGGGAAAATAATGCACTTATTTACTTTTCTTAGGATAGCAAAGTATCTAAATCACTTTCCCAGGAATCCTGCTGTGAACTTCTTTCCCAAACCAAATACTGGCATGCTGCTACTGCTGCTGCTAAGTCACGTCAGTTGTGTCCGACTCTGTGCGACCCCATAGACGGCAGCCCACCAGGCTCCTCTGTCCCTGGGATTCTCCAGGCAAGAATACTGGAGTGGGTTGCCATTTCCTTCTCCAATGCATGAAAGTGAAAAGTGAAAGAGAAGTCGCTCAGTCGTGTCTGATTCTTAGCAACCCCATGGGCTATAGGCTACCAGGCTCCTCCGTTCATGGGATTCTCCAGGCAAGAGTACTGGAGTGGGTTGCCATTGCCTTCTCCAAAATATTGGCAGAAGTGGTCAGAAAAGATTTTTGGAATTGTGAGATTATATATATATATAAATTCTTACCAAGAATTAAGCATTAAATCACATTTATGTATTTTCTAAATTTTTTTTGAAAGCAATAAAACAACCCTAAGTTAAGACTATCACAGGAAACCTGAGACTTTGTGGCATTTTTTCTTCACTGGTGAAACAGTATGTGCTCAGTCACTTCAGTCATGTCTGACTCTTTGCTGCCCCATGGACTGTAGTCTACCAGACTCATCTGTCCATGGGATTTTCCAGGCAAGAATGCTGGAGCAGGTTGCCATTCCTCTGGCAGGAGATCTTCCCGATCCAGGGATCGAACCTGCATCTTCTGAAGGCTCCTGTACTGGCAGGCAGGTTCTTCACCATCAAGCCACCTAGAAAGCCCCATTGGTGAAACAGTAGAGGAAACAAAGTTTATAGAAGACCCCTGTCATGCCACCTGTTTGCTATCACAGCCCCCTGTCATCCTTATCCACTGAAGTCTCCATAATCGTTCCGCACAGGGTTCCGGACGCAATCCTTCCTGCCCAATAATGTAACAAAGGGAGTGTGTGTCCTGCCTTTCAGATGGCTTAGCTGTACTTTGCTTCCACATTTTGGCCTAAGTGAAGTCTTTTTGCCTAACGGTTGGTTAATTCTCTTCTTAACTGTATAGGAGAGACCAAATATCTTCCTTCAACTCTCTTAGCTTTGTACCTGGAGCAAATGAAACTGACAGAGACAGGTTGTGCATGTGTGCGCGCTCAGTCGCTTCAGTCATATCCGACTCTTCGTGACTCTATGGACTGTACCCCTTTAGGCTCCTCTGTCCATGGGATTCTCTAGACAAGAATAGTGGAGCAGGTTCCCATGCCCTCGTCCAGGGGAATCTTCCCGACCCAGGGATCAAACCTGAGTTTCTTATGTCTTCTGCCTTGGCAGGTGGGTTCTTTGACACCAGCGCCACCTGGGAACCAGCCCCGCCCCCCCCACCCCTCCCACCCCAAACACAGGCTAACAGGAGAAAAAGCATACAATTTTAGTTGATGTTAATATGTACATATGTATTTTTTATTCAACATGTACAGGGGATTCATAGAAAAGGAACTCAAAGAAGTGGTTAGACTTGAAGGCTTATATGCCATTTTAACAAAGAGCAATAAGTTACGAAAGCAAAAGTTGCTCAGTTGTGTCTGACTCTTTATGACCCCATGGAATTCCAGTCCATGGAATTCTCCAGGCCAGAATACTGGAGTGGGTAGCCTATCCCTTCTCCAGGGGATCTTCCCAACCCAGGGATCCAACCCAGGTCTCCCTCATTGCAGGCAGACTCTTTACCAGCTGAGTCACCAGTGAAGCCCCAAAATACTGGAGTGGGTAGCCTGTCCCTTCTCCAGGGGATGGCACATTGTGATCCCCTTCAGAACCATCTTGAAGCTTGACCAAATGCTGGGCTGGGCAGGGCAAAGAGAGATGCCAGAGTCTCAGCTTGAGGCTTGCTTGAATGGTGAGTACGTTGCCCATCAGTGAATCATTGAATGATTCAGCCCATTAATGGTTTTAGAAACCCTTTAGAAGCTAAAGTCCTTACTTCTGAGTTTTCAGGCAGATGGAAGGAAGGGGCCAAGAAGCAACAATTCCTAAAGGGAAAATATCCACATTCGATGAACTATTTTAACAAAAAGCAAAATGCCATGGATACTCCATGATCAGTTCACAAATCATTGGTTCAGGTCACCTTGGTTGAAATCATCTGAAATCAGGACCAGCCTCTCCCAGCTGGATGGATACTCAGATCAACAACCCTGGAAAGGAACAAAAGAAGCAGAGGGAGGCAGGGCAAAGGGGCTCCACTGGCCACCTCAGGCTTCTCAGTGAGCTGCCAGGACTCCGGCAGGACAGCCCACCTGCTCAGGGGCCCTAGACCCACCTTTGCTTCCATCATCCTGCACCGTGAAGCCGTCCTCAGACTGTGTACATTTCCTCTGTGTGTTCTAATTGTCCAGGATATCCAGTTTCTGTCTCTAAAAAAAAAAAAAAAGAATTATTTGGGCCATCCAGAGTCAACATGCCAAAGGAATACAGCTAAATGTGCTCCATTCTTGGCCAGGTAAGAGCTGTAGTCTCTGTCTACCTTTTCTGTTGGAATTAGCATAACCATCCACAGAGGTTTACTCAGTGAGGGAAACACCGGAGGCCCTCTTTAAGCAGTGGTTAATTACATCCTGCTATTTATCCCATTTATTAGAGGTTAACTAATTAGCACCCAGCCAACTCCATTTTTAATCTAGCTTGTTCCTCTTCCCCCTCCCCCCACAGACTCCCAGTGTCCTGAGTGCTCTGGGTCACGTAGCCCTGAACCAGGTAAGCCTGTCCTCTCTTCTAGGTGACCCAGGCCCCTTTAGCAAGGCCCACCCTGCTGCCCCTGCCTGAGCTGTATCCCCTCTAGCCCTAGACCTCATTTGGTGCACTGAGAACAGGCCCAGGCTTTGGAGCCAGGCAAATGTGGGTTGTTGGCTCAGCCATATAGTGGCTGGGGAACTTTAGGTAAGTCCCGATTCCCCTTTACTCGTGTTTTCAATGGGAATGTTACTAACATGTAAACTAATTATTGGGAATGTTATTCAACAAATCTTATTCCCTTTTCTTAAAAAACTTTTTAGAAAGAAGCTAAGAGATGTCTATAAGGCAGCATAGTTTTGTTTTTTAATATTTATTTATTTGGCTGTGCCTGTTCTTAGTTGTGGGATCCAAACTCTTAGCTGTGGCACGTGGGATCTACTTTCTAGACCAGGGGTCAAACCTGGGCCCCCTGCAATGGGAGCTCTGAGTCTCAGCCATTGGACCACCAGGGAAGTCCTAATATTTATCCTTTTATATCTGATTTATCTATCTCAGCATTATGCTTTCAAGACTGGTCTATATTGTACCATGTATCAGGATTTCATTTCTTTTTAAAGACTGAATAGTATTTCATTGTATGTATAGACCACGTTTTCTTTATCCATTCATCTCCTGATGAACATATGGGTTATTTTTAGCTATTGTGAATAATGCTGTGCACATTGGTGTACAATATCTGCTAAGTCCCACTTTTCAAATCTCTCAGGTTTACACCTACAAGTGGAATTGCTAGCTCACCTAGTAATTCTCTGTTTAACTCTTTGAGGTTCATCTTTTTTCATCTGTTTTATACTCATATGCTTTATTTACTTTTCTATAGCTCACATGCCTCGCAAGTTAAACAACAAACATTTGTTCCTCACAGTTCTGGAGGCCAGGAAGTCTAAGACCAAGATTCCAGCAGATCTGCCGTCTGGTTTTATCTTCTCATTGTGACCTCACATGGCAGAAAAGACAAGGAAGTTCCCTGGGGTCCCTTTTATAAGAGCATGAACCCCATTCCTGAGGGCCTTGCCTTCATGAGCTAATCACCTCCTGAAGACCCCACATCTAATACCATCACCTTGGGGGGTAGGGCTCCAACACATGAGTTTTGAGAGGACACAAACCTTCAATGTGCAGCACACTTCTCCACTTAGTTTTCCTCATTTTCTGTAGCAGAATTGAGTCATCTTAGGTATTGCAGCCGATTCTCATTACAACCCCTGCCAAGCAACATGGTTCAGATCTGATCATGGACCTTGACAAAACTGCTGCAGTCCTCAGGCCAGACCTAAGCACAGAATGCCTGGATCCAAGATGTATTAATTTATTAATTGCTAGGGCTGTGCTCAGAAAAAAGCCCTGAGTCCTCCATGCCTCTGTCCTGCACTGCCACCAGCCTCTCTGCACCATCCGTGCTATTCACATTCTTTCAAACGCTGTAGGATTCATTCACCTGCTCTCCACACCGTCCCTGTGGCTGCCTTCTCTAACCTCCACTTCCTGCTCCTTTTATGTAGTTCAGATGTTTGCTGCCTGGGGGGAAGGGGGTGAAAGTGGGGGTAGGGGGTGGAGGTGGGAGTGGGTGGGTGCCCAGGGCCACAGCTCGCTCCCCTGGAGAGGGAGCCTCCACTTCTTGGCTAGTCCACCCAACCAACTGGCCCCGGCGCCCCTCAGCGCCACCAAAAGCCCGAGGGCCTTTCCAGTCTTCCCTAGAAAAGGCAGATTTAATCCTCTCGAGTTCTCTGCAGCAACTTCTGAGCAGACAGACTGCTTCCGCTCACCAGGGGCTCACAAACCCAGTCACACTGAAATGCGCTTATGTATGTGGATGGCTGTTCAGAGCTGAACCCGAGCTGGAGGGTACATACGCACTTCCTGGCCCCAGGCATAAACACCACGTATGTATTCTTTCCTTTCAGAAGGGATGCTTCTCATGCTTGTAATGAAGTGTGGTCAGAACATATTCTCTTCTAGCATATTAGGTCAGTCAGAGGTTTTTCCGTCTTCTTTATTCATGTGAATGAAAACGGAAGTCAGCAAAGCCTGTCATTGAATCCTGTACACACGTGTCAGAGAGGCAGTTCTAGAGTGGTGATTTAAAGGGAAAGGCAAGGGATTAGACTGTGTGAGCCTCTTGCAGTAGCTTCCATCTATGGGTTGGGAAAAACACGGAAATATCTAAATATTATATAATATTTAAATAGTTATCTGAACATGATTAAGTTTTCCACTTGGAAGTTATCAAGTCTGAAGTATATCAAATTGAAGAGTGCTGTAAATATAGATTCTTTTTTGAATCTTATGAGGACTCCTGTCTCTGTGCCTTCTCTCCAGTTGACTGAAGAATTAAGGAAAATGCTTTGCTTGAACTTTCTCTGAAGGGCAACCCTGGCAAAGGTCTTTTCCTGTATTAAATTCCCCATGACCTTGCATGGCAGAGGTGAAGTGTGTGTGTGTGTGTGTGTGTGTGTGTGTGTATACACATACATATATGTATGTATGCATAGGCGTGTGTACATATACACATAGGTGTATATAACATTTATTTTTTTTCTTCTTGAAACACCCATTTCCAACTTCCCCCTCATTTTCGTAAAATCCCCTTATCCCTTCCCCACCCCTTGCAACGCAAAGGGGGTTTTCTCCTTCCCACTCTGTGTTGCTATTAACTCATATACACTCGTGACAGGATGTATTCAAATTCAATGCTCACAAAATTCAGAGACCGGTTTTTCTTCCACCCCCAGTGTGCGTTTTCTGACTCGCCTTTTAGTTAGTTTTCACTTTAGAAGGTCAGCAGCCCTCACTGGGTGGTGATTGACAGGCGAGGGTGTGGGGAGGGGTTGCCCCCCTCCCCACCCACCCGCTCCTCTGGAGTCAGCATCTTGGCAGAGCAGGAGAGTAGTTGCTCACAGCATCTTGGCAGAGCAGGAGAGTAGTTGCTCACACCCCCAGTCAGCACCTCGGGGTCCCCTTGTGTCTGTGTACCTGCCTCCCTCCTGAGCCCCTTCAAGTCCTGTTCTGAGAGGAGGCGGATGTAGTCGCTGCCAGGATAATTAAAATGGAAAGGTGGTTGACAGAGGCACCAGTTTGTAGCCAAGGTACCCCATTAGCTCAGGGAGCCTGTGGACACCTGTGATTCTCCAACCTCCTGCCTGCCCCCTGGATGGGTGGGACTCCACCCTGAAGATAACGCAGTATAAAATACCCTGCATGGGGGCCAGGAAACCAATACTGGGAACCGGGGGCCTGTGCCCTAGGGCTGCCGTGATGAAGGACCGCAGACTGAGTGGCTTCCATAGCAGATATTTGTTTCTACACAGTTCTGGAGGCCAGAAGTCGAGAGCAGGGGTGGCTTCTTCCGAGGCCTCTCTCCTTGGTGGATGGATGGATGGTGGTCTCCTCACTGTGCCCTCACATGGCCTTTCCTCTGTGAGTCTGTGTCCCCGTGGCCTCTTCTTATAAGGCACCAGTCGTATTGGATTTGGACCCACTCTAAGGTCCTCATTTTAACTTAAGTACCTCATTAAAGTCCTCGCCTCCAACTATATCTCATTCTGAGGTCCTGGGAGTTAGGACGTTAACTTACTAATTCTGGTGATGGAACTGCGGAGAAGGCAATGGCACCCCACTCCAGTACTCTTGCCTGGAAAATCCCATGGACGGAGGAGCCTGATGGGCTGCAGTCCGTGGGGTCGCTAAGAGTCGGGCACGACTGAGCAACTTCACTTTCACTTTTCACTTTCATGCATTGGAGAAGGAAATGGCAACCCACTCCAGTGTTCTTGCCTGGAGAATCCCAGGGACGGCGGAGCCTAGTGGGCTGCCGCCCATGGGGTCGCACAGAGTCGGACACGACTGAAGCGACTTAGCAGCAGCAGCAGCAGCAGCAATGGAACTGCTGTGAACTTTTCCCAGGAGCAGATCTGATCCCCTCGATGTATTCTTCCTGACCCTGTCTCCCCAGGAGGTAGCTTCCTGTAGGTTCTGGAGTCAGACTTGGACTCCAGTTGGAGCCTTTCTAGCTGTGTCACCTTAGGTTGGTTACTTGATATCTCTGAGCTCAGGTTTCCTCTGCTGGGAAACGGGGGCAAAATACATACAGGCCTGACTTGGTACTGGTCTCCGTACCCAGATCCTCTACCATTCTTTCCTCTTGGTTCTATTCCCTTCTCGAGGTCCCCAAGGACATCCCATCCACAGGGACGACAGATGCATTTATTTGTGATATGTCAGCAGGTACCAGCTGGGCCCATCACTATGACCACCTCGGAACCTCCACAGAAGGAGGTCCATCTCCCGGGGCCTTGTCTCTTCCTGGGTTCCCCAGGCTCAGCTGAACCTGCTCGGGGCTCCTGGTCTGGCTTGGGGGTGGGGGCAGACTAGGGAGTCTCACCTCCAAGGCCACCTGTCCCTAAACAAGCAGGGGGTGGGGTTTAGACTCCAGAGGGGACGCAGACTGAAATCAGAAGGCTCCAGGCTTGGATCAGGACCCACGCAAAAGCCACTCATACCAGTTGTCAGATTCCAGTGATTAGCAGTTTTCCAGACTGGGGAAGGGGACCTGTCGCTTGTCCAGGAGGGTGGGAAGCAATGGCTCAGGGCACTGGGGGAGAGAGAGGAGGCAGGGAGAGGACCAGACTCCCTGGGAGAGAAAGCAGTGCGTGGAGGATGGCCCTGAATTCAGGGAAGAAGTTTCTCAATCAAGAGTGTCACAGGGCAGCTGGCATCAGCCCCATTCAAGTGCCACCCCCATATCCACCCCTCCCCCCCCTGACCAGCGGGCTCCGCTGAGGCAGGGGGCTCTGGGCCAGGGGCATGGCAGCCTCTGGCAGAGAAATGACGAGAGGCTGGGAGGCCAGCCCCGCTAAGGCTTTGCACAGGGACAGGCTGGCCCGCTGGTGGCCCCGTTCTCTGCCTGTTGCCTTCTCCTGCCCTCCGTGGCTGGCTCGCATCTCTCCAGATGGTGCAGAGGTGGGGAGAGGTCACAGAGAAGCAGGTCTGTTGTGCTTGGCGTGGAGGGGAGCTGAGTTAGGGTTCGTGGGTATTGTGTGCTTGGAGGCACCCCCTTTCTTCCCAGAGCAACAGAAAACAGACAAGAGTTTAAGTCAGCACCCTAGTCCCAGTGTCTTCCTGCAGCTCTGCTGAGGGTAGGGGAGGAGAGATCAGATGGGCACAGGGCTTCCCGGGCTCCCCAGCTTATCCACAAAGACACAGAGGCCTCTCAGCCCTGAAGTCCCTCCCCCAAGTCTAGCTGGGTATTGGGAGCCCATTCCCCGCCGTCTGGCAGCCCCGGGGGCTGGCTGTGTAGCCCAGGCCTGGCCTTTCCCCACGATTCCCTGGTCTTGGCTCCACATCTGTCCTGGGCCTGGGCTGTTGCTGCCTGGGTCTGACAGTCAGGCCTTTCCCACCTGGGGCTAGATGCTGCCTGTTGAAGCCCCACTCCCTAGATGGGAGCAGGGTGTGCTCTATCTGGTTGGACTGAAAGGCCCTGCACCCCGTGAGTGACCCCCTTGGCATGTTGGCGCCAGCTGCGGCGAGCTGGAGCTGCCCCGCTGACCACGGGGATTTACATTTCCTGTCCTCCCCTCCTCCCACACCCAGTGAGCAGCGAAACCAACCAGGGTTAATCTCTCTAGGCCGCTGGCTGCCACTGTGGGGTCAAGTGTGCCTCCTGGCTGAGCCCACAAGCCCCGGGATCTGTGGGAGTGTCCACGTGGGAGGTACATGTGGCAGTGGGCTGTGGACCCCCTGCGGGCCCTCCCAGAGCCATCTCTCTCTCACTCTCTTCTCTGAGCACTTCCCTGGCAGCTGGCTCATCTGGCTCACTGTCTCTGAATCTTTTGACTTGGATGACCTCCCACCTGGGTTACTGCCCCGGCCTCCTTACTTGTCCATCCACTTGCCCCATCCCAGGCCTCTGCCCTGTCTCTTCCTGCTTCTATGAGCCCTACGCACGAGGCTGCTCTGATCATATATCCTCATTACAAATGTTTATGTTTCCGGCCACCTTCATGGAGTCTCCGGTGGACCCTCCACCTCCTTTCCCAATGTCCACCCTTTGTCTGGAACCTCGCTTTGCCCCAAGTCATTCCTGGACGTGCTCTGTATTTTCTTTCCCGAGTGACTGGGCTCACCCTGTTCTCTGTGCCCCGAACGCCCTCCTCCTGGGACTCTTAAGACAGTTTAAGAAAGATCCTGCCTCTGAGCTTTAAGCACACACATCCGAATCTGCCATCCATGTGATCCCCAGCCCACTCTCACCAGAGACTTATGCAAGCTACCCCCGGTCTGTCTGAGAATTGCCCCATGCCTAAATGATGCAAAACCAGAGTCATAACCCCCTCAAGAGAGACTTTGAACTTCACTTATTAATCACTTGGAAATTTGGACAGCATGATGTCTGTCCCTTTCACTTTCAGTTCGGGGAGGCTCACTGAGCTTCCTTCAAGGATGTGGCTCTTTGCCTGGCAAACAATACATTCTGTACATTTAGGCCACTTTGTTTGTCTTTGTTCCATGACAAGACCTACTCAGTGTTTTCTTAATTTTTCAGCCAAAAGTAATCTTCTTGTCTCTCTAGCTCCTTTAATATTTTGTCTGTTCTGTAAAGCAGGCCCCTATTTTTTTTTTATTCATTCATTTACCAGATACCCAGGCATTATTATTATATCAGACACTGTTGCTTGCCCTGAGCTATGGTAGTGAACAAAACAGACAAGGATTAAAAAACCTGATCTCATGGAACTTACATCATGTACAGAGAAAGACAATAAAAACACAGAAGTAATTTGTATAATGTGTTACATATTGATAGGTCATGGAGAAAAATAAAGCAAGGATAGAGATACAGAACGTTGGAGGATGCTAAAAATTTTAAATAAGACATTTTATAAACTTAACCTAACCCATTTTGGATATGCTCAGTTCTTAGGGGGTTTTTGGTAGATGGCGGCAGCTGCTGAGAAATATGAGGTAGGTGGGGGTTAGCCATTCCCCTGTAATGTCACTGTCAGGAAATAATCAAAGTACAGCTCATACTAGACTCTGCTTATGACGATTATTAATCAAATACTTTGTTCACAAAGCAGATCTGAAATTGTTCATACAACCTATACTGAATTCCCATCGACTTTTCGTTATTTCCCAGGTCTGTGCCTTCCTGTCAGGATCTTGGTCCACAAATCCCTCTAAACCAACCTCTGGGTATGGCTCAGAGCAGGAACTCCAACTCTTTGTGACCCCATGGACTGTAGCACGCCAGGCTCCTCTGTCCATAGAGATTCTCCAGGCAAGAGTACTGGAGTGGGTTGCCATGCCCTCCTCCAGGGGCTTTTCCCAAGCCAGGGATCAAACCCAGGTCTCCCACATTGCAGGTGGATTCTTTACCATCTGAGCCACCTGGGAAGCCCAAGTCCCTAAATGATTGCAGCCAATTATCAAACCAATCCCCCTAAATAAAATTTTAATTTCACCAATAGAAGCACTATTGCTTTGCTTCTTCATACGTGGCTAGCTTCACCAACAAAAACTTACCTTTTGAATTTAATGAACTCATCAGCAAAGTGTTGTGACTTGAGAAAAGTGGAAGTGTTAGTTGCTCAGGCCTATCGGACTGTTTGTGACCCTGCGTACTGTAGCCCACCAGGCTCCTCCATCCATGGGATTCTCCAGGCAAGAATATGGGAGTGGGTTGCCATTTCCTTCTCGAGGGGATCTTCCTGACCCGGGGATCGAACCCAGGCCTCCTACATTGCAGGCAGGAGATTTGAGATGGGGGTAACATAAATTCTTGAAATAGTATCCTGGGAGTGAGGCCTTTTCTGGGAGAATGCCAGCTGAGTATTCCTGGACTGTGGATTCTTTTTTTTTTTTTTAATTTTTTTTTAGAATCTTTCCTGGTGGTCCAGTGGCTAAAATTCCAAGCTCCCAATGCAGGGAGCCCAGGTTCCATTCCTGGTCAGATAACTATTTCCCACATGCCACAGCTAAGAGTTTGCATGCTGCAACTAAAGATTCCTCTTGCCGCAACAAAGACCCAGCATGACCAAATAAATATGACTATTTAAAATTATTTTAAAATTAATTATTCTTGGCTATGCGGGGTGTATGTTTCAATGCTATTTTCTCACATCATCCCACTCTCTCCTTCCGCCACTGTGTCCAGAAGTCTGTTCTTTATGTCTGCGGCTCCTCTGCTGCTCTGCCTGTAGGATCATTGGTACCATCTTTTTAGATTCCATATGTATGCTTAAATAATATGATATTTATCTTTCTCTTTCTGACCTACTTTACTCTGTATAATAGCCTCATTAGAACTGACTCAAATGCATTCCTTTTTATAGCTGAGTGATATTCCATTGTGTTTATATACCACCACTTCCTTCTCCATTCAGCTGTTGCTGGACATCTAGGTGACTGCCATGTCCCTGCTGTTGTAAACAGTGCTGCAGTGAGCGTTCAGGTACATGTGTCTTTTTCAGTTATGGTTTCCTCAGGGTTATATGCCCAGGAGTGAGATTGCTGGGTAGCATGGTAGTTTTATGTCTAGTTTTTAAAGGAATCTCCATACTGTTTTCCAGTGGTTTTATCAATTTGCATTCCCATCAAGAGTATTCTTCAGTTTTTTTTTTTTTAATTTGAGATTAAGAAAAAAACAAGGGAAGGAAATGGCAACCTACTCCAGTACTCTTGCCTGGACCAAATTCCATGGACCAAGGAGCCTGGTGAGCTACAGTCCACAAGAGTTGGACATGACTGAGGGCCTAATCAACAATAACAAAGGCAAGAAAGAGCAGATTAGGGCGATGCTGTGAGGAGGTGCAGGAGGGGACCTCTGCAGTGAACATCACTGAAGGAGTGATGGCCTGCGATGGAGACTCGGGGGAGGGAGGCATCACTCCAAGTTTGTGCCTCAAACGGGGGCACAAACAGTGCCTCAAACAGTGGTTGATGAAGCTCTTTTATCGTAGATGCCTGAAAAATCCGTCTTGGTTATTGAACTTAAATATGAAAAACCTAAAGGAGAGTTTTAAAATCAATTTGTAGGAAATCAGGACACACTCCTGCAACCCACACATAGAAGGTCTAAGTTCCTAGAGACCATGGACACGTTTTAGATGTAACTGACACCCACGAGAGGCCTTTCACTGAGCTGGGTGCTCACCATTTCCCCAAGAGGCAGAGAGAACCATGTGGATGAGTAACCCAAGTAAAACCTATTGGCAATATATTGTGAAATAAGCTTTATATCGTGTGATTCAGGTGAGATGTTCTGTGGGAGTTTGGAGAAGAAAAAGAACCCCTTTCCCCCCCCCACCCCCGAGATGTCCAGTTGCGCCCGGAGGGTTAGGTAGGTGGGATTAGGACAGGAGTGATAACAATATAAATATTTATCAAGCAGCGGCTGGTGCCAGGAGCTGTTCTGCCAGGAGCTGTTTGGGGCCTTTGCGGTGGGTACTGTGAATATGCCCAATTTACAGATGAGGACAGTGAGGCCCGCAGAACTTGGAGCGCTTCTGGAGGTTCCCTGGGGCAGGGGGATCTCACAGAGCCAGGATTGTGACCCCTGTGGCTGGCCCCAGAGTCCTACGCTAGCCCCTCCTCCTTCCTGACCCTGGTGCCCACAGGTGGAGGGGGACAAATGAGCAGCTGAGTGGGGCTCAGGAGGGAGTCTGGGGTTCAGTGAGCCCCCTTGCCTGGCTCAGAGGAACCATGCTGGGCCAAGTAGGGGAGTTTTCCAGGCTGTTGAGGATAGTCTTGATGGCCGCTCTCCTGGCTCTGGACAGTTGATTGCCAAGGGGAGGCACTTTCTGAGCACAGAAGTTGGGGAGGGGAGTGGGAGAAGAGAAGCAACAGGAAGAAAGCCAAGAGGGGGCTGCATTAGGGACCGCATCGCCAGACCCCAAACACCTGTGGGGGTGGGCTGGCAAACAGGGCTGCACAGGACACCAGGATGGAATCAGCCCCTGCAAAGGGCGTCTTCAAGGAGACTCGGTGGCTTTAAGGCCCATCAGCCCGGCTGGGTGCAGTGGGAGGTCCCTTTTAGTGTCTAGGGCAGGGGTGTGCCTGCCAAATCTCTTCAGTCCGACTTTTTGTGACCCCGTGGACTGCAGCCCACCAGGCTCCTCTGTCCATGGGATTCTCCAGGCAAGCATACTGGAGTGAGTTGCTATTTCCTCCTGCAGGAGATCTTCCCAGGGATCGAACCCACATCTCTTACCTCTCCTGTATTGTCTGTCACGTGGGTTCTTTAGCACTGATGCCACCTGGGAAGCCCTGGTGGAGGGGGGCTTGAGTTAAATGAACATTTGTCTCTCAAGCTCAGTGCGTGAAGCTTTTTCAGCCACAGCGTTTTTTTCCCCCTCTTTTTCATCTCACCCTCTGGAGTGGCAGGAAGAAAGGCAGCCCAGGCGTGGTGGCCAGGGACAGCCGGCCTCAAACCCCCTCCCTCATCTCTTACATAAGCCTCCTGCTCTCCTTCCGGCCCGCAGGCTTCAGCCCCGGGCTCCCGTGTGCGTCTGTGTGCGTGTTTCTGCTGCGAGCTGATGCCCAGAGGGGCCGGCGGGCCACGTCACAGCCTCTTGGGCTCAGTGCTGAAGGCCGAGTGCCTGACTCATCCAGCCCTGAGCCTGCGGAGCAGCTGGCCGGCTGCCTGGGCCCGTCCCTGGGCCGCCTCTGATGGCCTTTCCAGCCCCTCTTCACAGGCCTCGGAGGGAGAGGATCCTAAGCAAAGGAGGTGACAGTGTTACCCCTTGAAGCATAAGCACTTCTGTCTCCCAGACGGGCTGGGTGCTGCTCTAGGTGGTGAAAGCCGAGCAGTTAACAAAGCCAGCTAGAGATGCTGCCCTTCAGGGGTTCACATTTTAGCAGGTGAATGAATGGGCTTAACCAGCTGCTGCAAAACTCGAGCCCTAAGCTGATCTGGCCCCACCAGACACCCCGTCATCTGTGTCCTGCAGTCCCTTCTGCTGCCTCCTCCCCCGACCTGCTCCTATCTTCTGATCCCGCTCATCTTGGGAGTCAGCCTGGTTGCAGAATGTGGGCCTCTTCGACCCTCTAAGCCCCCATCACGGCCTCCTGGAGGCGCAGAAGACCTCCCTAAGGCCCTGTTGGGGGCCCAGCCATGCCAGACAGAGGTGACTTAGGAAGCTCATTCCAGTGATTGCTCAGGGACAACCCCTCGTCAACTTGAATTTAGGTTCATCCAAACTGGGGGGCCTGGGAAACTCACATTTGTGAGCATCATTTAGCTGGTGGGTTTGGGGAAAGGTACGCTCTGGAATCCACACTGTCTAATACCTGTGCTTACTATCTGAGGTCCAAGCTGGGAGACTGCAGGGGAGGGGACATGAGGGAAGCTGTGGGCTGGCAGGTGCCTTCGGGCACAGCGGACGATGATGCTCCGTAATGTGCAGTCACTTGGAAGTTGCCCTGCGGCAGATGATGGTGGAACAAGGCCAGGCATCTCATCAGCCCCATGTTTCTTCTTTCAGTCACAGTACCATGATTTTCATCTGGAGAAATGAGATTTCCCTCAGTCGTGGTGGGGTTGTCAATCCAGCTGCCTGCCTGTGATGGACACATCAAGGTGGCTTCTAAGAGTGCCTTTCTCTTGAGTACACGTGAGATCAGCCGTGTGGATTTGTCCCAGTGGGCCTGTGGATAGGATTCTGCTACTCACATCCCAAGTGGCCCTGGTTCCTGTCCTTTTCCTGTTCCTGTTCCTCAAGGACAACCCCTCATCAACTTGAATTTAGGTTCATCCAAACTGGGGGGCCTGGGAAACTCACATTTGTGAGCATCATTTGGCTGGTGGGGGGCCTGGGAAACTCACATTTGTGAGCATCATTTGGCTGGTGGGTTTGGGGAAATGTACGATCAGTTCTTTCTCCTATGCTGGGAACCACTCTGTATTCTCCAATACATTGGTTTTCTTGCCTAGATTATCTGGAGTTGTCTTCCATTGCTGGCAACCTTAGAACTCTGAGTGATGGCAAAGGTAGCCTGCGGCTGTCCCTTGACCTGATTCTGGGCAGGGAGAGGTTGACACAGAACCGGTCAGGCTCGTAGGGTCCCTAGAACACTGCCTTCCCCAGTGATGGCCGGGAGAGGAGGGTGCTGCTAGCAGAGGCGCTCAGCTGCACTGCGAGCTCCGTCCACAACAGCTCCCGCCCCTCTGCCGCACGCTCTAGGTGGCATGAAGAAAACGGCTTCGTATTTTGAACAGCGGTTTCCAGAAGATTCTTTCCACCTTTCCTGTGTCCTGGGTGGAGTGGAGGGAGGTTCTCTCATTAGGTGGCCAGCATCCAGCCTGGCCTCTCAGCTCTGACTCCAGGCCAGGCTCCAAGTCTTCTGTCTCCCTCCTTGCCCTGCCCCTTTCTTCCAAATCACCTCACCCAAGAAGCCCTGGAGCTGGGTCAGTACTAGCAGACAAGGAGAGTGTATGGCAGAGAGGAAAGAACTCGAGTCTGACCGAGCTATAGCCTGCAGCTCTGCAACCTGCAAGGGTACGGCCAGTTTTGCTCACTGTTGCGTCTGCAACAGAGGCTCCGAGGAAGGGCTCAATGGATGGCCATTCTTGAATGGCCTGGCTCCTAGGGAGGGTGGGCTCTCCTGGGGGCCCTCCCTCTCCCCTCTCAATGTCCAAGACACCTCGTCTCTCTGCCTCCTTGGCTGCTGCACCCATCATTGCAGTTTTGGAACAAGCTGCCCCAGGAGGCAGTACGCACGCTCCCTCCATCGGAGTGCTCCAGCTGAGTCTGGGAGACCATCCAACAGGGATAGGTTAAAGCGTTTGCCTGCAATGTGGGAGGCCTGGTTTCGATCCCTGGGTCGGGAAGATCCCCTGGAGAAGGAAATGGCAACCCACTCCAGTATTCTTGCCTGGAGAATCCCATGGATGGAGGAGCTTGGTGGGCTACAGTCTACGGGTCACAAAGAGTCGGACACGACGGAGCGACTTCAATTTTTTTTTTTTCACTTCCAAGTTCAAGGTGAGAAGTTGGGTTAAATGACCTCTGGGATTCCTTCTCACTTGCGGGTTTGATTAT
Source organism: Budorcas taxicolor (assembly GCF_023091745.1). Taxonomy (NCBI): domain Eukaryota; kingdom Metazoa; phylum Chordata; class Mammalia; order Artiodactyla; family Bovidae; genus Budorcas; species Budorcas taxicolor. The sequence goes on from NC_068933.1 coordinate 25,042,440, forward strand.
TCTATAGCTATTTCTTTGTTTTTTAATTAAAAAAATATTTTTACTGAGAATTTTTCAAGCATGCAGAAAAGTACACAAGTAATATAGTAACTGACAAACATATATGTAACCAGCACCAACTGTCAAATTTAGCCTCTTGCCCTGTTTATTCTGGATACAAATGAATTCCCTCTGCAGATTTGTGGGGTCTTTCTTTAAATTAAATATTTATTGAGGTATAATTTACATATACAGAGTACACAGATTTTGAGTGTACAGTGTGCTAAGCTTTGACAACTGTATACATAGGTGGAACTACCACCCCAGACAAATTAGAGAATTTTCTCCTATGTATCTTTTCCGGTCCATCCTCCCCTGCCAGAGGCAACCATTGTCCTGATTTCTCTCACCATAGATTCATTGTGCCTGATCTAGAACTTTCTATAAACAGAATCATACAGAATGAACTCTTTTGTGGCTGGCCTCTTTCGCTCATCATTATGTATTTTTTGGATTCTTCCATGACACTGTAAGTAGTTCATCCCTTTTTATTTCTGAGTAATATTCCATGAGATGCAGATACCACAATGTATCTGTTCACTCAATAAAGGACCTTCCCATAACATATTTGTCCAAGATAAATGAAGATGTATGTCCATAAAAAGAATCCCACAAGTATATTCATAGCAGCTTTTCTCATAATAGGCTCAAACTGGAAACAACCCAGATGAGTGTTCTATTTTGATGCGATCATCTTTCCTCAAAGACAGTGAGGACAGGATGCCCCCCTGATTCTTCCAGGGACCACTGCAGTGGTTTGAACATAGGAGAGAATCGGGAAGTCTTTGTTGAATGGGTGGAAGGCGGAGAAATGTGCAACCTAGTCTCTGAGCCTAGTTTAAGAGATGAGGGGTAATGCTCACCCCTGATCGGCTCCACCGGGCAAAAGACAGAATGTGAGCAGGGAAAACATGGAGGTTGTTCATCCGAGAGCCTCAGTGCTAAGCTCAGCTCCTAGTACAGGGTAAGTGTTCAGAATATATATGTCGAATAAGTGAAGTAAACACACTGTGGAGTGACAATCACTAGGTTCTCTTCCTTTTGGACCATCCTGGCTTCCACAGTAAACTTGCTTCCTGGAAGACACACCAGGGTACGGGGACAAAGAGTCAGTGTAAAACGCAGAGAAAGGTCCACTGGGAAGGCCTGGAGATAAGGATGAGGAGGTTAAGAGTTTCCAGAAGAAAGTTAAAATAAGCTGGTTCCTAGCTGTTGCCCCCAGGCCCTATACATTAGCTCTTTCATATTCATCCCTGGTAGACCCAAGCACAGGAATCCACCCATTTACAATTGAGAAATTTGCCTGGAGATCCCCAGAGAACCACCGCCTCTAGAATGCCCTGCCCCCTCCCTTTTCATGGCTGCTTCAGGCTCACACGTCCTTCAAGGTATCCAGCAAAGCCAAGAGGAGAACTTTTCCTCTCCCCCAGCATGGGTTCCAACAGTTCAGCTCTTCAGGAAACCAAACACGTGCCCGTTGATGGAAAGTTGATTTTACAAGGGATAGAAACTGCGTTCTCAGTTCAGTGGGTCTGTCCCAAGGCAAGGATAAATATGTTCCCTTAAATGACAAGTCTTCATCACTTCAAGTCCGTTCAGGCAGGAACAAAAGGCTTCAAGGGAAGGCTGGGGAAGAAGATGTTTCCTGGGTCCTCTGACTCTACTGTGACTCACAGGAGGATTAGTATCTAAAGATCTAGAGTTGGGCCTGTGATGACCCAACTCTTTCACTGGTTCTGGAACCCACAGGCACTTTAGTTTCCAGGAAGTCATAGTGGAAAAATGATGTCGGATTCCAAACTCTTGAATCCTTCTGGTTCTGCACCTAGCTATTTATAGGGCCTCTGATGAGCCTGTTTCCTCACCTGTGCAATGAGAATGCTGGATTAGACAATCTCTAAGCACCACCTTTCCAGCTCCAAAACCTATGCTTCTAGCATCACAGATTCAAAACCTTGATCCCACTGGTTCTCATCGAGATATTTATTTATTTATTTTTGTTGGCATAACATTGCTTTACAATACTGTGTTAGTTTCTGATGTACAACAACTTGAATCAGCTATAAGTACACATATGTTCTCTCCCTCCTGAATTTTCGCCCCATCTCCCTCGCTACCCTGCCTCCTGTGCCTTTCTGCCCATCTAGGTCATCACAGAGCACCGAGCTCAGCTCCCTGTGCTAAACAGCAGCTTCCCACTAGCTATCCATTTTACCCACCAGTCTCATCCCTATAAATGCATGGAGGGGAAATAGTCACAGATATCTCTAGCATCGAGTTCATGTGTTTTGAAGGCTCATACGCATGTTTTAAAGACAGCAACGTTCCTATCAAGGCAATTTTCCTGCTTGTGAGGTTTCTTTTTTAGGGTCCAATTTGGAAATGCTTTTAGTCAACTGTCAGTGTAGATGGGGGAAAAAAAAAAAAAAACCTCTGAAAGATTTTCTGCTTTCTATCTTTGTTGATAATACAAACAAGGCCCCACCGCCTTGAGAGGATGGTGGAGGCATAGGAAATTCTCATCCTTTCAGGGCTAAAAATAAGCAAAGGGCCAAAAATCAACAAAGATGATCGGGACAATCTGACTGCTTGAAATGGCAGCAGCCTGGAGTCTTACACCATGTGAAAGAGGAGGGTGCCTTTCCCTGGCTGGACCCAGGGACACAGAGTTAAAATAAAGTTGACCTTTTGAAGAGGAACACTGAGAAACTTGTGTCTGTGGTTTCCATCCGTTCCCCACCCCCATTTTGTGGGCCAAGCACTGAGTTTTACATAAGTACATACTCTAAACTGAACATCCTTTATTTCCTGTTCGGACTTACAGTGGCATACATATTCAGCCTGACCTTTAAAGAACTCACGGCAAGAGGAGGATTTCTAAGGATTCACTTTATGGAAGATCCTGAAGATTAAAGATAGTTCAGTCAATAAAAAGGGCTTTTTCCCTACTTGTTGACTGACAGAACTGTTGGTCTGTTCGTTCACTTTGGCCTTCATCCTTTCTTTCTAGAGGTTGAGGGCTTGGAGAAGACGGATCTGGCCCCAGATTCAGACTTTGCCCCCCACCCCCATGTCAGGGGACTATTGGTGACGCACTGAAGCCAGGCTGACCACTGGGGCAAATGGCAGGATGACCTCGAAGGATGCTGAGAATCTGGGGAGCAGAGATAAGTGGATTGGGCCCCCACAGTGGTGTCCCAGTGACAAGGAAAGCCAATCTTAGGCTAAATCCTGCCAAGCAGCCAAAGGATTATTAGCACATTGGCACAACTCAGTTGTATTAATAGAACCTCTCCAGGCAGCCTGTTTCGCAGGGCTCTGGTACGACCTTGCCTGGAGAGTTTGCTCAGAGGTGTGGGGTGTGCCTTCTCAGAGGTCAGCGGGGACCTGAAAGAACACAGGGGATATCATCTCTAGGGCCTTCTTCCTGAAAGATGCCTAGTGGCCTCTCCAGACTGGTCAGTTTCCTCAGCAACAAATTTGTGATCATCAAACTGTTAGGGGAAGCACACTGATTGAAACTGCCCACCCTGGCCAGGCACCATAGTAACCATTTGCATAAGTTGTTTTATGACAGGAGATCCTGATAAGGAATACGGAACTAATAAGCCACCACCAACCGGAAGAGTTCGGGAAAGGTCTAAAGGAGACACCGCGTGTCCATCCACTTCCCAGAATCCCTCTCACTAGCATCCATCTTGGCTGAATGATGCCTACGCCACCAGGAAAGACACTGAATTAGAATGATTGGCCAGGACCACCCGGAACCTAATCCCATCACCATAAAACCCGAGACTTCGAGCCATGAGGCAGAGCAGTTCTCCTGGGTTCCCTTACCCTCCTGCTCTCCACCCGGGTGCCCTTTCCCAATAAAATCTCTTGCTTTGTCAGCACATGTGTCTCCTCGGGCAATTCATTTCCGAGTGTTAGACAAGAGCCCAGTTTCAGGCCCTGGAAGGGGTCAGCCTTCCTGCAACAAAACCTTGCGGGGTTGAGTATGTAATAATGTTAATTCAACTAAGAAGCAGACACTTTATTAGAAGCATTTCATAAATGAAACAACGTGCTGCTTTAAAATGCTTTTTTTAATTATTACTTTACATTTTAAAAAGATTCTGCTTTCTCAATTGAAATAATGTGTCATATGTTCATTTCACAATCAGAAAAATAGAAGACCTTCTGTGCATTTATATGGCAAAACTTGTTTGCAGGGAAGGACCTAACAGAACAGACTCCACTTTTCCATATTGGCCACCCAAGTGACTATGGCTAGGTTACACTGAGGTGGTTTCAAAAGACTTTCTGACCATTATGACCTGTATACTGGCGATCTCCACTTCTTCACACCTTTCGGATTTTAACCTTAAGACCCTATGACTTCACCAAGGATGTCAGAGCATGTGACTACCTGGATTCACAACTCAGCTCTACCCCTTATTATGCTCTGTGACCTGCTTAAGCTCCTTAACTTCTCTGAGCCTTAAAGTCTTCCGGTCAAAATTAGGGCGAATAAAACACACTTTGCAGGATGGTAGCACGTGGTGGGGGAAAATGTGTGACTTCATGAACTTCTAGTTGGAGTTTGTCCAAGCACTCTTTTTTTTTTTTTTTCAAAGAAACTGATTTTTTAAATGTTGATAAAATCATGTCAGTGAGCTGGATAAGGCCCCTGGTCAAAAGAGTCATTTAGAGAGGAAGTTGTTTCTTAGAGTGGTGTATGCGCATGGGAGCAGGAAAGGAAATTGAGAGTGATGAGTGACTACTAGCCTCCTTCCTTTCCTGAACTATCTCCACTCCCGCCCCCAAATCCCCCTCCACCCCACCCCAACCTTCCTCCCCCTCCATCCCCTCTCTCTGACTTTTGAGAGGTAAAGGCTTTTATGCAGTCCTCTCCCTGAGCACATTACAGCCTTTGATGTCAGAATATCCATTTCCTGCCCCCCTTCCCGCCACCAGCCAGCCAGGTAGACCACGCCCTCCCCAGAGCCTGACCTGGCCTCACCTGCAGCATCCTCATCCCTTGCCTGGCTTCCAGAAAGAGCATCTCCTCTGTTGCAGAGGGTCTGGGGGGCAGTTCTGTTTCCATCTTTCACTCCCTCCCCCGTGGAGTCTGGACGATTCTTCAAGTCTCTTTCACACCCCGTTAAACCGATGGAGTTCATTGCTTTACACTCCCCCAGAGACACACACTGATTTTCTGTCCCCTCTCTCCTTCCCTCTTCCTTATTTTTAAAAAACTTTATTGATTTATTTGGCTGTGCCGCGTGACATGTGGGATCTGAATTCCCCAACCGTGGACCAAACCTGCGCCCCTTGCGGTGGAAGCGCAGAGTCCTAACTGTTGGACCTCCAGGGAAGTCCCCCTCTTTCTTATTAAGCTGTGGGTTCTAGATGCACCAGGCATAGCGCATGCGTGGACAGTGGTTTCAGTCGTGTCTGACTCCTATGGATGGTAGCCTGCAAGGCTCCTCTGTCCATGGGATTCTCCAGGGAAGAATATTGGAGTGGGTTGCCATTCCCTTCTTCAGGAGATCTTCCCGAACCAGGGATGGAACCCACGTCTCCTGCGTCTCCTGCGTGTCTCCTGCGTGTCTCCTGTGTCTCCTGCGTGTCTCCTGTGTCTCCTGCGTCTCCTGCGTCTCCTCGTGTCTCCTGCGTCTCCTGCGTCTCTTGCGTGTCTCCTGCGTCTCCTGCATTGGCAGGCAGGTTCTGTACCACTGAGCCACCGGGGAAGCCCTTGTATGCCCCAGGCTTTCAGAACCGAAGCCTAGCACTGTGTCTTCACTTTTCAGCTGAATACAATAAACGCTCCCAACCTAGCTTGGATACTAGGGTCTGCCTTTCCTTTTGTTCCTGTTTCTCTTTCTTTTCTGTGTCTCCCTCACCTAGCCACCCTCAACGTCCTTTACACCCTTGGAAAGGTTTTATCTGCCTGTCTGGTCCTTGCCTGAAGAAATAACAGAAACAGGATGGTCTTAATTTAAACTACTTGGTGGAGGTGGGGGCGTCCAGACAGAAGGAAAAGGAAGGCCGTGTCCTCTTAAAGTGTCACAAGACAACATTTTCTCTTTTTCTGTTGTTCTTATTCACATACAGCCATGCTTTATCTGATCTTTGTACCTCGGAAACCAGGGGTAGTCTTCAGAATCTCTTTCATCACTTTGAACTTGACCCCAGGGAAAAATGATACAGCATCCAAGTTCAGAGGAGTGTATTTGAGGTTGGGGACTTATTTCCTTTGTCCTGGTGGGTAGCAGTGTCTCTGACTCATTTGCTGTTTTTTATTTTCCTCTGAGGAGTGATCAGAATCACAAATCTTGACATCTGTCCCATAAAGCAGCTGGGGACAGTAGCAAATGCTGGGCGCCTCCTTCTTCCCCGGCATCAAGGAGTCAGCGCATGCTGCTCAGAGAGGACCAGCACGTGTCACCCCGTGAGCAGGTTTGCACAGCACATGTGCCCTGGAGCACAGATGCCACTGACTCCTCAGACTGCCCAGGTCTCACTCTCTTACCAGTGAAAATCGGTTTTGTGTGTGCCCGTGCATATGCTTCATTACAAAAAGTTGACAATAAAGACATTCGGCATATAAAGAAGAATCCCACCCTCACCCGTAATTGGCATTACCATTTCAGTGTGTGTTCTTCTAATCTTTTCAATATAAATATAATGGGTACATTTGGGGGAGGAAAAAATTAAACCACACACAGTTCAGTTCAGTTCAGTTGCTCAGTCATGTCCGACTCTTTAAGACTCCATGAATTGCAGCACGCCAGGCCTCCCTGTCCATCACCAACTCCTGGAGTTCACTCAGACTCAAGTCCATCGAGTCAGTGATGCCATCCAGCCATCTCATCTTCTGTCGTCCCCTTCTCCTCCTGCCCCCAGTCCCTCCCAGCCTCAGAGTCTTTTCCAATGAGTCAACTCTTCGCATGAGGTGGCCAAAGTACTGGAGTTTTAGCTTTAGCATCATTCCTTCCAAAGAAATCCCAGGGCTGATCTCCTTCAGAATGGACTGGTTGGATCTCCTTGCAGTCCAAGGGACTCTCAAGAGTCTGCTCCAACACCACAGTTCAAAAGCATCACACATATGTGCCTATTTTTCTGGCCATGGAGTCATACTATAAATGCTATTACTTTTAAAAAGCACATGTTGTAGAATCTAACCTTGTCACTAGGTAAATTTGCAATGTCATTTTCATACTATTGTTTTTATTTTTATTAAAACTTTTCTTTTACAATATTGCTTCTATTTTACATTTTGTTATTTTGGCTGTGAAGCATGTGGGATCTTAGCTGCTTGACCAGGATCGAACCCACATCCCATGCCTTGGAAGGCTAAGTCTTAACCACTGGACCACCAGGGAAGTCTCTTATTAAAAAAAATAATGATAACACTGATGTTTTTAAATGGCTCCACAGTAATCTGTTATGTGGATATACCACAATTTATTTAACTTCTGTCTTATTCATAGTTTTGTTGTTTGTTTGTTTGTTTTGCTGTTAAAATTAATGACACAAAGGTACAGATACATCTTTGTCTAGTTATGTCTTAGGATGAATCTCTAGACGTGTGATTGCTGGGCGTACCATCATTCTCCAAGTTACCCTTCCATCCCAACACTTATCATGAATTTCACCTGTTTTTGGACACTTTGTATAAATTTCCCAACTAATTCAGGTGCCTGTTATATTGTGTGTAAGGTAAAGGGAAAAGAAACAAATGCCTTAGATAAACAGCGAATGTTTCTTTATCCCACCGTCCAAGTTTAAATACTTGTCTTCCTAAAGACCCCTTCAAGGTCACCATGCAGCTAGATCCCAGTGTGTGAGGTGGGGGATGGGGGGACTGCAGGCAGATGGGACCAGCCCTCGGATGCGGGGGATGCAAGCTCTGCTTCCTTTTCCCGTGTTAACCCTCCTCTCTCAACGTGCATATCACTTACCAGGACATGTAACATCACGGCTTTGTGTGTGGAACACTCTGTGATGTAAATTTTTTTCTCTAAATTCCAAGAATGAAGAAGCACCGTGTATTGGTACTCTTGTGATTTCTCAACTGTGACCACCGCGTTGGTAAACTGTCTGGTCTCGTCGCCCCACTACTCTGGGAGTCAGCGTTCTGTTCTACCTCTTAAAACCTGATCTGTTGAGAACTGATCATTTTGGGTTGGACACGCTGGAGCCAGGGAGGGCTGGGAGGGACAGGCATAATTGGAACCAGGGGAAGACCCAGCAGAGAGACGTTGGTTTCTTCTTTTTCCTGTTTCTCTCTTCTACTGACTCACTCTTTCGACCTGACCAAGGGGTTGAGAGGGAGTACAGGGGAGAAAAAGCTTCCGACCTTGAGGTCACTCAGCATCTCCTGTGAATGGATGTAGTTGGGATTTGATTTTGTGGCTGGGAAAGTGGCCTGGAGCATCTCTGTGGGAGGCCAATAAAACTGTAAACATTAAATAAACAGAAAACTGGAGTCCACACCACTCCTGTGAGACAGACCACACCTGGGTTTCAGTTTAGTCTTTTGATCTCAGAGTACTGATGAGAGGAGCAAATGGGATGACATTTATTTGCTTTGAAAATAAGTGAGAGCACCAGTCGAATACAATAAATTCAGGATTTAGGTCATCAGACTATTTCTAGCCCTTACCAACATAGATTACTAAAAAATTAACTATACAAGGGCACACAGCTGCTAGAAAAATAACTTTTCACCATGCAATAGGCACCAAGTTATCTAGAAAGTGAAAGTGTTAGTTGCTCAGTCACATCCAACTCTTTGGGACCCCATTGACTGTAGCCAGCAAGGCTCCTCTGTCCCTGAAATTTTCCAGGCAAGGCATAATGGAGTGGGTTGCCAGTTCCTTCTCCAGGGAATCTTCCTAAACTAGGGATCGAACCCAGGTCTCCAGCCTTGCAGGCAGATTCTTTACCAAATAAGCCACCAGGGAAACCCAAGCTGTCTTGAGGGGCCTGCATAAAAATGTCTAGGTCTTAGGATTTCCTTGGTGGTCCAGTGGTTAAGACTCTGCACTTCCAATGCAGGAGATGTGGGTTCAGTCCCACAAGCTGCCTGCTGCTGCTGCTGCTAAGTTACTTCAGTTGTGTCCGACTCTGTGCGACCCCATACTCTGCAGCCTACCAGGCTCCTGTCCATGGGATTTTCCAGGCAAGAGTACTGGAGTGGGTTGCTATTGCCTTCTCCAACAAGCTGCCTAGAGTGGTCTAAATAAATAAATTTTTAAAAAATAAAATAAAATAACAGAAAAACAAACACTAACATTAAAAAAAAATATAGGTCTTGGTTATTTTATTTGAAACAAAACTGATTCTATTTTTAAAAGCCCCCAATTCATCTAATTTATCATATTTATTGATATCTTTCTTTAAAAATAAACAAATTCTTTTTCTCTAAAGTTAAGGTTGCAGATGTAGTAAAAATGCAGGCAGGAGATGTGGGCGGGCTCTGTTCTCATTGAAAAGATAGAGCAAGTGAAGTAAGAAAATGTGGTGCTGGTGGTTTAGTCACTCAGTCGTGTCCGAGACTCTTGGACTCATGGCCTGTAGCCCCCCAGACTCCACTGTCCATGGGATTCTTCAGACAAGAATACTGGAGTGGGTTGCCATTTCTTTCTCCAGGGGATCTTCCTGACCCAGGGATCGAACTCTGATCTCCTGCACTGCAGGCAGATTGTTTACCGACTAAGCTACAAGGGAAGTCCAAGAAAATGTACAGTCCCTGATTTGAGACCAGACTTCCCCCCTGAGATCCTGGCCAGTAGGTATTTGAAGACATAACCAGCATCTTTTCTTATTGTTTTCCCAATGCTAGAGGACTCATGAGGATCAGCCTGGAGTGGGGGAGATTTATGAAGAGTCAGAGTGAGCAGCAAGGTAGTGGAGCCTCCTGCACACAGGGGACAGATGGATGCTGGAGACGCTACTAAAACCCTTCATTCACCTTGGGCCGGGGACTCCTGTTTTGTAAATTCTTCATCTGACACCACCTCAGTTTGCTAAAACACATTTCATCTGCTTTGTAGGTCTCTACTCCTGGCATCTCTATCTCTCTGTAGGAACTCTGGGCAACCACAGCTGTCAACACCCCAGCTCCCCACCAGCAGCTGAGCAGTCAGTAGTAGCAGCTGAGCCTGGGAGGGGCCCCAGCTGCAGTCCTGGTGTGGGGAGGGGACCAGCCACAGGGAAAGAAAGGGGCAGGCCCTGGGGGTTGGCGAGCTGGCTGTAGAGTGGGGTGTGAAGCTCAGTTATGCTCTTCCAAACCCAAAGAGTCAACACGACCGACCTTCACTAATGAAGTCATCGTGAGACCTACCCAAGTCAGATAGAAGGATTGGGAAATCTCAGATGACCTAGTTAGATAAAGTCCTTTAGCATTTTATAGTGCCAGGGCCCAAAGAGAACAACCAGAGTGATGTAAACTGTGCTATGAAATGAAATGGAGTACTAATTAAAGATGCTTCTGAACTTGGTTAGATTTTTGCCTAATAGTTTTTACTCCCTACCCCCTATCAGCTGGAATGGAAGCCTGAGGCCTTTCAATTTTCACGAATAAAAATCATCCCAGGTGAACTGATGTACTGTAGGATGACCATCTTAGAAGTCTGGTTCTGCCCTCATAAAGCTGTGTGTGTGTGTGTGTGTGTATGTGTGTATCTTTCTCTTTCCCCTTCTTCTCAACCTCTTGTAAGCTTTAAGGAAAGCAGTTTGGCTCAAAAAAAAAAGGCTGTTTGTTTTTTTTGTGTGTCAATTATTGGAAGTAATGGAAACTTCTGAGTCCATTTCATAATGCCTGGGTCTTTTGCATAACATCACAATCAAGAATCCTAACATTTGGAAGAATCTAGGTTTTCCTTCCTAAGTCTACGTTTTATACCCACTCAGAAAGCTTAGGGGGACTTTCAGAATTGGTTAGACCATGTGTGTTAGGTCTCCTGGTAAGTGACTTAAAAGGAAACAGGATTTAACACACACAAGGAAAGTGTCTTACAAACAATTTGCCAGATGGCTCTCCTCCGCTTGGCATATCAGCTTGGCTTTGTGACTTATGGGTAAATTTCCTCGTACAATTCCCACCGGAGCTGCAGAGTCAGCGAGACTGTGTCAGAGGAATATCTAAATAAATCCTGGGCAAAGTGGAGTTTTCAATCATGAAACTTCTTGGTGATTTTAATCACACGGAGAAAGCTCCAGGGCTTGGAAGGGTAGCGTTTATGAATTAACCCACAAAGCCTGTGTAAGAGGCGGGACTCACTTTCCACCACAAAATTCAATGGAACCCACTTGGAATACAATTTGTGGTTCGGTCTCTCTCCTTTGACTTGATGTAACTGTGCCTTTTTCAGCTCTGGGACTAGAGGTACCAAAATAGTCTCCCTGACACTAGCTTTTCTCAGGCTCTGTGGATCACAACCGGGAATAGGAAAATGCCAGAAGCTTCTCAAGGCAAAATGTTTTGTTCATTGTCCATATGGAAAGGGAGTGGGAAAGGTTTTTCAACTCCTTCAAGGCAAATATAATACATTCTAATGGCTACTGTGCTCTGATGAAGAAAAATGGGCAGACTCCTTGGCCAAGAGTAAGAGGTACTTCTACAGTAAGGCCTCCGGTTCCATTGCACAATAATTATTTACCTTAGGTTTGATTTTTCCAAGTCTGAAGTTGTGTATACAGGAAACGGCCTCGACAGCAAGGGCTATTTCTGAGCCGATAGGTGGAATTGGGGCCGAGAAAAGACAGTTACAAGTGTGTTTAATAGACACCAAGACTCTTCACTGCTCACTTGTATAACTGTCCCTCTCTTGTGTGTGATTCTGTTTAAGTTGAAATAGAAGAGAGTGGTGAATACCCTTTTTTAGTCCAGTTGTGTAGACTAATATTGGCTAAAAGCCTGAGCTTTCCTTTTAGAAACAAAACCCCCAAATTAGCAAAAGCGTTAAACCTGGAAGTCAGAAGGCCTGGCTTCTCTCTGGCTCCAGCTTTGCCATTGATTTAGTTTATGACCCGATATGATTCTTGTCTTCTCCTTCTGTGAAATGGGATGAAGGAGGAGGGTTAGAATAGATCACTTTTAAGATCCTTTCCACTCTGGATATGAAGCTATCTTTTTCTCCTTTAGTCCTCTTTGGATTATAAATGATCAACCCTGACCTCCTTGTAACTGGGAAGGGTTATTTTTAAATTTACACTGGATCTGTTTCTGTGGCTTTCAGTTCAGATCAGTTCAGTTGCCCAGTTGTTTCTGACTCTTTGCAACCCCATGGACTATAGCATGCCAGACCTCCCTGTCTATCACCAACTCCCAGAGTTTACCCAAACTCATGTCCATTAAGTTGGTGATGCCATCCAGCCATCTCATCCTCTGTCGTCCCCTTCTCCTCCTGCCTTCAATCTTTCCCAGCATTAGGGTCTTTTCCAATGAGTCAGTTCTTCATGTCAGGTGGCCAAAGTATTGGAGTTTCAGCTTCAACATCAGTCCTTCCAATGAATATTCAGGACTGATCTCCTTTAGGATGGACTGGTTGGATCTCCCTGCTGTCCAAAGGACTCTCAAGAGTCTTCTCCAACACCACAGTTCAAAACATCAATTCTTTGGCTCTCAGCTTTCTTTATAGTCCAACTCTCACATCCATACATGACCACTGGAAAAATCATAGCCTTGACTAGATGGACCTTTGTTGGCAAAGTAATGTCTCTGCTTTTCAATATGCTGTCTAGGTTGGTCATAACTTTCCTTCCAAGGAGTAAGCATCTTTTAATTTCATGGCTGCAATCACCATCTGCAGTGATTTTGGAGCCCCCCAAAATAAATTCTGCCACTGTTTCCACTGTTTCTCCATCTATTTGCCATGAAGTGATGGGACCGGATGCCATGATCTTCATTTTCTGAATGTTGAGCTTTAAGCCAACTTTTTCACTCTCCTCTTTCACTTTCATAGGAAGCTCTTTAGTTCTTCACTTTCTGCCATAAGGGTGGTGTCATCTGCATATCTGAGGTTATTGATATTTCTCCCAGCAATCTTGATTCCAGCTTGTGCCTCATCCAGCCCAGCATTTCACATGATGTACTCTGCATATAAGTTAAATAAGCAGGGTGACAATAGACAGCCTTGACGTACTCCTTTTCCTATTTGAAACCAGTCTGTTGTTCCACGTCCAGTTCTAACTGCTGCTTCCTGACCTGCATACAGATTTCTCAAGAGGCAGGTCAGGTGATCTGGTATTCCCATCTCTTTCAGAAATTTCCACAGTTTATTGTGATCCACACAGTCAAAAGCTTTGACATAGTCAATAAAGCAGAAATAGATGTTTGTCTGGAACTCTCCTGCTTTTTCCATGATCCAGCGGATGTTGGCAATTTGATCTCTGGTTCCTCTGCCTTTTCTAAAACCAGCTTGAACATCAGGAAGTTCACGGTTCATGTATTGCTGAAGCCTGGCTTGGAGAATTTTGAGCGTTACTTTGCTAGCGTGTGAGATGAGGGCAATTGTGCAGTAGGTTGAATATTCTTTGGCATTGCCCTTCTTTGGGATTGGAATGAAAACTGACCTTTTCCAGTCCTGTGGCCACTGCTGAGTTTTTCAAATTTGCTGGCATATTGAGTGCAGCACATTCACACCATCATCTTTCAGGATTTGAAACAGCTCAACTGGAATTCCATCACCTCCACTAGGTTTGTTTATAGTGAAGCTTCTTAAGGCCCACTTGACTTCACATTCCAGGATGTCTGGCTCTAGTGAGTGATCATACCACTGTTATTATCTGGGTTGTAAGATCTTTTTTGTACAGTTCTTCTGTGTATTCTTGTCACCTCTTCTTAATATCTTCTGCTTCTGTTAGGTCCATGCCATTTCTGTCCTTTATTGAGCCTATCTTTGCGTGAAATGTTTCCTTGGTATCTCTAATTTTCTTGAAGAGGTCTCTAGTCTTTCCCATTCTATTATTTTTATCTATTTCTTTGCACTGATCACTTTAACCCTTTTAACCCTGCAACTTTAGGAGATCACCCAAGCTGCCCACCTGCAAAGGGCTATAAGGAAGTGAAATGAACACGTTCCCCCCTGCCGGAGGCTGGCCATTCTAGGGCACATTTGCAAGGATTGGCAAGGACTGAATAGTATTTTTACTTTGTTTCCTCACCTCCCCCGCCCCCCCCATCTCTGATCTATAAAAGAAACTGGCAACCAGGCCCTGACTGGACGGTTATTTTGACGCGCTAGCCTGTCATCTTCTGGGTCAGCCTGATTAAAGTCTCCCTTGCCTCAACCCCACATCTATCAGATTCATTGGCCTTTTGTTCGGTGAGTAGAGCGAGCTTGGACACGGTAACACCCTTTCATGGGGAACTAGACAGGTGGTGGTGTAAATCAACTTTCTTCAGAAAATCTTAATATAAACACCTTAGAACATTGGTGTAAAGAGTTGATCTTTAACTCTCAGGGATTATGTACTTACGTTTTAGGTAGGTTGCAATATCACCCCCTGAACAGAACTTCAAAATCAGTGGTGAATAAAAACTTGATGTCTCAGCCATCATCTTGGTGGGTGAGGTTAAGTGGTCCCCTCACCATCTCCAAATTTGCTTTTGCATCCTCTCTTGGAACCTCTCTCCTTGGGCCTGTCTCCATCACACTCAGTTCCTAACGTCCTCTCCCCACTTTAGGGCTGTCTGACCACCTCTCTAAACAAAGTCCATTTCCCTCCCCATCACTTCATCCTGTTTTGTTCTCTTGCTAGCCCTTATCTGAAATTCTTTTACAGTTTTCATTTGTTGGCTTGTTTCCTCTCTTCCTGCGTGAGAAGGTGAGATCATGAGCCTAAACTTTGTCTCTGTTGTATCCCCAAGGCCAAGTTGAAAATTCTTTTTTTTTTTAAACTACAATTCCCTTTTTTATTTTTAAAACTTATTTATTATCATTACTTTTTGGCCCTGCCGCACGGCATGTGGGATCTTACTTCCCCAACTAGGGGGTCGAACCCAAGTTCCCAGCATTGGAAGCACGGACTCTTAATCATTGGACCTCTGGGGAAGTCCCCCAAGTTTTTAATAGGTCTTTGTAGAAGGCAGGAGCAAATCTGTTCCTCTTTCCCCCATCATGTTCCTATCATGCTAAACTTCTTTCTTCAAAAGCACCATGCCATGCCATCCCCTTCATGTTCTTTACTCTGCCAAGAAGGCCCCCTTCCTCGTTGCAATTCTACCTAAGTTTAAGAAAACAGCTCAAAAGCTGTTCCTTCTCCAGCACCACCCTGGGACTGAGCCTGGAGCTACTGTAGCTCTTAGCCCTTGTGCTGACTTCCTTTATCTGTCTACCCTGTGGGTTGGAAGAGACCCCTGATGTCAGGGACCAAACCTTCTTTACCTCAGTCCCTGCAGGCTTAGCAGTACAAGTCTGACCTAGTGGGCGGTGAGGAGTATTTGTGAATGAATGCACTGACAAAGAATGTCACCTGCCATTTCAATAAGAAAAAGGATATGGAAGCCATCAAATCATCAGCCAGTGTCGTGGTCCCTAATGGTGCACCTTGAGGGGAATTCGAGATGCAGGGGCTGGGGGGACAGGTTGCTTGCCACCAAGCTACCAGCCTCTGCAGCCACCCTCATGGTGTACCCTGAGGGGCTTCAGCAGAGGGAAAAACAGAATACCAGCCCTAGACTCTTACCACTAAATTCATTAACTTGAGATGTCTGGTTTTCTTTAATTAGCAGTAATCTTTTGATGTTCTGACTACCTGGGTTTTTTTTTGTTTGTTGTTTGTTTTGCAAAAAAAAAAAAATGCCTATATTCCTGACTGCTCCCTATCTCTTTGGAAGAATCCCTCAGAGCTACCTGAGATGCTGTCTCTGGAGCTTAAGTCTTCAGTAAGTCCGCTGAATAAAACAAAATTCTCACTTTTTAAGTTGTGCCTTTTTTTTTCAGTTGAATGATTTCCCGCGAAGCTCTTGGATATCCAGACTTCTCCGTGGAGACACAGCCTAGCAGACCCTCGACTTTAGGGAGACTCTGTTTACTGCCGTTGTGTCTCTGGAGGGGACCTGCCCAGCGGCTCAGTGGCTCAGATTGAACCGGAGATGCTGGCTCAATCCCTGGGTCAGGAAGATCTCCTGGAGGAGACGGCAACTCATTCCAATATTCTTGCCTGGAATATATCACAGACAGAAATTTCTGGAGGGGACCTTACTAGGGGAGACTGTCATGACCATCTGGGAGTAGAAGATATTGTCTGACTAGAAGGTGAGCAGGTGCTGCTTGCTGCCCTTTGGGTGAGGGATGCCAGACCCTCAAAAGCATGTCAATCCGTCTACTATTCTTTGGCCTTTTCTCAATCAAGTTGTGGAACAGATTCCCATTCCACAGTTGCTTGCAGCCCGAGAGCTGTGGAAGAACTGGTCACATTTTCAAGTATTAGCCCCCTGGGTCAGAGAAGGCAATGGCACCCCACTCCAGTACTCTTGCCTGGAAAATCCCATGGACGGAGGACCCTGGTGGGCTGCAGTCCATGGGGTAGCACAGAGTCAGACACGACTGAGCGACTTCACTTTCACTTTTCACTTTCATGGATCGGAGAAGGAAATGGCAACCGACTCCAGTACTCTTGCCTGGAGAATCCCAGGGACGGGGGAGCCTGGTGGGCTGCTGTCTATGGGGTCACACAGAGTCAGACATGACTGACGTGACTCAGCAGCAGCAGCAGTCCCCTGCGTCACAGATTCCACTGAGACCCATGAGGAAGGCGCAGAAAGGCATGTCAGCTGCACCTGCTTCGGGCACCATTTTCCAGGATTGCTTGACCAAAATCTGGCTGGAAGAAGGGGTGCCCACAAATGATCAGGTTCTTCCCAACCTGTTTCTGATTCTCTGGTGAGTTAGATGTGATGACAAGCATGACAGTTCCCCAGTTAGCTGCACGTGGGCTGTTAGGAGACTAGTCATTTAAATTAATTTTTCTTTTTAAAGAAATTTTTAAAAAATGTTTTTTTTGATATGGACCATTTTCAAAGTCTCTACTGAATTTGTTACAAGAATGCTTCTGTTTTTATGTTTTGGCTTTTTGGCATGAAGCATGAGGGGTCTTAGTTCCTTGACCAAGGATGGAACCCACACCCCCTGCACTGGAAGGTGAAGTCTTAACTGCTGGACCACCAGCAAAGTCCCTAGTCATTTTTATTAGGAACAGTTATAACAGGGCAAAATATCTCCACGTGGTACTGCTAACTTCCACTCACAGGGGATATTACTGAAGAGTTTTAGAATGTAGAAGAGATACCCTAAACCTACAAACAATGGGGAAAATAACACTTCCAAAACAAAATAGCATGTATAACTGTTTTTTTTTTAATTTTTATTTTTACTTTATTTTACTTTACAATACTGTATTGGTTTTGCCATACATTGACATGAATATAACTGTTTTTTTATTGAAAAATGAATTTTTTTTCTGGTTTGCCAAGGATGTGGAAAATAGGAAGCTCAGGATAATAGCATTTAAGTAACTAGCCCAGCCTTTGGGATGAGTTTCAAAAGTCTTACATTCTGGGAGATTTGGTGGAGGGTTTGATTCATGGAGCAAGTTTTCCTAGAAGACTTGATGCTACAGTTTTGGTGTTTTTAGATGTCGGCATCTCCGGTGAATATTATAAAGGTTAATATAATACGATTCCTCTTGGGTTACTCTTTAGATTGCCTTCCTTATTGTGTAGGATTCCTCCTCTGTTTTAATACCTCCCAGCCCCTTTTATGATCTTCTGTTTCCATCTTATGTCATTATGGCTGTATCCTATTTCTCCTATTAATTTAAAATTCTTTAAGGGCAGGACTTGTAGCTCAGTTATCTCTACAGCTCCTGCATCATTCAGCACAGAGGTAAGAATTCAATACGTTGACATATTAGTAGAAGAAATATTCTGTATGTATTATAGACATGTGGCTGTAGTGTAAGACAGAATGGTATAAATGGCAAGAGCGGTACAAGCACAGCCTGTACAGGGAATGCAAAGGATCCAGAGTTGTAACCTGCTATCATGTTGTTTTGTGCGACAGTCGTATTCTTTGACTCTCCTCTGTGTAATGTCAGCTCATCTCTACTGGTATTTATGCCTTATAGCATCCTCTGTAGAGTATCGACTCACCTATACGCTTTCTCTCCTTCTAGGAAATGAACTCCATCTATCATCTCCTATGGGTCACTTGATGCCTTTACAATGTCCCCCGTTGATAGGGTGAGTAAATAACTTATCATCCAAACAAAGACAGTTTGGGGACTGAAAAAACATGCTATTTCTCCTTAACCTGGAGCTACAATCCACGACGTCAGTCAACCTGGAATGAATGATCATCCCACTGATGGGAAAGAGCCTCTGGGATTATTCCTGAGATACAAGCCTTTCCAGGTACCCAAGAGTCCCCTTCTCCAACTATCTGCTTTGCCTTCTCAACCGGTTTCCTATTCGTAGCTTATTGACTCATGTTAATTTAGATTTTTTAAAAATATTATTTACTAGGGTTAAATACAGAATTCTCCAGGCCAGAATACTGGAGTGGGTAGCTGTTCCCTTCTCCAGGGAATCTTCCTGACCCAGGAATCAAACTGGGGTCTCCTGCATTGCAGGCAGATTCTTTACCAGCTGAGCTACCAGGGAAGCACTTACTAGGGTTAGATGTCCTAGTTTTTGGTTTTGTGTTCTTTTTTTTCACCCTGTTCAAATAGTTCTCTTCAATACTGAGATACTCAGGGTTAAACTTTCGTTCCTATAGCCTTTGTTCTATTCAGTACAATAATGCCTTCTATGAATGGCCCAAGTGACTTCACTCTTACTTCCCTACCCATAAAATAAACAGGGTGCAGCCTACTTTAGGAAAACTGATCACTAAATGTGAGGCACCTTATTTACTAAATTTTTAAAGTTATAGTTACTTGGTAGGGGTAGGGTGGAATGGTAGGGATGGAGTGAGGGGGAAAGAGGGAGAGCCGTGGGGATATAGTACATCTTCTCAGGGACTCCTTTCAGGAACACAGTGCAGGAATTTACAGACCACATCAAGCACTCTGGAGCTAAGCCAATCTGCGTGGCTCTGTCCTTGTATCGGTGGGAAAGGGTTCGTTTTGAACAGAAGTGCCTTATATGCTGACATTTCTCACTGCTGTGGGATATAGGAAATGTGCTTCGTCGTCATTTTTTAAAATTCCAAATTGTGTGACCCCGAGACCTTCAGCACAAATGGTCTGGGAAGAATGGTTGGGAATTCTCTGGTCCTTCAAAGCCCCTTGCTCTGTCCTTAGCAGCTGGGCTTCTCCCTTCCTGCAGAGAGAAGCTGGTCTGGCTGCTGCTGTTAGCGGACTTTGTAAGCTTCTTGTTTGGGACCAGTGGGATTTTTAAAAAATGTTTACCCTCTCCTTGCCAAGCTTTCCAGACTACTTGAGATCTAAAAAAATATTTTTTAAGTTTTTTTAAAAATAATTTTATTTATTTATTATTTAGGCTGTGCTGGGCCTTTTTGCCCTGTGGGCTTTCCTTTAGCTGTGGTGAGGAGGGGATACCCCCTAGTTGTGTTCGGGCTTCTCATTACAGTGTCTTCTCTTGTGGTGCGTGAGCTCCAGGGCACGTGGGCTTCAGATGTTGCAGCTCCCAGGCTCCAGAGCACAGGCTCAGTAGTTGTGGTGCACGAGCTTAGCTGCTCCACGGCCTGTGGGCTTTTCCCAGATCAGGGGCGGAACCCATGTCTCCCGCATTGGCAGGAGGATTCTTTACCACTGAGCCACCAGGGAAGCCCCTCTCCCAATTTTTTTAAGTCAACTTTTTATTGTTCAGAGTTCTCTTAAGGACAGCTCACCTAGGATGTGGGTTAAACCCTAAATGATAAAAATCCATTTCTTTGTGACAATGTACTGCTTGCTTACTCATCCGGGGTGAGGGGTTGGGGGAGGGAGTGAAACTGGATGGAGCCCAAGCAATCAGCCATGACTTTTCTGACTCTGGAAACGTCAAGGGCTCTAGAACCCAAAGAGACAGACTGTAAAAGTTTAGGTCGCTGGAAACTCTGAGCAATGTTCACTCACCCATGAGACAGGCACTCCTGTTTCCACAACGCGTGGCATCGGAGCGCTGATTCAGTGCGGGTCGTGTAATATGCTCCGGGTTTATTTTTTCTGTATCCTCTCATTTAAACCTCACAGAAACTTCACGAGGGAGGTATTGTTATCCTCATTTCATGGATGAGAAAATAGAGACTTAAAAAATGCAGCCCCAAATCCCAATTAAACAATCAGCAGCACCAGCAATTGGATTCCAGTCTGGCTGACTCCAAAGCCCTACTTTTAACTGACGTACTCTACCATACGGTAGTAAACAGGAGAGTGAGTCTGATGTTCACGTAATGTAAACATTTTGCATGCCATATTGAGGGTCTGTACCTCTGAACAATGCAAAACAACACACTTTCTATCGCTTCTGTTTGTGGCATCTCTGAATTTACTTCACTTGGCTTTAGCCCTGCAAAGGAAGTTTATCTGAAGGCATACAAGGCAGTAAAATAAGCTGCATTTTTATTTCTTCGGAGGGTGTGTTGGGTGAATACTAAAGTGGTGATGAAGCAGTGAGGAGCCCACGCACCATAGTTGGAAAGTAGCCTCTGCTCCCCAAAGCTAGAAAAAAGCCTATGAGCAGCAATGAAAACCCAAAGTAAAAACTAAATACATTTTTAGAATAAAGAAGGTAATGGTGAAGAGGTGCAGCTGCCCTTGGTCAAGCTGGAACTTATGGTTGATGGTGGCTCATTTCTTCTTTTCTGGAAAGGCTCAACCTTAGTCTATCCAGATTAAGAAAAGCCAGCATATTTTCTGAAGAGATCCTAGAGTATCATCCATCCCACCAGAATCAGATATATGACTCCCTCAAGAGAGGAAAAATATCATCCTACTTGTTGAAAGATTGTAGATGGAAAATATTTTGAAAATCAAGCAGTGGGTTTGGGTTGCCAACGTTTTAAGGAACGATCTCTTTCTGGGCCAATTCTGTATTCAATGTAGTCAGATAGGATCAAGTGGCCTTGTGATCTCAGGTCTACTCCCTTAGGCACGGATGAGTGCTTGAAATGGTTGAATGTTCTTGTCACTCCCACCTCCGGGGTGTAGGGGTTCCCAAAACCTGCCCCCTTCCTTCCCACCCACTGCCCTCTCCCCTTAGCCCAGTGGATCACAGGTACCTCAGCACCTTCGGTGTTATTAGTTATTACAGTATTATCAGTGATGAATCACAAGGTTCAGACTTTTGTTCCCCCTCCCCAAACAATTTACCCTCGTCTCCCACTGAAGCTGCATTCTGACTGTGGGATTAAAAGTAATTTAAAACATTTTAAATTATGTATTAAAAATTCAGTTAGTTCGTTGCTGTGTACAGGCTTCTCCTTGGAGTGGCTTCTTTAGTTGCGGAGCTCAGGCTCTAGGCATGCGGGCTTCAGTGCTTGCAGCACGTGGGCGCAGCAGCTGTGGCTCCCCAGCTCCATGAACAGGCTTAATAGCTGTGGAGCGTGAGCTTTGTTGCTCTGCCGCATGTGGGATCTTCCCCGACCAAGGATGGAACTCATGTCCCTTGCGTTGGCAGGTGGATTCTTTACCACTCAGCCATAATGGAAGTCCCCAAATGTAATTTTGTTGCTTTAAATACTTCTCATATCTTCTGCGTTTCGTATGTGATATTTTACAATCGTGTGTTTAGTCGCTCAGTCATGTGTGACTCTTTCTGACCCCACAGACTGTAGCCTGCCAGGCTCCTCTGTCCATGGGGATTCTCCAGGCAAGAATACTGGAGTGGGTCACCATGCCCTCCTCCAGGGGATCTTCCCAACCCCAGGGAGAACCCGAGTTTCTCGTATCACAGGCAGATTCTTTATTGCTTGAGCCTCCAGGGGAACCCAAGAATACTGGAGTGGGTAGCCTATCCCTTCTCCAGGAGATCTTCCTGATTCAGGAATTGAACCTGGGTCTCCTGCATTGCAGGTGGATTGTTTACCAGCTGAGCTAGCAGGGAAGCCCTATTAAGCTAGAAATATTATTAAAGATTTACATATTCTTGAGTCTCAAAACTAAAGTCTCTTTACCCTGCCATTTGAAGTGTGCGTGTGTGTGTGTGTGTGTGTGTGTGTGTGTGTGTACCTGATTGTGAAAACCTCCCATCTCGACTTTCATCTCTGTTTAATTTGCTGATAGGTTAAATTACTCACGACATTATACCCATCACTTCTCAGGGGCCACCAGCTCTTTGCTCTTGTTAGTGGAGAGTGTTCATTGATGTGCATTCTGAGTAGGAAATGTATCCACCTCCTTCAACATTCAGAATGTACCAGAAGTTCCCTCCTAGAAACAGTTATCAGTTTCTTGAGTGTTTTCCCTGAGATTTTTCTTGTTTATTTAAGCACACGCACACACACACACACACACATACACACACACACACACACACACACACACACACACTGCCCATAAGTTCGGGCCAAAATAAAAGCAAAGACCGGAAATAAAGTGAGGCTGGGGTTGCTTGGCTTGACTTGTGTCCCTACCCTGTGCCTTTTCCTTTGGGACCAAGATGCCTGACTTCTGGTTCAGATTCTAATCCCCGCAATTTTTTTACACCTCCCTCTTCCAGCTCAGAGACAAACAGCCACTCCTATTGATTTCTGATCCCCAAACACCTGTTCTTCGCTTTAGAAAAAGCTGTTTATGATCACACGATGGAATGGGTACTTTCACAGACGAGGCACAAATGCAGGGAAAATGGGAAGAAGGGAGGCAGCGGAGGAGGGGCGGGTTGACACCGCCTGTGGGTAGCTGTGTCCTGTGCAACTCACAGCCTGTGGGAGGCGAGAGTCCAGGGGGCCTCGGAACGCGCACTGTTCTCATCACTCCCACATCCAGGGCGTGGGGGTTCAGCATGCCTGCCCCCTTCCTTCCCGCCCCATGCCCTGGCCCCCGTTCCCCAGCCCAGCGGATCGGAGGTACCTCGGCGCTTTTGGTATTATTAGTGTTATTACAGTATTATTAGTGATGAATCACAAGGTTCGGACTTTTTTTTTCTCCCTCCCAAAGTAGTTTACCCTCCTCTCCCACCGAAGCTGCATTTTAGGCAGATTTAAATGCGGTTCCTCCTACCAGGTTTCCAAGCCCGCTGAATCACCAGGCTTTCTGAGGAGAGAGGGCCCCGCGTGGCAGAGGGTCTGGTTTTCCCAGCTGACCGGCCCACGTGCATTTGGCTGACCTGATTTGAGACTCGGGGGCCTCACTCGCAGGAAGTGCACTTGGTTTTCCCAGAAAGAAAAAGTCCCATGGCCAAGGTCACCTGTCTCTTTCTGATGGTGTTTGTCAGCTTCAAACACGGTGACTCATAGTCACAGGTCGGGAATAAACCTACTCGCTATCATTTGTTTGAAATGAGCTCCCACCACCTGGGAAGGCTGGCTGCCTCTGGTAAGTCACGTCTCTGGAGCCCGGGCGCTGATGAAATCATTTTTAATGACACGGTCTCTAAATAGCCCAGGCTTGCTTTTTTATCTTGTTTCGGGTTTTTTTTTTTTTTTGGTTCAGGACAGGTCCTTGGCTCTTATTTTAGGCCTCAAATGAGGTGTAGTGTGAAAATTTGGTATTCTTTTCTTTCCTCCCGGAACCGGCCTAGGTGAGGGGAAGGTCTGGTTGGAGGGTGAGTGGGAGAATGTGGAGGTGGGGACCAGGGCGGCTGACGTGGGCTCCTGGCATCTTGGGCAAGGGGGCTCTTCCTCTGCCCTGAGCATTAGCCACCCAGTGGTGGATGGAATGTTCCAGATGGACCAGCGGGTGATGTCCTGCCACGTGGGCCCCACACAACAGAGCCTGCAAGGCACATCCCCCTCCCAGGATCTGATCTTCTGGTGGGAGTGTCAGATCTAGATATTCTGATTAGGCTGAACTGATATGTTGGTCATGTCCAACTCTGCTGCCCCATGGACTGCAGCACGCCAGGCCTCCCTGTCCTTCAGCTTCTTCCGGAGCTTGCTCAAACTCAGGTCCATTGAGTCAGTGATGCCATCCAACCATCTCGTCCTCTGTCGTCCCCTTCTCCTCCCACCTTCAATCTTTCCCAGCATCAGAGTCATTCCCCATGAGTCAGCTCTTTGCATCAGGTGGCCAACGTATTGGAGCTTTAGTTTCAACATCAGTCCTTCCAGTGAATATTCAGGGTTGATTTTCTTTAGGATGGACTGGTTTGATCTCCTTGGAGTCCAAGGGACTCTCAAGAGCAGAGCAACACAATTTAGAATCAGAAATATAACCAGCAGAAGTCACTTCTTTGGGTGGGTCAATCTTCTGCCTGTCAATTTATGTACTTGAGAAACCAATTAAAATTTTAAAGTCTTGGTAGAGACTAGAATCCCAGGAAAAGGAGAATTTAAAATGTACTGCCAATTTTGTTTACCCCTCTGTTACTCTAGGGTGTGTGTGTGCACGTGCGTGTGTGTGGCAGTCTTGCTAAAGTTTAAAAAAAGGAGAATTACAGATTATCTGTTTTGTATTTTATTTGCTATTTATTATTATTCTCCAAGAATAATAAACAGGCACAAGCTAAAAAATTCAAATAAGATGCACTGAAAAGAGATTCATGTTCCCCTCTGCGTCCCCAGTTCCCTAGTCCCTCTCCACAGTTATCTGTCTCATGCTTCCTGCTGGAGATACTCTCTGTATGTAGAAATGTGTTATGTTTCTTCCACTCCTATTTCATATGTACATCTGTAATACTCTAGACCCACTGTTCTATGCTTTGCATTTTTGCTTATCATTATGCTTCATACACCTTTCCAAGATGTCTGATTTTTCCACCGTTTGGACATACTGTAATTTGATGGGGACATCTATTGGTTATAATCTCTTGCTATTACAAAAGCTACTGAAATGAACAAATGATTTAAGAGATATTTTTACCATGGAGTGCTCTAATAAAACATCCTCTTTTTTGAAAGGAATGGTCTTGTCTACCAGCTCCGGTGATTTTCTTCCTGGACACTGATGAACACTGACAGATTCTGAGCTCCCCTCTCCTTTTTTTTAACGCTGCTCCCACCACCCCACTACCCCAGTCAGGTTTCACGTTTACTATTGCCCTTCCCCCTGAGCACAATGCAGTTAATTAGATTTTTGTCTTTTTATTTAGTCTCAGATTTCACTAAGTGCCTCTCTGAGACTGTATCTAAGTTGCCAAGGTGACATTCACAAAGCTTCTCAACCTTGTCTGTATAAAACATCGTGTTACTTTTAGGGTTGTAGAGTATAGAGGTGTAGTGTGTGTGTGTGTGTGTGTGTGTGTGTGTGTGCGCGCGCGCGCACACACACACACTCATATCAAACTTGTTTAGCTTTCAGGAGAAGGAGGTTTACACTGCAACAATGCAAATAATTAATATTTGACATCTATCTTTTTCAAAGTCCTGCTAGCACGTTGCCTCCAGAAATTCCTTACTGACCGCATTTCTGTAGACTGCAACTGCCTTACCCTCTTTTGGAACCTTCTTTGCCTTCCTTTGGTGCCTTATTAAAAGCCTGTGCTGTCTAACCCTTACGCTATCAGCTGCTTTCCCTCCGAAACATTGGAGCATACATCTCTGAGTATGTAATACCCTAACAAGTACAAAAGTGGAACATGTAAGCACTAGAATCATGCTATCATCTGGCAGACAGTGCCTCTCAGATAGACGCTTGACTTTCAAAAGCCGTGTCACTGAAATATCCAGGAGGGGAGGCGAATCCCTCCCTTAATTTCTCTTCTATTTTTAAATTTTGTTTATTTTTAATTGAAGGATAATTGCTTTGCAGTATTGTGTTGGTGTCTGCCAAACATCAACATGACCTCCCTTATTTCTTGTTATTTGCAACTGCTCTAACACACAAATCTGCAAGTACGTAATGGCTCTAGCTCGCTCAGAATTTATATCTTGCTCACATAGCAAGTGGGAGGTTGAGCAGCTCATCAGTGTGACCCTCCTCTGCATTGTAATTCTGGAACCAGGCTTCACCAGCGCTGCTGTTTCCAACACATGGCTTCCAAGACTGACGCTTTATCAGCGAGAAGGGGAGGAGAATCATGGGGAGACCCTGCATGGCAGGCTTCCGCGGGCCAGACCTAGGAGTGCTGAGCATCCGTTCTGCTCACTTTCTGCTTGCCAGAGCTCTCTTGCTGCTCCCCTAAGTCCAGGAACTTTAGCCCTTGGCTGGTCATCTACTTTCTAGCAACAATTATACACTAGGGAAGGGAGAGCCTTGGCTTTTTGTCAGATGCCTAGCTATCTTTCTCTTTAAGCATTATCACATTTTTATATATCATCTTCTGAACACACTATTTACACGGCATTGTATTGTGTATATATATATATGGACCATCTAATTAATCCTCAAATTAATTAGTCATTTCTTGTCAATACTACCATTATCATATTTTTTTTAGATGAAGAAATTGAGACTCAGTCTAAATTTCTTGCCCAAGAGAATACATATAATAAATCTGGGAATTGTGATTCAAATCCTGGTCTACGTGGTTTTAAAACCTAGTGACTTTAAATTTTCTGTTATACTGTCCATATATGAATAGAAGTGGCATATCTGGGTCTTTAACAGCTAAAACAGAATACAGGTACTAACACCAATGGTCCCCTTTATGTTTTCAATTAGTTTTCTAGCAGAGTTGAGAAGGCCTGATGTTCTGAGTAATCTCAGTGATTTTCACATTCGCCTCTTGTTTCTTCTTTTTTATTGTCTAGAATCTGAATTATTTTCAGTCATTCTCAAGGATTCAGTTTCTAGTCATGTGAGGATGATGCTTAGATATTTAACTTCAATCCCAACATCTCATCTTAGTTTGGGCCCATGATTCTGACTGCCAGCTCAACACCTCCGTAGACACCCCAAATTCAACCTACTGAAGGCACTGTCTTCATGCCTTTGGAACTGCCCATTCCTTAGGCTGGTTAGTCAACAGCTCCCCCAGCTATGATGAACTCCCCAAGACGGGAGTGCCAAACATGTGTTTTTCCATCACTGCTTACCTCCTAAAGATTAAATAGATTCTTAGCTACTTTGCATGTCTTCTAGACGAGCCAAATGTCATCACGCTTGCTAACAAGGTTGAGGGCTATTTTGAGATGGTGATGATGGTTATCTCAACAAAATTTCTTCCATGTGCCAGCCTCTTCTCTTCTCACTTTCTGTTTGACACTGAAAAAGCTGAGGGGAGTGTCTAGATGGTGCAAATCCTTTGGGGCTCAAGCCTGGCCTGAGTCATGGACACCCACTCACAGAGATGTGTTCGTGCTTTTGAACATGACTGCAGGGGCCATACGCATATATTTGGATACCCCAAGTCCCTCTGTCCAACCTACTCTCTGGGAACATTTTTTTCTCTCCCTGTCTCTCCCACCCTTTGAGCTGATCCAAGTGCAGAAAAGAGTCCAGCACATCAGAATTCCTCTTCTACACAGGCATTCCTGAGAGTTTCTAGGAAGATGGTACTTGTCCTTAGTAATTCCAGCCTAGGGAAACACAGGGACCTCCCCAAGATGCTTCATCTTCCAAAAAATACTTAGACTACTTGTTATAGACCTTGAACCTAGCTAGAGAGGGGCTGGAGGGCCAGTTGGTACCAGTTACTAAAGTTAAAAAAGAAATACCAACACCAAGATATCCTAGAATCAAGAATAACGTGAAAATGGCAACTGATGACCGCAGAATTTAAATTCTTAATTTTCACCACCTTATTGTAAAATAATTCGCTTATGAAAATGAAAGAAAATATTTGCAGCTGCTTAGTTTCCCTCTTGTATGCCAGGCATTGCTGCTAATCTACTAAAATCCTGTAAGATAGGTATTATGTATGTTTTACAGATGAGGGAACTGACCTTAGAGAGACTGACAAGCCAAGATATTTGTGTCCTGTGGCATAAGGGATCTCACTTCCCCGACCAGGGATCAAACCTGTGCCCCTTGTGTTGGGAGTGCAGTTTTAACCACTGGCCCACCAGGGACGTGCCAATCCAAGTTTTTTAAATGAATAAATTATCCCTCTCCCGCACACACACCATTTTTATTTCTGTAGCCACAGACCTGGGGCACAAGATCACATCTCCCTTCTGAACTCTTGTGTCCCCGTTACTGAGTTCAAGCTTGCTCTGCTCGTCGCAGGACAGGCCAATGAATCCAAGAGAGGAGGTGTTGAGGCAAAGGAAGAGACTTTAGTCAGGGAGCCGGCGGACTGAGAAGATGGCAGGCTAGCGCCTCAAAATAACCAACTTATGGAGTCTGGATGCCAGGTTCTGTTAGAGATCAGAGAGAAAGAAGCAATGAAGAACGAAAGTCAAAAGACAGAGAGAGAGAGGGAGATGCAGTGGGGAAGTAAAGTGAAAGGATCTTCAGTCTTGCAAAACATCTCCAAGGAAATGGCCAGCCCTCAGAAGCGCTGTGTTAATCTCTTCTATTCACAGGTGGGCAGGGACAAACTATCTCTCCAGGACCCGAACAAAGGCACTTTAGTTTACAGTCAAACAGAGGGGCAGGGTCCTCCAGGAATGCCATTAAGTATGATTGTAATAATAAAAGCAAGTTCAGAGAAACAGTTTCCATCATGGAGTCAGAATTGGCTTCCTGCAACACCCAAAGCTAGTAACGATTTCTAGTACAAAGTAGGAACTCTGTAAATGTTTGCTGAGTAAAGTAGCACATGAAAGGGTGATGTGATTAAAATGATGGTCTCCTTCCAGAGAAGGTGTAAATTGAAATGTGTCAATTGTAATGTGGTCACAAGCCACCTTAAAGTTTCAGCCGTTTAGAACCATGAAGGTGTTTTTTTTGTGTCCGTCGCAGATTGTTGCAGCTGGCAGTGGGGGATTCCACTCACCACAGTCACTCTGAACCAGCTGATGGAGCGACTCCTACCTTGGATGTTGCTGATTGTGTTGTGATTAAATCATGTAAACTGAAAAGGACACCTGTCTCTTTCACTCATGACTCACCAGCCAGAACTATCCACATGGTCCCACCTAACTACAAGGCAGCCAGGAAGCGCAATTCCATCATGTATCTGGAAAGGGGTGGACCCAGAATATGTGGCAAATAGCACTAAGGAGCTCCATGGGATGTGGGGGTCCAGTGAAATGAATGATATAAAAATGCTTTTTATCATAAGTGATTCCTGGTGATTATTAGGCTTAAGAAGCCTCAAGTTGGGCCTTCCCTGGTGGTCCAGTGGCTAAGGTTCCATGCTTCCAATGCAGGGGGCCCAGGTTTGATCCCTGGTCAGGGAACTAGATCCCACATGCTACAATTAAGAGTTGGCATGCTGCAACTAAAGATCGAAGATCCTGCTTGCCCCAACTAAGACCCAGCACAGCCAAATTAGAAGCAGAAAACATATATATATATTCCCAGTATTCTTGCCTGGAAAATCCCATGGGCAGGGGAACTTGGTGGGCTCCAGTCCACGGGGCTGAGAAGAGTTGGACACAACTGAGCACAAAGACACACACACACAGACACACACATAGATACACACACACAGATACACACACACAGACACGCACACAGACACACAGACACACACACACAGACACACAGATACACACAGACACACACACACAGATACACACAGACACACATACACAGACACACACACACAGACACATATATAAAGATGCCTCAAGTTGTTGTGTTGGTTTCAACTTAGGTATCTCATGAGGAATTCATCCTGGGCCATAATAAAAAGGCCCTGGGACCTGGTAAGAGGGAATATCATGTCCAATCCTGACCCTTAAGAATAGACGGTTTCCCGTCCAAATGCATCTTCTAAACACCTCAGTCCTGTGCGATCCCCAATCACATGTAGGTTGGTTAGGAAGTTGCTTTCTCAGCCAGAATATGAGACTTCAAGAAGTCTAATCACTTGCTAAGCTTGGGCTTACCCTCGCTCTTAAATGGTGGAGACTATTGTTCCCATCCTTTCTTTGCTAAAACATATTCCAGGCTCATATGATTTGGGGACTTGGAGTTCAGTGATTAGGGAGCAGGTAATAGAGAGTTGAGGTCACCTGGGGTGATTACTGGGGGGCAGAGAGGAGTAGCAGAACCTTCTAACCCACTTCCATCATCTGGTAGGGCAGCTGGAATCTGACCAGATGATGTTCCTTTCCATTGTTCTTGGCTGATATTGTAGATTTGGGGGAAACAAACCAAATGGAATCCCTCAGTTCATGTCCTAACTGTGTAAAGTGCTGTATACATCCAAGAGGAGCGAGGAAACATATTCATTAATGCACCGTGAAGTCATTTATGCTTATCTTGTCATCAGAGCATTAAAGCCATTTTGCTACTAGATGAAGTCTAGCCCCACTCCTTTATAGAAGACAATAGACAGACTGCTTGCCACTGCTGCTGCTGTTGCTAAGTCGCTTCAGTCGTGTCCGACTCTGTGCGACCCCATGGACGGTGCCCACCAGGCTCCCCCGTCCCTGGGATTCTCCAGGCAAGAACACTGGAGTGGGTTGCCATTTCCTTCTCCAGTGCATGAAAGTGAAAAGTGAAAGTGAAGTCGCTCAGCCGTGTCCGACTCTTCATGACCCCAGGGACTGCAGTGCACCGGGCTCCTCCGTCCATGGGATTTTCCAGGCAAGAGTACTGGAGTGGGGTGCCATTACCTTCTCCACAGACAGACTGGCACACCCAATTTGAATCTTTGTTCTCTGAGCCACAAGATATTGCCTGCCTTGGCTTGACGGGTAGAGATGGAAACCAAGATTCCCCATAACTCAGTTCCTCCAGATGTCTATCATTGATTGTGTCTGGGAGTGTAAAGGGAATTTCTCTCTTTTGTGCATCAGCTTCTCCAATTTTTAGAGTACTCAAGACTTAGTAAGCCAATGGCAAAGCTACTTTAGGATGTAAAGAGTATTTTGCAGGCAGCTGCTCTGATTAATTCTCCTTCCACCTACGTGTGTATTGTTCTGCTCTCAACTCAAGCTTGGGGTCTCTGGTTTTCTTTTCCTTTGCTTTCTGGTTCTTGAACGTTTCCTTTACTTTCTAGAATGTGCTGCCTATGTTACCATTATAACTTTTGTTTGGCGTAATGGATGAAGAAAGGAGTTCAGTGGGAGTGGGAGCTTCAGGGCATTTGGTCCACCATGCTGCTGCCTCTCTCAATTTTCCACCCTTCTCGGTCACTTTGTTTTAAAGACATTTTTATGTGGACATTTTAGAAGTCTTTATTGAATTTGTTACAATGTTGCTTCTGGTTTATGTTTTGGTTTTATGGCCATAAATCATGTGATCTCTTAGCTCCTGCACCAGGCATTGAACCCTTACCCCCTGCAGTGGAAGATGGAATCTTAACCATTGGACCACCACGGGGGTCCCTGTCACTTTGTTTTAACTTAACTTCTTATAAAACAGTATAATGAACTCTCATGAACATTATCCAATTTTGACAGTCATCGTTTTATTATTCATATTTCTGCTAATCACACCCTCCTGCATGCTGCTTGTCTTTTTTTTTTTTTTCTTTTTTGGGAATTTTAAGGCCAGTCCTTGACCTTTGATCATTTCCTTCATAAGAACACTAATATGAATCTCACTCATAAGAAACCTGCAATACTATTATCATACATTAATATCCAATATCCAGCCTCTGGAAATATTATTTTTTTACATGTTGTATCCTTGATCTATTTGCTGATTCCCTCAACCTTTCCCCCATAATTTGTTTCTCCCCATTCTTCAGGATGGTCTTGATTTTTTAGGCCATTATGTCAGATATAAGAGTTTTCCTAGTGGCGCAGTGGTAATCTGCTTGCCAAGACAGGAGATATGGGTTCAATCCCTGGATCTGGAAGATGTCCTGGAGAAGGGGATGGCAACCCTCTCCAGTATTCTTGCCTGGGAAATCTCATGGACATCCCTGTAGGGCTTTCACTTTCAAGTCAGATATAAAGAGTGAATTCAGCTATTAAAATTTTTTAGTTTGCAAAATATATTTTTTGCTGCAGGATTTTAGGGGACGAGGTTCATTTTTTTTTTTCCTTCAGATATCCAGCTGTCACCTTAAATAGCAATTTCACTGCCCCATGTTCTGATGATTTTTTAATCTCATCCTTCTCTTTTTGACTGTTCCCGCTTTGCAGGTGGGCGGTTATTTTCTCTCTGGGATATAAGTCTTGCTGATAGAATACTTTAATGGCAAAAACCTCACAGACTGTGACAGCAAAGATATCTTAATTAGTGTTTGTTGAATCAGTAATGAATCTGTAGCCAGGGATTTGTGTACCTCATTTGTGTATTTCATTACTGTTGTCCCCTGAACAGACTGAAGTCATAATAAAATTTGCACCTAAACAACTGATTTGAATTTTCATTTCTAAAGTTGATCATTTCCAGGAAACATGGTCTCTCTTAGATATATTTTTAGTTGTTACATGGGCTGTGCCAAGCTTGGTCTTGAAAACACCCCTTGG